>NC_065585.1:53137500-53769285 GCF_024542745.1 Macaca thibetana thibetana | reverse complement strand
ATGGGATCCCTAATATTGAAACAACTTTAAATTGCAAGAATAAATTCCAGCTGGTCACGGTCTATTTTATTCTTAATGTGGTGTTGGATTCATTTTATTAATTTTCTTCTTTAGTATTTTGCATCATTTTTCTTTAGTGGTACTGGTCTGTAGTTTTCTTTCTTGTAGTTTTCTTTTCTTTCTTTCTTTATCAGGTCTAAGTCTCAATGTTTTACTTTCTTCTTAATGTCCTTTCTCAATGCTTTTAAGCATGTATAGCACTTTTGGAATATCTAGTACTGGAGGTTTTGTAGAATTCCTCTTTAAAATAATCTGTTGCCTGGTGCTCTTTTGTAAGATAATTTCTTGATGATCTTCTCCAGTTTTTTCTACAAAAATTGGTCAGTTTAAGCAGCCTAGTTCTAAAACAACCAGAATTGGAAATCTTTATTTTATTGGAAAATTATATTTTTTTCTAACTTTTCAAATTTATTTACATGTAGGTCTTTCATCTGTTGTAATTTAAAAAAATTGTTTCAATGTTTTACCCTTTGATATTTTCTATTTTTATATTTGTGCTTTTTCCTTTGTTCTTGATCCAGGTAGCTAGTGGTTTTTCTATTTTGTTACTTTTTAAAGAAAACCAGGATTTCAAAATAGTAGGTCGACTTTTTTCCCATTTCTATCTCTGCTTTTATCTTTATGATTTCCTTCATTTACCATTATTTTATTGTTTGGTTGTTGCTCTTTTTCTACTTTTTCCATCTAGGAATTCAATTTATTTGTTTTATTTTTTTCATTTTTATTGATAAAAGCATTTAGTGCTCTGAATTTCTCTATGCTAATTGTTTGAAATGTATTCTGTTGATTTTCATATATATGGTATTTTGCTTCAATATTTTTTAGGAATAAAAATTCTGCAATTTCAGTTTGTATTTCCTCCTTTACCCAAAAATTAGGAGAAGAGATTTTAATTTTAGGTGGATGAGGCTTTTTTCTTTTCAGTTTTGTCAATAATTTATAGTGTTATTTCATTGCAGTCAGGGAGTACTGTTTATAATAGTTTATGTTACCTGATTTACTAATGTTTTCCTTGTAACCTAATGTACGATCATTTTTTTTTCATTTTTTTTTGTGAGTGTTTCATGAGCACTTGAGAAAAAAGATGTAGCCCTGATTATCAGAGTGTAAAGATCAGTATATAGCTATTAGGTTCTTCCTTGTTGATTATGATTATTCACTTTTTGCCTTTTTGATCTTTCTCTTGTACTGACTGAGAAAGGTGTGTTCATTACTGTAGGCTGCCTTAACTAGAATAATGGTATTGTAGTGGTTTAATTATCTTTTAGGTGAGCTATAAATGTTTGTGTCATAAACATAAGATCATCCAATGTCTCTTACTCATTGGTCATCAGACAAAATAAATACTTTCTGTCTCTTCTCTGTTACCATTTGATTTTTATTGCTAATATAAACAAAGTGCACTTATACAACAATAATGTAATGTGATAGTTTCTGTGTTGTACGTTAGAGTGTGGACCTTTTAAAAACAGTGTTATTGAGGTGTAATTGCCATGCGATCAATTCTACATATTTAGAATGTTCAATGTGATGTTTTGACATATGTATATATTCATGAACCTATCATCAAGACAATAAAAATATCTGTAATTTCACAATTTTTTTCTTGACCTTTGTAGTCCCATTCCATTAACTCCCTTCCTCACCCAACAGCAACCCACTGATCTACTTTTTGTCACTATGAGTTAGTTTGCATTTTCTAGAATTTTACAAAAATGCATTTACTGTCCCTTCCCCCCTCTCTCTCTCTCTCTTTTTTTTTTTTTTTTGGTCTGGTTTCTTTCACTCAGCAAAACTTCAATTGCTGTTTATATTGTAGATTTATTGCCATGGTTTTGTAACAGTAGGAACTCTTGTGATTAGAACTCATGCAATTTCTGACAGTTGATAATGCAGTGACTGAATTGACTGGTGTGATAATCTTATTGTTTCCAGTTCTACCATCTATTTCTAAGGCACATTGTCTCATAAGAAAGTCTTTTAGTGGAACTGATGCAGTTTTGTACTATTAGTACTACTTTACACATAGAAAAGAAAATTTTTCTAGCTAAAAACAGTAAAAACAGTAGCAGCTAAGAAAGGAATTGCTTGCACACTCACAATAATGAAATGTTAATTTCAGGACAAGGTGGAACCTTTTAAAGTGCCAATATCCATAAGCATTTCTACTGGGGACACAAACACATAATAAAAGCCAATGCACTTTAAAAACCATTGTTCCCCTTTCCCTGCAGCTTTTATTATTCCCTGTGATGAGCAATTTGCATATTTGTTTTTCCAGGAGCTGAGAGGGGTCTGGGATTGTCCCTTGACCATTCACCTCTGGAAATTGTCTCAAGCTCTACTTTTCTGAAGGAGCCATAGGACAAGATTTCTGTCATGGGGAAATCTAGTTTGTCTTTTTGATTTTTCTTGCACTGAGAAAGGTGTGTTCATTACTGTAGGCTGCCTTCACTAGAATAATGATATTGTGGTGGTTTGGTTATCTTTTAGGTAAGTTATATATGTTTGTGTCATAAACATATATTCAACAATTGTAAAAGTGTGGGGTGACACAAGGTGTGATGTTTAGTGACAAAGCCTTGTATTATGATACTAGTGCATTCTGGAGACACATGGTCTTACTCCTTCAAGGATGATAAAAAGATAACTGTAAACTAAATAGGAGATTCTTCAATTACTTTTGGTGTTGTGCTAAACATTTTCTTGCATGTTTTAAATAAGAGGATCAGGAGTATAGAAGGGATGCAGGATCTAAAACTAGTTTATCCTGCCTATTCAACACATCATACTTACTCTTCTCAGAAACATCATCAATTTCATTCTTTTGTAATGCAGGAGGAGGACAATCTGAAATCTCTTTTGATGATGTTTCACTCTTTTACAGCCATTACAGCAGAAAGTCATTATTCTGTTTAATCTAAATCTTTCCACCTGTGTTTGTATCTGGCAAAGCTAAGAAGTAATAAACTTAATCAAGTTAGAATTATAACATTCTTAAAATTATAAAAAACTTTCCTCATGTACAAAAATAATTATATTTATTAGCCTAGTATTTGACAAGCTCTGTTCTAAGCTTACTACATGTATTCATATATTCAATCCTCATTAACATTTTAGGAAAAATTATTTAGGAATAATTCCCTATTATATAGATAGAGATACTGAAGGTAAACTGATTGATATAGTTTGGCTCTGTGTTGTCACCCACATCTCATGTTGGATTATAATCCCCAATGTTAAGAGAGGAACCTGGTGGGAAGGAATTGGATCATGGGGGCAGATTACTCCCTTGCTGTTCCTGTGATAGTGAGTTCCCATGAGATTTGGTTGTTCAAAAGTGTGTGGCACTTACTCCTTCATTCTCTCTCTCTCCTGCCACCATATGAAGACATGCTTGCTTCCCCTTTGCCCTTTTGCCATGATTGTCAGTTTCCTGAGAACTCCTCAGCCATACTACCTATACAGCCTGTGGAACTGTGAGTCAACTAAACCTCTTTTCTCTATAAATTACCCAGTCTCAGGTAGTTCTTTACAGCAATGTGAGAACAGACTAATAGAGTGACTTATTTAGTATCTTGTAATTAGGAATTAGCACAGTAGGAGTCAGACTCCAATATACACTTTCTTAACTGCTGCTATGCAGATTTCTAAACTAGTGTTGACAAAGGAAGCAAGGAAACTTAATCCATCTAATTCTAGGGCCAGGCATTGTTCTAGGTCTTTCCCTTATTTTACCTCATTAATAATAGTGGCAGCCTGGGTACTGGGCATGTACCATGTGGCAGGACAATGTTCTTGGCTCCACAACTATGTGCCTGTCATTCTCTAGGCATGCCAGGCCCCATTCTCATGCCACTTGTATGACTCCTCTGTGTCTTTCAAGGTTCAGCTCAAATATAATCATCTCAGAGAAGCCTTCCCTGGATCTCTGGACATACTTATATGTGATTCCTCTTAGTGTTCCTGTAAGACATTGCTCATGTCCTACCTCATAGGGCTTCTCAATTTACCAGGAAATACTTTTTACACATTTGCCTCCTTTTCTAGACTGTGAGTCTCTATAGAACAGAGACTATTTGTCTCTATAATTCCAACAGCTTGTACTTAATAAATGTGAGTTGATTAAATTGAAGAGGAAAAAGGTCAGTTAAATGTTAGTGGCATCACTATGTTAAATAACAAAAATTAAATTGAGGTTTTTTTCATCCTTTACCAGAAGATAGGGAATGTGTCTGTATCTGTTTAAATTGTAAAACAGTTCTTGATAAACAAATAGTAATAAACTTATACTTCTCTAATTTGCTTATGGTTATTTTGTTGGATCCATCTAGCTCAAGTGTGGAGACCTAGTCAATAAAATCTCCCACCTTTTCTTATGAATATTCTCACACCTGATGAAAAACAAAAACACAACTCTACAACTCCTTACACTTCTGTGTCTTTTAATAATATCATGCTTCCTATCATCCCACTTTATGACTATTGTTTTCTTTAGCTCATATTTCTTAGACAAATATGAAGGAGTCAAATTTTCCATTCCTAGCAGTTCTGACTTTCATAATATCTAGCATCAGAGGCTAGTTTTTTCTTGAAGTTTCTGAGAACTGAAAAGATGATGGTGCCCCTTCAACCATGTAATTCCCAATAAAGATGATTCTAAAGTCCAGTGAATTTCTGATAAATTCCACAAAATTCAGACAGACATTTCCTGAACATATGATCAGTTTGTGGAGTAATGTGTACTTGGCTCATCTCTCTGCTCTCCATTCCTGCTCTGTCTAGTTTAGGTGACTTTTTCCTTTTTCCTTTACTATTCCTGTTATACTAACACTTTAAACGGCCATTCTAACATGAGATCAGTCCTACCAAAGTGCAGATCTGATGTTTGAGTCAGTATGCAGCATAGTTCTTGGCAAGATCAGGTGTTTAATGAATGTATGGAAAAGTGATGTCATTCACTCCTGCAAAACTCCCTTTTCACTATTTTACAGTGGACTATATTCTGACTTCAAAATGTCTTGCTTTATTTTCTGTTACTCACTTTTGGCTAGTTTCCTTCCTTCTAAACTTGCTCTGAACATATCCCATGCTGCCCTGTTCGATCCTCATACTCTTCCCTCTTTTTTGAACGCTTTCTAATGGTTTTCTTCCTTAAGTGTCAAGCTTATAATTTTAATCCTATCCAGCAATATTCCCTTCTCCCTCTGAAATCCAGTGGCACATTTTCTATTTCTCTCTTTTATATGTGTGGTTTATATCTTTGTCTTGGTGTGGTTATTTGCACACATGCCATATCTCTAAAACCCAGCTGTTTGGTGCTCTTCCTAGAGTCTTTCTTTTTCCCTATGCTGATGTACACAGGATTCAGGAACTCTTTGTGAATAGCACACACTTTGGTGAGAAATTTAGACTTACCTGAAGATTCTGTGGAACAGGTGGAGGGGGTTTTCTTTTCTTTTTTTGATTTTTAGTAACTTTCACTTAGGATGATTTTAGATTTGCAGCAAAGCACAAAAATAGTACCCAGAATTGACATATAACCCACAGAGTTTCCCCTGTTACTAACATCTTACATTAGGATGTATATTTGTCACAATTAATGAACCAGATTGATATTTTGTTATTAACTAAAGTCTATATGTTGTATTCAGATTTCCTTATTTCTTTTTTCTTTTTTGAGACAGAGTCTCACTCTGTTGCTCAGGCTGGAGTACAGTGATGCAATCATAACTCACAGTAACCTGGAACTCCAGGGCTCAAGTTACCCTCTCACCTCAGCCTCATGACTAGCTAAGACTATAGGCACCTGCCATGCCAATTTTTTAAATGTTAGGCCAATTTTAAAATTTTTTTGTAGAAATGGGGTCTCACTATGTTGCCTAGGCTGGTCTCAAACTCCTGGCCTCAAGCCATCCTTTCATCTTGGCCTTCCAAAGCACTGGGATTATAAGCGGGAGCCACCATGCCTGGCTGTTAATTATTACCTAATGTCCTTTTATTGTGTGTTCCAGGATCCCATCCAAGATACCACATTACATTTAATTGCCCTGTCTTTCTTCAGTTTCCTCATTACTGAACATTACTGAGACTTTTAAAATTTTTAATAATCTTGACACTTTTGAGGAGTACTGGTCAGGTGGTCTACAGAATGCCCCTCAATTGGGATATGTTTGATGTTTTTTACCATGATTAGATTGGCCTTATATATTTTTAGGAGGAAGAGGTGTGTGTGTGTGTATGTGTGTGTGTGTCTACATATAATTGTGATAAAATACACATAACATAAAGTTTACCATCTTAACAATTTTTAAGTGTGTAGTTCAGTAGCATTGAATACATTCATAATGCTGAGCAGCCATCACCATCATCCATCTGTACAACTCTTTTCATCTTGTAAAACTGAAACTCTACTCTCATTAAACAAGTGACAGTCTCACCACATCATAAACTATAACAACACTTATCATTGTTGATGTTAACTTGATCACCTGGCTGAGGTAGTGCTTGTCAGTTACTCTATTTTCTCCCTTTCCATAGTGTATTCTGTGGAAATAAGTCATTATGAATAGCCCACACTTAAGGAGTGGAGGTTATGTCAAGTGGGGAGTTAATGAGTGGGTATTGTCTGCATAAATTACTGGAATTCTGAACAGATTTGCCTATTCTCCCCTATTTATTTATTTATTTAGTCAATCATTTATATTAGTATGGACTCTAGGATATTTGTTCTGTTCTTTGGTTATAATCCAATACTACTTTATTTATTTTGCTCTTCAAATTGTCCTGGCTTTGGACATTGGGAGCTCTTTCAGTTGGCTCTGTGTCTGGCCTTGACACCCTTATTTGTTTATTTACTTGTTTAACACTTCCTTCCTTTCTGGTACCACAAGATAATCCAGGTTCGTATTATATATGCCCTGCTCAGTCCTAGAATCAGCCATTTCTCTAAGGATCTCTGTTTTATTAGAGAAAGTTGTTAGACTTTAAGATTTAGATGGTAGGTATGTTCATTGCTACTGGGGTGTTGTTGCCTCTAAGGCTTTTTATCTGACAGAGCAAAGAAATATTTTTATGTATATTAAGCATAATATAATTATGTTTAATTATACAGCAAATCTTATAAGGCAAATCTGTGCAGAATTCCAGTAATTTTGCCTCTTAATACACATGCTTAAACCCACTCGCCCAACTCTTGAGATCATAATAAAATATATGTTATGTATATTAATTATATTATGTATAATTTATATGTATGTAATCATATCTATATGTGTTTATGTATCCATCTATGCCTATATTAAGTTAAACATGAGTATATACTTACGTCTCCAACCCTAATGCATTACCACGATGATCATTCTAGCTTTATGGCCTTGTTTGTCTGAAATCTCCCCCTCCAGCAGTGAGAACCTGGCTCCCACCACTCACCATCCATTTGCTTAAGTTAGCAATTCCATTATATAAAATATATAATAATATATTGCAATATTATATATATTGCAATTCCAGTATATTTGCCGGTGGTGGATCTGTGTGGGTACAGTTCTGCAGCAACTTCAATTCTTGCTTTCTCAGAGGAAATAATTCAACTGAGATGCATAAGGCAGAAGGAGAGACCAAGCCAAGTTTTAGAGCATAAACAAAAAGAAAATCAAGTACACATGGGAGAGGGTCAAGCGGGCCACTTGAGAGACCAAGTGCACTATTTGACCTTTTGACTTGGGGTTTTATATGTTGGCATGCTTCCGGGGTCTTGCGTTCCCTATCCCCTGATTTTTCCCTTGAGGTGGGCTGTCTGCATGCATGGTGGCCTGCTAGCAGTTGGTTGGGAGGGGAGCATGTGCAGTGTGTTTACTGGAGTCATACGCATGCTCACTTGAGGTGTTTTTCCCTTCCCACGCAAATGTCCCTAGGAAGTCATAAGCCAGTTAAACTCTGCCATTTTGCCTCTAATATGCATGGTTAGGCCCACTTACCCAACTCTTAAGATCTTAGTGAGAAGCTGCTGATAACCAGTGTCAGGTGCTTCTATCTATTGGGAGACTTCCTTTTCCTGGTGCTGGCTGGGACCAATTATTATTTTAGAGAAACGGTTTAACAACTGCCTGACCACCACTTGATGGTCGCCTGACATTCCAGGTTGGGGCGGAGGGGGGCCCTCTACTGCCCTGCTCATGTCTGACTAGCTACCTACTATAACATTTCCCCTCATAAGGGTCCAAGACCCCAATTTTTTTGGAGAAAACGGAGAAAAATCCGGTGGTTCTATGGATCTTGGCCTTTTGCTAGCTGTCAAGGCAGGGTTGACTCTATTGGTTGTTGAAAGTGGTATCCTGCCAAGTCCAAGGGGCACAGGGACAGGACATTTCCTCTGTTGTGTCCCACTGATGGGCAGTTTATGGGTCCCCTGCAGAAGGGTGATTTGGCAGGATGGCATCCCTCACTGAGGATCTGGAGCTTGATGGCCTGAAAGCAAGAGGAGACAAATCGAGTTATTAGATTTAGAAGAATGTTAAAACGAAATAAGGGGGTGAGGACAGCTTCCCAATAAGATCTCAAGAGTTAAGCGAGTGGGCTCAAGAATGTGCATTACTGGGTATATACCCAAAGGATTATAAATCATGCTGCTATAAAGACACATGCACACGTAGGTTTATTGCAGCACTATTCACAATAGCAAAGACTTGGAACCAACCCAAATGTCCAACAATGATAGACTGGATTAAGAAAATGTGGCACATATACACCATGGAATACTATGCAGCCATAAAAAGGATGAGTTCAGGTCCTTTGTAGGGACATGGATGAAGGTGAAAACCATCATTCTCAGCAAACTATCACAAGGACAAAAAACCAAACACCGCATGTTCTCACTCATAGGTGGAAATTGAACAATGAGAACACTTGGACACAGGAAGGGGAACATCACACACTGCGGCCTGTTGTGGGGTTGGAAGAGGGGGGAGGGATAGCATTGGGAGATATACCTAATGTAAATGACAAGTTAATGGGTGCAGCACACCAACATGGCACTTGTGTACATATGTAACAAACCTGCATGTTGTGCACTTGTACCCTAGAACTTAAAGTATAAAAAAAAAAAAAAAAAAAAAGAATGTGTATTAAGAGGCAAAATGGCAGAGTTTAACTCATATATGACCTTCCAGGGAAATTCAACTGGGAAGGGAAGAACGCCTCAAGTGAGCATGCATATGACTCCAGTAAACATACTGCGCATGCTCCCCTCCCAAGTACTAGCAGGCCAGCATGCATGCAGGCAGCCCACCCCAAGGAAAGGATCACAGGAAAGGAAACACAAGACCCCAGAAGCATGCCAACATATAAAACCCCAAGTCAAAAGGTCAAACAGTGCACTTGGTCTCTCAAGTTGCCTGCTTGGCCCCCTTCTAAGTGTACTTTACTTTTTTTCTCCATTCCTGCTCTAAAGCTTTCTAATAAACTTTCACTCCTGCTGTAAAATTGTCTCAGTCCCTCCTTCTGCCTTATGCCCCTCAGTTGAATTCTTTCTTCCGAGGAAGCAAGAGTTGAGGTTGCTGCAGAGCTATACCCATATGGATTTGCTGCAACAGTGGTTTCAGAATTATTAACCCCTATTCCCATGGGAAACAACTTCAGCAGTTAGAGTCTAGTGTTTCTTTTTGCCTTTAGTCTTCCAGACTCTAGTCATTTTCAAAATTATTTATTTTAGCACATTCTTTTGCAGCCCATTTCAGTGAGGTTGTTGCATAATCATTGTCAATTAGATTCTTTATCATATTCTACATTCCATTCTGAGAACTCCTGACCTCCTAAATGATTACATATATACATACACGCACATACATATATATAAATGTAGAAAAATACACAAGCACACAATTTACCATCTTAGCCATTTGTAAGTATCTAATTCAGCCGTATTAAATACATTTACAAGGTTATGTAACCACCAACCACCTCCACCACTTGTAAACCAAGTAGTATCTGAGACAGTTCTCAATCAATTTAGAAGTTTATTTTGCCAAGGTTAAGGACATGCCCAGCGGAAACGAACATGGCGTCACAAAAAAATGGTCTGTGGTCTGTGCTTTTCTCCAAAGGATTCTATGGGCTTCAATATTTAAAGGGGAAAAGCAGGCTGGAGGAGGAAGAGGGAGGATGTGGTAATCCAAATGTAGCAAGGGAATAGGAGCAGATAGGGGAATTATTAACTATGTATTCCTCTTGCCCTCAGTATATCAGCACCTTACATAAGATAAGGTAAACATAGAGTGGCTACCTGTGGAGATATTTAACCTTTATCTGAAGCTATCTGCTTAGTAACAAAAGGAAAGGCATTTCTTGCATGACTCAGCTTTCAGCTTATTTCTTTTCCTTTTGGCTGATAGATTTGAGGTCCCAAGTTTTTATTTTTCTTTTACACATATGTCTCCATAACTTTTTTCAACTTGTAAAACTGAAACTCTATACTCATTAGATAATAACTCCCATTCCTCACTTCCTCTAGCCCTTGGAAACCACCATTCTATTTTATTTCTCTGTGATTTTGATGACTCTAAGTATTTCATGTAAGTGGAATCATACAGTATTTGCCATTTTGAGACTGGCTTATTTCATTTAGCATAATGTCCTCAAGGTTCATCCATGTTGTTACATTTTTGGAATTTCCTTCCTTTATAAGGTTGAATAATATTTTATTGTTTTTATATACTACATTTTATTTATCCATTCATCCATTGATGGACACTTGGGTGTCCACTGTAGCTACTCTGAATAATGCTGCTATAAATATCAGTGTAAACATATGTCTTTGAGATCTTGCTTTCAATGTTTCTTTTGCATGTATACCCCCAAATGGAATTGTTGGACCATACGGTAATTCTATTTTTGATATTTTGAGGAACCATCATACTGCTTTTTGTATTGGCTATACCATTTTACATTCCCAGCAACAGAACACAAGTGTTGCAATTCCTACATATACTTGCCAAAACTTACTTTCTGTGTGTGTATGTGTGTATGTATGTGTGTGTGTGTGTGTGTGTGAGAGAGTGATAGTAGTCATCCTAATGGATGTGAGGTGCTCTCTCATTGTAGTTTTGATTTGCATTTTCTTAACGATAAGTGATGTTGAACATCTTTTCATGTACTTATTAGACATTTGTATACCTTCTTTGGAGAGATGTCTATACACATCCTTTGCCCGTTTTTGAATCAGATATTTGTTTTTGTTGAGTTTTGGGAGTTGTCTATTCCGGATATTAACACTTATCAGATATATGATTTGCAAATATTTTCTCCCATTTTGTGGGTTTCCTTTTTATTCTGTTGATAGTGTCTTTAGAAGCACAGATTTTTAAAGTTTTCATGAAGCCCAATTTGTTTAGTTTTTGGTGCCCATGCTTTTCATGTCATATTAAAAATAGCACTGCCTAATCCGATGTTGTGATGCTTTTGCTCCATGTTTTCTTCTAAGAATTTTATAATTTCAGGTCTCATATTTAGATCTTTGAACCATTTTGATTAATTTTTGTATATGGTGTTTGGTAAGGGTCCAACTTCATTCATTTGCATATGCATATACAATTTTCCCTGCACCATTTGTTGAAAAGACTGTCCTTTCCTTCATTGAATGGTCTTGTACGCTTGCCAAAAATCATGTGACCATGTATGCATGGGGTTATTTCTGGGCTATTTTATTCTATTGGTCTATATATCTTTTTGTGCCAGTACCACACTGCTTTGATTACTATAGCTTTTTTAGTAAGTTTTGAAATCAGAAAGTATGAATACTTCAGCTTTGTTCTTCTCAAGACCTCTGGTCACATAGAGGTTTTTTCTCCCATATCTCCAAATAGGACTGAATTGTTTTCCTAATGTCATCAGCAATTTAACTCTTTCCCCCAAACCTGAATATATTACTCAGCATACAACACAGGGCTCTTTAACATTTCAGGCCCCACCCGAACAACTTTTCAGATTTTACCATCCAGTCACCTATATCATTCTTCTTCATGGTCCTAGTTAACAGTCCCCTTTACCAACATCATCATTTCACATCTCTTTATACAATCTTTTAGGATGTGAACTGTATTGTGAGAAGCTGTGTATTCTACAACAGTGCTGTGCCTAACTCTTAGTAGGTATTCGATAAATATTGATTGAATGGACCAATAAGTGATTTGGTATAATGTAAAAGCCAGATACCAGACAAACCAACATAACCTAAAATGCATTCTATATGCTATTCACTTGGCTAATATAATTGTTTCCTACATACTCTTTGTTATTTTAAAATATTTGAAGGCTACTTGCAAAAAAAAAATTGGCCTGAAATCTGAGATACATTCAATTAATGTGGAACACATGGTGTTTACAGAAGCATTACCAAATAGTATCATGCTAGTGAATCTTGATAATGTATGTCAGAGGATTTCAGCATTAGCCCGCAACAACAGCATTACTACAAATAGCTGAACTATACTATATGAAATTAATTTCCTCATGAAATATTGCATGGCCAGGTTTTTGGGAGTTGGCTAGCTAGATTAGAAATATTATCATCCATATTACTGGTAAAAGGAGATGATGTGGCTGTTTATTAAGTAATTAGCTTTAAAAATCCTTGATTTTTAAATTGATATCAAATTTAAATACTGGGTCTCCAAGCACAAGATTCTAGGAAAGCCCCATTTCACATACTTCAGTTTGAAGATAAACATGGTTCAATCTATGCGCCCCTCTTGCAAAGCTTGTGTTGCTTGTGTACTTGTGACCTTTGAGCTGTGTACACCAGCCTCTGTATGCCAGATTCCTAATGTCAGTGTGAATAAGCTACTAAAATTTGAGTGGTGGGAAAAGAGGGAGTTCTTAAATCTCTCCTCCCCATTCTCCGCTAGTTCCCCTTCCTTTACTACTTCTCTTCTTCCTCTTCCCTCTTAACACGTCTGCCATTGTCTTGGGTAATGAAGAAGTTTGTCATTCAGAAGAGAGAAATTTCTCCTCAGTTAAACCTCATATGTTTTTAATCATCCTTCATATGCCCAGTGGTTTGTATCAGAAATGAGGTCTTTAAGGAACTTGACCTTTCAGAGTCAAGAACTCTCCATGTTAAAGATTTATCTTTTGGTAGGAGGATTTTTTTTTAAGTATAATGATGTATACAAGTAGAATGTTACAATATACATTCTATATATTTTGAGTCTTTAGATATTTTAAAAGAGCATAATTCATCTTTCTCATTTGCATAGCAAGTAGGTTCCCATGTTTTTTAATACTTGAAATGGTTGAACTCTTTTTATATCTTGAACTTCTTCTGGACTCTTTTGTTTGTAACTTTTAAATTGTGGAAATGACAAAGAAGCTGCTACTAGAAGATGGTGGTTTAGCTTGACGCGGTATGGTAGGTGACCAGTTAAGGTTAGGTAAACTTTGTTTCCCAGGCAGGGCAAATCATTTAACCCTCTCAGTAGGCACTGGAGTTTAGGAAACGAGTGGAAAACAGAAGGTAAAATGATGATGGTCTATACAAGTCCTCAAGATTACTTGGCATACTGATGCAAATTTTCCAACATTCCAAGTATGCATAAATTCCATGTACGCACACTGGTTTTGCCACTTCACAGACTTGTATTCTACATTTGGCCTAAATGAAAATTCAACTCTGGTTTTCATCATACCTCAGTAATATGCTAATTTCATCCTCGTGGCTTGTAAGAGTCAATGTCATAAGTTGGAACTAACTTATTAGTAGAGAAATTGGGAATAATTGGTTCAATGTTTTTCATAGCTGATTACGTTTTCAGGATGAAAACCAACTGACCACAGATCAAAAGTTGCAAAAAAAAAAAAAAAAAAATCACCATGTTCCACTTGTGCCAACACAATTGATTGCTTGGGTATTTCCCTCAGAACATCTCTCTTTGACAAATACAGTCACTAAAAAATTGTTAGTAGCAGAAGCTGCTGCTTTGCATCCTGAGTTGGCAGTAACAGATTGCCTGAAATCCACATTGGCACCCCATATTCTTTTCTTTGTTATGTATTGAGTAAAAGGTGGCTGCTAAACTGTAAACAATTTAAATACATTTCCTTCTGAATTAGACTCTTTTAAGTTTTACAGAGTTAGAAAATGTAGTGTGGCCCTTTCTACGTTTTCGAAACTGGTGACTGGTTTTCCATACAAGGTAAATACGTATGACGTCCCCTGTTGTTCTTCCTACATCATAGGTTAAGCATTTTATAAGTTTCGAAGCCCTTGCATATATTATTTGACATTCACCTTACACAACTCTACAAAATAAGGCAAAATTAACTCTAATAATTTATAGATGATAATGAGGCTTGGAGAATTTCAGTAGGTTTTCTGTGATCATAAACCTAGGATATGGTAGAACTTGGATCAGAATATAGGTTCAAATTTTCAGATTTGAGCCCAGGAAAATCCACTGTAATTCAGGTTCAGAGCATTATTGCTTTTGGCCAAGGGGTTATTGTATTATGATCAAAATAAAGAAATAGTATATTTTGCAATTTATGCTCTAGTGGTGCCAGATATCACTTTATATTTCTCATTTTCATCACTGTGACCTCTTGATAAAAGGAGATCTCATTGTTATCCTTCCCTCTGATTTCTTTAAGAGTTAATCTCATTTGCCAACAATATATATATGTATATTTTGAGACAGGGTCTCACTCTGTCACCCAGGTTGGCATGCAGTAGTGTGACCACAGCTTACTGCAACCTCTACCTCCTGGGCTCAAATCATCCTTTCACCTCAGCCTCCTAAGTAACTGGTACTACAGGAACTCGCTGCCACACTCAACACTAATTTTGTTTTGTTTTGTTTTGTTTTGTTTTTTAGGAGACATGGTTTCACACGTTGCCCAGGCTTGTTTTAAACTTCTTGGCTCACATGAGCCTCCTGCCTCGACCTCCCAAAGTGCTGGGATTACAGGCGTGAGCTACTGCACTGGGCTTGCCAACAAGAATTTTAAGACCTGGCCTAAATATTGTAATTAACACATTAAGAGGTTATATCAGCATGGCCTCTTTTGTTTCCATTTTCTAGTGCTTATACTTGTGAATGTAATTTAGCATTACTTTCAAAATGGTAAATTTTACTTTTTGCAGTTTCTATGACAGAGTTTACACAGTTGCATTAAGCCAAAGTGTGGGTCATCTTCTGAAATCTCTCTGGCAAAGGAAGAACACTCATTATTGAAGTATCAGGAGTTAGAAGAGGCCAGGTGTAGTGGCTCACACCTGTAATTCCAGTACTTTGGGAGGCCAGGGCAGGAGGATTGTTTGAGCCCAAGATTTTGAAACCAGCTTAGGTAGCACAGTGAGATCCTGTCTCTACAAAATAAATAAATAAATAAATAAATAAATAAATAAATAAATAAATATAAAAAGAGCCAGGCATTTGTCTGTAGTCGCAGCTATTCAGGAGGCTTTGAACCTGGGGGGTGGAGGTTGCAGTGAGACATGGTCATGCCACTGTACTCCAGCCTGGGTGACAGAGTGAGACCTTATCTAAAAAAAAAAAAAAAAAAAAAAAAAAGAGAAGAGTTTTGCTGCTTCCTGTCATTCCTGTCAACTTTTGCCCAGCGGAGTTCAATGCACAGCTTCTACATAGAGGTGATGATTCTGCCTGGTCATGAAATGGTTTTGAGATGGAGGATGATGCTATGAAGAGTAAGGAAATATTGAAGGACAATGATTTTTATACTGATTTCTGGGCTTCTTAAGACATGTATCTTTACCCTATCTGTCTTTTGCAGTGCCACATATACAAATGAGTCCTAATGTTTTCTTATTAAATATTGGCCCTTAATAATTATGCCTAGTGTTCCACTATTGGAACATAAGCTTGTGGGAATTATTTATATCCTACTGCTCAAGGTCATCACCAAGGTCTGATTTTTCACAAAATAAATTTGCTGCCTCTGGCATAAATGGGTTACTACTTGACCAAGTATCTGGTCAAAGAATATGTTCCCATTTCTCAGAACCCAGGAGAATCTTGAGGAATGGCTTTCTCTCTTCAATGCTTTTGAGGTTTTATGCCTACTGGGTATAAAGTAGTGAATCATGTCTTTTCCTTTTTAAATTTTTAAATTACAGATACAGTAATGCAAATTTGATTTCTCTTCCCAAACTGATTTGAGTGTATTTCCCTTTTTTGAAACACAGGATTAGGAAAAGAGAAAAGTCTAAATTTAGAAAAAATATTGTGTTAATTTTAATTGAGATACTGGCATTGTACCTAATAACATTTGAAACCTTTGAAACCTCTTGGGACCTAACAATGTGCTCAGGGAAACTCAAGATATTGTATATATACAATGTAAGAAACTTGTTACACGTCAGTTCCCTATGATTCTATCAAATGAAAATGAAAATGTGTCAGACATTAACCCCTCTGGGAACTTTGGGGAGTTTCATCTGAAAGTTCATCTCACTCCTCCCTTCTCCTCTCAGGTGGCCATGTTTGTGCTGCAACTGGGCAGTGCCACATTCGTGGTCACGGAGCCTGTGATCAGCGCAATGACAACTGGGGCTGCCACCCATGTGGTGACTTCACAAGTCAAATATCTCTTGGGAATGAAAATGCCGTATATATCCGGACCACTTGGATTCTTTTATGTGAGTTTTTCATATGTTTTCATACATATCTTTTGAATGTGCAAGTTTCACAAAGTAGAATTTGGTTAATTACAATATTGAGATTTTTCTGTATTAAAGCAACTTGGGTTTAAATAAAATCTTATAGGATATTTTGAGTGTGACTTAAGGTGTGAAACTAATTTAGTGAGTAATTTCTACTAATCTTGGAAATTATTCCTTGTAATGAATACTTGAATATGAGCTAATTTGGGGGCATAAGTAGAAAAAAAAAAAACTAGAGTTGTTTGTGAGCCAGGTATTGTTGCCAACTTCTAATGGAAGTCATCCACTGGAATTATGGTCCAGTTTAACAATAGTGCACTCCCCCACATTCTTTCAGTATTGCAAACCCTGGTATGGATTAAATCAGAGGCCTGGTCGAAATTGGTGTCTAGAGCCTCAGTAGCAGACAATCAGTTATTAAAAACCACCTGAACCTGAGAAAGAGAGCAGCACCTGGCCATTTGCAACACATTTTTCTAACAACACTCCTTTGTTCTTGGGTTTGTTTTTGAAGTGGACCTAAAATCTGTAACCGCTCAAGAACTCATATCCTATTAGAGGTTTATTTTTTAAAAAGTCTTGTTAATGAATTTGATGACAACCAAACTTTGTTTTGTTTAACTTTATGCATTGCTGTATACTAAATAACATTAATTTTTGTTTCATAATGAGAGTATTGTCATTCTTAATTTTCTTAAATATTAATGGCTGGAAGGAGCTCAATGAATGGAGTATGGTAATTCATCTATGTGTTATTGAGGTTGTTTCTGGCATTTCTGTATTATACATGGCCCCACGAGGATCCTCTTTATTTGCATATTAATCTCTGCAGCATTGATTGTTTCAGTAGCGTAAATTCCTATAATAGAATTATTAGGTCAAAGGGGTATAAAAAGTTGTATCCATTAATATTTTACTCTGACCTTATCATTGTCAACTCTGGTTATGGCTATTTTTTAAATGACCATTTGATATGTGAAAAAAATGGTATCACTTGTCTAAGTGTGTTTCTCTGATTAGTTGGTAAAGTAGTCAATAAAAAGCAATTGGCAACACAGAACTGGAAGCTGGTTCTGAATTTCTATTTCTTAGATAATATCCTGCTCAATGATTCATTCATTGTAAGAATGATTAACACTAAAACAAGAACACTGGAACTGGGTCTGGAAGCAACATAATTCCAAGCTCCAGCTCAAACAAAAGCAGACCAAAGTAGCTGTAAGCTGTCAGGTGACTGGTTGAAAGATTAAGACTTTCAGTGACAGCAGGTCTACATGACAGAACCAAAGCAGTGATAGTTTCTGTCTTGACCTTTCACCTGGAAATGGCCTGCTTGTCCGCACATGTGCAGCTTAAAGAAATGACTGTCCATTACCACTTGGCCTCTTGAATCATATCTGCATACACAAACGATCATCATTTTTTTTTTCTAGTTGTGTTCAAGAAGCAGGGTAGCCTGCTGTGAGAATGACATTGGTCTTTCAGCTTGTTTCTCTGGTGGCATTGTGTATAAACTTCTATTAAACCCTTCAGTTAAAGGGTGTTGTGTGTGATTTTTGTTTTTCATTTTGTTTTTTTGTGAGGTAAACTGCAAGCTACTTTAGCCTAGTCTTGTAAGTCAACACTGTGGGACTTTTTGGAGGTGTTTCCTTTTTTTTCTTGAGACGGAGTCTCGCTTGTCACCAGGCTGGAGTGCAGTGGCACGATCTTGGCTCACTGCAATCTCCGCCTCCTGGGAACCCTGGGAACCCAAGCGATTCTCCTGCCTCAGCCTCCTGAGTAACTGGGACTACCGGTGCGTGCCACCATGCCCAGCTAATTTTTGTATTTTTAGTAGACAGGGTTTCACCATGTTGGCCAGGTGGAGGTCTTTCTTCAAAACTTTACGTTGAAACGGAATCAGATTTGGGCATATTTTTGGACTGCTGGCTTTAAATTCACGTTACTCCGTTGATAGAAATTGCTATGCTTTGTGTTGATGGAAAATGAAAAAAAAAAAAGTTGCTCTTGCTTTTCAATATCACAGAGTCCTGTACTGTGAGGCTGTTAGGTGGGAATGGTGCTTTGGTTCTTTGCCAAGGTTTCAAATGGATGTTGATATTACAATGCCAAAAATGCTGGTGATCTGAGTGTTAGATTAAGAAATAAATCTTACGTCATGCACAGGTTGCACTGGGATATTGAGACGTGCACTTTGGTGTACATAGGCTGAGAGAATCTGATGATGGCTACACTTGCCCCTGGATTATTTAAGTGTTGCATAAAGAAGCAGAGCTGAACTCAGCAAGGATGTAGAGCAGAGGATATCATATAGGCCTTGGCTAGCATGTCAAAGAATCTACAGCAAAATGACTTGACAATTTGCGTGACTTTTCACTCTTTGACATGCATCCTGCCTCTGAGTTTTCACAATTGTTATATCCTTTTAGAAAGCAATTCAGGCTGATGAGAGATAAAGCACATGTTACTGATATTCTTGGAACATAAATTGGATATCTAGAATATTTAAGACTCTTGCACAATGAGCCAGTCATGATTCCTGATAGTCTCAGGTGGGCTACTCATTTTTGTCAAAAGAATCCAGTTTTAGCCAATCAAAATGTCCATTGATTATTCTTAGGTTGAGGTCTGCAGATTGCGGTCTCTTTATTCGCCACTATGTGGTTTCTACAGTGTCTTCCTCCCAGGGGATGTCTGATTCTGTACTATTCAGAGAATCTCATTCCCTAGTTGAGTTGGATGAGTATAAACAGCTAATATTTCCATCTCTTTGGTTGCTCTGGGGTGGCAGGTGTCCTTGCCACAATGAACTATTTTTAGGGAGCAATTTGAATCAGATACCGGTAGGGATTTGTGCTCAGTTCTGCCCCCTTAGATGGTAGATAACAGACTTCTCATAGGCTTGAGGGATAAACATGCCATAATGCCTTCCCCTTTTCTACATCTGGGACGAGGAACACACGCTCTGACTCCAGCAAAGCTCAGGTGGTTGGGCCGCTCTTTCTCTTCTAGCTGAAAGTTGTTAAAGAGTTTCCTCAGGCGAGGAGTTCTTCCAGAGTGTTAAACATTACTAAGGCTTTCCCCTAGAACTCTGAATGCCCTTTGAGAATTTCTAGGGTCCGCATATTCAAAGGGAGCCTCCAGAATAACTGTCATGACCCTACTATATCGCTAAGAAGTGTGGATATAATTAGGCCTAACTTACCCTTTTATTTAGCCTTCCTAAATTCCTTCACAGGTAACTCTTTACTTTTTAAATTTGTTCTTAAAGTTTTATCTCTAGATTCATATACTTCTGATTAAACTACCTTTCTTTTAGTATTATGGCTGGTTCTTAGTAAACTTTAAAGATTACATCAATGCGTTCTTTTTCAGGTATACATTGGGAAAAAAATTTTTTTTTCTCTGAGGTAACTTTTAGCTTTTGTTAGTTTATTAGGGCTCATACAATCAGGTAGACACTGATTTTTTTTTCCTTAGAAAGAGGCAACAGGGGAAAGAACTTTAGAATCATAGAAACCAGTCTTCAGACCACAGCTCTAGCCATAACTTGAGCTAATGACCCAGTGTCTTTGATTTCCAGTTGTCTTGTCTGTTTTGTACACTGATGATAATTATACTTCTTGGAATTCATTTCCAAAATGAAAAGCATTGAACACAGGTGTTCATTAAATGGAAGTCATTATCTTTCTCACTAGTAGTTAATAGTTCAATGTAACAAATTACGGATTTTTTTAAGTGCCACTTAAGTAATAGATACTAATACTTTTCCTCTATAGAGGACCCTTAATCAGATTTTTTAAAAAGACTAAATAACAAAACGAACTTATATGTATTTTAATGACTTAAGAATGGCTTGAACATTTATAAAACCTTTAGAAATAAATATATCTTCTGTTAGTGGGGGTTGATCATTACAATTAAAGAAAAGCTATGTTTTTTAGTTTATTTTTATTTATAAATGTTTTCAACAGTTCAGCTCAAATCTCCCTCAGCAGTTATAAACCCATTTAATAAATTATGAACAGTGTTGCAATATCTTTTAAAAAAAGCAGAAACAATAATGTTATAAGGGTCACTTCTGTCTTGGGATCCTGGCTCAGAAGTTAAATTGTTCTATTCTTGGCTTCCTTTAAATTCAGATATTTGACCAGTAAGTTGGTTCCTTGCACAGATAAGTAGAAAAAGTTTAATTCTTATTTACAAAAAAAATTTTAAATTGAGGAATGATGAAGTATCTTTTTATCAGAAAGGATGTTTTCCTCCAAAAGGCACAATAAAAATTACAAAAATTCCTAGTTTGTATTAGCACATGTGGGTTTCTTTGAGATGGCGCCAGTATCTCAGCCTGCAGCAGCCTATGATAAATTTGGCAAGGATACTTTCATTGGCATGGCTTTATATGAGCACTGCTCTAAATAATTATATGTACGGTTATGTACACTAAACCCAAGAGCAAAAGACAAGCTTGGCAATATATTCAGCCATCCTTCTTGGAAGTTTTTATTTCCTTCCTTATAAATGGGTAGTTTCAGAACTGGAAAACAGTTTAATTCCCACCCCAATCCCTGAAGTACAAGCAAAGTACTTTTCTAGTTTGTACTGCAAAGACTGCAAAGGAGGAACCAAGAACATTAATAAAATGGGATAGAAATGTCAGAAGGAAGTCAGAGCCAATGAAACCTTTTCTTTTATAGAGAATGAGATCACAATTAAATATGTATAAATGGGGTTTATAGGTGGAGAACAAATCTACTTTGTAGACTTAGGCCCTGTGGGATTTCCGAATCAAGAACACGCTTTGATGGTTTGTGAAAGCTCACAGTTTCTCTGCAGATACTGTGACATCTCTATTGTGAATTGCAGGAATGTTCAGTATGCCCTGAAAAATGGACAGAATAAATTAAAGCGGAGAGAAAAAGAATGTTCATCTGTAACTTGATTCAATCAGTGATGCAGGGGATAGAAGATGTGGCAGGTTTAATTTGGATACGAAACAAGTATATGGAAATTTGTAGCCAAGGTTACTTTAGGATTCTAAATCAGAGAGCAAATATTTTTGCAACTCCACCATCTTAGGCTAAGCTCTCTCTATCTCTCACAATTCACTGAAAAATGCATCACCACAAAATCCAGTGCTCAAGTAATTCAAATTAAACTAATTTACCAAACAAGAGATGACAGGATGCCACCTGGACCTTGGAATGCCTGGTTGTATGTTTGGTCCAAGTGAGTGTTGTATACTCATGATGTCTTTGGCTATTTAATATACCACACTTCCCTTAGACCACATTTGTTCTGAGACTTATTGTATCCCTTGAAATAATAGCAAATGGATTTATTCCCAGTGTATCATATAGTTATTGATGAGAAATTAGGGTATAATCATGTAAAAAACTACCAGAATGTTGGTTGGTTTTTCTTCTGTCTTTTGGGTTTTTTTTTTTTTTTTTTTTTGTACTGATAAAAATACAGCCTGTGGTTAATATCCAATTTAATCTTTTTCTTTTCTCTTTTCTTTTTTTTTTTTTTTTTTTTGAGACGTAGTCTCACTCTGCCACTGAGGCTGGAGTGCAGTGGTGCCATCTCGGCTCCCTGCAACCTCCACCTCCCGGGTTCAAGGGTTCAAGCAATTCTTATGCCTCAGCCTCCGGAGTAGCTGGGATTGCAGATGTGCACAACCATGCCTGGGTAATTTTTGTATTTTTAGTAGAGGTGGGGTTTTGCCTTGTAGGCCAGGCTCGTCTTGAACTCCTGGCATCATGTGATCTGCCCACCTTGGCCTCCCAAAATGCTGGGATTACAGGCATGAGCCACTGTACCCAGCCTATATTTTTCTTGTTTTTCTATTTATGTTCACTACTTTAGAGGGAGGTGGGATTTAAGGGGCTTGATCTTATCAATACCTATTCTAAAATGTTTAATGATATGTAATGATATAGGCAAAGTTGATAAGAGACATCACATTCTTATGAACAAGGAGGACTTGTGCAAACATCAAGTTTTAAAGGATCAGAGTTGGTTTTAGGTGCCCCTGAGCAGGAATTTAGATTTGCTTGTACGTAGGATTCAAATGTAATGAGCTTGAAAGCAAGTCGGGGTGGGGAGAGGGCATGCCTGGGCAATCATGACTCATGTTTAAAGGTTCCAAGGATGTGAAAGCTGCCTTAATTGTCCAACAGAATAATCAGAATAATCTGGAGGGACTTTACAAGCTACACATAAGTAGGAAGAGATCAACATGCATCCTTGATTAAAGAACCGCTAGAACAGATTTACTCAACAAATTGATCACCTCGCAGGCATTGAGGATACAGTTGACAATAACATTTTTGTTCCCATGGAATTTTATTGAAACACTGAGGAAGGACGCAAAGTATGGAGAGAGGAGACAAACAAATTGGCAAATAAAGTAATCTCAGATAGTGTTAATGAAGGAAACAAGGCAGTGTGACTGAAGGTGGGCAATGTGGTCAAGTGACAGGGTTGGGTCTGCTTAGATAAGATGGCCTGGGAAACCTTTTCTGGGGACATGGCTTTTGAGTGGAGGCTAGAAGGATGAGAGAGACCCAGCCATAGAATGATTTAAGAGTATTCTACAAAGAAAGAGCAGCAAATGCTAATTCCCTAAGGTAGATACAAACTTGGCATGTTGGAAAGACAGAATGTGTTTGCTTCTAAGTTTCTTTCCGGTGGAATTTCAGAAATTTTGTGATTCTATTTCATTAACTCCTGAGGTTTGGCTACAAGACCAGACCCTACTCTTGTTTTATATGTGTAGCTGGCAGAATATAGGTTTAATAGTGAGACAAGACCAAGAACTACATGCCAGCTCCATTGTTCAATTTCTGTGTGGCCTTAAGCAATTTAGCTAACCTCTCCAAGTCTTATTTTCCTCATGCATTCAATGGAAATAATAATACTCACCTTGCATTAATTAAGAAATTAAATGAATCACTGTGTATAAGATGGCCAGCATAGAGCCTGAAAGTGTTAATTCCCCTACTCTTCTAGGAAGTGACTAAGTTTAAACAGTTTCCCCATTCCTTATTCCTGAGTTCCCCCTGCACCACCCTCCATCTGCCTGTGATAGGGAAAAATGTGAAAATTCCTCTCCCTTCAGGAACGGAGGGTGAGGGCACTGTATAGATACAGGTAGGCTTTCACCAAATACGTTTATGTTAAGAAAGGCCATGGTCTGTGTACTAACAGCTTTCAGAATCAACTTGGAAAGCTTATTGTTTCCCTTGTACTAACGTGACTCTGCTGCTGATGTTGAAGGCACAAGGCTGGAGGGTGAGAAGAGCTTGTATGCCTGAGAAGCAGCTAGGTGCCATTGAATACCACCACTAAAACCCCAAATCTAAGACTTCATGCTCCACAATAGTCTCCTCTTCAAAGAGATAGCATCTTCCCTCCATAACCCAAGGGAAAAGGAACCAGCAGGGAGATTTGGAAAAATTCTCTGCTGGACGAAAAAAGTCATGAGAGAGGCATTGGTAAAACGTGCACGTGTTTGTCTAGGGTTGAGGGGACCTCTGTCAAAATCCTGATTTTGTCACGCACAAGCCAAGTCACCTGGGGCAGGACAGTAGTCTTTGGAGCCTTGGTTTCTATTTCTGCAGAATATATGTGTGGAACTGGTTGATTTTTAAGGTTTTTTTCTGGTGCTGACAAGTGTCTTCTGAACATTTCCTTTGTTAGGCACTTTAGTTGTAATCCTCACCACAAATATTAACTATGCCTAATTGTCCTTTGGTAGATGCTCGTTCAGTTGGCTATCTCTCTTAACAGTACTGATCACTTGGTAATTATTATTGAAAACTTTCTGTTTTGTTTCTTTTTGTGTTTTAGAATACTTCTACCTCAGCTAACATGAAAAGAGGGGAATTTGCTAGGGTCTGTGATTCTAAGAACAAAAGCTTGGAATCCCCTCTGCCCTCTGTATTAGCTTGCTATGGCTGCCACAATAAACTGTCACAGACGAAGTCACTTAAACAACATAAATTTAATTTCTCCCAGTTCTGGAGGCTGGAGATTCACAATCCATGTGCTGGCAGGACTGGTTTCTTTTGAGGCCTCCCTCTTGCTGCTTCCTCACATGGTGGAATCCCTGGGCATGCACAGCCCCTGTGTCTGTGTGTCCTGATTCTTAGGAGGATGCCAATCATATTGGATTAGGGCCCACCCTAATGGCTTCCTTTTAACTTAATTACTTCTTTAGAGACCCTGTCTCCAAATAGAGTCACACTCTGAAGTACTGGGGGTTAGGATTTGAACATATGAATATTGAGGGAACACAAGTCAGCCCATAATACTCTCTTTGAGCTGTCTCAGAAGTGAGCAGCAGTAGATTTGGTGCTGGCTCTTATGGCTACTGTAACTTGTTATCACAAATCTAGTGGTTTAACAAAACAAATTTATTCCCACATTTCTGGAAGACACTTCAAAATCAAGGTCTTATCTGGTCCACGCTCCCTCTGGAGATTCTAGGAGAGAATCCATCCTTGCCTTTTCAGCTTCTGCTGGCTCCTGGCATTCCTTGGCTTGTGGCTGCATCATGCCAACTTCTACCTCTGTCTTCACATGGCCTTCCCCGCTGTTTGTTCTTCTCTCCTATCTCTTACAAAGATACTGATCATGGGATTTAGGGCCAACCCAGGTAATTGTAGGTGCTCTCATCTTGCGATCGATCCTTTACTTAATTACATCTGCAAAGACCTTATTTTTCCAAATAAAGTCACAGTCACAGGCACTGGAGTTTAGAATGTAGACTTTTTTTTTTTTTGGCGGGGTGTGGGGGGCTACAATTCACTCACTACAGTAACCCAACCGTGTATGGTGAGGAGGGTTTATGTTTTTGCTTGTTTTTTGTTTGTTTGTTTTAAAATTAGAATGAGACTGAAGTTATCCATGTGATGCAATCAGTAAATAAAATTAACACCACATTTCAAAGCTATTTCAGAGCTGTGACTACCACTCAGTGCTCTGTGTTGTGAGATGAGGCTTCTGATAGAAGTACCATCTAAATGGATAGATTATTAATAAATTTTACTCAACATAGGACTTTACAGTAGATACAATGAGTAAAATAATTTATTCAGTGGTGCTACTGTTGTCTTAATATACACTCCTTTTGAGACATAGAAAACAGTTAATATTTTTAGACACCTATCTATATACTGATTATGGCAAATGCACTTTCAAACCAAAGTTTGCACATGTGTTAGCTGGCATATATGGATGTTACCATTGTTTCTGGAGATAGTTCTGGTTTTGTGGTTGATGACTGACTCAAAGTCATATATTGGGAATTAAGAATTGTAGATTGCAGATTAGTAGTTTATATCTACTATTAAAATAGTGTGCTGATAGATTTACCACAGTGTGCTAATTTTGCTAATGCTCTGTTGTTTCTCTAGTCAAAGAGAAACTTATTTATCACAGATCTTTAGTGCCAAGATAGTGTAGGAATGATAAACAATGCTACTAAAGGGTTATGTGTTGTTTTTCACATAGAAATATTTATTCAAATAATCTTTTTGGTCCCTTTATGGATAATTCAAAAATGTATTCATCATTACTAGTGAAGAATTATTATCAGTAATATCATTATGCTCTAAAAATATTTAAATCCTTTTTTCTCATGTACATTTTATTACAGCAAAACCTAGACCAACCAGAATGCCGAGGAAAAGAATGTTTTGATTAATAGAATTTTCTGGTTAATAAAGTATTGAGCAGAAAGTTTATTTAATTTTTAATACTTGCTAATATTTTCTAAACATATAAGATCTTTCTATTTGTATTACGAAATTTAACAGAGTGGATAAACTTTGTATTTTTTTTTTTTTTTACTGCATAGGTATTTCTTTACAGTGCCTTGTTTAGAAATTTATGACAGTCATGCAATGAGAACTCAATGTCTGTGGCCCCAGGGAGACCTTTATTTATCTTTTCTTAACTAAATACTGAATATAAACTTTTTCAGCCTTGATGTTGCTTCATTTTTATAAAATTAAAATTTGACTATATCAAAGATGGATTACTTAAAATTACTGCAATGGTAGCTTGACTATTTGGCTCAATGTCTTGCACATGATAGAACTTCAATAAACAAGTTGAATAAATGAATACTTGATAACTGCAAATCCCCCTAATATGATGTAACCCAAGTATTGGTAGTGAGAAGAGTCTGGATCCTTTCTCTTCTTGTTATTCTACTTATTCAAGGTAAAATCTACGCCTATTTACAGACTTATTGTTACTATTACTATGCTAGACCCAAGTATTCATTCATTCAACAATATTTATTGAGTATCCACTTTTTTCCGAAACACCATTCTAGAAGTTGAGAATCCATCATTGAATAAAAAAGCTTATAGAGAAAGGCAAATTAGATAAAACACATTATATAAATATATTTTTGTGTGTGTGTGTGTGTGTGTGTGTAAATGTCTATGAAGTACTTTAGAAAAAAGCCTCACCTCTAAAGAAAATAATGAGAAGCAATACATGTGCTGTGGGTAGGTGATTTATCTCAAGATGGCTTGTTTATGCATATTGATATTTTTTCATTTTATATCATTATATTAAATGGTAAATTTAAACAACCAATATTACAGTCTCAAAATGAGCTGAACTCTCAATATGTAATGAACGAATATTATAGTTTTATTAAACTGACTGGGCAGTTCTGGTTAGATAGCTTACTTATTTATCCATACAGATATAAATATTATCTTTGCTTCTCTGAGATCTGGGGAGAAAATGTTGATCCTCAATAGGAATTTTTATCTACTGGAGCTCAGTGCATGATAGTGTATTCAGATGACTGGATTTATACCAGAAATTAGAAATTTAATGTGTGCTTAGGATGCCAGGAACTCTATTAAATGAGCATATGTAAATAGGTGTGTGTGCGTGTGTGCATGTCTATCCTTAGCCCCATTCCTATTTCTTTTACCATATGCCACCCATCTATCATGAGCCTGTTTTAGCTTGTGATTCTCTCTGTGGGTCCACATGACAGTCATTAGAATGACACTCCTCACCAGCCTCCTTTCCTATTGTGTTCTTCATGCTGGTTGTAATGAGCTATCCACCCCCGTGTTCTTCTGGAGCATCTTGTGAGATGTGCTTTGCTTGATGAGCTGTAGTTTAATCCAGACAGACAATAAAAACCCTGGGGGGGTTTCTCATTCCATTCATTCTGGGGTGGTCATTTTTATTACTGCAAACACATGTTCTCAAAATGCACACTACAGCAAATTTTGTATGGCTTGGAAGTTTTGCATATTTCTACTCTTTCTTATACAGACAGTGTCATGGCATACTTTTAATACCCTATAAAACAGCAGAAAAGATATTCTCTAAATGCTTTAAAATACTTGGATGTTTGTCTTCTTCTTGACAAATCGTCTAAATAATATTCTCGATTTTATCCTCAAATCATGAAAAATCATCAGAAAGCATTTGGACAATTTGTTTTTTGATATCGTCTCTATCCCCATTCCCTGTAGAATATTTCTCATTTTGGATTTTTATCCTGGGATTGATTGAGTAGTGGGCAACTTTAAGTAATGAACTCTGTTCCTTCTGTAGAAATCCTGTGAACAGTTATCATCCACAACATAGAGACAGAGAGGAAAAATGTCATCTGCATCTAAGATAACGATGATATTGTAGTACCTACTTTTGTTTTCAAGTAACATGGAATAAAATAGAATTATGTGAAAAAGATAATAAGTAAAGCTTCCTGACCCCTAATGTGTTTATTAATGTATCTGATTACATAACTAGTGTTTTTTTGTTATTGTCCCTTTAACTATATGGATAAAAGGGGGTCTGGATAGCCTGCATTATCCTAATTCTTTTCACCCAGTGAGGCTCCATTTAATTGAGTACATTTTCTTTATCTTAATTCTATTATCCTAATTCTTTTCAGCCAGTGAGGCTCCACTTAATTGAGTACATTTTCTTTGCTCAAAAGAGTTAACATGTTAATGATAAAATTCAATATGCAGAATTCAGGCTCAACCTGATGCACCACATTTATACCAGGTGCTTTTGATCCTTGGGCCAGATGGGCTGAGTTTTTTGAGGAGGAAACCTACTAAGCAGAATTTTATGATATTCTAAGGAATATAGTCCATATAAATTCTTTTGACTCATTATCTATATTATGTTTTGACTCAATATTTTGAGTTGTGGTCAAATTATATTTAATATGCTAAATAGAAAGGACAAAGAACACAAAAAAGTTAGGCTACTATAAGAATAATCTGTGTAGTGAGCTGAGATCGCGCCACTGCACTCCAGCCTGGGCGACAGAGCGAGACTCCGTCTCAAAAAAAAAAAAAAAAAAAAATAATCTGTGTGCCAGAATAAAACTAATCTTTATCACCTGAAACTAGACTTGACCAATTCACTGTGGACAAATAGAAATGAAGTTATAAAAACCGGATTCAGCATGTTCAAGAGAAGGAGAAGTTAAGAGACATTTTGAAAATAAGCATATAAGGACAATTTAAAACCCTAAAGTTATTGAAGTGATATATTTTCAGAAGAGAAAACATGGAAGATACAAATAAGCTCTTATGCAGAGCTGTTAACATTCCAGATACATTCATACATATTTAGAAGCATGAAATTTTATTTCATCAAAAGTAATATCTACATTAGCTTTCTAGGGCTTTCAAAACAAATATCACAGACTGGGTGGTTTAAACAACAGAACTTTATTTCTTATAGTCCTGGAGACTGTGATCGAGAAGTCTAGATCAAGGTGATGGCAATTTTGGTCTCTTCTTAAGGCCTCTCCCCTTGGCTTGTAGATGGTGGCCTTCTCCTTGTGTCCTGACATGGTATTTCCTCTGTACAAGGTTCATGTCTGTGTTCTAACCTCTTCTCATAAGGATACCAGTCATTTTGGATTAGGGCCCACCCATATGACCTCATTTTACCTTAATCACCTCTTTAAAGGCCCTATTTGCAGTATAGTCACATTCTGATGCACTGGGGGTTCAGACTTCAACATATGAACTCAGAGGGGGCCACACAACTGAGCCCGTAACAATGTCAAACCATGCACATTTATTTGAAACTTTTCTTCTCCCACTTAGCATTATAACAGGAAGGTCTTTCCATGTCAATAAATATACATTTTGTCTAAAACAATGAATTTAATGGATGTAGACTATTATATGTATACATGTAACCTAGAGAATTCAACCAGTTCTCTTTTGTTTTACTCTTTAAATGGTTTCCATTTTCAATGCTGTTTTAAACAATGTTTCAGTGAATATCTTTGTAACAAGGTCTTTTCACATGAGCTTAATTATGTTCATAGCTTAATATTTTGAAGTAGAATTGCTAAGGCAAACAATAGAGCAGTTCAAAAGTGTTTATTTTATTTTTCAGCTTTATTGAGATATAATTGACAGATAATCGTATATGTTCAAAATGTACAATGTGATGTTTTGATGTATATATACATTGTGAAATGATTTCCACACTCAAGCTAATTAACATGTGTATTGCCTTCAAAGGCTTCCTATACATGTTATCAGATCACCAAAGGATTACAACAATTTATACTCACAAGGGCATGTAAAAGAGTTCCCATTTCTTCCCCCAGATTACACATTTAAATTATTATTATTTAAGCATCATTAATAATATGATAAAAGAAAAAATGCTTTCTTATTGTTTGAATTTACAGTTCTTTGATTACTAGTGTGATTGAGCTCTTTGTTCATATGTTTATTCACCATTTATATTTCTTTTGTTATCTGTTTATGTCCTCTGCTAATTTTAAAATCTTTATTTTCTATGACTTCAGGTTTTACATTTAACCTCTTTTAATCTAGAATTTATTTTATTCTGCTTAGTTTTTGTTTAAATATGATATATTGGATAATCTTTAATATTGGATAATGCAACTGTTATGTGTTTCTGGGTTTTTATTGTTTTAAAATTTTTCATATATATATACACACATATATATGTTATATGTTTTTAAGTTAGAGACCCTCTCTCTATATATTAATATATATTTAATATGTATTTAATATATATTTAATTAATATGTATTAATATATTTAATACACACACACACACACACACACACACACATATATTTAAGCTAGAGATGGGATCTCCTTCTGTTGCCCAGGCTGGAATGTAGTGGTGCAATCATAGCTCACTCTAACCTAGAATTCCTGGGCTCAAGGGATCCCCCCGCTCCAGCAGGCTCTTGGGTAGCTAGGACTACAGGGGCATGCCACCACACCCAGCTAATTTTTTAAATTTTTCATAGGGAAAGAGTCTTGCTATATTGCCCAGGGTGGTTTCAAACTCCTGGCTTCAAGCGATCCTCCTGTCTCAGCTTCCCACAGTGCTAGGTGGTGAGCCACCGCACCCAGCTTTTTCTTATATATTTTGTTATTAGTATCATGTTTTGACTTATTATAAATATACTTTTATGTTTGTTAGTATAAACCCATAAATATTTTCTTGCAACATTTTCTAATATATTCTGTGCGTTTAATATTCTGTATGAATTTGAGAACCACTATGTTAAATTTCCAGACAACGAAATTCCAGTTGAGTTTCCTTATATCAAACATTCATGTAGAGGATAGATTGTATTTGGCTGGCTATTATTATTCAGCACCTAATTTAGGGTTCTTTAAAATCTCAACCTATCTTTTTCGTGCTAGTAGATTAGATACTTACATAACTATCAATAACATTCTAAGTTGTTGAACAAAGAGTTATTGGCACTTAATTGAAACATAGCCTTTGATTTTAAAAAGGGCTTTAATATTGTTCTTTTGGTTGATTTTACTCTTACATTGATCCTACCTTTTCTGCCACATCAGATCATCCCAAATTACCAAGATTGTGTGTTTGATGTTAATGTATTATACTTTCTTCCTAGTTTCAGGCAAATTCTTTGATGTAGGTATAACTTCAAGCAGGGCTACACACTTTTAAAGACAAATAGTTGTATTGATTTCTTGACCATACTTTTCAGGAAGTCATGCACCCCTCCCCTCACATTCTACACTCTAAGTTTTACAAATATGCCCTTTAGGCAGAATATTTTCTGTCAGGTTTCTTCCTCTTACTCCCTCTATCATCTATAACCTGGCCTGGCCAATTCCCATTTATCTTCTTTGAGAAGCCCCCCCACCCCACCGCCCACTACCACTCAAAACCCTAAGTCATATATTTCAGGTGCCCTTTCCATGTCCATAGCACTGTATGCATTAATTTGTTGTTTTACTTAGCAATTCCTACACTAGACCATGAGCTCTGTGAATACTGAAGCAATGTCTAAATTTTTTACTATGTAGACCTCGCAGTGGGCATGGTGCTTGGTATAAAGTAAGTAACAATAAACAAGTAAGTTAATGCTGAATGACTGAGAACATGTTAATATTTTACATGAAGCCAAATATCTGATGTCAGTTAAATGCCAGCTCTTAACTCTTTTGTGTGTGATCTATATGTGTGCTTATTTGCTTCTGGGGTTTGAGGAGGGCCCCAAAGTTGGGGAACCCATGGTTCCCTGACTGCTGTTAATGATGAATCTGCATATAAATAATGAGTTAAACATCTCTGCCCCTCGAAGTGTCAGGGATGAAGCCGGAAGAGTCATTCTCTTTAGCAGTGTTCTTATGTAGGAAGGTGCAAACCCTGAGTTTGATGAAAGAATCAAGGGTACAGAAATTTTGTAGATGCAAATAAATATATAGCATTAGCACTGACTACCCTCCTACCTATACCTTTCCTCTCCCTAGCCATTAAGATAGTTTTATAAAACATCATTGAGTATATTGGGGGTCATATTTTCATGTTAGTATATTATAGGTGACCCTGAATTTTGTTCGTATTTTTTCTCATTACTGTAGATTTATGCATATGTTTTTGAAAACATCAAGTCTGTGCGACTGGAAGCATTGCTTTTATCCTTGCTGAGCATCGTGGTCCTTGTTCTTGTTAAAGAGCTGAATGAACAGTTTAAAAGGAAAATTAAAGTTGTTCTTCCTGTCGATTTAGTTTTGGTAAGTATAAAATGAACATTTAGTTTTTCGCCACACAAAGCTTGACAGTTCTTGGGGAGATCTGCAGATGCTTACTATATTGTCTACAGTAACCCTCAGCTACTCCTGTCTCTCATTAAAGCAGGGCTAATTTGCGTGGCTATACAGTAATGTAAGAACAGGAAACATTTTGAGTCAATAATTTTAAAAAGAAAGCACACATGTTTTTAATTTATACAACATTTCTCGTATGCTTATAATTTTTTATATAAATAAGAAAACGTATAGCTTAAAATCTTAAATAAGGAGGTACTTATAAGGGTGAGACTCAAAATATCTCTGGCATGTTCTTCTGTAAATTAATAAAATATGGTATCATTTCCTATTTATATGGCACCTATGAAATATATATAGAAATATTATCAATTGATAAATGTTCATTCATGATTGAAAGGTTTTTGTTACTTACCTAATTTTGCTTCATTGAAAGGATGCTCATGATTTTCATTGGCCAAAGCTGGTTCTCTAAAATATGTTTTTGTTGTACCTGGAAAAGCAATACATTACATTTTGCTCCTAAGGCTTGTGGCATTAGAAAATATATTCTGAAATTTCAAGAACCTCTAATGGGAACTCTTAACTATACAAAGAATTAAGTTGAAAATAAAATCTTAACGTATAACCACAGTCTACTAATTTACTATCAGTTGGCTTTAGTATTTTAATGATCTTTGAGTTATACATGTATATGATAAATGTTGTCTAAATAACTTTATCTATTAAAATATTCCTTCTAATTGTTGAAATTATGTAGGTTTATGTACAATTATAAGGCTAGCACATTGGAAATTAACTCTGAAGGCTATGACTCATTTCTATACAACTAATACAAAAGGCTTCTCTCCATAACTAGGCCATGTATTATCCTATACTCTTGATAATTTGTTGAGATCTATATAACATATGTGATTTATATAATATATATGTGTGTGTATTTCAAATAAGTCATAAAAATACAGAGTATTATGATTATTAGTTTTCACAGCAACAACTGTGAAACATACCATCTTATCTCAAAGTCCTGTAGATATTAAGAAATGCTTATTATATCTTGGGAAGCTATATTGCATAAGTTTCATAAAACCAAAAATTGAAAATAACCTTAGGGAGGAAGGCTGTTAAGCTGGTAGTAAAACATTTGCTTATTCTCTGCAAAACCAGTTACAATTATTCTTACAATAAGATTAAAGGTATTCCTTATATACGTGTTATCCCTAACATTTCTAAGACCCAAGGCAAAAGTACCAATGCAAGCCCCAATACTTGTAAGTTTTAGATCAAAATGTTAAATATAACAGATTCTGTTTTCTTATGTTGACAAATATCCCTTAGTGATGACTTTGAAAGCCGGGTTAGAACAGAGAATTTTCCTAGTCATTTATGTTCTGCCAGTATGGGGCAGAGTGGGGAGACCCAGCCTCTTGGTCTGCTCCCTCTCTTCACTTTCCAGCTCTATCCCACCTGCCAGGGGATTCATATGTATATGTGTGGACACCTCTGTCCTCACGTCCAGGCTCCAAACACATCGCCACTCCATCACCACTACGACTATCTCTTTGCCAACTTTCTTGAGCTACCCTGGGAGGATGGACTTCCAGAAGGTGCCCTGCAAGCAGGCAGAAGGCCATTTGGGCAAGGAATGATAGATTCTTGAGTATCCAGATTGTGGTTCAGAAAGAAGGGGACTGGTTTGCGTTGGGCACAAACTCCCTACTCCCACAGAGCTCTCTTCTTGTGGGAAAGTCTACAGTTGGAAGAAGTCAGATTAGAACCCTCGGAAGCAGGGGTCCCCAACTTCCGGGCCATGGACTGGTACCAGTTCATGGACTGTTAGGAACCTGGCCACACAGCAGAAGAACATGACTGCCTGAGCTCCGCCTCCTGTCAGATCAGTGGCAGCATTAGATTCTCAGAGGAACACAAACCCTGTTGTGAACTGTGCATGTGAGAGATCTAGGCTGCGTGCTCCTTATGAGAACCTAGTGCCTGATAATCTGAGGTGGGAACAGCTTCATCATCCCCAAACCATCTCCCACCTCCTCTCCCAACCCTGTTCATGAAGAAATTGTCTTGCACAAAAAGGATGGGGACTGCTGCTCTAAAGCACTAGTCACACCTGGGGTGCAATCCCCTCTTGCCCAGGTCTAAGGGCAGTACTGGCCTTATACACACATATTGAATTAATATTGAAGAAGGACCAATTACTCAACTGGTAAGGAAAGTTTAATTTTGGTAAAGAAATACAGCGAGGAATAAAACACTATCTGAAAGGCTAATTCAGTGAGTTAGAGCACTTAATTTTAATATTAATTGTGTATCAAACATCCTGTATACTTCAATTTTCAGTAAGAATCCAGTATCTTGTAGCTATGGCATATTTTCTTTACAACTCACATTATTTTCTGACCTAGAATAGATGTTTCATGATGATTATGAGCAATTATAATTTATTAATTGGCATAGGAATTTTTAAATATGTTAATATGTCTGATTCTAAACTAATAGCCTGAATCTTTAGCTACTACTAGCTTCTTTAGAAAATGCTACTATTGTATCACAATATTTATAAAGTTTAACAATATCACCTTTATGGTTTTGTTGCTTTTTATCTTTTTCTTTAAGTCTTCAGGGTGTTTTGCTTTTTAAGCCTATTTCATGTTTTAAAAACCTCCGCAAATTCAGCTAAATATCATCACAGAGAACAGAACAACAGGAATAGGGGAAAAACCTACAAAATTATATTATTGGGCATTGATTATTAGATATTTGTTATTTTGCTAGTGTGAATTTGTTATACTTTTTTCTGGCCATGTATATTGTAAATTTGTACTTTAAGTGAATTATTGATATGTCTCTTTTACAAGACGATTTACTCCAAACTGACACCATAATCATGTGAAATTTTTAATATCTATTAAAATTATCAGAAAAATGAAAATCGATGGAAAACAGTAGACTGCAGTGGCTGGTGAACTGGGCTCTGATATGCATATTAAAGATGATTATGGGTATAGGCAGGGAACATATAACCTTGCTTAGCATATGTCAGTAACAGAAGGATAGGGTATCTGAAGCTCCATAGGGGTCATTTTAAAAGCATTGAGCCCAGCAGGCTGTGAAGCAGCATGTTTCACTATAAGAAATCGTAAAAGCTAAAAATTTAAAAATATTAAAGGAGACTGTAAATCATCATTGATTACTAACATGGATTAGGAATGTTGATGCAATATCTCAAACTCTTGAAAGGCTGCTGTCATGGAGAGAAAACGTGCTGTCTTACGAAGCATCCCTTCATATCATGGGAGGCAAGTATTTAGGTTGGATTGTGCTGTCTTCATGCACACACACACACTCCTGCATCCTGTAGTTTTTCCCCTACAAAATTGGACATAATTGAGGTGACAAGGGTAAGATATTAGAAAAGCCATATGATTGGGGTGTCATCTAATTTGGAGACTGTCAGTGCTCTCAAAACTGAATGACTTCTTGACTTTTAATATTTTGTTTATTTTTAAAAGTCTGTGCAACTGCTAGATTATTCTTGATGTCTTTGTGACATGATAACAATGTTTACTTTTAAAAATTGAAGGTGTTTGAGAGGTCATTAATGTATATTTTTTCTTTTTGCAAATGGAACCACACAGATTATTGCTGCATCATTTGCTTGTTATTGCACCAATATGGAAAACACATACGGATTAGAAGTAGTTGGTCATATTCCACAAGGGTAATGTAGTGTATTTTTTTAAAAAATATTATTTGTTTGTTTGTTTATTTTTGATGGAGAAAGGGACAGGGAGTGGGTGGGTATGAATATTTCATTTCTTAATTCTAATTAATTTCTATTACAAAATGATAGAAATACACACTTCATGTGTCGAGAAAGAGTAACTTCCTAGACTTCACCTGTTACTAAGGATGTTGATAATTTCTTTATACAGCATTACTTCAGGTAAAAGGTGTGGGAAATATTTGCAAATATATTATTAACAAAATAGAGGGCATTGACTTTGCAAATTAGTTATGATCTGGGATTTAGTCAGCCCTATCTCTTCCTCACCACACATATTCTATGACTATTTTCATTTCAGTTAAATCATAGTAAAAGTAGACAAGCATCATCTGAAATAGCAAACCCTAGGCCTGGGTAGTATATAATCGTGAAAGAGTGGAAGTGGAGAAGAAGGAGTAGTTCCCTAGCTGGCCTTAGCCTTCCCCTCGCCACTAAGAAGGAGTTTAACAAAAGAGATGTTCACCCTAAATGAGCAAAAGGTTGTACCACATATGGGCTGAAAGAAAATGAAAATATATGAGGGAAGGAGGACAGTATCTTATGGGTTACTCCCTTTGAATGGGCTGCATTACATGTACACTGATAATTATGAATTTGGGGCAAAGTTACAATTGTTGAATCCTATAAATTTTTATCTTCCAATCCCAAATTTTGGTTTCTAATTACATGAAAATGGAGAAACAGTAGAAAAATTCTCAGGAATTAAAAAGGGAATGTTAAAAATCCTGTTTCTATCACATATAGACATAGGCTAATGTTGATTATATGAATCAAATTGAATTTTCTCGAAGATTCCTGCTTTTCTACCTTTGAAAGTCAGTTTGTTATTCCTTTTATGCCAATTTGTTGTTAATAATTAGGCTCACTCAGTCTTCATGAAACTAAGTTATTTTACTTTGAAATGATTTTGTATAGCATAATAACCTGTAATGATACAAATCAATTTGTCTTAATGGTTTACTTAAGTCGGTGGGTTAAAATTTAAAAAAGTGTGCCTCTCCTCCATCACCTCTAATTCTCCTTTATTTTGAGTGACCTTTCCAGACCCTTCTGCTAAAGGAATTATAACAAGAACATGGCTTTGAACAGAAGTGGAGCTGAGATTGCATTCCAGCTCTGCCATTCACCTTGTGATGTTAGATAACTATTACCTAACCTTTCTCAAAATGTTTTCTCCTCCATACAGTGGGTATAATGATGCTTGGTTTGGAGGTTGTTGGGAGAATTAAGTAAAATAGGTATTATGAAAGGGCCAAGCATTCTACTTACATACTGGGTATTAAAAATCAACATGAATTCTCTTCCAGTTTTCTTCCACTATTGCCTAAGGGATTTATTTATTTATTTATTTATTTATTTATTTATTTATTTGGTAAGTCTCCCAAGGAATCATCAGGGATAAATAAATAATGATAATTTGGCTCAAGTGGTTTTCAAAAAACAATTAGACAAGGGCTGGGTATTATTTGAGAAAAATATTTTAAACAGTTCTTTGAAATGGAAAAACAACTATGCTCCTATATTTTGAAACAGAGAGTTAGTTAGATGGAGCCTTTATACATATTTTTCTTAATGGATGTAAGGTATAGTTAAGTGTACTGTGAAAGGATTGAGTTAAAAAACATAGTTAAGATAATGAACTCAATGGCAAATTTAGGGATTAACTCAAGAATTGTAGCTCACAGTAAACCAGTGTTTGCATACAGCACTGTAGTATTCAAGGGAGGAAATACAGTCTTCAACACCAGCCAAATAAATTTTGGAAAGGTTCAAATGAAGGAATGCTCCAGATTTGCTTTTGTTCTGATACAGGAAATTTCTGTAGAGTCAGAATTTCTGTGGTGTAATCTGAATTCCCTGGGCGTAAATGCCAGTTAAATGCATGGAGCTGTCCCTGTGGTGTTCCTTGTAATTTTGCTTTTCTGCTAAATAATGTTGAAAACAAAGGGCTTCTAAGGGCAAGGCTGCTTGGTTTTCTCATGGGTATTTCACTTAGTCTATGTAAACTTCAGAGTCATTACCACAGTTAAATTCATTGCAAGTTGTTACAGAAATTACATGAAGTTTGATGACTTCAATATGGTCCTTCTTTCCACAGAATTCCTTCACCTAGAGCTCCCCCGATGAACATCCTCTCTGCTGTAATCACTGAAGCTTTTGGAGTGGCACTTGTAGGCTATGTGGCCTCACTGGCTCTTGCTCAAGGATCTGCCAAAAAATTCAAATATTCAATTGATGACAACCAGGTGGAGTGTGCCCCCAGCCCCTCTCCACTCCAGTTGTATCACTGCACTGTGCACTCCCAGATCCTAAAAATGTTGAACTTATGAAAAATAAAACTTTCCTAACTGTATAGCAAGAGTGGGTTGAACAAAACAAAACAAAAATATTAAAATCATTCATAGGAAGCTAAAAACCTGGCATTAATGGTTCATAATACCTTTCATTTTTGTTAAAATAAAAGGCATCATGATGTTCTTTTTGATTTGTTTTTAGGAGAGAATCCAAACAGATTTATTATTGCATGCTAATATTTAATAATTTTGGATTTCTAAGTACAAATAACACTAGTATTACTTTTAGTAAAAAAAACCTAAAGAATGTGAGGGTCTATTCTTAGAATACCAAAGGATATAGATTACACTGATCATATTTCTGAAAATGTGTTTGCCCATGTCCTGTTTCAAGTCCTGTCATGGTGGTTCTACAGAGCTGTGCTGGTCTACAGAGAAGTTGTAGTGTGGTAGTTTATGAATATCGAACTACCTGTGTGCAAATCTCGTTTTCACACTATGTGACCTTAATCTTCTCTGTGCGCCAATTTTCTCATCTTTACAAAAGCAGATTTATTCATTCCACAGATATATGTTGAACCTAATATATAGTAGGCACTAGTCTAGGTACAAAGCATACAATGGTGAGGAACGCAGACCATGTCTTTCTTTTACTCGAAACCTTCCAGTGACTTCCAGTCACACTCAGAGTAAGAGCCTCTCTCATGGTTTACAAGGCTCTACATAACCTGCGAATACTCTTTTCCTCTTTGGTCTCATACCCTTTTATACTCTGTGCTAGCAACACCACCTTGCTTCTCCTTGAACCCACTAGTCATGCTTCTGGCTATGGATGTTTACACTTGCTCTTCCCTTTTCTGGGAATTTTGTTCTCTCCAATACCTGCTTAGCTCCTCCATTTATTTATTTATTTTAAATTTTTCTTTTCTAGAGATAAGGCTCACTCTGTTGACCAGGCTGGAGTGAGTGGCATGATCATGGCTCACTGCGACCTCAACGTCCTGGGCTCAAGCCATTCTCCCACCTTAGCCTCCACAGTAGTTGAGACTTCAGGCATGCACCACCATGCCTGGCAACTTTTTTTTTTTCATTTTTAAAACATGGGGCCTTGCTATGTTGCTCAGGCTGGTCTCAAACTTCCAACTTCAAGAGATCATCCTGCCTCAGCCTCCCAAAGTGCTGGGATCATAGGCATGAGTTGCCATGCTCAGCCAAATGCCTCTTTTAGGCAAGGGAAGCCAAGAATGAATAATTGGTTTAGCATTGTGAAGGTCATTTGTGAAATGATGAGAAGAAAAACATGACTGTGGTGACTTAAAGATGGAGGAGAAATTGATGACAGAGAGCATTACAAAAAATAGTATTTCCCTATAAGGTTGTTATGAGGATTAAAAGAGTAAAGTGCTTGAGAACAATTTCTTGCTCATTGTAAGCACCCAATAAATGTTAGCTATTTGTATTGTAATTGTTAAATCCCAACTGGTGGGTAGAACAAAATCTGAATACAAACAAGCCTCATTATGTGACAAATTGTACCTGCAGTCTCTAAAAGTCGATTATGATTAAGATATTATATATTCTCTCATTATGAATCTTGCAGGAATTTTTGGCCCATGGCCTAAGCAATATAGTGTCTTCATTTTTCTTCTGCATACCAAGTGCTGCTGCCATGGGAAGGACTGCTGGCCTGTATAGCACAGGAGCAAAGACACAGGTAACTGAATTGTTCCGCAGGGACAAAGTTCTGCTAGGCCTTTACTCCCATTCTAGGAGAGTGGGAAGAGCTAGCTTCTCTTTAAAGCCCGAAACTATTTTCAATAATTTAATTTTTTTCAAAGTTGTTTTAAGAAAGTCCTTCTCTCTCTCATCTCTTTCCTATAAATGACACTTCCGAAAGCTAAGGATTCAACAAGCAAACTAAAAAATTCTGTACAGATTGCAGCTTTGTGGTTAGCAACCTTTGAGGCCAAAGCTCCCTCTAGTGGTGCCTCTCTGTTTCTTTCTTTCTAATCTAAATGGTCAACATGACGTTTTCCCATTTTTAACTTCCTTTAAATAAATAAAATAGATTATATGAAAAAGAAATCAGTCATTGACACTGAAATTTCTGTCTATAGAGTTGTACAGGTATTTAAATGTATAATAAGATATCAGCACATATTTTAGGTTAAACAATTACTATATTTTTTAGGAACTCAAATCAATTTGACATGTATTGAGAGCCTGTGATATACCAGGCATTCTGCTGGGTACTGGTAAGATGATGATGATGATGATGATGATGATGATGATGACAATCCTAGTGATGAAGATGATGCTATTGATGATGATGGTGGCGGTGGTGGAAAAGATATTGAGTTGTGAGCCAGGCATTGGCTGTCATACTTTTGTTATAAATGAACTTGTTTAATCCTATGAAAAGTTAAACCTTTAATGATTTAGGCAACCTTAAGAAGGAGGTGTAATTATTATCCTCAGTTTCTAGATGAGAATGTTGAGGAAAAGAAGGTTAAAGTAACTTACCCAGGTCATAGAGGTAGTAAATGACAGAGCTGAGATTGGAACCCAGATAGATTTGCTCCAAAACTTGTGTCCTTAGCCACTATTTCTTATAAGAAAAATCATGAGTATCTTAGTGTAAAAAATTAATATTAACAGCTAACCGTTATTAAAACAATTTATGTTTAAGATAGGAATTAAATGAGAACCTTTAAAACATTATTTGTGCCATTTCACACATTCATTGGGAGTCTTCCATATTAAATACTTTTTTAGGTTGTGGAATAATTAATTTTGAAAAATATGTGGTTTTTGACTTTGTGGGCAAGTGATCAACAGATATTAAAATATCTTTAAATCTTGTGCAAAGTCACTTCACTAGTGGTGGGGCCAGGGCACAAGCCCAGGTTCTGGAGCCCAGCGCCGAACCACTCACTGTGTTTATTGAGCCTGACTCTGAAGATAGAAACATAGTACATCCACTCTGGTAAGAAACCAGGAAGAAATAACTATAGAATCCAGCAGGCACGATAACTCACACCGGTAATCCCAACACTGGGATTAAATTAAATCTTTTAATTTAAAGATTTAAATTAAAATATAGCATAAAACCAACTAATAAAACCCATATCAGTGTATCGTAGAGTACATGAAAGGAAGCAGTAACCAATTCTGAATGTATTGTAATTTGACAAATAATTGCCACAACTCATCAGCTAAGAAGTAAAATCCTCATTCAACCTTGGTTTATATGGCACAAGTAATCTGATGGATTTTTACACGGCTAGGATTTTCAAGCGTAGGGTCATCTTTTGTAGTGGCGTAAATGTTTTTGCAAACTATACTCTCAAATATTAGTGATCTAAATTTGAAGGTTTAATATGCAGTGAACTTAAATATTATTCCCTACTCTGATGACTCTTCTATCTGTAAAATCCTAGATTCCTATAGCAGTTTTTTTTTTTTTATTTTGGCAGAGTCTTGCTCTGTTGCCCAGGCTGGAGTGCAGTGGCACCACTACTGCTCACTGTAGCCTCAAACTCGTGGGCTGAAGTGATCCTTTCACCTCAGTATCCAGAGTAGCTGGAATAACAGGCATGCACCACCACACCTGCCTTTTTTTTTTTTTTTCAATTTTTAGTACAGATAAGGGTCTTGCTTTGTTGACCAGGCTTATTTTGAACTCCTGGCTTTGAGAAATCCTCCAACCTCAGACTCCCAGTGTTGGGATTACCGGTGTGAGTTATTGTGCCAGCTGGATTCTATAGTAATTTCTTCCTGGTTTCTTACCAGAGTGAATGTATTATGTTTCTTTCTTCATAGTCAGGTTCAATAAACACAGTGAGTGGTTAGGCGTTGGGCTTCAGAGCCTGGGCTTGTACCTTGGCCCCACCACTAGTGAAGTGACTTTGCACAAGTAACTTGACCTCTCTGGCATAAGTAGACTTGGTTGTTAAAGTAGAATTACTGCAACAACTAAAGGAGTAAATAATGCTTATTTAACACAATGCTTGAGCACTAAATGTCCTTAAAATGTTAACAATGATCATTGATTTTATTATTAGTATTATTTAAAAAATAGTTAAATATGTTTACAACCTTTTCTTAACATTTGATATTAAAACATCCTGGTATGGTCGAGACGCAGTGAGACGGTTTTCTAGTCCAAGTTGCCCCTTGACTGTGCGGCAGAATCTTGAGCAAGTTAACATATTCATTTATCACGTGGGCAGAGAAGGTTGAAGTAGAATCTTCGAAGTGTTTCCACTTTGAATGTGTTCCATACCTGGGGTTTCCTTAGGCATTTCCCTGCTTTTCTAATTACTATTTTAGTAATAATCAATCTATATGATTCATCTTTGTAATCTTTAATATTGTGTGTCTGAAAGAGAATAATTTGAGAAAGCTTTATACTTATTTTAAATTTGGGATTTTTTTTTTTTTTTTACTTTAGTTGGGTGTGCCTATGTTTGTTTAATATGGTTCGGATAAAGCAGCGCCCCTTCTCTTCTCTGTTCTGGAGGCCACACGTTTGAATGACTAGTACAACAGAATGTTTCTAAGGACTTTTTATTTAATAGGAATTTATTTTTCTGCTTGGTATTCTATTCATCAGACTTCAAAAGAAATGAAAGATATCTGACAAAACACTAGTCCAGGAAAACAAAGCTCAGTGGCAGAATATTTTCATGCTCCTCTGCTTGTTGAGATGGTCACTAATCTTTTCTACAGCTCCCATTAAATTGCACAGGGAAAGAATCTGATTTAATGTGCATACTCAAATTGAAGATGCTTTCCCATGGTAGTCATTTCAGACCTTTAACACTGCAAGTGTTAAGTTTATGTGGGTAAAACTGATAACTGACATGGTTCCGAGAAAGCACTATGCAAGCCAAGCCTTAAAAGTTTTGTTCTAAATAGACTATTTGTGAAAGCAATTTTCTATGTAACATGACTTCACAGAAGAACCCCTTAAATGGCTCTGACTCTCTTAGGGACTAGATTTATATCCCGTAAATTGACATAGATGACAAACAATCTTCAATTTTTAGGCTAATGACAACCAATCAAAGGATCAGTGATAATCATCTTACACTTGTTAATGAATTTACCAACTGACTTTTACTCAGAAACATTTCTGGTATTTCTGTAGAAATGGTATTTCTGTGCAAAGTTATCTTTACAAAATGCAAATGTGGGCATGTTATTTTTGCTTAAAGCCCTTAAAAGGCTTTGCATGGCTCTTAGAATTCAGATCATTCTGCTGTCTACCAGGCACTGAGTGCCTCCTGGCACAGCCTCCTCTTGGCCTGTTCTCCACCTCATTCTCAGACCTAGTCCTTCTCCAGCCCTTGTGGGTTCCAGTGTCTGTTCCCTTTGTTTTTGAGGCTGCCTTTCCCTTCCTCTCTATGTGAATTCCTCCCATCCTTCGTATCTCACTGCCACTTCTGGGTCTGTCGTGTTCCTCTTTGTCAACGTCCTTAGTGCTATTTGACATTAAATGTTCATTAGTGTGATTATATGATTGATGTCACCCGTCTATCCTTGACTTAAAGCTACTGGAGAACACAAAACCTTGTCTAGTTTGGTTCAGTGTATTCTCAGTGGCTAGCCCAGGACCTGGCATGTGGTAGGTGTTAGATAACTACTACAGAAAAGAATGAATGAGAAATGAGAGCTTCCAATAACTGTAAGAGAAAACTACCAGTTTTGCTGACATTAGAAGAGACTGGTCAGGCTGGACAGGTTTTTTTTTTAATTACTGCTTAATATCGCACATTTACAGAAAATCCCATTTAAAACCAGGCTTAGGATCATACACTTTAGAGAAGCATTATTGAACAGAAACATAATATGAGCTACACAGATAATTTAAATGTTCTAGTAGCCACATTTTTGAAGTACAAGAAATTGATAATTTTTATTTTATATTTTAATTTACTTAGTGGAGTCAAAATATTATCATTTTAATATTAATATTTCAAAGTTAATTTAAAAGTTATTAATGATATTTTAACATTGCTTTCTTATTGGTTCAAGCCTTCAAAATCTGGTATTTTAGATTTTGGGATACCTTAATATGAACTAGCCACATTTCAAGTCCTCAACAGCCATATGTGGCTGTTTTGACAGTGAATTTAGGACAATTTTATCTAGAAGTGAGCTGATGGTAAAGACTTCCAGTGCTTTAGAAAATGAAACCAAATGTTTGAATTGGAACAAGAGTTACTGATCATTTGATACCAAGTGCCCTGGTTATTACACACAATTCTATCTTCCTTTATGAAGAAATCCTTTTTACAGTGACCCCTTTTAGATGTGACACCCAAAGCATGCATATCTAAGAAAGGCCTTTAAGAGACTAAGAAATTTGTGGCACAGATTAGACAAATAGCACAAAAAAATGTTACACTTATTCCTTTTCTCCTTCCCTGTAAAGAACGGTTAAGTATGGGAGGCAGCTCAGTGTCCCCTGGCTTTCTTCCCTGCATGCTTCTCTTCACTTCCAACAGAGGAGATCCGCTGGTGCTCTGCAGGGAGCTCGGGAGGCATAACCAGGAGGGATGAGAGACTGCGTCTGCTGCACAGGCAGCTCAGCCACGACTGAAAACAACAGCTGGCATGTTTTTCTGCAACACTGAGATTGTCTCCGCACTCTAATTCACCAAACTGTATTCCTTTATTCTTTCAAAATTTGGCTAATTGCTTTCATCTCCTTTAAAACCTTCTTAATCTAGCTTTAGTTATCCAATGTCATCTCTCTGTTTTTTTCTTTCTGCCCTTTCCCATTTCTTTTGCCATTCCACTACTTTCCACAAGACTACGCATGCAGCGAGTTCAAGAACTGTTTACGCATTCTTTGACAACTACTTAGGAAGTAAATGACTGGTATCTCCTTCCACTCCCAACCAAATATATAGGTATGGCTAATAAAAATGCATGTGCGGTCATCTTTGTAACTAACATACAACATATAAAATAATTGTTTGAGAACGTAATAAGAATAAAATATAGATTATTTCATTATCTTTTATGCAGAATTAACTCTTAAATATCAGTAGTTATGATTTTCAAGCAAAAATATATTTGGACATTTAGTTGGTATGACATGGAAAGAAAGAGTTAAAGAGTAAAATCCTAGCCAGTGTTTGCCCAGTGGGTAATTGTGTGAACGCTTTACTAATTGCAGTAGAAGCCAACCTGAAACTTATTAAGAAGGAGCTAGTTTTGTTTTGTTTTCTGCAATTAAAAAAGGAACAAGTTCATCTCTTTTGTTCTGGTTTTAACTTGTTTTTCAAATTTTTCTAAAGGTAGGTCAGAGCAATGCAAGAAAATATTACCTCATATGCCAAGTAAAATATACGAAGAAAGTAGATGATACTTGAAATATAGCTTAAGTGGGTTATTATGGAATCTTGAAGTTAGAGAATTCTATTTTATACACTACAAATATCTGATCTTAATTTGAGCTCTTTTTGAATTTACTGAGTTGGCCAATTATGGAATGATGGCTTTCATTGCATAATCTCAAAGATATTTTTACAAATCCAAATATCAGTGTCCTGGCTTCTTCTTTATGAAGAGAATGAATACCAGTATTTTGAGAGCTTTGAGGGCAGACACTATAATATTATTAATTTCCATGACTGGAGAGTATATACGCTGCACAGAGCTGGTAAGAGTTTCTTGTCTGATTAGATGAACTTATCTTTTGACCAAGGGCATCAACAATGATAAGGCAAGTGCATTAAGGGAGCTAACATAATCCATTTGCTTATGGTCTATTTCATTACATGACTTACCATTAAAGGTAAACAAAGTCTTTTTCACCCATAGTTTGTCACTCTTTGCCAAATAAGATCCATTTAACTCTTGACTTATTTTGATTACAAGACTGAAATTGTAGTTCAATTGTTGTTGATGAACATACAAAGCACCATGTAAATAAAAGATAAATATTATTAGAGAAAAGCCCAAATGTAGTTGTGATTTACTGTTTTAAAATAGAATTATTTGGTTAGGTTGTAATTTCTATAACAGCTTTAGTGTATTATAATAAATTTGGGAATCTTAAAATATATTTGGTGTTCTTGGATCCCAATTCAGTACATATTTCATATTACCTTCATGCTTTCGAACTCCCTAGCTCTATGACCTTGGCATAATGACCTTGCCTCTCTGTGTCTCAGATCCTTCCAAGTAGTTGCAACTGCAACGGTCCAAAGTTCATTCCATCTCCTAAGATTTAGGGCTTTGCTGTCAGTTACATTGTAAAGATATGAGTGAAGAGTCCCACAAAAAGGGTACATGCCAGTGTCTTTTGTCTTACAATAAACCTTAGCTGTATTTTTTTCTTTTCATGTAAACATGGATTTACTGGATCACTGACTGAGCTCTCTGACTGGATCCTGTGAGCTGCACTCTGACACCTACCTGTTTGCAGTCTAGTAGAATGACAGGCATCATATTTTATTGTTTAAAAATTCTTACGTAAAATCACCAATTACTCCTAAATGATCAGTGTAGTGACAATTTGGTGTACTATAACTTCTTTTATGGGCAATCATTAGTTCCCCTACTGATTTAATTCCCAGGTAAGGATTGTTTTTCCCCTTTGTATGCTGAAGAGTGTTTGTGATGAGTTGCACAAACTATAGAAGGGAGAACAAGCTCCCTCAGCCTCTCCCAACAGGGAAAGGCCCTGAACGACTGCTTGCTTAGCAGAATAATTACAGCTACTGCCACTCCACTCTCCCTCTTCCCATATATACACCTTTTAAGAGTACCAGGTTAGGACAAGTGCTGGTGCTGGACTGACCCTGGGTGTGGACATATGCATGTAAGCAATTGTTAGAGATCTCTTCCCAGGTTTCTTTTTTTTTTTTAATTACTAAAAATCAGGTTTATGGAGGTATAATTTAGATATAGTAAAATTTATCCTTTTAAGGTATATGGTTCACTTTTTTGAAAAAAAAATTGCTGTGTAACAAGTAAAATCAAGATGTAGAATATTTCTATCACCGTAAAAAGTTTTCTCATACTCCTTTGTAGTTAATTCTTTGTCTTTACCTTCAGCCTCTAGCATCCTATAATTTATCTTTTTTTAGGATGTCATATATATGAAATCTTATAGTATGTAGTCTTTGTGTTTAGGTTCTTTCATTAGCTCAATGATTTTGAATTTCATCCATATTTTTTTAATTGCTGAGTTGTATTGTATAGATGTACTGCAATTTATTCACCAATTGGTTGATATTTTAGTTATTTATGATTTTGGTGTTTATGAATAAAAGTTCTATAAATACATATTTAGGTTTCACGTGGACATGTTTCATTTCTCTTAGCCAGTCCTGAGTCATAAGGTAAGTGTATGTGTAAGTTTATAAGACACTGCCAAACTGTTTCAGAGTAGCTGTACCATATTGCCTTCCCACTAGCAATGCCTGAGAATTCCAGTTGCTCTGAGTTTTTGCCAGCCTTTGATATTGATTGTTTGTTTATATATTTATTTTTAATTCAAGCAATTCTACTAGGTCCAAATTCCCTTTGATATCTCCATAATGATGTTCTAGGCATCTTCGTGACCCTGTGAAAGCCTTCTTTTCTCTTGTTAGGAAGGCAGTTTGGCCAAATGTTTTATTAAGTCCTGAACATTTGCTTCTGTGAAATCAAGTTCTTCATCAAGTGGAATATGGCTGTAGGAGTCAGGTGAATTGAATTGCCTTTTGTCAGCAGGCTGGCTGGTTAGAACATGATACTAATGGTCTTTCAGGCTTAGTAAAATGAAGCCTGTTCCACTGCCAGAGATCACTCCCATATCCCATATAACTACTTCACAACTGGAGCCTTTACTAACAAAGAACTCCAAATAAGAGGGTAAATGCTTCAGTGGAAATTATCAGCACAGAAGTACCCTAAGCCACATATTCAGTTATTGCCCAAACAACCTCCTACAAAATAAGGAGGGGAGTCAGGCTAAACACCAACAGGCTAAAGAACTTTTAATTGAAATGTCACTTTCACTATTAAACAAAAAAGCCATCGCTGTGATGTGTGATAAAAGTTGATGGTGTCCTATTTCTTTGTGTGAAATTGCTTTTCTCTCATCACTGACTTAATTTGATTGCACCAGTTTGTCAGCTGTCACATTTAACTTCCCTCAGCTGCAAAATATAGATAATGACAGTCTAAGCAATTTAACAGTTATGTGCCAACATTTTGTTTCTTCTAATCAAGATAAACTAAAATTATCCCCCCACCCCATAACTTTGACATAATAAAAAAGTTCAAGGTTTTCTTTTTCCTTTTTGTCTGTCTTGTATTTTACAGGTGGCTTGTCTAATATCTTGCATTTTCGTCCTTATAGTCATCTATGCAATAGGACCTTTGCTCTACTGGCTGCCCATGGTACGGTAGTGCTTTTTCACTATCTACTTTTTAATTTAACTTTTCATGAGAATCACTATATATAAAATTTCTTGGAAGTATAACCTCAACAATCATAAATCTAGAAACCATGTTACAGAAGTAAAGTCTGAATGAGGGAGGTATGGAAAGCTACCACATTTGAGGCAGGCATGGGAGGGGGTACTGTGGCTGTTTTTTTTAAGTTTTTGGCTCTCACATAAGAATGGCATTGTGGAAATAGATTCATTCCGTGCTCATCTGGAGGGTGAAATTAGGCATAGTCGGTTATAAGAAGTATAAATTTTACTAAAACTTTGTTAGAAAAACATATGTGCTAGGGCAAGGAAATAGGAAACAAAATACAGCTTCCCACTGTTGATATGTCTGTTATACAAAGTGACTCAGAACATTAGTGCCAGTGCTTCATCTTCTTCTTCATAAGGCTGAGGCACCAAAGGAATGCAAAACACTGGGCTTATGAGAGCCAGTCTCCATCCTTTGTTATTCTAATTTTTCACGTGTGTAGTGAGAATAAACCATTTCCATGGGAGGATCTTCCAATAATCAAGTTTGCTTTTCAAGAGAGTTATAAATATCTTCAGGTGAAGTCAGATAATTGACATTTAAGGCAATTATAAGAAAATATATGATGTACATATTTAATTTCATGCAACAAATATATTTCAAACAAATGACCATGAATATGTATAGTTAAGAGGGCATTGAGCTTCATGACATTCACCCTTACAGTTTACTTATTTTCTTTTTGTTCTTATTGTTTAGAATTATACAAATATTACCTTATGAATTTCTAGAAAATATATTATTTTCTTAAAGTACAGTAATAGGTTAGTTTTAAACAAAACAAACATTGCTTTTGTCTTCTAATTGGTGATTGCTTTTCTCTATTAAGTACTTTAAAAACAAAACAATAAAATACCTTGGCCCTTCTAAATTTACGTTACAATTTTTATGTTGCTTTATCTTCAACTTACATTTTATTTCTAGTGTGTCCTTGCAAGCATTATTGTTGTGGGACTGAAGGGAATGCTAATACAGTTCCGAGATTTAAAAAAATATTGGAATGTGGATAAAATCGATTGGGTAAGTAGAAATTTGACCTAAAACTATCCCTTTTCTGCTTAAACTTATGTTACCAAATACACACTAATAATTTTATTTGCAGCAGATAGATTTAGCCATTTGAGACTTGTACACTTTACAAACTACCATTTATTTTTTCCAAAATCTTAATAAAAGCATTGAAATATATATGAAACAGAAATAGAGTTTGGTCAAATTTTGATGAATGTGTAGTTTGAGAACTTTTAAAGAAATGCTAATAATTTCAGTGAATTTGGGATGCCTAATTTACAATATGAATTAATTTTGGAAGTAAGACTTACCAGGGAAATAGACACTAATAGAAATGTGACAATTTATAACCTGTATGAAAAACTATCATTAATCACTAAGAATGCATGCTGCGTGCATATAGGGTGAACCTCTTAATGGTGACCACTTTCATTCTAAATATGAAAGGTGTCATGAATTGCCTTTTAAATGGGTTACATTAAGAGGACCATGCTTGAAACAGATTAAAATATACTGAACCATGATAAAGTATGATTTCTACTAACATAAATAGCCCACGGATTCTAGAGAAACCTATCTATGCAAGAGCAATCCAGAATACTCTCCCTCTCCAATATGGGAGATGTACTTCATAAGTACCCTCTGTTTAGCTTTACTATGACAGTCACCATATTGAAATATAATTATTAATATGAAATACACATTTTCTCTTCTTCAGATCATTTTCTCTGAGAAATTTTGGGATATTATTTATGCTGGTGCCTACTTTCATAATATTCCTCCTGGGGCTCAGTATTACTGAGCTCCTACCAAAGTACAATGCTGGGCACCATGAGGAATGTGCAGATGAAAAAAGAACTGTCCAGTCTCTCCAGACAGTTATTTGTGGAGGAAGTAGACACAGAAACACTAACTTATTATGCAAGACAGGATACAACATGACCTGGAGGGAAAAGTAGGAGCTTAGTTTTGGGGAAAATAGAGGCAGGAACATTTAATTTGGACTGATTAACATGAAAGACTGTCACAGAAGAGCTGAAATATGAACTGAGACTTGAAGGAACAGTATATTGTAGGCAGAACAAGAGGCCAAAATTAACCGTGACCTTTTAAAGGTGATATATGTTAGGTGGCTCATAGAAACAAAGAAATGAGAAGATGCAAACTTACTCAACAAGCTACTTGATTACCCTATGGTATTTGGCATGGGTAGAACATATAATGTGAGGATGGAAGTAGTGACAGATGATGCTGGAAAAGTTAAGAATGGGTTGGATTGGGAAAGGCAACTCATGTCTTACAAATATGATTTGATTTCATTATGAAGGCAGTGAGACAGCACTGAAAGGTGAAATAAGAATAAAATGTATGTATTAGAAAGGTCACTTGAGTAGTTTGAGGAAGACGGATCAAACTGGTGAAGTATACAGAAATTGGAGCACTGCTTTAGACCTTCGGGCATATAAATGAGGAAGGCCTAGACCAAGGCTGAGACCATGAAGTACAAGAAAAAATCAGAAGGAAAATATCAAAGAGATTGTATTTGTTAGTCCTCACCACCAGTTCATTATATAATGTGGATCAGTTGGAAAGACTTCTGAGTTTCTATTTAGGAACACCAGTGGAGGAAGATGGTATCATTCACTGAGTTATAGGATATAGAAAATTCTATTGTTTAGATGCATTTAGTGGTTACCTCTAGTCTTAAAAAAAAAAAAAAAAAAAGATTCTCCTACCCGAGTTATTTACCTCTTTGTTTTCTGTACGTCACCAAGTAGTTTTCCACGAACTCATGTGTTTTATATTCCTTGAGATATTTCATTGTGACAATATCTGCTTGTTTTCATACTAGAAAGAAGTTTTTGACTGAGTGTAAAATGCTTTCTCTCAGGTTTTTTTAATCTTAACATTATCTTTAGGCATTGAGGGATAAAGTAGATTTTATCCCTCATAATTTTTTTGTTGTTATTATAAGTAAGCTTGTTTTTCTACATGGATGCCCAATGAAGTTCTTTCTTCTTACTCATGAAGTTTGGTACTATTATCAGAATATTACTGTGGTTGAGCACTCAGTTTCAAATTTCTGAGCATGACATAATCTTTTGATCTCATAATCAGGAATTATTTACAAAATTTTTCTTCTAATTTATCTTTGAATATTTTTTCAAATCTATGTATTCTGCTGTCTTTTTAGTGAATTTTCTATTTGTTTTTACTTTGTTTTCCTTCATATCTAAATATTTTCCCAGGATTATTTTGTTTTTCTGTGTAAGTGATTTCTTTGGACTAGTCACATATCTCCGATTATGTATTTCTAGTTGTGATTATCTTACTTCTTAATTTTAAACATGGCTTTTATTTTCATTCATTTTCTTTCCTGTATTATTCTAGCCTGCCTGCTTTTTATCTCCTTCTGTTTTTCTGTTTTTCATTGATCATTCCTTCTTTGAATTTTTATATTTAAGGTTTTTTTCCTGAGATTATATTGCCTATTACATATCCGAATCTATCTTTTGCCTCTTATTCATTATTTTCTTTCTTTATTTTCCTCATTTCCATGAATAGGGCCCTTGATGATTTATTTAGAATTGTAATGCATTTTTTAGGGGACCTATCTGCTGGAAAACAACATAGGGAGAGCCGGAGGTTGGAAATGAGGTAGAGCAGCCCGCAGTTCTGATTTAGATCATTGAAGCAAAGCCTCAGAAATCACAGGTTCACTGGTGATCTCACGCTGTTGTCATCTCTCCATTCTTCATCTTGTTTTACTTCCTGCAGTCACCTTTACTTAGGAAGTCAGATTGTAAGTGATACAAATGGCCTTTCACTCTGCAGTCCTCTGGTATCAAATAAATCTCTATGGGTACATTTCATTTTTCTCTGGTAGCCCATCTTTGACCTTAGAACTTAGAAGCTGTTGCCCCTAAAAGCTCTTACCAGATTATTGTACAGAATTTTCAGGATTCTGGCATTTAAGCAAAAATCTATACTTGATTGAGCTCTGAGGATAAGTTTGTTGGCTTCGAGTGTCCTCCTTGATTATCACCCAAATTTCACAGTATTTGGCAAGTCTATATCGTATTTTGTAGTTAGAAGTTTTGACCATGTTCTGGCTTCATTGATGCTGATTTTTTCCCTTCTGTATTCACATTTTATATTGTTTTGGGTGGATTTTAATAGAGGAGGGTTGAGTTAAAATGCCTTTAACATACTCTCTAAATCTGATATCCAAATCTATACTTAGAACATTAATTCTAGCAACAGTATGGCAGGTGGTTTACAACGCAGATAACAAAAGCAGAGAGTTATGTAGGACACTGTCAAAAGAGTTGACGAAAGGAACAGTGTGAACTAAAGCATCATTAATAATTTGAGAAAAGGATATGACTTGAGATATTTTTTCTTAACAATTTATAGAACTTGTGAAATGATTGGACAGGTAGATTAAAGAGGAGGAAAAGTAAAATATGATTCCATACCTTCTGATTAGAGTGTATTGAAGGATATTAGTGTTATAACTGAAGGAGAACATTGGAGGAAGGACAGATTCTGGGGTGAAGTTAATGAGTTCGCATTTGGACATGTTAAGTTTGAAGGTGTTTGATAGCTAAAAATTGTTTAAGAGCTTAGAATTTGTAGTCTCCTACTTAGATGTGATAGTTAAATACTTGGAGTAAGTAGGCAATAGGGTGCGGGCAAAGATATGGTGTGAGAAAGGTGAGGTGGATATAGCAGGTGCATGATGATTCAGTGGGACATTGGGTTTAGCTTGAAAATAGCCTTCTGTGGTTGGAGTGAATAGGTATCTCTTAGTTGCCAAGGGATTCAACAGTGAAAAGCCATGGATTATTGGGTTATTGGGCATAGCATTCAAAGGATTATTGGACTATTGGGCACAGCATTCAAAGTATGAATATTGCACAGACTTTTGAGGATATAGGCTATATACCCAATATGTATAATGTCTAGATTACTAAATAGATGGACTATGCCTAGAATATCATGGAAGTAAAATTATCCAAGATATTTTTGGGTGTGTGTGTGTGTGTGTGTGTGTGTGTGTGTGTGTAAACTAATTTGAAGGTTTAAAGTTTAAAATATCATGTACATAGTCATCACATGGAAAATTAGAAACTGTTTCACCTCTTTACATTTTTTATTATGCTTTAAGTTCTAGGGTACATGTGCACAATGTGCAGGTTTGTTACATATGTACCCATGTGCCATGTTAGTGTGCTGCACCCATTAACTCGTCATTTACATTAAGTATATCTCCTAATGCTATCGCTCCCCCCTCCCCCCTCCTCACAATAGGCCTAACAGTTTAATATTGATGCTATTTTGAGTTGTTAGTCAAAACCCTCTTTGAAGTAATGAGAAAATAGGTGTCCAAATGGAGACTCATTGGCTCAGAACTGAGTTTGAATAGCTGAACATTGGATACAGAATTCAGATCTGTAAAAATTTAATAATAGGGATCTGCCACAAAAACAGATAGTAGAATAGTTAGGCTAGGGGGAAGTGAGGTAATTTAGTAGCTGTTAAACTGTGCTTTATGCCGATGTATTTTCTACAAAGACAAAGGATTGTGTCCCCTACTGAAGGTCAACACTGGGGTTAGTTTGTGTTTGGGGACTGTGAGTGCCAAATAGGGAAGACAGCAAGTAGGAACACATAACAAAAATAAAAAATAGGGGCCCAAGAGTCAACTAATTCTTGATAACTGTGACAACTAGCATTTGAGTCTTTAACAGGAATTATTACAGAATGCTATTGGGATTTATTCTAACTAATGGAACTATTTATTGGTCTATGTTATTAATTTCCATTTGATATTTTTTCAAAGCTATAAAGGTAGCCCCAGGAAATAAGTAAGCATTTGGAAAGCCCAACTTATAATAGATGATGTTGTGGGAGAGTAAATATGCTTTAAAAATAGAACCAGATGGTACCAAAATTTCTGGTTGCTCTGATGAATTCTGGCCTCCAGGCTCTATGGTTTTTTAAGTGGCAGGGACCAGGATCCTTAGTTCCCTATGCCATATTGAATCGTGTGAGGATGGCCCAGAGGAATTAGACTTATAAAGCTTTTGGTGAGGTATTATTCTGCCACACTTGGGCAGATTCAGTTAGCATTTGAGAATGAGTGAAACTCAGAGTCATCATGGGAAGCTAAAATAATGGTCAAAAACTTGCAGCCTTGTTTTGTATATGATTAAGTATAGCATAATACACCAGGAAGAAAAAAACACTCTATATATAAACAGAAGACTCAAATGGCTGTGTGTTCACCTGAATAAAGAAAAACCATCTCAGCTGGGAATGCATAATAAGTAATAACCTAGCATTACATTTGTAGATGATGGATCTTAACATGACATTCATTTAAATTGTATTTTCTCTTTTACTCCAGAATGTTTGTTTGTCCTACATCAAAAGGAATTTTCTGGATAAAATTCCCTCCATTTGCTTCCAAGGGCTCGGCTTTTCAAAAAAACCTGTTAAGAATCACTCAAACTTAGTGTAGATAAATAATCCAGACAAAGGAGAAGCATTTCAAAAACAGCAACAAAAAAGAGCCCTTTAGAAATATTTATTTCAGACTTGTCTGAAAAACATTTACACTCCTTCCCTCCCCAAGATTCTGCTATTTTTAGAATACAGAAACGCTTCTAACTTCCTCATTTGTGTATGGAATTAAAATATGTTTTCAAAGATGTTTTAAAGTAAAGTGATAATATAGCTATTGGGACAGAAATAAACAAATTTAGAATTGCAGTCAGAGGCAAAGTGCCGCAAGTTTTGGAAGGAAAAGACAGAGGTTAAAAACATTGTTTGTTTACTGTTTGATAAATGCAGGATTTAGTGTTAAGAAAATATAACCTGTATTTCACAAATTATTTTGCTTTTAAATATAATTTTTCAGCACTAAGCTTAGAAATTCCAACTATAATACAATATCTTTTTGCAAATTATAATTTTAAGTGGTGAACAAAACAGCAATAACTTTGGTATTCCAACTAAAAGAGAATTAGAGTTTCATGTAATCTTTGGAAATGTTCCCAAAAACCAAGTTGGCCCTGATATTTTAGCTTTCATACTGAATGGCCCCTTACAAATAAAATTATAATGATCTCTATAGTGATTGATCTAAAAGTGGCATTGGCAGCATTGTTTGACTCAGTCATTTTAAAATTAGGCTTCCTGAGCCTTATGTATTAATAAATGACATTAGTTATTTTTATGGCAGTCCTAGAAGACAAAATATTGTTGAGAATGACCAAAAATCTGTACACAATTGCTTGTAATAATATTACATTAAATGAGAAAGCAGAGGGAAATCATGGCATGCTTTTGAACCATACACATCAACCAACTATTTACAGATCTTAAATATAGTGTTTGTTGGGGATTGAACTAAGGGTTGGCAGTGTCTGGAAATAAAAGAAGAAACTTTTCCCCACCTCTGCTGCTGAGAGTCTGATGGAGCAGGATTTGTTTCTGTATTTCTGAACTTCTATTTACCACTTGTTAAGTAGTATCTTCTTGCTGAGAGATCTGGTCACAAGAGTGTTAAGAATACAATTGTGAAGAACTTAGCAATCATGAGAAAGAAGTGAATTCCAAAGGATTCACAACTTCTGTTTCTTGTTTTTCTTTCAGGGCATATGGGTCAGTACATATGTATTTACAATATGCTTTGCTGCCAATGTGGGACTGCTGTTTGGTGTTGTTTGTACCATAGCTATAGTGATAGGACGCTTCCCAAGGTAGGACCCTATCTAAATGCTCTGTTTATTCGGACACAGCAGCAAAATACATGGTTACTTGCCATATGGTACTTGCTAGTTACTTTTATTTCTGTGTAACATATAGTACTACAATCTCATGTTTTTCTTGCTGTCAGAGAACTAGGGACAAACAGATAAGAAAATGTTTCATCTGCATATGATATTTAACAATGTTGATCTTAATGAAGATAAATAGCTTATCAACATTATAAAATAGAATATATAAACTCTTTTAAAATAAATAAACCTCTTAGCCTTATACTGCATTATAGAGAGATTTCTTTAAATTAAGTGAAGATAGTAGCTAATGATCACAAATCATTTCACAATATAATTAAATAACTTCAGAACATTTTATTTTTCAGAAGTCAGATTAATCTATTTTCTAGATAACTTATTGAGAAACACACTCTCTTTTTGTCATTTTACTGAAAATTTATAAATCATTTCCCTAGTCTGACCAATGCTTTTTCTGCTTTACAAAGTATTCATCTGGGAATAATGTTTCTATTTACTTCACATCCATCTTTCCCTTAAAGTTATTTGTGACATAATGTATTCTAAAAAATGTTGTTTTATCTCTATAGAGTCTTTCTTTATAGAATTTATATATTCAGATTCAATATTATCCAGTCCTATCTTGCGATTGATTCTTTTCTTGCTTTTCATTAAAACAGTATTTTATCAATGCTGCATACTCTCTTGCCTTTTCTCTTTTATAATTCTTCTTTACTAATCTACATGTAGTAGCTTGGAGAGATGGGACTCTGTTTATATGCCTCTGTTGTTAACCTCTATCCCCAAATATCCTAGAGATATAGAGATTTACCAATGTCCTCTTATGAACAAATGGGTTATAGAATATAAATCATTTCAGACACATTCTAGTTATTAAATGACTACTTTTGGTTTCTTCATTGTTTATATAATGATTAGGAAATGACTTGTTTTGTTTTCTATCTGCTTTAATTTTAGAGCAATGACTCTAAGTATAAAAAACATGAAAGAAATGGAATTTAAAGTGAAGACAGAAATGGACAGTGTAAGTTTAGTTTTACTTTTCCTTTATGCAATTGTTAATCATTTTGTGGGTGAGATAATTTTAAGATATCACAAAAATTAGATAAATTATGATAGTTAAAAATATAATTGTTTTTAATTATTATAAACTTCGAATGGTACATATGTGATCACAATATATGTGGCAAACGACATGCAACAAATCAATAGAACAAAAGAAAATCTCTTTGGATCCAGCATTCAGATAAAAGTGTAGCATGGTTCCTAGAACCACAGTTCACTGTAGAATCATGGTCAAGATTGATTCAGGCATTTGGACACCTCTTTTCCATTACTGAGTTGCATAAAGTAATCAAACTAAACTGATAGTCTATTCTGAATTAAGTCATGGAGAAAGATAGAAATAGGAAAGGGAATGAAGCAAATTTGGTTCATGGTATTGCTTTTTTTTTTTTTTTTTTTTAACTCAGTCAACTGTGTGTTAGCAGAGGGTAATTCAGTCCAATGGCTACAGAATGCCAATAGAGTTGGTTTCTTACACAGTGGGAACCTTTTTAAGGACACAACTTGTATAAACAGTCTTGCTCTGCTCATGCTTAGGAAAGTCAATTGATTATGTCTGAATTCTAGTTTGTTGTTCTAAAGGATGACTATAACAGTTTAAAGTGAGGGGGAAAATGTTGACTTGAAATATTTTTGCCAATTAAAAAAAAATTGCCCTCATTTTGAACCTGCTTTGTAAATGTTTGACTAACCTTTTTCCCTTTATTTTTCACATACACTTGTTTCAGTATCTCATAATTCCCCTAAGGATAGAGTAAACTGGCCTCCCACCAGAAGGACCAGTGTCAGGGTATTTCCAAATAGACTGGAAATAGGAAGTAGCATCAGGAACCCTCTGCAGCACCCAAGGGAATGGCTTATGTTTTTAATACTATGGAAAGATTTGTTTCACAGAGAGCTATTTGGGTTCAGGGCCTTCCAGGGTGTTCTAGGCTCAAGTTTTCCACCAACTTTGCCTTTTGTTTCTTTCCTTAATTTTTCCATGGGAATTTAGTGCTTGTGCAAAGCCCCAGACTGACTTTTGGGCCCCTGAAGTCCCCTGTGTATCCACACCACAAGTACACATGTATTAGCCCTGACCTCCTTAGCTTTGAGACTGAATTTGGCTTTGGATTTGACTATTTTCAGCTTAAAAATCACTGTTTAATAAATTGTCTAATCCTTAACTTCTTCTTGGGCTAAACATGTAGAGAAGTGAATGAGGGGATTTGCAGGAAGATGAAAATGCTAGAAATTTCTCCACATCTTTAAGTCTTGATTGATTTCAGTCTAGTCACTGACCTGAATAATAACTGTTTCACATGGAGATTTAAATTTTATTATAATATTACATCTCTCTAATTTCTCAATGTTTTTTATAAAAAATAAGAGGGACAAAACTAAGATAAAGCAAGAGTTGAATGTAAGTTCTCAGGTGGAATTTTCACTAAATTAAAATAATCTGTCATTTATCTTTTCCATTTATGCACTCTTCCACCTCTTCTTCATGTGAAATGACCCTTCGTGATTTGAGAGATCTCTTCCCACTCAGTGAATTTAACCCCACTGATAATTTCTTTTCTAGAACAATTTGAATCTCCATTCTTTAACAAATACATTTTTTTCATATTAACTTAAAACAGCACACTGGCACAATCACGTAGTGCAGGGTTGTCCAATCTTTTGGCTTCCCTGGGCCACACTAGAAGAAGAATTGTCTTGGGCCACACATAAAATACATTAACACTAATGACAGTTGATGAGCTAAACAAAAATTGGAAAAAAAAGTCTCATAATGTTTTAAGAAAGTTTATGAATTTGTGTTGGGCTGCATTCAAAGCCATCCTAGGCGGCATGTGGCTCACGGGCCACGGCTTGGACAAGTTTGATGTAGTGTGATTAGAGGATCAGGCTAAGCTTTGGTGCTTTGGGATGACTAATATGACAGGCCTAAGAGTTAATTTTTATTTTTTGTTTCTAAGAGGTTTACTCTTGTCCGAACATTAGTTTGACAACTTAAGGTCGGTTTGTTTTCTTGAGTTATTTGTTGCAAATATCCTCACTTTGCAAAGTTCAATCAGTTTTGTAACTATAGGAGCTTTTTGAGATTTTCTAGTTTAAACATTTGTCCCATTTTTGGAAATGAGGGAACTGAGAGAAGTTAAATGAATTGTCCAAATTAACATACTTAATATTTTCTTTCTTTCATACTTCTGTCCTCTGTCTGTATGCATCCCTATTCTTTGCATCTCCTCTTCTATGGAAGTAAAGCCTGAAAGAGTATTGCTTACTTAGTTGATAAAGAGTTGTCATTTTGTAGAATTTACCCTCCTCTCCATTTCTAGATCAGACACTTGCCCCAAAGGTCATAGAGAAGACTGTTTTAGTTGCACATCACCAAGTGATGGGAAAATGGGCAAAGCAGACACCTTTTGTGTCAAAACTTTTCCTTCTTCCTTTCTGCATCGCTCACCACATCCCGGCAATCCAGTCCCTAGGCCTGCCCAAAGTGAAGTTATATTCCTACTACTACCTGTAGGTCTCTGTCTTCAAATTACAAATATTCATCACTTGTAAAGTATTTCAGCTGAAGGAAAGCTATGTCATTATGAGGTAAATGACTGATGGTTGACCCGTTAGGACACATTTTCATTAAAAAAAAAAAATACTGATGGTTAAGTAAATTAATTTTTAATTGATAGATTGAATAAAATAAATACTTTTGAAAGGATAGGACTTCCTTGAACTCTTTGGATAGTCTAGGCTACTGCCTCCCGAAAAAACCAGGTAGGAGGAATAAGGGCCACTTTCTGAAATGCTGCCAACTTATCTTGCCATTATTAATGTTTCTTAGTAAACAGGAAATATGTATTTCCCCTAAGGAAGTGTGATAGTACATTAAGGCCTCTAAATACATTTTAGTAATCAAAATGTTAATTGAGAGATTGCTCATAAAACTGAGTGACATTTAGACCTGATTGTTTGTTGGCTATAATTCTCTATTATTTAATTCAGAGTTCTAAATCTGTTTCTTTTTCTCCTCTAAAAGGAAACCCTGCAGCAGGTGAAAATTATCTCAATAAACAACCCGCTTGTTTTCCTGAATGCAAAAAAATTTTATACTGATTTAATGAACATAATCCAAAAGGAAAATGCCTGTAATCAACCACTTGATGATATCAGCAAGGTAGGATCAGTGGTTTCATTAGAATGTCATACTACATGTAACCTTATATCATGACAATAAAACGTGTATCAAGTAAGTAATAATACATCACACAAGTATTTTGAGACCTCTCCTTTTAGCAAAACCTACGATTATTTGATTCTTTTAGTTGATTTTTAGGTAATCACTCTCTTGTTCATTCATTCATTTATTCAGCATATATTTAATGGACATGAGTCGCAGGTACTATAGCACTGAAAAGAATAAATAAGACAAATGATCTAATTTAATGGATCTCTTAACCAACCTCCAAAGGATTTTTTTTCTTTTCCTTTTTTTTTTTTTTTTTTTTGAGACAGAGTCTTGCTCTGTCGCCCTGGCTGAGTTCAGTGGCGCCATCTCCGCTCACTGCAAGCTCCGCCTCCCGGGTTCACGCCATTCTCCTGCCTCAGCCTCCTGAGTAGCTGGGACTACAGGCACCCGCCAGCAGGCCCGGCTAGTTTTTTTGTATTTTTAGTACAGACGGGGTTTCATGGTGTTAGCCAGGATGGTCTCAATCTCCTGACTTCATGATCCACCCGCCTCGGCCTACCAAGTGCTGGGATTACAGGTGTGAGCCATCGCACCCGGCCAAAAGGATCTTTTTTTAAAACCAAAAAAAGGCATTAGAACTAACTCTAAACGTGATGGAATATGATAAATGACTTCAGAGATGCATAAACTGTTGCAATCATTTTAATAATATTATTATAAAATTCCAGAATTCTTTATCTCCATTTATACTGTCAATTAACAGAGATACTGAATCAAATCTGCATCAATATGATTTAATATAAATAAGCTATCTATTATCATTTGAATCCTTAAGCCCTCTGTAATGTTAGGAGTGTGGACTTTGAGGCCAAGCTGCCTGGGTATGCCACTTACTACCTGTGGAAATTTGAGTTGTTGAATCTTTGTTCTTCAGTTTTCTCACATGTAATTGAGATGATTAAATGAGTCAATGAAGGCAAAGCATTTAGAATAGTGCTTGGCCTACTCAACACTGTAACATCTTAGTTAGCATTATTAGTTTGGTTGACTACTGTCTCCGTGAAACTTTCCTTGACTCTTCTAGAGCACAAGGATTCCTTTTTTTTCTTGTGTCCTTGAGCTACTTATTCCCAGTGTTTTAGGTACATAGAAGATCTTGACCCTCCCATTTCTGATGTCTTAGGAGCTGTCCTGAACCACATTCTTGTCCCTTACAGCTTCACACTTCTGCCTTTGGGCCTTACCCTAATTTGTACCATAGAAGCCTTATATACAGGATCAGATACGTAATTTACAGGGGCCCAGTGCAAAATGAAAATGTGAGGTCCCCTGTTCAACAATTATTAAGAATTTCAAGATGGTGACAGAATATCATTAAACCAGATTGGAGACCTTTCTAAGCGTGGGCCCCTTTTGGGAGGAAAACTATAGAGGTAAAGTGCCCTTCTCATCACACTGTATCAAGGGTACCTACAATCAACATGATTTATCAACATGTTTATTCTACCTTGATCACCTGGATAAGGGAGTGTTTGCCAGGTTTCTCCACTGTAAAGTGACTCCCTTCTCTTTATTCTGTGCTCTCCGGAAGAAAGTCACTGTGTGCAGCCCACACTTAAGAAGCATGGAGTTATGATCCACCACCTTAACGGTCGAATATCTACATAAATTATTTTGAAGTTCTTTTCCATGGGAGATTTCAGATGAGGTATTTTTAAGACAAGGGAAAGGAAACTCAAGTTCACTGAATATCTCTCAGGGGCCAGTCCCTTTAGTCAGGCTAACTTAATCATCACCAGCCCTGAGATGTAAGTGGCATTACCTGAATGTTACATAAAAAGGGAGGTAGAAATCGAGAGAGATAAAATAACCTGATGGAAATTGTATAGCTGATAACTGTGAGTCAGGCTTAAAATACATAAGCTGTGGCTATAAAGAAGAGAAAACAGAGGTTCTCTAGTCAGCCTTTAAGATAAAAACTCATCTTGTAAGAGAAGCAGTGTAATGTAGTGGTTGGGAACAAGAGGCTTGGAATTGGAAGGGCATGAACTTTGGTTCTAACCCATGCTCTTACTAGCTTTGTGACTTTGGTGAAGTTATTTAACCTTTTTAATCTTTGACTCTCTTATATAAAAAATAAAATTTGTCACTTCATACAATTTTTCTGAGGATTAAATAATTAGTGTGAAGTCCTTGGCATACAGTGAGGACTGAAGATATATCAACTGCTATCATCATGATTAACAAAAATAGCAATAGTACATTATTTGTGAAGTAGATAGCACATGATCTCGTTAGAGGCATCAATTATTGTCAGACAAGATTAACTGTAGGATATAGAGCTGTTTTTTTGTTTGTTTTTTAATCCAGCATTTTCATGTAGTGGTAATATATATGATCAGTGGTTCTCCCTCTTAAAATGCAATGTTAATAAAGATGATTTCTGATTGAATATGCTACTTTAAAAATGTGCAAATGTTTAATTTCTAATCCAAAATCAAAACAAACTTAGTCTTGCAGGAAATATTCTGAAGAAGACAGTCTTACTGATAACATAAATTATTTACTGAATTGCTATATATTTAGAATTAATTATCATTTTATTATTTCAAAGTTTGTTTTATACATTATTCTGAAAAGAATGCTAGTGAAAAAAAATTTTGGAGACTAGTTTTTTGTTATTCTTTCTAAATAAAAGAATGATGTGATTTTCTTCAGACAGAAGTAAAATTTTATGACATTTTTCTTCTTAATGTTTGTTTTTATTTTAGTGTGAACAAAACACGTTGCTCAATTCCCTATCCAATGGCAACTGCAATGGTGAGTTAGCTTTAAGGAAAAAGAAAATCTAAGTGTTTGACTTGAATATAGACCAGAGAATAAAATCTTCCCCTTCTCCTCATCTGCCTCCCTCCTCTGTTCTTCTTCCTCTTTTCTCCTAATTTTCCTCTTCCCTCTACTCTCCTCCTCCCTTCTACTGGCTTTAGCTGAAGCTTATGTTACCAAATAAGCACTAATACTTTTATCTGCAGAAAATAGATTTAGCCATTTGGCTCCTTCTCCCTTCTCTTTCTTTCTCCCTCCTCCTCTCCTGTCTTCTCCCTCTCCCCTTCACTTCTACTCTTCTTTCTCTTCCTCCTCTGTCTTCCTTTTTCCTCCTTTTTTTCTATTTTCTCTATCTCCTCTTTCTCTCTTCATTCTTTTCTTCCTTTTTCTCTTTACTTCTTCCTCTTCCCTATTCTCTCTTCAATCTCCTCCTCTTTTCTTTCTTCTTCCCTCCTCTCTCCTTTTCCCTCTCCTTCTTCTTCCTCCTCTCCCACCTCTTTTCCTTTTCTCTCCTCTTTCCTCTCCTTCTTCTTTTCATTTACTTAAATGTTTGACCCACAAATTGAAATTCATGGCATTAGTGTAGTTTTAATATGGATGAGGATTTATCATGAAATATATCTTTGAATACATTTTGGATCTCCACCCAAAACAAACCAGCAATTTAAAGCTATTACATGCTCAGATTTTCCTGCAAAATCAGGTGACAAGAACAAATATTTTGATGGTGGATGCTTATTAAATTACCAGGTCAATGTTCTCTAGAAGTTTAATTATCTTTCATTGCAAACTGATGAATTGATGTGACCGTTGTCTCAGTATAGAGAAAATTAAAAGATATACAAAAAAATATGGATGAGAAGTGTTGTGATATTATAACAAAATGATAACAAAAGAGTTGAAACAAATTTGTATATTTATCTTTTAATTTGATATTTACTAAGATTAAAGCCTCAGTGTAGTTAAATTATTCATAATTGTGACTTTTAGTTAATATAAAAGGTTTTACAAAAATCTCTTATTTTTTTGTATCATGCAATATTTGCTTAGCCAATTTCTTCTAAGTAGGTGGAAATAAAAGTGATTTTTATTGGAAGTCTTTGACAAATATCTAGTTGTATTACTTTTTATTTTGAATTTTTGGAAATAATTTCAGTTACAAATGTGTTAGATTTTTAAAAAGTGTTACTAATGGAATGACATCTATTACCTTAAACATGTGCTTCAAAATAACTATATTCTTTTTAGCATGGAGCTAAAGAAAGAACATGAGTTTTAAAAGAATGAAGTAGCATTACATTTTTCTGTTATTAGATCACAAGTTTGAAGAAACAGGTCGATGCTGAAAATTCAGGGTGAAAACTGGATTTTTTAACTTCTCTTTTTCTTAATAAGGAGAATTCAATTATGAATCCATTTTTTAAATTTACTTCAAATAATTTTTATTTTATTGTAGATTCAGGGGAGACATGTGCAGGTTTTTATTATGTTGGTGTATTGATTAATACTAGGGTATGGCTTCTAGTGAATCTATCACCCAAATAGTGAAAATAGTACCCAGTAGGTAGTTTTTCAACTTTCTCCTCATCTTCTATCCTCTCTACTTTTGGAGTTCCCAGTGTCTATTATTTCCATTTGTATGTCCATGTGTACTTATTGCTTAACTTCCACTTATAAGTGAGAACATGTGGTATTTGGTTTTCTATTTCTGAATTAATTCACTTAAAATAATGACCTCCAGCTCCATCCGTGTTGCTGCAAAAGACATAATTTCATTCTTTTCTATGGCTGTGTAATATTCCATGGTGTATATATAGTACATTTTCTTTATCCAGTCCACTTAGGTTGATTCTATGACTTTTCTATTGTGAATAGTACTGTGATAAACATAAGACTGCAGGAGTTTTTGTTTGTTTGTTTTTGTTTTTGATAAAATGATTTCTTTTCCTTTGGGTAGATACCCAGTAGTGGGATTGCCAGGTTGAATGGTAGTTCTCTTTTTAGTTCTTTGAGAAATCTCCATACTGTTTTCCATGGCGGAGGGCAGGGTTTGAACTAATTTACATTCCCACCCACAGTGTGTAAGCATTTCCTTTTCTCCATATACTTACCAACATCTGTTAGTGTTTGACTTTCTAATAATAGCCTTTCTGACTGGTGTGAGATGGTATCTCATTTGATTTTGATTTGTATTTCTCTGATGATTAATGATGTTGAGCATTTTTTCATATGTTTGGTGGTCGCATGCATGTCTTCTTTTGAGAAGCATCTGTTCATGTCCTTTGCTCAGTTTTTAATGGGGTTATTTTCTCTTTCTCACTGGAGTTCAAATTCCTTATAGATTCTAAATATTAGTCCTTTGTTGGATGCATAGTTTGCCTATATCTTTTCCCATTCTCTAGGTTGTCTGTTTAATCTGTTGGTTGTTTCTTTTGCTGTGCAGAAGGCCTCTAGTTTACCTAAGCCCCATTTGTCTACTTTTGTTTTTGTTGCATTTGCTTTGAGATCATAGTCATAAATCTTTTGCTTACACCAATGTCCAGAAGAGTTTTTCCTAGGTTTTCTTCTAGAATTTTTATAGTTTCAGGTCTTACATTTAAGTCGTTAATCTATCTTGAGTTAATTTTTGTATATGGTGGAAGTAGGGGTCCAATTTCATTTGCCTGCATGTGGCTAACCAGTTTTCCCAGAACCATTTTTGAATGAGGAGTCCTTTCTTCATCTTTAATATTTGTTGATATTGTTGAAGACCAATAGGTTATAGGTATGTGGATTTATTTCTGGATTCTCTATTCTGTTCCATTGATCTATGTATCTGTTTTTGTACCAGTACCATGCTTTTTTGGTTAGTGTACCTTGTAGTATAGTTTGAAGCTGGATAATGTGAAGCTTCTAGCTTTGTTCTTTTTCCTTTAGGATTGCTTTGCCTATTTTAGCTCCATTTTGGTTCCATATGAAGTTTTGAATTATTTTTTCTATTTCTGTGAAAAATGATATAATGTATTAGGAATTGTATTGGATCTGTAGATTGTTTCAAGTGGTAGTAATTTTAATGACATGGGTTCTTCATTTCCATGACCATGGGACGTTTCTCCATTTGTTTGTGCCATCTGCAATTTCTTTCATCAGTGTTTTGTAGTTCTACTCGTAGAGGCCTTTCATGTCCTTGTTTAAATGTGTTCCTAGGTTTTTGTTTTTGTTTTTGTTTTTGTTCTGTGGAAGTTGTAAATGGGATTGAGTTCTTGATTTGGTCTTTCAGCTTTGTTGGTGTACATAAATGCAACAGCTTTTGTGCATTAATTTTGTATCCTGAAACTTTACTGAATCATTCATTAGTTCCAGAAATCTTTTGGAGGAGTCTTTAGAGTTTTCTAGGTATAGAATTTTATCATTTGTAAAGATAGATAGTTTGACTTCTTCTTTTCCTATTTGGATATTTTTTATTTCTTTCTCATGCCTGATTTCTCTGGCTAGCACTTCCAGTACTTTGCTGAATAGGCATGGTGAGAGTGGGCATCCTTGTCTTGTTCCAGTTCTAAAGGGGAATACTATCAGTCTTTGCCCATTCAATAGACATAGACTGCTTTTATTATTTTGACATATTTTTCTTTGATACCTAATTTGTTGAGGGTTTGTGTCATGAGGGGATGTTGGATTTTATTGAATACATTTTTCTGAATTTATTAAGATAATCATATTGTTTTTGTTTTTAATTCTGTTTATGTGGTGAACCACATTTATTGATTTACAAATGTTGAACCATCCTTATGTCCCTGGAATAAAACCCACTTGATCACAATGAATTTTTGTTTCTAATGTGCTACTGCATTCACTTTGCTACTATTTTGTTGAAAATTTTTGTGTCTTTGTTCATCAGGGATATTGGCCTTTAGTATTACTTTTTTATTGTGTCCTTACCAGATTTTGGCATCAGGATGACACTGGTTTCAAAGAATGAGTTAGAGAGGACTCTCTCTTCCTCAATTTTTTGGAATAGTTTCAATGAGCTTGGCACCAGTTCTTCATTGTATGTCTGGTAGAATTCGCCTGTGAATCCATCTGGTTCTGGACTTCTTTTTGGTTGGTAGATTTTTTTTTTTATTACTGAATAAATCTCATAATTATTTATTGGTCTGATTAGGATTTCAATGTCTTCCTGGTTCAATCTTGGGGGGTTGTATGTTTCCAGGAATTTATCCATTTCCTCTTTGTTTTCTAGTTTGTATGCATAGAGATGGTTACAGTAGTCTCTGAGGATCTTTTGGATTTCTGTGCTGTCAGTTGTGATGTCACCTTTACCATTTTTCATTGTGCTTATTTGAATCTTCTCTCTTTTTTTCTGTTGGTTTATTTAGCTAATATTCTATCAATTTTGTTTAGCCTTTCAAAGAACCATTGTTTCATTTCTCCTTGGTATTTTTTTGTCTCAATTTCATTTCGTTTTATTCTCATTTTTGTTATTTCTTTTCATCTGCTAGCTTTGGGTTTGATTTGTTCTTATTTGTATAGTTCCTTTGGATATGATATTAGGTTGTTAATTTGAGATCTTCCTATCTTCCTGATGTAGACACTTAATGCTATAAACTGTCCTCTTAACACTGTTTTTTGTTTGTTTGTTTGTTTTGTTTTGTTGCTGTATCTTTGAGGTTTTGGTATGTTGTATCTCTATACTGATTTGTTTCAAAAATACTTTTTATTTCTACCTCAATTTCATTGTTTATTCAAAAGCCATTCAGGAGCAAGTTGCTTAGTTTCCATATACTTGTGTGATTTTGAAAATTCCTCTTAGTGTTGATTTATACTTTTATCCCACTGTATTCCAAAAAGATGCTTCATATGATTTGAATATTTTTTGGAGTGTATTTAGATTTGCTTTATGATCAAGCATGTGGTCAATTTTACAGAATGTTCCATTTGCAGATGAGAAAAATGTATATTCTGTGCTTATTATGTGAAATGTTCTGTAGTTGTCCATTAGGTCTATCCAGTCAAGAATCCAATTTAAATCCAGAGTTCTTTTGTTAGTTTTCTGCCTCAGTGATCTTTCGAGTGCTGCCAGTGGGGTATTGAAGTCCCCCACTATTATAATTTGGCCACTGTCCCTTTTCTTAGGTCTAGTAGTATTCATTTTATAAATCTGGGTGCTTCAGTGCTTGATGCATATATATTTAGGGATAGTTAAATCTTCTTGTTGAATTGAAACCTTTAATCATTATATAAGGCCTTTCTTTGTCTTTCTTTCTTTTTTTTTTTTTTTTTTTTTTGCCATTGTTGGTTTGAAGTCTGTTTTATTTGATACAAGAACAGAAACTCCTGTTCTTTTATTTTCCAGTTGTGAGATAGATCTTTCTCCCCTCCCCTTACTTTGAGCCTGTGAGTGTCATTACACATAAAATGAGTCTATGGAGGAAGCAGATGGTTGGGTCTTTAAAAAAAAATCCATTTTGCCAAGCCATATCTTTTAAGTGGAGCATGTATGCCTTTTATATTCAAGGTTAATATTGATATGTGAGGTTTTGTTCCTGTCATAATGTTGTTACCTAGTTGCTTTGTAGTCTCAAATGTGTAATTGCTTTATAAAATTTGTGAACTTTGTACAAAATATGCTTTCATGGTAGCAAGTATTGTCCTTTCATTTTCACGTTTAGAACTCTTTCGAAGATTTCTTGTAGGGCTGGTCTGGTTGTCTTTAGCATTTCCTTGTCTGAGAAAGACTATTTCTCCTTCTTTTATGAAGCTTAGATTGAGAGAATATAAAATTCTTGGTTGGCCTTTTTTTTTTTTCTTCAAGAAGGTTAAAAATAGACCTCCAACCTCTTTTGACTTGTAATATTTCTGCTGAGACATCTACTGTTAGTGTAATGGGATTTCCTTTATAGGTAATTTAGCCCTTTTTTCTAGCTGTCTTTAAGTTTTTTTTTTTTTTTCTTCATGTTGGCCTTGGGCAGTCTGATGACTCTGCTTCAGTGATGTCTTCTACAGTATCTCACATGTGTTTTCTGAATTTCTTGTATCTGGATAATTACCTCACCTGCAAGATAAAAGACATTTCTCTGAATTATTTGCTAAAATATGTTTTTCATACATAAAAGTAAAATTGCTTACTTTTCCTTCTCTCTCAGGAATGCCTATAAGTTACAGGTTTAGTTGTATTATATAATTTCAAATTTCTTAAAGACTTCGTTTGATTTTTAAAGTATCTTTTTCTTTATTTTTCTGTCAGGGTTAATTTGAAAGACTAGTCTTCAAGGTCTAAAATTATTTTTTTCTAGTATATTATTAAAGCTTTCAAATGTGTTTTGAAATTCCTTTAGTGAGTTGTTTAATTCCAGGTGCTCTATTTGGCTTTTATAAAAATATAGCTATCTTTCAAACCCTAAATTGTTTTCCAGTTTCTTTGTGCGGGTTTTCAACTTTCTTCTGGATCTCACTGAGTTTCTTTTGAATCCACATTTTGAATTCATTATCTGTCATTTTGGACTTTTCCTTTTGGTTAGAATCAATTGCTAGAAAGCTAGTTTGATCCTTTGGAGGTTTCAAGACACTCTGTCTTTTTGTACTGCAGTAGTTCTTTCACTGATTCCTTCTCATCTGAAGGAACTGTTGCTTATTTTTGAGTTTTATATAGTTTGGATGGGACTTTTACATTTTTCATTCTTTTTTCCCTTGAGGGTATACTGCAGTGTATGTTTTTTACAATCCTTTGTCTTCATTTCTGGGTGCTTTCAGGGCAAGGTTCTGCATGAGTTCCTTGTTTGTGGACAGCTTCTGTGCACTGGCTTTCTCAGATGCTGCCTGTTGTAGTGGTATACTGAATGTAAGAGCCAAAACAGTATCTTCTGCAGGGCTGAGGGTACAGAGGTCTCAGGTAGCTTTTCTCCTGCACTAGCACTATGTCCTTCTGGCAGCAGGTTTTTATTTTGTGGGGCAGTTTAGAGCTGGCTCACTCTCCAGGAGGCTGAGGAGTGGAAGCACTTATTTTCATGGGAGGATGGCAAGGGGAGATAATGTTGGGCTATGAGTAGATCTCCAAGGAAGGGGCAGTGGGGTGAGCACCAGATTCTAATGCTGGGCTGGCAGGAATGCAATTTACCTCCCTATTGCACCTCTGCCTCAGGGCTCATGACCTTCAGTTTATATAGACTTTGTCCTTTGGCTCATGGCTGCAAAGTGGCTGCAGACTGTAGATAAAGCCCTCTGTCCACTGCCACTAAAACCAACTCAGGGCAGAGCCACCTTCCCCAGTCCAGAGCAGACAACTCTGTAGGTTATGTCCTCCATTGCAGGGCTGCTGCTGTTCTGTATACGAAGGAGAAATTGGTCCCTGCTCATTGTGCAATCCCAAGCAGGGTGGATTCACTTTCAATGGTGGTGGAGCTGCCATGAGAAGCACTTTCTCCAAGTGCTTTCCTTCACACATACCAGCCCCCAGCAGGGAGAACCTCTCCTGGGTCTGCAATAGTGGATGAGGGGAGTGGGAGATGATCACCTCTCCATGTCTGTTCCTGGCTGCTGGTGTTGCCCCCCTTCAGTGATTGGTACCACATCTATGCTTCCTTTGTCCCAAGGGGGGCTTTGGTGCCAACCCATAGAAGTGGCTGAAGGTTAGATCTCCAGGGGTCTGAAAGCTCCCCTGGGACCCACTGGTCCTCTGCACCTGCCAAAGTCAGAGTGGGTTGTAGAAGATGTTTGTGGGCAATCTGGCGGTGCAGCGACTCAATGACACAGAATCTTCTGGCAGGGCAGAAGTCCACCATGGGTGCACAATTAGTATGGTGCCATCTTAGCTTAGATCTGAGGAGAGTGAGGGCACACATGTTTGAGCTGGTCACCTGGTTCTTTGACCCTGAGAAGTTCTCAAGTTGCCACCAACAGCATTACACAGTCACAAGAGCAGAAGGACTCCCTAAGAGTTTGGTAGTCTGCAGATTGTTACAGGGGTGAGGAGAACAGAGAAGCACCCCCACCTATATTTTCTGTGGAACTCTGAGTTCCTCGGCTGCCAATCTCTCGGATTTTGCTGCTTTTTTTGTGTGCAACCCTGCTTCTTCTATTGGGATTTCTGACAGGTCCTGGCTCTCTTCCCTCAATATTCCATTCAGAACATGCCCATTCACCAACAACTTTGACCTAGTTTTTGAAGAGAACTGGTATCTGATGTCCCTAGTCAGCCATCTTGAAAAAAATGAATACGAATATTTTTAGAAAGCAAGAATGGCATGGTTACTGCCTTATTTCTCAAGTCTTAACTATTTTTCTTTTCCCATTGACTGTCTCTTTCATTTAACATTATTTCCCAAAGAATTTGGTATTTGTTTCTATTATGGCTTTATCACTAGGCACAAAAACTTAATAGATGGTCAATTAATGAATAAATGGAAAAAAGAGAGCAAATAAGGGAGGGAGAGCAGAAAAAATGAAGGCAGAATCACTGAAGTCCAAATCATTACCTAAATACTTGTTAGGATTATATAGGGTTATATGGTATATAAAATTAGCATCACTCCTTGGTAAGAGAGAAAAAGAAACAAGAAAGAAATGAAATATATAATTATATTATAATGTATAATGATATATTTATATAAATAATATATATTATATATAATATAAAGTATATATAAATAGGCTGAGGAAGGAGAATGGCGTGAACTCGGGAGGCGGAGCTTGCAGTGAGCCAAGATCATGCCACTGCACTCCAGCCTGGGTGACAGAGCGAGACTCCGTCTCAAAAAAAAAAAATCAAATCTTAGAAATGAATTTAAATAAAAATATATAGACCTACACAGGATGAAGGTGTATAACTTTATTATGAGACATTAAAAATACCTGTAGCAAGTAAATATTCATAAATAAATGGAGGGAAACACAATGCCCATTGATTAGAATACTTGATATCAAAAAGCATAATTTCTAAAACTGATTTATAAATTTAGATTTAATATCAAGTAAAGTTTCAATAGAATATTTTAATGGCTTTTTACAAGCTTATTTACATATTTAAATAAAAATGCAAATGGCCAAGAATAGTTAAGACACTTGAAGAATATGAACAGATGAAGGGTATGTCCTCTTAGCATTGAGATGTATTATAAAGCTCTAATAATCATTGCAGTGTAGTATTGGATCAGAAATAAATAGGTCAATATGACAGAGTAGAGAGCTCAGAGGGGGAAAAGTCCTCACATGTATTGCTGTTTTATTTATGACAAAAATGGCACTATAGAGCAATGGGAAAGGACCGTCTTATTGATAAATAATGCAGAGACAATTATGTATCTATATGAATGAAATTAGGCCCCTAATCCACACCATACCACACATATGTATGAGGTAAATCAATCTGAATATAGTAGACAAAATGTAAACTTAGAAGCGCACATAGGAAAATATCTTAAAAGAACTTGGAATAAGTAAATTATCTTAAAACAAGAAATATAAAGCATTAAGCATAAAGAAAATGATTATTAAACTTCACTATATTATTTTTAAGAACTTTTGTTTACCAGAAGGCACTATATAAAACATGAAAAAATAAGTCAGAGTGGAAGAAGATAGATGTAACTTATAAAATTCAGAAAGGACTGCTTTCTACTACAAATCAATGAGTAAAAAAAGGCAGACAACTCAATAGAAAAATGAGCAAAAGACACGAACAGGCATTTCACAAAAAGGGACATTGTTTTAAGTTACCAAAATACATACATATGAAATATGCTTGACTTCACCATTATTATTCACAGCTATTATTTGGGAAATGCAAATTAAATAACACTATATGTATGATATTGGTCAAACTAGAAAAATCTGACAATACCAAGGATTGGTGAGGATACAGGGCAACAAGAAGTCTCCTACAATATTGGTGGTAGTATAAACTCTTACAAGTTGAGTATCACTCATCTGAAATATTTATGACCGAAAGTGTTTTAGGTTTTGAATTTCTCTGGATTTTGGAATACTTACTTATGCATTATAAGGTATCTTGGGAATGGACACAACTCCAAACACAAAATTAATTTATGTTTTATGTACACCCTATACACATAGTCTGAAGGTAATTTTATACAATATTTTAAATAATTTTGTGCATAAAACAAAGTTTGTGTGCATTTAACCATAAGAAAGCAAATGATGTGGACAATCCATCTCCAGTTGTTTGGCATTACCATCACTCCTGACTGAATTTATATGCTACCAATAAGCAATCATTTTCTTACATTTATCCACATGTAAGTACTGAACAGTAACAATTATGACATGCCATTAAGATAGTAAAATGATGTATTCAAGGTAACTTATGATGTCATGTTGACATTGAGAAAGTCTGGATTTTGGAGCATTTCGGATTTTGCATTTTCAGATTACCATCTGTGCATCCACCTTGGAAAACGGTTTGGCAATGTCTTATAAAGTTGAAGATACACATATCCTGTGATCAGCAATTCTGCTCTTAGTTGTACACCCTGAAGAAATGATAATTTATGTGCAGCAAAGTATACAAACAAGAATATTCATGACAATATTGTTTGTAACTATCCAAACATGGAAATAACTCAGGTGACCAACTAAAGCAGCAGGTTCATATAAATTGTGACATATCTATACAATTGAGTTTTTACTTAATATATTTGTTATATGTTATACTCACATAATAATGAAAATTATATACATCTTATAAACAATGTTGGGGAAAAAAGCAAGACAAATGAAAACATATTGTAAGGTTCTAATTTCATTCATATAAACTTAGATGAATAAAAAGCTGAATTATATTAGTTTTTGCACTTCTAAACACAATTTAGAAAAGAATATCATAATATTTGTATCTGGAAGAGTATACAAGATTTTTCATAAAATTGTTTATTAATCCCCCAAACCTGGAAATAAGCAAAACATCCATTAGCAGTACAATGGACAATCATATAGAGTGTTTTTGTAAGAAGATAAAATACATATTAAAATATCAATTGAATTACAGCATATAATACGTTGTAAATCAATATACAACATAATAAAATAGAATATAAATATATGAATGAACTGCATGGACCCACATTAACATGGATGCATCTCAGATGTCAGCTTTTCTGGTCTTTTCTAGTTTATTGTGGCAAATATACTTTTACCTGCCTTGTGTGCTCGGAGAACACTTATGTAAGACTAGAATAATACTTATTTAACTTGAGTGCCTTACTCTCTGAACTGAAAAATTTTTAGAGGAGTTTCTTACTTCTGCATCCTGACCAGGCCCACTTTGCACAGAACAGTAGCTGATGGGCATGATCACCTTTGCTGGGTCCTCGTGAAACTCTTTGGTACCCAGTGGCCCTTTGATATTTGTCAGACATAGTTGATCAGAACACTTCTTCTGACATCCTCCTTCTCTCCCCTACAAAGTTTCCTCAGTCCTCTTATCTCTCTCTCTTGTTCAAGTAGTGCCCTGCTCTACTCCCCTATGCTTTAAATGCTGAGGTTATGTGTACTGTGCTTACTTTTTATTTCGCATCTTAATTTAATCCCTAAAACCTATAACTTGGTTTCATTACCTTTCATTTTCACTTCTGTGACTCTGATTCTGTCCTTAATTATGTTCGAAATGAATTAGTATTATTTTCATATTGTTTTTTATCTTCTGCTATGAGATAGCCTTTGTTGTATTCTATAGATAGAAAATACCCAGTATGTATGTGCATACCAGATAGAATAATAGATCAGGGCATTTTTTTCCTATGAGCCAAAGTAGCCTCAGAACCCTCTCAACATGTTATTATAAGAAGCTACTACAAATGGAATTGACATGCAGCTAAGATCTAATTGCCATTCCAGCTTTATTTCATTCTGTGATGTAATGACAGATTAATGTTAAATCGCCTCTACTTTAAAAAATCCCTACTGTTCTTAATAAATTATAATGGTTTCCTTCTGAGGATCAAGTACCTACTCCCTAGTGTGGCACCTGAAAGCTTCCTTATCCTTCCAAATTGCTTTCCTTCTCACCACACATTGTACAAGTTCTCCATCCCAGCCAGACAAATCCATTTATGGCTCCAACATCTAACTTAATCATCTCTGGGTCTAAGCCTTTATTTGGATTCTCATAACTAGAACCATCTCCCTTTTCTTCCAATCCAAATGTTATACTGTTTCTGAGGTTTAATAGGGAAGTAAAATATATTGAAGGGACACACTTCCTTTCAATCTTGTTAGGGAGAAAAAAGTCAACTAGATCCATATAGAAGAATACTCAGTCAGGTGCAGACTGGAATTCAGTATCTTCACCTATAAAGTGGAATTCAATAGTAATAGTGAAACACAGAAATTACCACGTGCTTTAATCCATCACATATTACCTATATGGTTATAGAGTCATTTTCCTCCTAACTAGATTTTAAGGTAAATAATGCATTTTTAATTTCTATTGTATTATCCTTCATTGTCCAATGAACAAAATATTTGTATAGCAATTCACAGGGCATTATTCTCAATAACTAAAATAGGTAATAGGCAAATGCTCTACTCTTCATTTTAAAATAATTAAAATAATTACCAGAACACTCTTCATTTTACTGATGACGTTGAGGCCCATAGGGGAGATGTAACTTGCTCTGGATCATGCAGCTAGTTAGGGGTAGAGGCAGGACTTAAGTCCCCGTTGAAAGTAGGCTATATACATGAAAGGGTACTTAAAATTGAGATTCAAGATTGATCTAAATGCAGCCTGCATGGAGGGAAGCAAGAATGATAGGGCGATAATAATCTAGAGAAGAGGAGTGAAGTTTCTATCTTCCCCTTCTTTGGTCACCAGGTTGTGAAAATGGAGACGAAGGACTCAAAAGGGATTTCAGCAGTGTAATGAACAGCAGCTGGAACTGTTTGGGAGTTGAAGTAAGGGAGAGAACGATACAAATGATGATTCTGAAACTTTGAAACTCTCAAACTGGGAATAATAGTGAAGCCAGGAGAACAGCTAAAAGGAAAAGTGAGTTTAGGTGGGACAATGGTAAACTTAAGCTAAGTGAGGTCATCCAGGAGACATCAAGTGGGTTTTGGGGACTACAGAATAGATCTAGAAGTGATTAAAGGAAGAAAAGATGTAAACTGAGTAAGGGAATGGGCAAGAAGGAAGAGAATTAAAAATAGCCCTCCCCAGCCGGTCGCGGTGGCTCAAGCCTGTAATCCCAGCACTTTGGGAGGCCGAGACGGGCGGATCACGAGGTCAGGAGATCGAGACCATCCTGGTTAACACGGTGAAACCCCGTCTCTACTAAAAAACACAAAAAAACCTAGCCGGGCGAGGTGGCGGGCGCCTGTAGTCCCAGCTACTCGGGAGGCTGAGGCAGGAGAATGGCGTAAACCTGGCAGGCGGAGCTTGCAGTGAGCTGAGATCCGGCCATTGCACTCCAGCCTGGGTGACAGAGCGAGACTTCGCCTCAAAAAAACAAAACAAAACAAAAAAAAATTGCCCTCCCCGCTAAAAATCGTTTCAGAAGGAAAAGATTTGTAGTTGAGCACATGATAGAATATTCAAAATATATGAAGCAGGGTTACATCAAGTATGAAATGGAAATCATGCTATTTCTCTTAGTAAAAATAAAAATATCTCAATTTACAGAGAAATCTTCCATTACCACTTTTAGCAGTTTGAGTCTCCAAACACTTCAGTCAGTTTATGTCAATACCAAGATGCACTCTGTTGAGGTCTTTCTTAGCATTATGACTTGCTGGGTCTATCTCCACCGCCTAGTCATCTACTTAACTTCCAATCATTATCAAGTCTCAGCTCACAGATCACATTCTTCCATTCATTCCTGCATTAATTCATGTTCTTGTTCACTCAGTTAATCTGTATTGTATGTATTGAACATCTAATAAATCCTGGGCACAACAATGAGTGCTGGATATTCAAGGATGAAGAAAGTAGACACGAACTCTGCCATCATAGACCTTGAAATCTAAACAAGTTCCCACCCTTATTACTCATTTCTCAAATAAGCAGTGCAGGTATGTTAGTTTCCTATTGCTGCTGTAATAAATTGCCATGAATGCAGTGGCTTAAAACAGCACAAATTTCTTATTTTACAGTTCTAGATGACAGAAGTCACTGAAATGAGTCTGGAGATAAAATCAAGTTTGGGCAGGGCTGCATTCCTAGAGGGTCTAGAGGAGAATTCATTTCCTTGCCCTTTCCAACTTTCAGAGGCCATCTGTATTCCTTGGGTCATGGCCCTGTCCTCCTTTTGCAAGCCGCCAGTGTGACATCATCAAATCTCTCCTCTCTCATCTTCAAATATCAGAAGAGACGTGGTCTCTTCTGTCACCACATCTTCTCTGACCTCGAACCTCCTGTCTCCTTGTATGACACTGGGCCTACCTGAGAAATCTAGGATAACCTGCCCATCTCAACATCCTTAAATTAATCAAATCTACAAAGTCCCTTTTGCCATGTAAGGCAACATATTCACAGTTTCTGGAGAGTCAAATGTGTGCATCTTTAAGAGGCATTATTCTGTCCACCACACAAGGTCTCCTTCACCTCCATAGCATTTTCTGCACATCTCTAGCCCTCTTCACACTTTAAATTACTAGTTCAACTGACGAGTTTCCCAACCTGATTGTGAATCTGTTGAGGGCAGTGATCACTGTCTTCCTTGTTCGTCATTGTACGTACATTTTCTAGGACAGTGCTTAGAGTAGGCACTCAATACATCTATATTAGCTGACTGCTGGGAGAAAGGAAGGAAGGAAAGAAATGTTCAATAATATGTGCACATGTTTTCCAAAGGGAATGTTGTGGTTTGTCTTAAATATTTCTTAACTTCTTATTTTCTTGAGAAATTTGAGATGTAAATCTGCTTTTCAATAGTTAATTGATATCAACAGAAAATACTTTCTTTTAAAAAATTATGAGTTACTCATGGACTGTCAAGAATCTTTTGAAGTATATAAAAAGCACTTTTAAATTATGCAACTATGAATATTTTTTAATTAAAGAAGTTAATGAATATTCCACAGGAGAGAGCTGACTTCCACAGTCTGGAGTTAATTGCCCACCCACACCTGATGGTTAATTTCTTTCTGAAATGTTGTTTTTGTGTAGATAAAGCCCATCATTTACCCCATTCCACATGGGAATAGATTAGTTGTCTCCTTTGCACATGCTCCAAGCTTACCTCATTTTGCTTAAGGCAGGATATTAGCTGTGCATTCACTTTACTCTTTTCTAGGATTATGTGATTTTTATTGCTCTGGTTGATTTACTTAGAAGTTTAGAACACAAGGTTATAGCCATACAATTAGTGCAACGGCAGAACTGAAAGGATACTGTGTAAAAGAAACTTCACTTACTTTTGGAAAAATGTTAGAAATGTCCATTGTATTTAAATTTTCATTCGAGTGAATTGGTAACTTTACCATTAAGACTGTTTTTTCATTTAGAAGAAAATCATGAATTGCGTCTCTTAAAATAGCTTACTTAAATTATTAACCACAAATACAAGGCATGAGCCTGTTGCTTTGCTTTATTTTTATTTTTGGATGGCCTGAAAATATACACATATTTCAATTAAAGGAATAGCACAGAAGGAGGTTGGATTAAAAAAAAAAAGATGAAGCAAACAATGGCATGAACACACTCTCAGACAATGGAAGGAACATTTTTAAATCACTATTGATAAAGCCCCAAATACTTTCAGAGTTAATAATCTATCATCATGTACATTATGAGATAATTACAAGAAAATAAATAAAATTGCAAGTACAATTTAGAAGTGAAATATAGTAGGATAGAAAAGGAAAAAAAACTTGTTTAAGAATTTTCAATACCATTTTATCACGATTTTCTCATCAATTAAATGCAGTTATCAATCTCTCTAAGTAACATATACACAGATTGTTTTTCACTGTAATATTTTTTAAGTTCAGAATGACAAATAAGTTTTTGATCAGCTAGTAGTGGCTTCCTGAAGCACTGATTGATAGAAATTGTAAGGTCTTGTTTGACCTCAGTGGAAAAAAATACCAAATTCATTAGCTATGTTTGCCGTGGCTGTGGATAGGGAGGATTGAATTCATGTCAGACAGTTATACATAATAACTGCTAATATTCTTTCCGATTACAGTTTCTTTCTAGCAAGCCTGTCTTTTTTTGCGGGGCGGTGGGGGAGGTGGACAGACTCTCACTCTGTCTCCCAGACTGCAGTGCAGTGGCGCTATCTCGGCTCACTGCAAGCTCCGCCCCCCGGGTTCACGCCATGCTCCTGCCTCAGCCTCCGGAGTAACTGGGACTGCAGGCACACACCACCACACCCGGCTAATTTTTTGTATTTTCAGTAGAGACGGGGTTTCACCATGTTAGCCAGGATGGTCTTGATCTTCTGACTTTGTGATCCACCTGCCTCGGCCTCCCAAAGTGCTGGAATTACAGACGTGAGCCACTGCGCCCAGCTGCAAGCCTGTCTTATAGACATTAGTATTATGTTTGGTAGTAAATAGATAATAAGGCTTAAATATCTTAGAAAAATTCTTAATCTATTAATTCTTATTATTTAAGTTAAATATGAATGCTAATTTTTTCTATGGAAATTTTTGAACAAATAACTTTAGATTGCAGATTATTTTGAAATATGTATTATTTTATAAAACAGGAATCATTTGGTAAGAACAAGACTGTATAAATGGATTAAAAAAGGACAAAATTTGATATCAATTTGTGTCATTGTTATTTTATTGTCAAATATGTCAGTGGTTTAAGTCTTTCATTTAATCAAAGCCATTGGATTTTTAAAACTTACTGATGATTTTCTTTATATTTAATAAGAATACCCACCTTTAAGCAATGATATGCTGGTGAATAGCAAATGATTCTTGGAGTGGGGATATAAGGTCAGATGGTGGAGAAGTTCTGATATGTAGCATTTGCCAATTTCCATGGTGTAAATATTTCTACTATCACTGATTTTAAGCTACCAACATGCTGTGATTAAGCATGGAAGATATATACACGATTGACTTTCACGAACTGGCATCATCTGGCCCAACTCATTACTGACTTTAAAGAAACCATATAAATTTTATTTTCTAAAAAAAAGTTTGAAAAAGTCAACATAAGAAATCTTCACATATTAAGCTCCAATATACATTGTAAACATGATTAGTCTTACTAATTTTTAAATCTTACTTTGTAAGAAAACATCTAACTTCATTATATATATTTTACCTATGTATATTATATAATTTTTTAACGTTTTCTCATAAAGTTTACCTAATATTTAATTGTTAGAGATTTTTATACTGTGAAAATTTAATAGAACATTTCCAGATATATATTTATGACCAGTCAACATTCCACTGTTGACAGGAACAAGTATTCTCTGTTTAGAGTATTTTTCTTTTTCCTGCAATCTTAATACTCTCCTATCTCTGGTAATAAGCCAGGGCGTATTATACCTGAAAATATAAATAAAAGCCTCTGCATTTGTAGAGGTAAATCTTGTGTTTAATCAGGGAAATAATGAATGATAATGATTGCAGCTGAGTGGTCAATAGATGAGCTATGTTGTGGCTATTTTCAATTTTGCCTGAGGTTCTAGTTTACCATTTTAGGCCTATGGAAACATAGCCTGAATGTTCAGTAACCACTTAGCCCCGCTTGCCCTGGGAGAAACAGCAGAACAGAAGGCACTAATGGAGTGCCTGGCATATCGTTGGTCCTCATTAAATGGTTGAATGGGAGCAGAAGGAGTTTTAGATTTAAGCTGTCATTAGTGTTGGATTAAGGCTGTCCACATGGTCAGAATGCTTACACGTCTACATTATTTCTCCTTTTTGGAATCTGATATATCCTGCAAAGCTGCTTTTTGCATGAAGCCTTCCCTGATTACTCCAAAGAGACTACTCTGTTTTGTAAATTCACATTTTTATTCATTTTATCATTTTAATCATGTCATTTATATACCAATGCTATCCTTGACACTCAAAAGTATTATAAACTCCTAAAGAAAGGAATAAGACCTCACTCATGTTTGTTATCACTCACTCCTTAAAAAAATTACTCCTTAGAAATATTGATTATTTAGTGTTATTATCTTCTCTTTCTTGAACATAGTACAAACACAACATAGTTATTATTCAATCAATAGCATATTATTTGATTAATAAATATAAATATAGATCTAAAGATGAAACTGAAAACCAAGTCTTATACCTATCACTTTTCAAATACATAGAAATTACTTTGTAGCATTTCCCTTTTTCCTGACAGTTACTGTCATATATAAATTTTCAGTGTCATTTTTTATTTTCTGTTTTACTGCTTTTTTAAATCTGTAAGCAGGATTTTTTTTAATTGCACTATTTCCCTCATATTTTCTCCCAAATTGAGAAACAACCACAGTCCCACTTTTATATAGTCACTATACAGAAAAACCTTGAACATTTTAAATGGCAATGCTATTGAAATTAAGAATTAATTTTTTCAGAGAATGTCATAATAGTTAATGAATTTGAATTTAAGTGATAGACTTTGCCTACAGTGGTGGGGGAATCAGCATGCGTGATCTGTTCTGAGAGCCACATCACTCCTCAGAGGGACCCCAAATGTGGCCTGTCACTGTGAAGAAATAGGTCATATCATGTAAGGAAATCGTGGCCCTAAGAATGTCTATCAAAAAGAGGTCATGAACTCCTAAGTAAAATCTTATTGTTTTCATCAGGTAAATTCAGAGGCCGATTTACTATGAACCGAATGAAGCTTAATTTTCAGGGCCCGTCATACAGATCCCTTCCAAGGCTGTGGGACAAGTCCTAGCAATGGAGTTTTTTTTTTTTTTTTTTTTTTTTTTTTAAGTGTGATTCCAAAATTGTATACACTTCAGGCACCACAAAACAGAGCTCTACTTTGGGCATGCCTATTAAGGAAACATTGTGATATTGTGGGAAAGGTACTATTCAGAATGTCTAGAGACTTTGCTTCTGTCTATGTTTAGCACTAACTTGCCAGATATCCTTTAAAAAGCATTTAAACTTTTAAACTGAACTTCAGTTTGTCCATATATGAAATGATACTGGTAATTAACCTATTTTGTCTTCTTCTTTGAGTCATGTCATAATCACCTGAAATTGCATTCCAGCAATACAAAATCAGAAAGTTCAGAAATAATTAATAATTTACTGAAAAATATAAAAATTAAAAGTGTTTAGAATTAGTGTTGTTAAATATGAGGCCACTGTTACCCTCCCACCAGTCAACAAAGCCAGCAGCAGAAATCTCTTAAAATTCTGCCTAACTCAAGTCTCTGTTTCTCCTACAGAAGAAGTTTCACAGTCCTGCCCTAATGAGAAATGTTCTTTAATCCTGGATTGCAGTGGATTTACCTTTTTTGACTATTCTGGAGTCTCCATGCTTGTTGAGGTATTTATGGAGCTTGTGTTTAGAACTGTTTCTTCCCTTTTGTTCAGTAACAGGGGTTTTCACCACCTTCTCTCTGTAGCCTTGAGCCTGCTTGTTGCGATACACATCTCACCCCATTATTTGCAAAGGACGTAGAACTGCATGCCTCCCATCACTGTAGATTTGTTTTCAGGAGATCCTATTCAGCTTCTAGTTGTATGTATGTGTGAGGGTCAGGGCTAAGAATATTTGCATGGGGTAGTCAGAGAGAACAGTACATAGACTTGAGATACAGTGGGCATAGGATCTCCTAGGCAGTCAATTTACAAGGATTCTAGAAAGGAGAAAAGCCCATTCCAGAGCACAGGCTGCATAAGCAAGTGCCTTGATGATGGCAGGAGGTTTTCTCTCACATTACGGTTGGGTACCGTTTGGCCTAATACCATTCCTGGTCTCACAAGCAGTGCCCAATGCAATGGCTTTTCTCTGTTCTCTCAGGCAATAGTGCCTCTTTCTCTACCCTATGATCTCCATGTGGTCTCCATGATCCAGGTATGCAAAAAATAAAACTCCACTTATGGATTTAAAACTGACATAGCTTCCAAACCCCATTTCCACAGCTAGAAGAACACCTAATTTTGTTAATTCACGGAAAACTCAGACACTTCTAAGGTTTTTTTTTTTTTTTACCTCCTTCTTTTTTTAGTAAATACTAAGTCAACAGGGAATTCACCTTCTTTCTTACTTCTTTTTGTTCTTTCCCTTAATACCCTGAATTGGTGGTGGTGGGACATCTTGAGGGTGGGGCAGCATCTGTTCCTCAGTTTCTTCAGTCCTCTGCCAGCTTCTGAGCCTGTGAATTGGCTCATCTCATCTTCAGGTGTTTACTTCCCAGAGGTTTTCTTACTCAGACCACCTAGAGCCTCCCTGTGTGGCTTGACATTGAGCTAAATACTTAATTTAAACCTTATGGAAATTTCTGGAGTTCTTTCGTCACCCATTGATTTCTCCCTGAACTCTGGTTCTCTCTGTGCAGCTCAGGGAAGCTGCCACATTTTTATTAGGTCCCCCTCATCATGCCAGGGCCCAGAAACTGCTTTGCGGCAGAAAGCTACCATGATCAGAGGGCTCACCCCATTTTTCCCCCTTTCTCAGGAACCTCAGCTGCCCTGTGCTGCCCTGCCTGGTGCCGATTGTCTAAACATGGTTATTGTATATTTTTGTCCAGTTGTGTACTTCTTTGTGGAGGAGGGGATAGTCTTGTATTAGTTACATATCATGGTCAGAAAGTGGAAACCAGACATTGACTTGTAAAGGGTTCAGATCGGTATCCTTGAAAAGGTCTCATGTTGTGGACTTGTATTGTTTTCTTGTGGTGTAGTATACCTTGTGTCTCTATTCATTTATATCTTAAATTTACTTTGAAATGTCCAACCTTTCAAACTCACGGTAGGACAAAGGTCAACATTAGTATTGCTTTCCTACGAAGATATGGGTGGGAGTGTGTGGAGGGGAATTGCTTAGTATGTGGAAGTCACAGCATAGTCCCAGCTGCATCACTCTAGCTGAGGTGTGGGGGAAATCATCTCACTTGTCTGGATCTCAGTTTATTCATTTTGTAAAAATAAGGCAGCGATTTTGTTTCAGAATTGGCAGATATTTCGAAAATAAACAAATTGTTTAAAACAATTAAGTTTAAGTATCAGAGGCCTGAAATCTAGTGGCTATTTTTAGCAAGTCGCCCTTTCTCCCCACATAATATGTTTTCATTTTCTTGTGGTTCACTATAAAACCTTTGCACAGTTGGACTTAGGATTCAACCTGAATACTTCATGTTTTCTTCTAGCTGAAACTAAATTGTAAACACATGGTCCCTCTTCACAGGAGGGCCTCTTGTATTCGGCATTTTTATTTACTCTGTGTTCCTAAAGTCTACAAGAGTCTCTTAAAGTTGCGTGTTTAAGGCTCTTCTGGGGTGCTCATTGAAAATGCAGTCTTCTGGGTTCTGATTCTGATCTAGGAGCTTCATTTTAAACACCCATAGGTGATTCTGATGCAGGAGGCTCAAGGATCCTATTTTGAGAAACACTAGACTAGGATTGTTTTTTTTTAAACTGGGAAAGGCCAGTATATGTGTGTGTGTGTGTGTGTGTGTGTGTGTGTGTGTTTTGTTGTTGTTGTTCAATTGCATTTTAAATTGGTTTCTGAAATTATTAGCTTCCTTCTCTAGATATTACAAACAGGACTTAGGGTTAATAAAGAAAGCAGGAGAAATGATTACCTACTCTCACTGAGTTTAGGATCCACGGCTGACAATTCAGAGAAATTCAAACAATCTTGGCACTGGGCATGTTGCAAAAAGACTTATTTTTCATCACTCATCTTAGTGGTTTTAAAGATCTGTACACTGGAATGACAGGATCAATCAACTGATGCAATTTATTTTTAGATTGGCATAAAATGACATTCCCTTAGCCAGGTGTGTTCTATCTATATATACAAAACCAGCAGTTTTGTATCAGTTTGCCCTTTTAAATTTCCTTGTTATTCCTATTTTCTTTATTTCATTATGGTTACAGTAACAGCATGATCTATGTTAAGAATATAGACTTTAAAGATAGACTAAGCCTGGTTCCAAATATCATCCATATACTAGTTCTGTGATCTGGACTTAAGTGTTTACTTGCTTTTCTGTAAACTGGAAGTAGAAATACCCCCTTCAGCAAGTTGTTGTGAGGCTTAAAAATGATGTATTGCATATAAAGCACTTAAGAAAGTGTCTAGCAGTTAGGAAGAACTCAATAATGCTAGTTTCTATTATTTTTTCTCATTTTAAAAATGTCATTTCTTCAAGTGTAATTAATATCATTGCAACTAATATTATTTCTTAGTTCCAGCCACCCTGGAAGAAGGTTCAGAGTGAAGAGCCACAGCAACTCTTCAGTCCTTCATGGCTTCTTGCTTTCTAATAACACTCCTTGCATTGTTTTCTTAGTTGCTTTCGCATTAGAAACATTCTCTTGGGAGTTGTAGGTTGAAGGAAGTGGGGTGACTTCTCTTTATACTTTTACTTGGGACTTTGAGGAGGTCAGTGAACTGGAGATTATATTTATCAGCACCTACAAACCGCCCATAGCAATGTGTTTGTGTTTCACCGAGCTTAAGAAAAAGTCAAACACTGGGAGGTCACCTTGAATTAAATATTTTAACTTACAAAAATGGGAGCCATTTATTCAATGGCAAAGATGCAGTCCATGTTTTTTGCTCTTTTCTCATTTACACTCAGTAATGTATCTTCTATTATTTCACAATTCTCACATAGAAAGAACTTCTTACTACTGGAAGAATATGAATGAAATTTTGAATGTACAATGCACACTATTAGAATATATTGTAAATGAACCTTTCTATATTTTATGTGTAAGATACATCACTATTATATAATGAAATCCATCCCCTGGTAACTAAAATGCCTAAATTTACTTTTACGGAAGTTCATAGACTGACTTTGATTTGAGTGAATTTAAGATCAGAGCCTTTAATAAGTTGTTTCTGCTTGAGATTTTCTAGGACTTAAAAGATGCCAAACAAATGAGTCAGGATCTCTCATCTTGCAATCCTTTTAAAATGGAAGTTGAGTAATCAAACTTGGCTTGGATTATAGTGAGGTTCTCAATTTACCATTCATGCACAGGGTTTGTAGAGCACGTGAATATGTCCAAATTATTGTAAAATATTAAAGCAAGCAGTAGGTCAGCAGCTTTCTTCATTTTCACAAATGGGTCCTTGTTTTCTATTAAAAGAGGTTGAGAACAATTTTATATGATTCTTACAGGGCAGGAAAGTAACTGTTTTTACTTTTATTAAATGACGTGGAAAAGGTAAGCAGTCAAATTTAGTTGCAATAAAGGTAGATGCCCTGCTGTATTAATCTTAGTCTTTTAGATGCTTGCCAGATTATGCCTGACTGTGTAACAATGCCTCCCTCTGGTGGTTTGACTTCATAAACATTCGCTTTAAAGAAAGTTTGATTTCTTCTGAAGCCCATCTTATTTCCTCCTGCTGGCTATTCTGAATTGACTGTGGGTATCCTATTTTAATTCTTCCAGGTTTACATGGACTGTAAAGGCAGGAGTGTGGATGTATTGTTAGCCCATTGTACAGGTAAGAACATGTCCCTGACTAACGTTGAATGTGATTCTTCTGCACTTCCACATGTATTCTTATATCACTTGTGCTTTCTTGTAGCTTCCTTGATAAAAGGAATGACGTATTATGGAAACCTAGACTCAGAGAAACCAATTTTTTTTGAATCAGTATCTGCTGCAATAAGTCATATCCATTCAAATAAGGTGAGTTGATTAAGTTGGTCTGAAGGAGTTATAAGAATATTCAGGATATAGAATCGAAGCTTTGCATCTTTTGTATCAGCTTATTACTCCATTGGCATCTAAAATCTATTAACAGTGCTCCCCCAACGCCCCCGCCCCAGCCCACTTCAGACCCTCAGATTTTTTATTCCAAGTAAAAGAATGTTTCCATTCTTTTTTTAGGCCAGTGATAAACTGTTGTTTGGTAACTTGGATTTTCCAACAATGTCACTGCTCTCGGGATTAGGTGGTTGCCTATCAATTGCAAACTGCTTACTCGTACAACAAATGCTTCTTCCAGGATCTACTGTCCTGGGGATTTGAATCCACCTTTCTCAAAAATAAAAACTCTAAATATGGCCTTAAAAGTTTTTTCTGCTCTGATATCTTGCCTCTAAGCTTATGTTGCCATCTTTGGAGATATTATTTGCAGAGTCTAGTGCTCACATGATCTGAAGTGTCAAAGTTATCTTACAAATGCTGGGCTTATGGTTTAGTTTTACAATTGTTCTTAGAGCTTTGATTTCCTGCAATTTTTCCTTGAGTTTTGAATTGTTTTGCCTTTCCTCATCCCTAGAATAACATTTGGTGCCTCACAGAGTCATCTCTATTGTATACAATCAGAACAGTATGTATTTACAAAATAATAACAACACTATTATTATATCTAACATATATTGAGTGCTCTCACTATATTACAGGAATATTCTAAAAGCTTTACTATGTTGTTTAACTGAATTTGCCATGACCTTATGAGGTAGATACGATAATTTAATCCATTTTTAGAAACAAGGAAACTGACCAGGGAAATTACACAATCTATAAGTGATAGAGTTGGTTGCAGAGTCAGCAGTTTGACGTTGGACCTGGAGCTTTGAACTGCTCTACGCTGATGTCTCATAAAAGGGTCATTTGGTTTTTTTTTTTTTTTTTTTTTTTTTTTTTGGCTTAGCTGGACAGCTTGCTTCAGTTACTACTGTTCTTTTACTTTGGTACCAATTTAGAGTTGAGTAAGTAGCACATACTTATTTCTTCCTCTTCCATTTCAGAATTTGAGCAAACTCAGTGACCACAGTGAAGTCTGAGACCCTTTTGTCTCAGTACAGCTCTCGTCTTTACCAACTGCCTAAAGAGGCCATACGCTGGGATTTTGCACAACTTTTTTGTTGTTTAGAGCCTACAGATGACCTCTGCTACAATAAGTATGATGTAACTTGGTAACTGCATAGCAGTTGGAAAGAACTGCCAACTTTTTTCTCATTTTTGTTAGTAAGAAGATTCACTTAGTTATTTTATATAAAAATCAGTATGTGTTTAGTTTTAGTGTACTAAAGGGTAAACATGGTTTTATTTTATTTTACTATAATATTTTGTGCTGTTTTATTTCTATTGTGCTGTAAGTTGATGTTTAAAATTGAGAAATACTTTTGTCATAGGCAATTTTGAGCATTTACAAGCCATTTGTAAAATTTTAAGATAATCTGTAACTAATACATAAAAACAACTTAGCAAATGTGCCATTTTCACACAACTTCTCTCTGTATAGGCCTCTGAAATATCAATAAGGCTAAATATTACTTTACACAGTAAGATGTGAAATTCACAAAAAGTAAACCAAACAAAACAAATGAAAAACTGGAAATAATTCATTTCCATATCTTTCCATACATCCATTCCTGAAGTATTCAGGAATGTTTTCATAATCAAAAGAAACGGGTATCCCAATAAAACCAAGTTCTTGACGTTGGTCTGTTTTGCTCTGAATATTGGAAATGCTTAGGATCTTCAGACCCAGTACCTCTAATTTTAGCATTTCTACCCAATAAGAGGCTCTGTTTTCCACTGAAGTTTTGTTGGAGAAAGAGAATACGAAATTACACATTTTTAATTTTTAGATGAGAAAATACCACTAGCAGAATAGCTTTGTGCTATTCCAGTATAAGATGAACTGTAATAATTTTTAACTTTCTTATTTCAGAGATAATCAATATAATATGTTTATCTATATGCATATGGATGTATAGGTAGGTAGATCTTCATAGATTTTTTTTTCTTTTGTTAGAGGAAAGCTTAATGTGATTATCTGCAAACCCATCAAACCAACAGGATAATTGACAAATAAACGCCATAGGCTAGGCTGAACTGTATGTTATTGTTTTCATGCTTATACATATATTTTCAATCACGTACAAGTACGTAGAATTTCACATTTTAATTTAGCAGATTGATTTACCTGGGAAAAAATTACCACCTTCAAAGATAGGCATAGACACATAATTATGCTTAAGCTTTTAACAGCATTTTAACCGCTCTAAAATTTACCAGAGTAAGAAAAAGCTAGGTACTTTAAAGTGAGTTTGAGAAACAGGTTGAAAATAAAATTGAAATACCAGCCATTTAGGCACCGTCTCTGTCATCTGTAAAAGTAAATTCTAGTGCCTGCCAAGTGATGGATTATAATGGTCTCTAGCAAATGTGTGGTAAACATTCATATGACCTTTAATTTTAACATTGAATTGTAGGTAGGGCAATGTAATAAAATGAAAGAGAATTAAGAAAGGTTTCAAATTCTTATAACATATCCAGCCATTTCAATTTTGGTTGAAATGAACTACAAAGAATAGTGTTTCTCCCTATGGTAGCCTCAATCTCAATGAGTGAGGCCAACTCACATTCCCATTAAACACTCTTCCAAGGAAAAGCAGAAATAATAATTGGAGGTAAAGTTTCCTTAGAGAAAATAATTTTATTCTGCTTTGTCCAATTAAATTATTCCATTGGTGGATGGTAATATTCACCATCTCTGATTCATTGGTCACTGGCAGGTAAGCATGAGTCAAGGAAAGTCAAAAAAGAAAATATATTTTGCTGTGTATAAATTGATATTTTGCTATGCAACTCCTATAATTGAACGTATATAATGCAGGCACTTTCTAATTTATTAGAGATTATGGATCAGGTCTGACATTAAAATCATAGTTAATTGATGGATGGTTTTTATAGTTTGTTGACAAAATGGACACAGTATTGTTGGAGCAGTTATATTTTAATGCACTTCAGTGTTCATAGTAGAAGTTTAGTGGATAAAACTTTAAGTCCAATAACTTGGGTGTCAAATGCTAATGTTGTATTCAATGTAAAGGAAGACCAAACCATGTACCTTATGAAGACCTTTGTTTTAAGACTTCCACACAACAAAGCTACAATGACTGTTAACCCGGAGGAAGTCTCTGGTATTGAGTTCTGAGAGCTTAAGAGGTAAACATGAGTTTAGACACACAACATTCTGAAACGCAAATGTTTATTTCGAAGCAGGTATTGACAACACAAAAACTGTATAGTGGTCTTGAAGCTGGATTGTTTCTATAGTCACACTGAATTATTTTTATGAGATTACCTTATTTTTATATATGACAAACTACTTGATAACAGTTATTATGGTAAAATAAAATTGGAAAAAATTAAAACTGACGTATAAGAGTGTTAAGGACCTAATAGAGTGACATATATAAATTAAGCATAAAATATATAGCCAGGAAAAGACTGTTAACATTACATTTATGCAAATTAAATGCCCATAAATTTCACCATTTGTCTTTCATTTTAAAGGTTATTTGCCCCCGATTATATGATTCAAGTGTTATAAGATTTAGCTTGAACTACTTTACAGTAATTTATTTGACAGATCTCTATTCTATAAATGTGTAATATAATGAAGAAAGAGATCTTTCTTTTTTAATGAAAACATTAATGTGTTAATATCCTGTATGGGAAATGCTTGACATTTAGTGGTTGCCAAAATATATTAGTATATTGTGAACATACATTATGCCTTAGAAATGCACATTCTGAATTCTGTGGGATGATAATCTAATTCAATATAGAATATGCTATTTGGCAATGAGTTTGTGGCCAGCTTTCAAATAGGGAGTTAAATGGTACTTTCACAATCCAAAGATTTTTAGTTAAAAATCATGTAGTCTAATATGCTGCAGTTATTTTTTATATTTTTCAATGCATTTAATTATCTTTTTAAAAATTCTTTGTACTAACTCAGCATGTAACAACCAATTTACATGGAAATAAATCAAAATATGATAACTATTATGCTTCAATGGATTTGTGTCTATTATTTCATAGTATTTACTCTCCTGCAAAGCAAATAACACATACTGTTTCTTGGAATGACCACAGAGTATTATGTGTTGAATATTCTTGGAAGTATCCATTATTCTTGGTAATTTGTTCTTACAAAATTTCAACCTAGGACTGTAAGATACTGTGCCTTAATTTATGGACTGCTGATAAGAATACTTTGTGCTACAAAACTACATTTAGACATACTCTTTCACCAGGTTTACATCCTTTGCATTCCAATTTTAATTAATATATACATTTTATTTTTTTATTTGATTTGGCTCTTCATTATATACTGTTGTTTGTCTTTCCTGACTTCCTAGGCTGAATTCAGTATTCTTCAGTCTATTAAAGGCTACTTTTCCAAAGAGTAGAAGCAAAGGAAGTCTTCTAGGTGTTAGAGATATGGCAGATAATAAAACAGAAAAAGAATAAACGCCCTCACAAACTTTGTTGTATCAAGGGAAAGCAAAATAGAATACATTTAAAATGCATTTATTGCAAGTTAGATGATGATATGTGCCAAAATGAAAATACATTAAGGAAAGATGATAGGAAGTATGGCAGAGGATAAAGTGTTGCCTTCCTACATAGGGTGGCAGTAAGGTGATTAATGGTAGTGTCTTAGTTCTGGCTGCTATAACATATTACCAGACTAGAGAGCTTATACAATCAAAAGTTACTTCTTAGTTCTGGAGTCTGAGGAGTCCAAGTTGAAGGTGCTAGTCAATTTGGTTTCTGGTGGGGGCTCTCTTCTTCAGTTGTAGATGGCCACCTTCAAGCTATGTCCTCATGTGGGGGAGAGAGAGTGAGAGAGAGAGAGCACTCTTCTTCTAAGGACACTCATCTTATTGGATCAGGGCCTATCCTCATACTGTTGTTTAACCTTAATTACCTTCTTATAGGTCCTGTGTTCAAATGCAGTCACTTTGAGGATGAGGGATTAAACGTATGAAGTTTGGGGAAACACAGTTCAGTCCACAACATTCTAGCCTTCACCAAATTCATGTCCTTATCATATGCAAAATACTTTCATTACATCCTAAGAGCCCCAAAGGTCCTGACTCATTCCAGTATCCACCCTCAAGTCTGAAGTTCAAAGTTTCATAAAATATCATCTAAATCATACATAGATGAGAACAGAAACAAGATAAACTGTTATGCAAAATTCCTCTCCAATTGTGAACCTATGAAGCCAGACAAGCTATATGCTTCCAAAATACAATGGTGGCATTGTCATAGAAATGATATCCCCATTCCAAACAGGAGAAATAAGAAAGAAGGAAGTAGTGATAGGTCCCAAGCAAGTCCAAAACCTACCAAGGAAAATTCCATCAGATCCAGACACAAAAATAATCCCTTTTGCTTTGATCCCCCACCTCTTTGACCCTCTGGGGTAGCAGTCCTGCCTCCAGATTTCCACAGGGTGGTTCCACTCAATTGCTTTGCAGGGTCTTCCCACCCCTAGAACTTCAATTTGAGGCTGTCTGCCCCATTAAAATTAAGGCAATGTCCCCACCCTTTGAAACCAAGGAGGCAGCATGGATGATCTCTGGGTTGCTTGTGGTGTCATTCTTTCTTTTCTTGAAGAATATCACATTACAGCTGATTAGCTCTATGGTGTTGTGCTGTAGAACCTAAAAAATCTGATAGCTCTCCTTCATTTTGTCCCATCTCTGTCTCCTTCAGTTCAAACTGGCAGTGGTTTGCTGACACAATTTTATCTCTATTTCTGGCCCCTGCTGAGGTGGCTAATCAGATTCATGGTTCACAACCACATTCATCTACTTATCAAATGGTTGTTTTGCCACACCCTTTGTGCTCTCTTCAGAACAAGATTTCTCATTTTATGCAACATGAACAGACTGATAGTTTACCAAATCTTCAAGTTCTTGTTACTTTCTTCTTAACAACTCCTTGTTCAATTCCCCTTTCCCCTCGTACTTTACTAAAAGCAGTCAGGAACAACCAAGCCACCCCTTCAACACTGCCTAGAAATAATATCCTCAGCTAAACATCCAGTTTTATCACTTGTGTTTCTACTGTCCAAAAAAACAGTAGAACATAGTTCAGCCAAGTTCTTGACCAATTTACAACAAGGGTCGCCTTTCCTCCAGTTTCCAATAACATGTTCCTCATTTCTATCTGAGACCTCAGCAGAATGGCCTGTTATGACCATATTTCTACTAACACTCTATTTAGGATTACTTATTTATTCCCCAAGAAAATGGAGACTTTCTCTTTCCTTTTCTGTTTGAGCCCTCACCACAATCGCCTTTAAGTTCATGACAGTCCTTTCACAATAATCCAGGCTTTTTCTAGCATGCACCTAAAATGCTTCTTCCACATTTTTAGTTATTTGTTGCAGTAGTACCTCACTTCTCAGTACCAAAATCTGTATTAGTCCATTTGGGCTGTTACAATAAAATGCCATAAACTGGAGGCTTAAACAACAGGAGTGTACTTCTCTCAGTTTCAGAGACTACAAGTCCAAGACCAAGGTGCTGGCCAATTTGGTTTCTAATGAGGGCTTTCTTCCTGGCTAGTAGAAGGATGCCTACTCTCTGTGTTCTCAGGGAGGAGAGACAAAGAAAGAGCAAGCTCTCTGCTGTCTCTTCTTATATGAACACTAATTCTATGAGATCGGAGCCTGACACTTATGACCTCATTTACCTTTAATTACCTCCTTATAAATCCTATCTCAAATATAGTCATATTGGAGATTAGGGCTTCAATATATGAATTGTGCAGGGACACAATTCAGTCAATAGCAAGCAGTTATGCATTTCCTAGACTTTTAACAATTTTCTCTTTTTTCAAACTGAAAACCAGCCTTACTAGAATTGTATTTTCATTTACTGTATGTCATGCTTTTGTATTAAAAACATAATCATTGATCATGGTCTGGTTAAAACATTCTGCCACTAGAGACAGTAGGTTACATAGACATAACTAGCCATATCTGGCTACTCAGATGAGACTGTGGCCATGAAACAGAGTGATGTGTTCAGGAATGGGTTTGCAACATGCCAGTGGGGATTCAGAAACTGCGGCATATGGTGTTCTGGTGATGGTTCCTAATGATTAGCTATCTTGTTAAAGAAGATAGAATCGAACTAGCTAGGCTAGTTTTCTCTAAGTTATCATACTGTTTTAACAAAAATAACAGCATAGACTTGCTTAATTTCACCAGTTATCTCAGAGATAGGCACAGAACACAGTCTTATTGATAATTTTCCACTTGAGTTTTTGCTTTCTTTTGTTTTGTTTTGCTTTTTTTTAAAAGAAGAATGCTCAGTTACTCCAAATTGATTGAGTTCTCTGGAACAATTTCTTTTAAAGTACTTACTCTTCAAAAATCCTTACTCTTTTTTTAATCGATTCAGCAACGGGATTTTTTTTTTTTTTTTTTTGATGGAGTTTCTCTCTGTTACCCAAGGTGGAGGGCATACAGTGGTGTGATCTCAGCTCACTACAACCTCCGCCTCCTGAGTTCAAGCAATTCTCCCACCTCAGCCTCCTGTGTAGCTGGGACTACAGGCGTGCGCCCCCACATTTGGATAATTTTTGTATTTTTTAGTAGAGATGAGGTTTCCCCATGTTGGCCAGGCTGGTCTTGAACTCCTGACTTCAGGTGACAAGCCAGCCTTGACCTTTCAGAGTCCTGGGATTACAGACGTGAACTACTGCACCTGGCTGGAAATTCATTTTGATCAGACTTATCTCCTTTCTCTTCTATATAATAAAGACTATTACCTATAGTAAGTGTAGGAAGTTTTTCAGTATTTTTTTTTAATTTGGAGCCTCTTGTTTTAAAGAGTCATTTAGAAATTGGCTCATTAATAAGTCCTATAAGTATCCATAAATTACAAGAACAGTTGTTACATTAAAAAATAAAATACTTTGAAAATGAAATAAATAAAAATAAAACTAGAAATCTATCTTTATTTCCTTTACTGTTAGAGCTGCTTTTTAAAATCTTCTTGGTTTTGAAGCAATTTATGGACTCATAAGGCTAGAAAAGTGAGGAAACACAGAACATCTTTTGGACTGGCATGTGTCTTCCAGATCAACTTTCCTATTTAACGCCTCTCTTTCTATACTTCTTACACCTTGATTTATATCTTACAGGCTTCTCAAGCTTCCATGCTCCTTATTTTCTTAAATTTGTAGTTAGGGACCTATTGTTTAAATAAGGGTGCCTTTATTTATGCTAACAAAGCCTGAGAGAGAGCAGGAAAGGGAGAGAAGTGAACGCAATTTCTGTGCACTGAACAGATTTTGTGGGGAAAAATAAAGACTGAAGATAAAACTAGGTTTACAAAAGGTATTTCAGGAGAAAGTTGGTAGGCATGATTGACCCTGTGGTGGTATGATTTCAGGAGTATCTAAATGTCCCCGAAGTCCAAATATCTACTTCACAGTCTTCCAAGAGGCTTGAAGTTCTCATCATCAGTCATTCACTAGGGCTGGAGTAAATAGTATATGAAAGGAAAACACATGAAAGCCATTGTAACACATTGTGTTAGTCTTATGAAGAACTAGTTCACTTAAAGAACTTATAAGACATTGTCCCAAAGACCTGAAAGAACAAAGCATACAATAAATTTTGATAAAGAAGGACGGCTAGGAATATTTTGGGGGCTACAGAGGACAGGGCTTGGGGTGGTAGCATGATGTTGGGAGGCAAGATGGGTGGTGATGGAGAATGGGTGGGGGAGGGGAGGCAGGCTGAGTAACAGGCCTCAGGCATTTTTGGGTGACCGGTTCTTCCCGTGACCCCAACCCCCGGTGACACAGACATGGCAGAACTGGGTTTCATAAAGCCAAACACAATTCTTCCCACATTACAACTCTTTCTGGAGCTTGATCTATGCGTTTTGCTTTGGCTCTGGAATTAAAATTTGAGAATAACAGTGTGATTGCCCCAAATGAGATTGACATCTAATTTCTGTCTCATGGAAACCTTTTGTTTTTCCAATTGTTCCTCTTCACCTAGCCAATGAAAACACTGAAGTAGGAAGGGTCTAGCTTAAGAAAGTAGAGGTGTAATCAATTAAAATCAATCAAATGATGTTGCTAGAGTCCTTCTGAATCTTGTTTGAAATGCGAACCTTATAATATCTACACCAGAATTGAGTGTTTGCTTGCTAAATGCAAACAGATTCCAATGGCCTACACAAGACCTAGTGAATCAGGATTTATTTGGGGTGGACTTGGGAATATGTATCTTAAAATGACAGTCCCTTTCGTTTTAGACCCTAAAGTTTAGGATCACAGTCACAAAGACTTTCTTTAGTCTGCTATTTAAAAGAAGCCCTGTACTATAATTCTTAGGTACTTACGTTTTCATCACTTCGTCTGTTTCAGTTTGTGCATCAGTTGTAATGTATTGTGGCTGTATGGTATCCCTATAGTGTTATGCTTAGGTAATAAAAACTGGGTACATCGTTATGTCACATTGCAAAGGACGGTGTCAAATTAACCAAAGCCTTTGCTCAATATAAGCATGTCAGGGGCAGAAAGTATTTAAAACATATTATCCCTATACATATATTCTTGGGTGACTTACAATAGTTTTCCTAAGAGTGCAAGTTTGGATGTAATATCCCTTATCATGGAAAATTTAAATCTTCTCCTTGTTTCAGAAATTTATACATTTCCAACACATATTGATGCAGTCATATAAGAAAATGATCCCATCCTCCAAGTTGCCTCTCATACACATCCACTAGAAATACATCGTAAAAGAAAAGGAGATATTTCCCTTCCAGCCTAAGGCTATATAGGTAATTATTTTCTTTCAACACCTTCATTGAAATTCCCTGTGTAATGCTACCAGAGTGAATTATAGTTAAACCTTTTATTCTGCACATATGGAGCTGGAATAAAGAGATGGTGCCAGCAATATTACTCAGCTACTTTCAGTTTGGAGATTGAGGCTGATGTAAACTATCATAACTAGAGAGAAAATGATATTCAATTATGAATCACTGCCAGATGTGTGAATGTATGTCTTCAAGTTTCATTTTCTGGAATATGCTTACTGTAGTTTATTTCTTATTCACTTTTATTCTCATTCCATGGATAACAGATATAGTTGCATTAAATGCTCAGAATATCCAAAAATTAATAAAATACATATTTGGACTCCATCTCACAATTCAAAACAGAAATCAGAAATTGATCTAAAGTGCGTGTTAGGTAACAATGTTCTGTAGCCCGAGTTACAGAGGAGCTGTGTGGGACACTTCACTGTGTATCTCATACCACACTTGCCCAGGTCACCAGCAATGTGAAGGAAAGAGAGAGAATAAAGGAAAATAGGACACAACAATTGTTAGAAAAATTACTTGCAGTCTGAGTAAAAGTGGGGGAGAATTTGATATTTCTGTTCTTTAGACTCAGGATTCCAACTCATGTGGTATATACAGACTCAATTGTTTGGTGACCAGATGAGGTGGTTGGAAGGTGATCTCATTTCTGCAGTTTGGTGTTCCTGAAAATTCCTTCTCTCTATCCTAGAGTGAACCTTTAGCGCTGTCACTTCTTTGTGCTTAGTAATTCTACCATTTCCACTTTCCAGTATTCCAAGCTGCAACTGCATCTTTAATCTCCCTTCTAAATCCTGTTCCTAAGGGCCTTCCACAGATAACCTTGCCTCTATCTTCAGGAAACTATTATGCATTTTCTTCCTCAACTTTCTATTCATTGCCTGGTCACCTAAAGATATATACATCCAAAGCCATATGTACTTACATTTTTTAAAACAATTGATGTAACTGTTCTTTTTTTCTAACCAAGGTCAAATCTGCTACTCTGAGTTTCTCTTAACCTTGTTTGTTAATTTAGTTTCACTTTTCTAAAAAAAACAAAAACTTCCACTGCATTTTCCCAGGCACAGCTGTGTCAGTTAATTGTCCTTTTCCAAGTGTCTTCAATCTCTTTTACTAAACTGGATGTAACTATAGTATATTTAAAAAATAAGTTATTTATCCTCTCTCTTAAAACAAAAATCTTCATTTGGCCATGCTTCCTTTTCTGCCCTTTATCTCTGATTTTCTTCAGTGCCCCTGAATCATTTCAATTCCAATGTGCTGAAAGAGTAGACATTTGCTGTCTCTACTTGCTCATCTCTGGCTTCTGCAGAAAACTTGGCCTCTATCACACTTCTAAAGGGTTCTGCGCAGATGGCCATTCACTTCAAATTTCCAGTCAATGGCTCCTCTTTTCAGTCCTCTTCTTACTGATTTTGTTTGCTTTTATACTCTTGACCACTCTTTTTCATAAAATCATATTCCTTTGACTTCTATAAATCACTTATGTATCAAAAAAAATTGAACATCTCTTATGAGCCAGGCACCAGGCTGATTGATACAGGCACAAGAATCAATAATTATTTGCCCTTAAGGATTTTAGATACTTGTGGGCAAAACAGGAAAAAAAAGAAGAACTATAATCCCACGTATTATATATGTGCTCACAGTTTAAGTTGCCATTCAAGCTACTGTCTATGATCACCTATTTTGTGGTCACTTTTTAGAGATGAGACAGAGCTTGGTTTGAGACTGATGATGCCACAAAGGTACAAAGAGGATATGGAAAGGTTCATTAACTTACATAATTTGTCCTTCTGATAAGAGCAGGGAAGGCTGCTTCAGCTGAAAAACAAGGAAAAGAGACTGACTTAAACTTCTTATGATGGTTAAGGGATGAAGCTGGAAGGAAAGTTCCTGAAGTGTTTTGAACTTCCCTGCAGCAAAGGAGAAAGCACCCCAGCTTTCTTATCAGCTTGCTCCAATGTGGGGCAGAAAGGAAAGACAGAGGTGTGAAGCTTAAAGGTTGTCAGGAGTAGTCAAACTTCAAAAAATGGAGTCGTTTTTTATTAAAACTGATTCGGTTAATGTTAGATGCACACCTATGTTTTGCTAAAATGTCATTCTTTCTTCTAATGTTATATACTCACCATATTTTATCATAATTATTCACTTATATACTTCTAAACGTACTGGCAATCTAGTAATCATTGGTGTGTTCCTGGCCATTTAAATGTTATGAAGTATTTATTGAAAGGATGAATGAAATGATCAATCAATAAAAATAAAAAATATTTAATGATATTAAAAACCTAGAAATCAACTAAAGAAAAGAGGTTAGCGTTTCCAAGAGACCCAGAAGGTGAGCATGTTTGGAACATCAGGGAACAGTAAAAGGCTTGAGGCAAATCTGAAGAGGCAAATAGAACTTCACTCATGAAAAAGCTGCTGCCCCTACTGATCACTTTAAACCTGCCAGTTTTAAATCACAATTACACTGCAGTTACCTAACTTGACTCCTAGAGAACTAATCTCTACTTTTAGATAAAGTAAGCAGGTATTTCTAAGAAGCCATCTGAAGGGTAATGAGAAGCTTCGATTCTCCAAATCTGTTGTCAATTTGTGACAGCTCTCAAAATTTCTACTGATAAAACTCTCTTTCATAGTTAAAGCATTAATTCAATATGTCATCAGTAAGGACACTATAATATGATAAAGGAAAATAAAGCTATTAATTCATCATCACAATTTACCATACGTTATTGCTTATCAAGAACCCAGACTTGGGTAAATGGGACTTACGGAAAAGTGGACTTGGATTAATAGAACATTGGCCTTTATTACAGTCAATTAATATGCTGTGTTAATTATCCATTTCTTCTTAACAAACTACTCTAAAACTTATTCATCATTTATCATGATTTTGAGGTTTACTGGATTCTGCTGGTCTTCCTGGGCTTACTCATGTTGCTGCACTCAGCTGCTGAATTAGCTGGGATCTGGGCTCATCTGGGAAAGCAGAGATGATTGAGTTCCCTTTGTCTATGTGGTCTTTTTTGGGGGGTCTTCTTCAAAAGCCTGGAAGCCACAGAACTGTGACAGAATGAAGGTGAAGTTGCAAGGCCTCTTGAGTCCTAAGCTCAAAAACTTAAGAATGTCACTTTCACCACATTCCTTCCATCACAGGCTAGCCCAGTTTCAAGGGGGTAGAGAAGTAGATTCCACCTCTGTGTGGGAGAAGCGGCAAAGCCACTTGGCAAAGGCAAAGATGTAAGCTTCCAATAAACGACCTTCTAGAGTTCTCTACCTTTGGTTACACAAATTATTAACATTCCTTCGATGTGTAAAGTATGCTTATCCCATCCAGGAACTTCCAAGTTTCACCCCGGTTATAGCACCAGGTTTTAAGTCTAGGACCTAATGATCAGCATCTGGATGGGTATGGGTGAGTCTCCTCAGATGTAGCTTCTCTTGATGATGAGATATGTGAACTACAAATATGTGTTAGTTAATTCTCCCATTGTTGTAAAGAACCACCTGAACTACCTATTGAACTACCTTCAACATACATTGGTGAGACAGGGACAGAATCACCACAGTAGACACTCGCTTTAAAATATTAAGAATGGAGCAATGAGCACACCCTGCTCCTGGATTTTGGTTTCTAACACTATTACCCAAGAGAAGGAAGCAGGACTCCTTGGAGAAAAAAAAGATGATTCTAGGGCTGGAGTAGTCTAACCATAAAAAAAAAAAGAAAAAAATCAAGAAAACCCAGGTTGAGAGACGAATACCTTTAATGTGTCCCAAATGCCTGGCAGATACACCTCAAAACCGTCAAGGTTATCTAATGCAAAAAAAAAAAAAAGACTACAATATTGTCACAGACTGGAGGAGGCTAAGAGACATGATGACTAAAGGTATTGTGGTATTCTACAGGGTATCCTGAAACAGAAAAAAAAAAAAAAAGAGAAAAATGTAGTTAAATTGAAATAAACTGTAGGGTTTGGTTTATTGTAAGGTATCAATGTTAGTTCCTTAGTTGTGACAAATGCTTCATGATTATGTAAAATGTTAATAGAGAAACTAGATAAAGAGTATACTTACTGGAACTCTCTGTATTATATTTGCAGCTTTTCTGTAAATATAAAACTACCCTAAAATAATAATAAATTTTTCAAGAGAAGAGTAAAAAGAGAAGCAGTCTCAATTTTGTAGCAATTCTGAAAAACAGTAGGGCACATGTCACCCGTTTCCCCTTTTCTGTGGGCAAGAGAAATTATTTGGCTAAAGCCTAGTTCTACAGCTTGGGAGTGATTCTTGAATTCATTGTTACTGGATCTTGTAACAAATAACAGATCTTGGATCTGGCTACACTGTCTGTCCTTTTGGTTCTGTTCTCTAAAGACCTCTTCACTCTTTCATCAGAAATAGCTGGTCTTTGCAGCTGCATCTCAGCCTGCTTCTTTTTCATAGACAGTTCAGACTCAGAGGACTTTTTTTTTGGTCCCCATTTCTCTTTCTTCGACCCAAAGAAGCAGTGCCTGTCAGAACCATTCTCTGAAAATTGTTGCAAAGTTTACTGAAGTTGATGCCATGCCCCAAAGTGGCATCCATAATTCTTTTCAGGACTGTTCTGTGTCTACCTTGGGCATAAAAAACTGCTGTTTGCCAACACACTTTTGATTCTTAGAAGTTTTTTTGACTCTAAGAGTGGTGAGATCAAAAGCCTACTAGTCAGACACCACTTTTAAGTCTTTCTCAGATTTTAAAGGGGTTTATAACAACATAGTTAAATAGGTACTTATGATAAATGATCTTTCCTAAGATCATTTCTTACACTGGGAATATTCTACAGGACGGACATGTGAATGAATTTTACCTTTCAGCACAGCAATTTCTAGCTCTTCTATATTTCTTCTAAATTCTGCTTTCAAACTGAACAGTTCTCTCTTCAGCTCATCTCTCTCCTCTCAACTCATCAGATGCAGCTTAAAAAGCACTTTCAACACTGCCTGGCATTCTCCTTACAGATCCACGCATTCATTTTCTGTATTTCAAATTGCCGCAGGCTATATTTTCTCTGTTGTTCTGCCACTACATAACTGAGTTGCTTTTCTTTTCTTTTCTCTTTTTCTTTTATTTGTTTCTTGAGATGGAGTCTCATTCTGTCTCTCAGGCTGGAGTGGTGCGATTTCCGCTCACTGCAAGCTCCGCCCCCACGGGTTCACGCCATTCTCCTGCCTCAGCCTCCCAAGTGGCTGGAACTACAGGAGCCCGCCACCATGCCCAGCTAATTTTTTGTATTTTTTTAGTAGAGACGGGGTTTCATCGTGTTAGCCAGGATGGTCTCGATCTCCTGACCTGGTGATCCTCCTGCCTCGGCCTCCCAAAGTACTGGGATTACAGGCCTGAGCCACCGCACCGGGCTATAACTGAGTTGCTTTTCTAGTTGTCTCCAATAGCACTTCTTCACTGCTCTTCCAGCCTCTGCCTGTTTCCCAGTAGCAAAACTAATGCCACATTGTTTCTAGTTTTTATGTCAGCTCCCGACACCAATACCGGTTTCTGTATCATTTATCTATGGCTATGTAATAAACCACCCCAAAATTTAGTAGCTTTAAAATTGGCAATATATTATCTTTCAGAATTCTGTTGTTTGGCTGACTTGATCTTCTGTAATCTCAGTCGTGCACACTCTTGTAGCTACATGTAGCTGAAGGATTGGCTAGAGATGGGCTCAGCTGTGATGGTGAAGGTTGCTGGAACTTTCTCTCCATGTGACCTTTTTATCTTAGGTTTTTCACCATAAGAAAGAAATGGAGAAGCTGGAAAGCATTTTGAGGCCCACTCTCTGGCACTCATGAATGTCATTTCTGCCACATTCTATTGATCAAACCAAGTTACACACCAGACCAGTTACTTAAGGGGACATACGGATGGACTTCTCTGGATGGGAAGAATTGCAAAGTTGCAGTTAAAGGAACATGCTTATTAGAATGGGAGGAGTTTGTGGCCATTAACCTACTACATACCCGAGGTTAGAAGGAAACATTCTTTTAGTTAGGAGCAGGTTTAGCTCTAAGTAAAAGTCCTTCTCTCTACTGCCCCAGAAAAAAATGACTTAAACAAGATGGGTCTTTTTTTGTCTTTCATGAAAGTATCTGGTCCAGAGCAGCAGCTCTTCCCCGAGAAAGTCACATGGCTTGCTCCCCAACTTCAGTTAGATTTCTTCTGTTACCCTGCTAGAGAACACTTAACAGACAACCTTATATCCAGAATCATATCCAGGCTCTCTTGTCTATTTTCCTGATGTTTTCATAATGGTTATTCAATGTGATATTATTAATGACATAATCATTCTATATGTCTCTATCTAATCTATCTACCTACCTCTCCCTTCATTATCTATCTATCCCCTCTGTATCTTTATCATTTATCTTTCCTATCAAAACACAAGTTCTATGAAGGCAGATCCGCTATCTGCAGTGCTTTATTGTCAGTTCCTAAAATAGCGGTTCCTGGAACATAGTAGTTCGTCCTTCATGCCTGTTGAATGGATGAAAGGTATAAATATAGATAAAGTCCTGATATACAGCTATATCTCAGCAACCCAAATATCAACTTCTTATTTCAGCCATTTGCAGCCCCTGACTTCAATTCAGAGTTGGGAGAAGCAGGTGCTGACACAAAACTGGAGGGGAGGAAAGTGTAAGTGAAGGAGCTTGCTCACTGCCCAGAAGTGTCTTTTTCTGCCTTCTTTCCCTACCTGATAACTCCCACTTCCCAATCTATGATCTAAACAATTAGCTATCTCTGCCCTATCTCACAGATTTCTTAGCAAAATTATTTGTCCAGGGTATCTATACAGCATCCCACTCCTTTTCATGATAACAAATTAAAAGATACATTAAGGAAAAACAGTTTTAAAAAGGGAAACAGCTTATTCAAGGTGTTGTTAAATTAGCAATTTAATTTGACCAGAGACAATTCTCTCCTTCACCTTAACCAACTCCAAGAGAAGGCAAAATAAATATGGAAAGTAATAAGTAATTGAAAATATAACAAAATGAACATATTTCTAGGTTATTAGGTAATGTGATTGATACATTTTATAGCAAAATACATAAAATATTTAAAAGTAAAATATAATAAATTATCATTCTTGGTTATTTACTGTGTGTCAGCATGATTTTAAGTGCTTTACAAGTTGTATAATTTGATGCTTAGAGCCACTAAATAGGTAGAAAGTATAACTGTTAGTTTGTCTTAAACATTGCTTAAGATGTCCAAGCATCTAGGCACACACTTTTTTTAATATTTCAGGAAAATCCACATTTTCTTTTCTATATGTATCTCTATATATACCTACCTATTCTATGGGCAAAATTGTTGAATGTATAAACAATTTTACTAAAGCAAAATAGAGTGTGCTTTTTCCCATTCATATAACTGGTTTATATCTGAGGCCAGTTACTAAAAGTCGTGATTTGTAGGGCTAGAAATAATTGGTTTTCAAAGCATAATGGCAAATATAGAGAGAAAAATCTTGGATCATCAGAGGAGACAAGAATGTGTTTAAGAATCTCTTCTTTGCACTTTTTCCAGAGCAAAGAAATTAGAACAGGGTGAGATTTTTATTCCCTAAGCTTGTGTACAGTGAGAGCTCTGTATCTAAGAGGAGGGTGTTTGCCTTTTCTTAATCTACTTGGCTGTAAATTGCAGAGCTGCTAAACTGAAGGTGGCTGATAGATGCTTGAGAAAAGTAGTACTGAAGCTGTACAAAAGGATGTGCATTGGCCAAGATCGTGATGGGTTCCTAAAAAAAAATAGTCCCAAGAAGTCTATATCAAACTGATATTAAGAATCTATCAAGGGCCGGCCATGGTGGCTCATGCCTGTAATCCCAGCACTTTGGGAGGGTGAGGCTGGCAGATCACTTGAAGTCAGGAGTTCAAGACCAGCCTGGCCAACATGGTGAAACCTCATCTCTACTAAAAATACAAAAATTAGCCGGGAGTGGTGGCACAGGCCTGTAGTCCCAGCTACTCAGGAGGCTTAGGCAGGAGAATCATTTTAACCCAGGAGGCAGAGATTGCAGTGAGCCGGTATTGAGCCATTGCAATCCAGCCGGGGCAACAGAGTGAGACTCTGTCTCAACTAACTAACTAACTAACTAACTAATTAATTATCGGATCTGTAAAATGGGAGTATAATGGTTATAATCACAGCTCTGAAGTCCTACTGAAATGGTTTTGGATCTTACCTTAGGCATTTCCTATCTATATGGTTAAGAGACCATTGACCTCAAAAAACTCATGGGAAGATTATTTGCTAAATGAGAGAATTGATGCAAGGCACTTAGCACATTCTTTTGTTTAATAAATATTTATTGAGTACCTACTACTTTTCTATGTGTTTAGTGTAGATAACTGAATGAAAAGGAACTGGAAACTGACATTTGATGTTTTAATATAGAGATGGAGAGACAAAACAAGGTAAATAGACATGCAAATAAATGCTTACAAATTGAGAACGTGCCCTGAAGAAATAAGCAAGGTACCACCATGGTAGAGAATAACATAGCCAATAGGAGGGTAGACGAGGGATTGGGCGAGACGGTTGGGAACTTACTCTGGGTAAGCTGCTCAGGAAGACTTCTTGGAGCAGGAAGTTTAAAAGTGAGACACTATGGATAAGAGGAAGACATCCAAACAAAAAAGCCAGGTTGGGGTAGAGGAAGCAGGCATGAGAGGACTCCAAGAGAGGAAATTTCATGCACAAAATTTCAGAAGCAGGAAAGAATTCAGGTGTTCAGATGCTGAAAGGACCACAGCATGGCTTGGGGACAGTGAGTACTACAGGTGGACAGAAGGGTGAGAACAGTGTTTGGTACAGAGGAAACATTTACAAAAGGCAGCGGCTTTTATTCTTGTCATTTATATGAGGAGGAGATGAGGTAATATGTAAAAAATATTTAATATAGTACTTGAAACATAGTAGATGCCAACCAATAGTATCTCCCATTATTTTTGTTGTTATTTGAGCAGTACTAGTGGCACTGCTATTTTTTGAAAAGCAGATCACACTTCAGGTGCCTCCTGTTAGTGCTCTGTTCCATCTTTGTTTCTGTCACAGTCTTCATGACTCTCCCTGTTGCTTTTATCCTTACTTTCAGAGCACAAATATTCAGCAGTTGTATTTTCTAGGCATTCCACCCATGATTAGTGGTTCATCTGGAATACTTGTATCTTGAATATATTTACTTCATTTACTTCAAAGCTTTTTGATCCTTTTATTTACTAAAACATTTTTTAAAAGAGAAATGTCTAAACAAAATAATTTAAAAATCAGGTCAGTTCACTAAAATACTCCACATTTGGTATCAAGAGCAATAATTTTTACTGTGATTATCCGGAAAAGCATTGGAGTCTCGCCCTAGTGAGTGGGGTCTGGGAACCACCCCCACAAATGTGTCTGCCCCTCTCCAGTCACTGAGAGGTGTTACTTCCCCCAAATGATCATGAATGATTGATTTGAGATTCTGGACTCTTCAGAGCTTCTTCAGAAGTGGACAAAAGACAGTCATGCTTTGAGCCTTGGTGGCATTTAGTCAGCTCTTTAATGTGATTCTAATGGTTTGTGTGTGAGAGAGAATTAACAGTAAATTCATTATGAAAACCCATTTACCACAGGGTTGACACCAGCAAAAGCCTGAGGCAGCTCGGGGAATTCTGGGACACAACATCTGTTTCAGTGAACATAACTCAGACATTCCAAATCCGTGCTCGCTCATTGGTGCTTAATAGCTTCTTGCACAGTTCCTTTTCTCCTCGGGACATACACATTCAGACACAGAAAACCATAAAGGCCAAATGTCTTCTTTAATCCTCCCAGGCTTAGCTAGCTAAAAGGAAACTGTCAAAAGCCATAGCAACTGACTATGTGAAAAGAAAACAGAAATAATAATAATAAGATCAGGAACGAATAGAAATAAAGCTAATTTGCTGATTTAATTCATTCAAGATTCTCTTTTTCTCTCTTTTACTGTTTTTGTGTGAGGTTTTCATGTATATTTAAAATAGTATGTATAATTCTAACATACCTACTTTGTTATGATTTACTGTTAGTAACTTTGCTGAAGTGCAAATGGCCTCACATGCTAATTGGGTGTGCTTCCTGTGACATATGCAAACTGACTTAGAAGCTAACATATGCTGTTATTACTCATAATAGATCAGCTTTGTCTGAAATATTTGTGCCCGAAATTACCATTTGGCATCTCTTCAAATTCAAATCCACCTTCTGCCCTGAGATGGAATTCAAGGATTTGTTTTCTGTTTTATATATTTTGAAGAGGCTGCTTTCACTGCTACAATAAGGAGTGTTCAGTGTTTACATTATAATGACTATTTATGGGGGTTTAATATGTTGCTTGTTGCAAATCACATCCGACGGAAACTTGGCAAAGTGGCACAGAGATGTGGGACCACATTCAATTATATTTAACATCGTATCAGGCAGTTGATCTTTTGAAAATCTATGGTGTTAAATGGTGTTTAGCATAATCCTACAAACTCTTTTTAATTTTTTGCTCTGTAGAAGTTTAAAATGATGCTGTCTTGCACCTTTGCAGAAACAAACAAACAAACTATATTTTCCGGTTGTCAACAACTTACTAAGTCCTGGGGGATGGGAGAACCTAAAATCAAACTACTCATTTTAGAACTGCAAATACTTTGTAGGTTGTTACTAGATTTTTGTATTTTTGTGTTACCTCTTAGTATGTCCTCCTGTGGCTGAGTAGAAGACGGAGGCGGGAATATCTGGAAAAAATATATGTAGGTGCTAAACATGACACCCCAAATGAAATGCTTGGTTTGTATCACATAATTTTATTCCAGTTTGAAATATTGTACTAAATTGTAAAAGCGTATTAGCTAGATAGTGCTCCATAGGTGGGAAGGGAAGAAGTAGTTTCTTCACCATTTTGGAAACTTCAGTTTGTAAAGTGGAATGTTGTAGATTTTGGAGAGAATTCATGTCATTGAATCAGAATCAGAATATGTGAATAACAGCATCTTCAGTTACCATTTAACTTCAAAGGAAGATTTTTTTCTTTATTGACATTAACCTTGTTGGGTGAAGTAGTTGAACATGGACCCTGAGCATCTCTGCATGTTCTTGCCATGTGTGTAAACTGCAAGCTGTATTCATCTCCTGATAGTGCCCAATCTTCATAGTCACAAGGACCCCTAAGCAGCAGGGTTACCACAGCATCACTGCAATGTAACTGCTCACTGCCTAGTGAAGGAGGACTGATTTGCTTGCTCTTAATTCAGTAACTACTGGACCCCTGGCTCCAGGTTCCTCAGCTGCAGTACAACCTACTGTATGTGTGGCACCCATCTGGGCCCATGGGGTTTGGAGACAAGAATCTGGACCACTGTGCTGATGTCCCTGCTGTTGGCTGTGCTATTGTGTCTGAAATTGGTGGGTTCTTGGTCTCGCTGACTTCAAGAAGGAAGCTGCGGACCCTCGCAGTGAGTATAACAGTTCTTAAAGATGGTGTGTCCAGAGTTGTTCATTCTTTCCGGTGGATTCGTGGTCTCGCTGACAGGAGTAAAGCTGCAGACCTTCACAGTGAGTATTACACCTCTTAAAGGCAGCGTGGACCCAAAGAGTGAGCAGCAGCAAGATTTATTGCAAAGAGCAAAAGACCAAACCTACCACCAGCATGGAAGGGGACCCCAAGGGTTGCATGGGCCAGCTGGGGCAGCCTGCTTTTATTCCCTTATCTGGCCCCACCCACATCCTGCTGATTGGTCCATTTTACAGAGAGCTGATTGGACCATTTTGACAGGGTGCTGATTGGTGCGTTTACCTGAGCTAGACACAGAGTGCTGATTGGTGCATTTACAATCCCCCAGCTAGACATAAAAGTTCTCCAAGTCCCCACTAGCTTAGCTAGACACAGAGCACTGATTGGTGTGATTACAATCCTTTAGCTAGACACAGGGTGCTGATTGGTGTATTTACAATCCCTTAGTTAGACATAAAAGTTCTCCAAGTCCCCACTAGACTCAGAAGCCCAGGTGGCTTCACCTAGTGGATCTTGCGCCAGGGCCGCCAGTCCCGCCGGGTGCACCCACACTCCTCAGCCCCTAGGGGGGCGGTTGATGGGACCTAGGGCCACGGAGCAGGGTGTGGCGCTCATCGGGAGGCTCGAGCTGCCCAGGAGCCCACCGCAGGGGACGCTCAGACATGGCGGGCTGCAGGTCCCGAGCCCTGTCCCGTGCGGAGGCACTTAAGGCCCGGTGAAAATTCAAGCTTGGTGCATGCGGGCGGGCAGTGCTGGGGGACCCGGCGCAACCTCCGCAGCTGCTGGCCCAGGTGCTAAGCGCTTCACTGCCCTGGCCGGGGGCGCCAGCCGGCCGCTGTGTGTGCGGGACCCGCAGAGCCCGCCCCTTTGCCAGCCGGAAGTCACGCTGGCCCGCGAGCACCGCGCGCAGCCCCAGTTGTCGCTCGCGCCTCTCCCTCCACACCTCCCCGCAAGCAGAGGAAGGTGGCTCCGGCCTTGGGCAGCCCAGAGACGGGCTCCCACAGTGCCGTGGCGGGCTGAAGGGCTCCTCAGGCACCGCCAGAGTGGACGCCGAGGCTGAGGTGGTGCGGAGAGCGAGGGCTGCTAGCACGCCGTCACCTCTCACTGTGAGTAATAAACTGTCTTGTCTACTTTGGGCGTTTATGGAACGGTTGTAACTTATTTCTTCTCTTCCTCTGAGGTTGAAGTTGTTCCCTGACAAATATGTTTGGAAAGATCCTCCAAAAGGTTAACTTTCATCCTAATTATTTAAAACTGTATATTGACAAACAAAATATAATACACAATAGAAGGTATTTTACATAGATAAACACTGCCTAGACATTACCTTTATTTGTAAAAAATCATTGCCTAAATCTTATTTGAGCAAGTTAAAAATATCTTCCAGTTACTGGCAAGTATTAAGTACACTTTTTTCATTTATTGTCTCAATAACCTTACGGCGTCAGTATTATTATGCCATTTTTAACATGAAGAAAGTTACACTGAGCTGGTTCAATAATCTGCCCATGCCAGATGGCTTTTGAACCGAGGTCTTTCTGATTCCCCGTCCAGTGTTTTCAATGTCTAAATTCAGCCGCCTTAAGACCAATGACTGCTTTAAATATTTTATGATTGACTTCATTTCCTGATAGAAATTTTGTGTACTAAAACATTTATTCTTGGAAGTATAGTCTTCTATCCTGTGGCATGACTCCTCTACCCTTTTCATTCCACCACATTATCTTTCTGAAGTCATCAGTCATACATTTGGGATAAAAATCAGGATTTTAAGTCATAACTTGAGCATTTCTTGAATGTTGTGAGACTTGTGCTGTATCTAATAAATAAGATGTTTCAAGTAAGCTTGGTTGTTCCTACCAGTGAATAACCAGATATCTCCAGAAAAGGTTGAAATTATTTCAAATAAACTGATTCATGGTGTCTTTGATTTGTTTCACTTTTTTATACAATAGAATATAGTTTGCCACAATCCTTGGCGCTATACATAAATGAGTAGAATTTAAGATAAGTGAAGAACCAGATGGTCTAAGATGGATGAAATGCAGTAGTCTGTTGAGCCTATTTGATACGTTATGTTTAGGGTTTTTGAGTTCTAATGCTGCTGGCTGGCTCGACAACAATAAAATCACTACAATAAATAAAGCAAAACCAGGTGGTTCTACAAAATCAGTCTGATTAAATTTGTGAAACTTTACCATCAAATCTTCTAAATATATGCAAATGATTAATATGTGATTGAACATCTATTGGTGCTCTGTTATATTTAGGCTACAAATTTACAGGAAAAAAAACCAGATACTAAAATGTACTGTGGGAAAAAGCAGTGGTGGATTCCTGTGAACCAATAAGGATACTTTCAGATTGGCTTTGGAGAATCTCTAATTTTTCTGCTGAAAACAGGAAAGTTCTGAGCATTTCAATTAGAAGTTACTGCCTAAAATAGGAAGTAGGAGATTTAATGATATAAGATAAATTCTGACTGTGCACACAATGGTACCCCGGGCCAGCCCAGTTGATTGAATTTACTGAGCTTAGTAAGTGAGTACTTTCACTTATAATTTGAGAAAGGGAAAAGCAGGTCTAGGCTTTTCGAGATCTGGAGCTTAGACTATTGGGAATACCCTCTTTAAGTCAGAAAGAGATTGTGAAATTATGTAGGAAAATAAATATTTAGAATGAAGAAAAATGTTAAACAAATTATATTTCAAAAAGCTGACAAATATCACAAATGCCTCCAAATTCAGAAAAATAATTATTTTTAATTAATTAACTTCGGGATTCACTTCCGAATAATAATATTTTTAGAAACATGATTTTTTCCCCTGCATACTCTTTGTTCACTTCTTCATATAACAATTATGTAACATTTTTTTTTAAAGAGAAAATAAAAAAACTATTTCTTTTAGCATGGCTGCATAAATTTGTATTTTTTATTGGTAATTTTGAAAATCTTTTAGATTCCTAATTTGGCATTTTTAATATCATGTGAACACTTAAGATGCTTGTCAAAATTGTGAAAACCATTTCTTCCATGTATTAGCTTGGCTATTTCAAGGTATTTCAAGTTTTCTTGTGCAATAACTGCTCTTCAAAGGCCTTCGAACTGATAAATGGCATTAACCAGTTGGTCAATGTCTTTGGTGTAGTATTTGAGTATTTTATCATCATTGTCTCTATTCATGTTCTTCAAATTAACAGGTAATTTAGATCTTTTTTTCCAGTATTTTAATGTGACTTGCTCTTTTTCGTTAATGGGATTCTCAAACAAACCAAATACCTACTCATGATTTCCATTTCAAAATCATCTTTTTGTGTAAGGAATTTCTGCTTTTGATAGTATGTAAGTTTTTGTTTTGCTACAATTTGTTTCTCATTGCAGAATAACTTCTTCTTGATTTCCTTTCCTATATTTTTGACTCCATTAACTTTTATGTGTTTTAAAAATTTGATTAATATGTAAATCTTGAAAGAGATGAAATATAAAGCCAAATAAGCTATCTATAATTTCTATTTGTTTTATTGAAACTTTCCAAAACACCCTTCCAAATTTTACATAATATGGCACATTTTCAACTTAGCCTCCTTCACCAGATCTCAAAAGATAGCCAGACCTTTGCTAAAGCCAAGCGCTGATGATGAAGCATGATGGAAGAGTAGTAGGTCTAGAAAGAGACACCAGTCTTAATCGACTGAGGTTAAAATGTCTTACTTTTATAAATCTTAAAAAAATAAATGTTCTGTCATATGAACACATTGTTGAAATCTTTCTCTGGGACTTTGAAAAGACTCAGGTAGGTGAGGGACTCTGAGGCTTAAGCTTCAATTGTTTTCTGGAAAAAGCTCTGCTGCCACCCAGGTGACACATTGATCCCTGAGCACCACCAGGAGCAGATGAGCTCTGAAGTTGTAGATGGCATCCATGGCAAAGCATTCCAGAAACCTTTCCTTGCAGGGTTCAGAACAAGGAGCTAGGAAAGGTAAGGTGGGCCATTTCATCAAGGACTGGTTCAGATGTGAAGGCTGACAAGAGTAACAACTAGGGCTCCTCTGAATATTGCATTCTCTTCTGTTCATTACTGAAGAAACAAATCAACAGTGCAAATAAATAAAAAAGGAAGTAAATGGACATTGCTTCCCAATACTTCTCTATTTTCTTACTGAGGCAGCCTAAAGTTCATTTCTGAAAACAGTCTCAAAATTGTATAACTCTTGAGATCGGAGGTCTAGAAGCCTCTAATCTTTCCTAGGTTACACCAGGGAGGGCCATTGCTACACTGGGCCTGCTCCGTTTCTGGCCATGTTGTACCACAAAGAGAGAAGGGGCCAGAGATAAAGCTTCTGACATGGAAAAGAGTGGCCAATAGTCCTGGTTTTTGTGAGAATAAGAGGTTTCCCAGGATGCATGTCTAAGTTAAAAACTGTCAGAGACCCAGGAGAACTGGATTGATAGTTTACCCTAAATCAGAGAGGCCAATCCCCTAAATGGAGACCTATATCACAATATTTCCTACAGGTGAGAATATAGACTTTGGGTAAGCGAAACTGAGTTTCTATTCATAGACCATGAGCAAATGGCTTAACCTTTCTGAATCTCATTTTCCTCATTTGTAAGCTAGAGATGACAATGCTCATATCATATAATTTCTGTAAAGAATAAATTACCTGCTGAATTTAAAGATCCGAGTATGTAGTCTGATATGTAACAGGAGTTCAAAACTGATGGATCTCGTCAATATCATTCACATCATCATCCTTCAAGGAGTTAGAACTGTTGGGTGGAGTCAGCAGTGGTTTCCAGGTGGTGATATTTTCAGCCAGGTAAATTATAGCAACAGGGCTCATAGAGTCTGTCCCTACTAAAAGTAGGGTCTTTGAGAATGTCTTGGAATATTGGGGAACAGTATTCAGTTCCCCAAGAACCAGGCAGATTAGACAAGAACCAGGCAGATTAGACAAGTCCCAGCCAAATGGGTTGGTTTCAGGGTAGCAGATCTGGCCCATCAGGGAATTAGAGCCACAGTGAGAAAGCTGAAGCAGGTTGGAATCTTAGATTCATTTCCTTGGGCAACAAAAGCTTTTCTATACCTGTCCTGTAGAGAAATTTGTTTATGGAAATTAGTACTAATGTTGAATTCTTAGCACTGAGCCTGGCTCCTGGTAGACACTGAATAAGTAAGTACTTTAGACTTGCTTTTGGTAGAAGGGTGATAGAGATGACCTACCCTCAGCCTAGTGTGCCACTCCTAAAACCTCTGACAAGTGAGTCAATAACCCTAGTGTCTTAATGTGAGACCTGCAGGGATCACCCTCGGCCAGTTGCACGAGTTCACCTATTCTCTATTGCCAATCTGACTGCTAAAATTTCTGAGTTCAAATATTCCCTAAAGTAGAAACCAGGGATAAAGAGTCTAAATTCCAGTAATCAGTTGAACTATAAAACCCTAGTGGGAGTAACAGCTGGAACATTCATAAGCTCTAGATCTCAGTATGTGAGAGGGCATAAAGCAAGAGCAATGGTAGGTGATACCGCAGGGACAGCTCAGCTATAAGCCACTCCAGGAGAGAAGTGATGGTTTCTGTTTCTATGTCCCAACAGTGACAATTCCATCACAAATGACAATAGCTGTTTGCTGCTGCTGCTGCTATAAGCTGAAAGGTTAGCAAGAATCTTTAAGAAGCTGGGGAAAGAGCAGGACCTAACTTCTTTTGGATTATTGGCTTCATGTAATAGTTGGGGATAGTAAATACTCAGGGCTCCACAAGATTTATTTAGAGAAGGGGGAAAGTCTTTGTTTCAATTGTAGAAACTATTCTGGGATCTGGAAGAGCAATTGGATAGGCAATATATAAAGCGATAGGACAGCCCGTTTCCATGGGACAGTAGCAATCATCCTTATTGGGTTGTGCTTACTGGTGTTAGGAATGCCAGGGAAGCATGCTTCTGGCAAAATTGAGGAAACCGTTGAGGTTAGAGGGAGCTGGGAACTCCCAGAGAAAGCATCCTCAAAGCCTTTGGGAAAGAATATGTTACCAGGTTGGTGTAAAAGTAATTGTGGTTTTTGCCACATTAACCTGTTAATTAATTATTTTATTTTAAGTTCTGGTATACATGTGCACAACGTGCAGGTTTGTTACATAGGTAAACATGTGCCATAGTGATTTGCTGCACCTATCAACCCATCACCTAGGTATTAACTCCCATATGCATTAGCTATCTATCCTGATGCTCTACCTTCCCCCGCCCCCCAACAGGCCCCAGTGTGTGTTGTTCCCCTCCCTGTGCCTATGTCTTCTCATTGTTAACCTGTTAATTTATAAGCTTCAAGAGGATAGGAACAATTTCGGGCTTGTTTTCTGTATCCATAGCCCTACCTCAAATATCTAGCACAGTGATTAGCTTGAAGAAGGGGTCAATAAATTTTGGTTCAATGGTTGAACAAATAAATTAATGAACAAGTGAGAACCCTGGTCTTCACGTGCCCTGGGAGACCTTAGGTATTGTTTCTCCATCCTGGGATCTGCTACATAACTGGAATATCATCAAATTGAGTAAAAACACCAGATTTTAGAAATTAGAAGGATATCAATCACATCCTAGTTCAAGAGGCAGACAGTATTTCTTAGTTGCCACACTTAATTATTTGATCCAATGAAACACATCGTCTAAAGCTATTGCACAGATTTGGAGCTGAGGAGTACCTTCACTTGAAATCCTTTTGTCTGATCTGTGAAGCCCTGTGTTCCTTGCAAGAAAAAAGAAACAACTGGTGTTTTGATGTATGTAAGAGAGAAGGATGGGTCCTATATTGGGCTTGAAGTGGTTTAAGTTTAAAATATAACAAACACACCCACTGTCTTGCAACTTTTTTCCAAAATGGTTACAGTCTTAAATGTTAAGAGTGAATAAGAGCTCTATACAACTTACTCTGCTGTCTTTTATGAAGGCTGGTAAAGGTATGTAACAGTTATCCCCTAGAGAAAGACACAAACGTTGTATATTAATTTGAGCTTTATGCTTTATTGTGGACCACCTTTGGCACATGATGTAGCAAATCTCTTGCCAAAAATTCTCATGGAGAGAATCAGTACAATCCACAAAATTCTTTTGGAGGAAACAAACAAGCAAACAAAAAAACCCAAAACAAAAACAACCGGTAAAGAAACATCCTAAGGCATAACATGCAAAAGTACTTTTCACTAATCAAAGAATCATTGCAGAGTTGACTGACAATGCTGTAATAAATGACCTTCATTGCTGCTCAGAAACATGCTCTGTGAATACAGCACATTCTACATTATCCAAAACTAAGAATTGAGGATTGAGGCTGTTTTTAGTTCAGCAAGGGAATGAAGGATGACTTTTCACTTAATTCCCATGCCCTGGAACATGCCCCTAGTGAAATTGTTGACCTTTCTCTGTTTACATTCATAAAACAGAAACTCTAGCCTGTTTAATAAGGTTGCAAAAAGAATTAGCTTGAACTTGTGATTAATTCAGCTGCACCAACTTAGTTTGCATACACTAACTAAACCAGAGAAATTTAGATAGTCTAATCTATATACTTCATTCAATCCAAGTTGACCAAGGTTTCTAAAATGTGTGCATTTGAAATTTTTTCTAAAGAGTTGAAAATGCATTCATAATCCTAGTTAATACTAGTTTTGTATTAAAAATGTAAAAATGGAGTATATTAAATATATTTTATCACCATAAAGCCACTCTTTTCTATTGTTACTTTTAAAACTTAAATTAAAATTTCTTATGCCTGTGGTCATGATACCTAAGGAAGCTCACTCAGTAAGTAGGTTATTATTTTAGTTAATCAAAAATGTAACTTGATATTACTCTGAAATGTATTGAAAATTCAAGGTAGTATTTGGGAGGACACATTTTGAACAAATAATTAGTGATCAATGTTATTTGTGATGGATGAAAGTGATAAGAGTGAGCTATTTTATTGTCTGGAAATCAATCAACCCCCACAATATCCAAGCTTAGGTAAGCATCTTTTCCCCATATGCCTAACCCATCAATTCCCATGACTCTCTCCAACAACCTATGGGGGATTAGAGTCGATAGCACTTGAAGAGGGTGTTTCATAGCCTACAATAATAGCCAAAACCATCTTCTGCTTCAGTGCCAGCCCTCTCAGAGCAATGTAGCAAGGCAACAGTATCTATAGTTGTCTATTTCTCATGCTGCCATGAAGAAATACCTGAGACTGGGTAATATATAAAGGAAAAAGGTTTCATTGACACAGTAGTGCACAGCTAGAGAGGTCTCAGGAAACTAACAATTATGGTGGAAGACATCTCTTTACAGGGTGGCAGGACAAAGAATGAAAATCAAGCTAAGGGGGAAGCCCTTTATAAAACCATCAGATCTCATGAGAACTTACTCACTGTCACAAAAACAGCATGGGGGAAACCATAATTCAAGATGAGATTGGGTGGGGACACAGCCAAGTCATACCAATATCAAAGCCTAAATTATTGTGAGAATTGTCTTCATAAAGTAAGCAAGTTGTAAGGAAAATGTTTCAAGACAATAAAAAGATTAATATTATTTATACCTCATTTCATTATACTCTTGATTCAAATACTTCCTACTTCAAAGAAGTTCCAAATCTTCCAAATATAATTCATGTTGTCTAGTTGGACTATAGGATGATCATTTAAAGGTGATGACTGACCACTCATTCACTCATTCATTCATTTAATAAACAGTGACTGAAAAGTAACTAAGGTAAAGGAAAGTCAGACACTCTCAAGGAGCTCACTGGTCATTGCAAAGAGAGAGTTTCCCAAAGCAGTAAATTGATAGAGAGACTATTGTCAGGATTTGGGGTTTGTAAACCTAGGAGTTCCATTTGTCAGTGTATCCCAAGATAAAGTGATGCAGGAAGACAAACTCATGAGATAAATACGTTAACCAGAATGCTAATATAGGTCAGGCGCAGTGGCTCATGCCTGTAATCTCAGTAGTTTGGGAGACCAAGGGGGCTAATCACCTGAAGTTGGGAGTTTGAGACTAGCCTGGCCAACATGATTAAACCCTGTCTCTACTAAAAATACAAAATTAGCCAGGCATGGTGGCAGGCCCCTGTAATCCCAGCTATTCGGGAGGCTGAGGCAGGAGAATTGCTTGAACCTGGGAGGTGGAGGTTGCAGTGAACTGAGATCGTGCTACTGCACTCCAGCCTGGGCGACAGAGTGAGACTCTGTCTCAAAAAAAGAAAAAAATGCTAACATACTGTATTAGTTAACTTATAATGAGAAAGCTAACAAACGGAAATTAGGAGTTTCACCTTTTGGTTAGTGCATTCTCTTTTATAATAGCATAACCTATATGTAATGTCAAATTATATTCAGAATGGTGCGTGGGGAGCAAAGAATCTGAAAAAGTGGAAGCCGATATTTTTGAGGACTATTTTGACCTTTTTGTCTTACATTATAAAGTTCTATACAGAGACCTATAATCTTTAGTCTCATGGAATCAGGTCTCATTCTCCTAGAGAATGTTAGGAGACTACAAAGTTCTTGTTCTGTCACTATCATTTCTCTGGGTTATGTTATTGTACTACAATGATACAACAATCAAAACAGTGTGGTACTGGCACAAAATCAGACATATAGACCAATGAAATAAAATAAATAGTCCAGAAATAAATCCTTATATATATGGTCAAATGATTGTTCAAAAAAGATTGTAAGGCTACACAATGGGGAAAAAATGATCTCATCCATAAATGTTATTGGGCAAATTAGATATTCACATGCAAAAGAATGGATTCAAATCCCTGTCTACCCCATATACAAAAATTAACTGAAAATCAATTAAATACCTAAATGTAGGACTTGAAACTATACAACTCCTAGAAAAATACATAAAGGAAATACTTTTTATGACATTGCTATAGGCAATAATTTCTTAGAGATGACATCAAAAGCATAGAGAATAAAGTAAAAAATAGATAAACTGAACTATATCAAATTTTAAAACTTCTGCACAGCAAAGGAAATAATCAACACAGTGAAATGGCAACCTATGAAATGAGAGAAAATATTTGCAAACCATGTATCTGATAAGGGGTTAACAACCAGAATATATAAAGAACTCCCACAATTCAACAATAAACAGACAATCTGATTGAAAAATAGACAAATGGCTGGACTTGGTGGCTCATACCTATAACCCCAGCACTTTGGGAGTCTGAGGTGGGCAGATCACCTGAGTTCAGGAGTTCTAGATCAGTCTGGCCAACATGGTGAAACCCCATCTCTACTTAAAATACAAAAAATTAGCTGGGTATGGTGATACACACTTGTAATCCCAGTTACTCGGGAGGCTGAGGCAGGAGAATCACTTGAACCTGGGAGGTGGAGGTTGCAGTGAGCCGAGATCGTGCCATTGCACTCCAGCCTGGGGGCAACAGCGAGACTTCGTCTCAAAAAAAAAAGAAAAAAAGAAAAAAAAAAAAGAAAACTGGACAAATGACAAATGGACTTGAATAGACATTTCTTAAAAGAAGATGTATACATGGCCAAAAAGCATATGAAAATATGACCAGCATATCTAATCATTAGGGAAATGCATATTGAATCCACAATAAGATATCAACTAATAGCTGTTATGATAGACACTATTTTTAAAAAAACCCAAAAATGGAAAATAATAAGTGTTAGTGAAGATGTAGACAAAATTGAATCCATGTGTACTACTGGTGGAAATGTATAATAAAATGGTGAAGTTGCTGTGGAAAACAGTGTGGTGATTCCTGAAAAATTAAAAACATAATTACTATATGACCCAGAATTCCACTTTTGAGAATATATCCAAAAGAATCAAAAACAGGATCTCATACAGATACTTGCACACCCATGTTCATGGCAGCATTATTCACAGTAGCCAAGAAGCAACCTAGGTGGTAGCAACCTAAATGTTCATCAGCAGGTGAAGGATAAAAAAAAGTTTTTTTTAATATGTATATATTTAACATGATATATATATATCATGTTATATATATATATCATGATATATTTATATCATGTTAAATATATCGCATATATATCTCACATATATATCACAAATATAAATATACACACCCCCCCCATGCAATACTATTCAGCCTTAAAAGAGGAGATCCTTTATATGCTACAACATGGATAAACCTTGAAGACATTATGCTAAATGCAATAAGCCAGCAACAAAAAGACAAATACTACATAATTCCACTTATATGAGGGATCTAAAGTAGTCAAAGACTTAGAAACAGAATAGAATAGTGGTTTCCAGGGGCTAGGAGGAGGGGCAAAAAGGGAGTAGTGGCTCAATGGATATAGAGACCCAGTTTTGCAACATGAAAATCCAGAGATGTTACATAATATGTGTATAGTTAACACTATTGTACTGTACTCTTAATGATTAAGAAGGTAAATATTGTTATTTTTAACACAACATAAACAAACAAAATAACTCTAGCATTATCCTGAAACTACTTCTTAATACAGCTTTTCTTCAAAATTGAGCTATTTGGAAGATTAGTATATATTTATTTTTCTTTTTCTCATTTTATATTTGGTCCATTTCCACCAGGATTCTTTCCCTGTTATTCCTCTCGGACATTACCGGAACAAATGTTAACTATTATTTTAGTTGCTAAACTTGATGGCTAGTCTACAGACCATACTTAGTGGATTTTCTGCAGCATTTCATGTGTTACCTTTCTCCTTTGGAAAGGTCTCCTGCCGTTATTTTAACCCTATGTTCCTCCTCCATCACTGATCAACATTTTTTTTAAGATCTCCTTTGGGTCTTCTCTTCTTTTGCCCACTGTAGCAGATTCAATCACAGATCCAGCAGGAGATTTTTATGCTATTTATACATGTGTATATATTGAGTATATTTCAAATATATATTTATGTGTATATATGTACATACATATATAATTATATACACACACATATAGTAATATATAGTAATTGATATGTAAACTGATCGTGGAGACCTCGGTTTATGCAAGCATACGTATATACTAAATAGCCTTTGCATCTAATGCTGGAGCCCAATAGCCACAGGCAGGCTGTCAGAAAGGGATCACAGCAGCTCCAACTCGATGAGCATGGGCTGGAACCGCAGTGGGATGAACTGCAACCCGTGTCCATTCTTGTTTCCTCTGACCTTGATGATGAAGGTATTATGCAGAAGCTGAAGTCCTTCATTATGGAGCAAAATTTCCATACCTGGTCCAAAAGTCAGGGAAATTGAAAGCAAATCTAGGGGGTAAGGAGAGCCACTGTAGGCCTGGCTGCTGCTTCCTGCACTGAGGTAATCCAGAGATCTGCAACAATGTGTGTGTTTCAAAATAGCTCTCACTTCCCTTCTCCCTTCCAACTCTACCAAGAAACTCCTCAGCCCCAACCCAACTGGAAAGATAAAAGTAAAGGGGATTTTGGGAAATATAGTTCAGCCTAGCCAAGTGGGCACATTGCAAAGTCATCATACCCATTAAGTCTACAGAGTTCTGTATTTTGCTCTCTTCTTTTTTATCTTACATATTCTTTCGGCCACCTTACACATCTCCATGACTTCATCTATCATCTCTCAGAGGGTGTTCCCCAATTCCATGCACTCAGCTCAGCTGACATCTCTATGGAGCCATGGATTTAGATCTCCACTGCCCACTGGACATCGCCTTTACGGTTCATGTGACCCTCAGCTTGTCCAAAAATGAACTAATCTCTCTCCTCTGTATAGTTCTCATTCTGGTTACTGCTACCATTATTTACCTAGCAACGAAACCAGAAATCTTATAGTCATTCTATATGATATTCCCTCTCAAACACCTATGTAGTGGTGAATGGCGAATATTAACTCCTACTTATTCTATTTCTTTTACATTATCATTGCTATTGTTCTAGTTCAAGCCATTATCATCTCAAGTGGAGATCATTGCAACGACTTCCTAAGTGTCACCCTGCCCTCTCTCCCTTTATCCCATCATCTTCTGTGTGCTAAGCATGGAAATATAATCATAAAACCCTTTGTTAGTCCCCTTTAACCTACCTGGTGAAATCCAAACTTCCTTGTGTAGCATATAAGATTCTCAATGATCTCAATGATAAGGTTCTCAATGATCCCTTGCCCACCTTCATAACTATAGCATCTATTATCTTGTTATAGCTATTGTATTTAACCTTCTTTTTTACAAGACTCAAACTGGGCTTATTTTATTCTTGGTCCTTCCTTGGATATTTTCATTCTGGGACTGGAAGAAAAATATTCTTCCTCTCTGTTGGTGAACTATTAGGATGTGAATCTCTAATCCTCAGTGGTTGTGGTCTCTCCCCTGTGGAAAATGAACCTGTAGAAAAAAAAATCTTTCTTCAGTGATTCAGAGCCATAAAATGCAAAACAAAAGAGAGATTAGAGACAGGGAGAAGATGGAGCAGCAGAGTGTAATGAAGCTTTATCCTTGGATTGCATTGTCTGAAAGGCTACCTGTGCCTTTTTGTAGTTTGGTTATTTGAATCAACAGATTTTCTTTCTATGTGTAAGTTCATTTGAGCTATATTTCCATTGCTTGCAATCAAAGGAGTACTGACACATACATTCCCCACTGTACGTTCATTTCTTAGTCATACACATTTTTCACACACATTCTTCGTCATATTTTTGTGAATGAGCTGGAGAATCACCCTTCAAGACACTATTTAAATACCACTTCTTACCAAGTTCTTTCTCGATACTTTCAGGTTGTTCTTTCCCGATACTTTCAGGTTAAGCTGATATTACACTCTTTGGGCCTCACCATAACACCCAAATTTGCCACTTTGTATTTACGTGTCTATTTCCCTTATTATTTGGGAAGTTTTTGAGAAAAGGAACCTTGCCTTATTCATTGTGTGTATGTCATTGATAATATCTGACACAGAGAAATGGTTAATTCATATTTGTAAACTGTGAATTTGATCTCACAATTTATGCTTAATATTTTGGAGGGAGATTATTTTTATTCTCAGAAAGAAGTCCTGTCTTACATTTTGGTAGTACTTGATAGAACTTTCTTGGTATCACTTTCTTTCTTGATATCACTTAATTTATACCCTATGTGAACAAAGAAAGGAACAAATGTTATTACTTCTATTTTGTAGAAGGTATAAGTGAGCTGGTTTATAGTATTTGTCAAAAATACAAGTCAACATAAGATATGGGGATAAAACCAAAAGGAGATCTCCTTTAGGACTTGGGTTAGTGGACACTGTGATGCAAGATCAATATTAACATGAACTCCATCCAGTGGCAGGGAGTCAAGTCTTGAGGCAATGTTTGCAGAGTAAATATTTTAGTAGTTGTCAATTTTAAAGTTGGTATGTGTAATTATCTAAGAGTTAAGTTTCATGTTCCTTTTTAAAAAAAAAATCAGCAATGATAAATTTGTTTACTTACATGTAATTGTTCAAGGAAAGCTCTGTAGCTTTCCAATTTAGATTAGTTTGTTACTATTCAAAACAAAATTTTAATTTAGTCTATACGAAATTGTATGAGATAACCACGGTAATTTTTTCTTTTCTTTTTTTGAAACAGTAGCTTCCTATATTGCCCAGGCTGAGCTCAAACTCCTGAGCTCAAGCAATCTGGCAGCCTTGGCCTCCTGAAGTGCTATGATTATAGGCGTGAGCCCCCGTGCCCAGCGTATAACAGTCACTGTATTTCATTTTCAGATTCTATTGTACTGTTCACTGTAATTGACCCAAAGAAATAATTTTAGTGATTTGACACTATCTTACCATACTTGAAAATGATAAATATATGTGTATAAGTCTAGCCAACTAGATTGGGATCAAATAATTGTAAATGGTGCATTTTAATTCCAATAACAATATTCTTGTATTTTTAGCACATCTGAAGATATTTTTGACATAATAATACAATGCAGTGCTAAATTTGATGGAATTATAATAGAAGATTTTCTTCATCGACTGCAGGAAAACTCGGACTCAAACAGCACTTGATCTCATCAGTAGTCAACCACCACCATATCGCTTCTCTAATCTTTTGAGGTTTTCAACCAAGAAAACGGGCTAAGTCCATCTGATTTTAAGCCTATAGGCAAAGATGTTTATCTGAGTCAGTGAACTCTGATTCTTTCGTATATGAAAGCTGAAAATCTTTGGGGGAAATCCTTTACAAAACGTAATGTTGAATGTAGATGTTTTGATTTTCCTTGTCTCCAACTGCAATTTCTCAAAGAAGAACTATAACAGAGCTGACTCTTTAAAACTAGACACCACACACAGCTCAGAAGACATAGCCTTTTTCTTTCTCTCTTATTGCCTTTCCCTCTTCCTCCACCCTCTTCTGATGTATGTAAAATGCTAATAAGCTAAAAAGAGTTAACTGAGCACAACTTCTTCCTAACTTGATATTCTTGCCTTTGGCCAACCACTTCTATTTTTCACTTTCAGTAGGCTCAGAAGGGGTAGATGAGGAATAGTGAGAAAAATTTAAGAACATTCCTGGAGAAACTTATAACAGATTTCTTTTCGTCTTTAATATTTTTCAGCAGTGATAGAACCAAATAAGAAAGAAAGAGATAGCAGTAGTAATTTGGTTTTGTTGCTGGTTATGGGGGACTGGAGGGAACAATCCCTCTCAAAATATTATGCTTGCAAGTTACACAAACTGCGTTTAAGTTTTATGAGAGAAAAATAAAGTTCCAAAGTGTCCGTAAACAAAAGAAGAAGTCTTATTTTGGTATTAATCCTTCTAAAGCTGTTGTTTGATGCACTAACTTTTCCTCACAGGTGCTTACTGAGATTTGCACATTGTAGGCATTCAATAATTATGGGTTAAATTATTTTTGATTCAGGACAGGAATTACATCAATTTTGTATGAACAAATCATTTTTACTTGAATATTAATCACAAAACAATAAATGATGTAGCAATATAATAATTCTTATTTTATGATTATTATTATCTATTGAGCACCTTCAATTTGCCTGCCATTGAAATGTACATATATTACTAGGTAGTTGTCTGAGGTAAGAGAACTTTCCAGACGGCTCAATTAATTTCTTAGAAACCAAATAAATCAGCTATTTGATCAGTAGACATCCGTTATCGATACTTTAATATTTGATAAAAGAATGATGTTCTACTTTTGGTAGTATTTATCTTTATAAAATATACATATATAAAATAAGATAAACACACGAAAAGATTCTAAAATTTTCACTAAAATCTTCACCATTTAGACAGAAATATTTTGTTTGCTGCAGTAGTGAGAAGGCAATTAGACAATGTAGCATTTTCTATATTGTGTTTCTTCCTATAAATAAATTCAGAAATTTTTGCTTTCTTAATATAAATTATTAACCTCAACTGGCAAATCCTGATTTTTAGGATATTATAATGGTGGATAAGATATATACGAGTTTAGGGTTTTAAAATATTTAAAATGAACTGAGCCAGGTGTGGTGACTCACACCTGTAATCCCAGTACTTTGGGAGGCTGAGGGTGGATGGATCACCTGAGTTCAGGAGTTCAAGACCAACCTGGCCAACATGGTGAAACCCTGTCTCTACTAAAAATACAAAAATTAGCCAGGTGTGGTGGCACACAGCTGTAGTCTCGGGAGACTGAGGCCAATCACCTGAACCTAGGAGGTGAAGGTTACAGTGAACTGAGATCGTGCCATTACACTCCAGCCTGGGTAACAAAGTGAGACTCTGCCTCAAAAAATAAATAAATAAAAAGTAAAATAATATAAAATGGACTGAAAAAACTGGACAGATCCAACATGACAAGAGCAAGTCAGTTTCTATTAATCTCAGATCTAGGTGGTTCAGATGAGGCACAATATGACCAGGAAGCTAGCAACCTACCACTTTTTGAAAGTTGGGCAATTTAATACTGGCAAAGACTCAAAATATCCTTGAAGTATGTAGTCTACGGGTTTGAAGAAGCTTTTGTTTTGTCTGTCTAATCAAATCTTCTTAAACTTTAATTAAGAGAGAATGTGAGAGGGATAGAATGTGGATCACACATAATGTTATTGCATTGTAAGTTGGAATCATAGGAGCAGTCAAGACATTTATTGAAATTTAGTTGCAAAGCACTCTACATTGATGTTCTATTATAACAATTTCATTTCTATTGTATCAAATGATGGATGAAGATACAGTTATCTGGTCTGATGGATATGATACTAGGCAAAGGTGTAGTGCTCTGTGCTTCCTTATTTAATAATTGAGCTTACACTTTTCCCCCAGAGGACAACTATATACCACATTTTCAAGTAATTTACCATCTTTAAAATTCCCATTCAGTTTGCAACACAATCATTACTGCTTTATTATCAAATAAGAATGTCGTAAGATTGACTGTAAAAGAATTGTTAGAATTTGGTCAGCATTTTGCCTTTGATGATAGTGCTGTGGAGTGGTAGGTAAAAGTACATAGGGATCTGTTATAGACTGAGTTGTATTCTTCTGCCCAAATTCATGTGCTGAAGCCCTAACTCTCAATGTATTTGGAGACAGGAGCTTTAAGGAGGTAAGGTTAAGTGAGGGTATAGGGCAAGGATCCTATTCAATAGGACAGACGTCTCTATAAGAAGAGGAGCAATACCAGGAGTGTGCATGTATAGAGGACAGATCATGTGAGCAAACAACACAGAGGCAGCCCTCAGCAAGTCAGAGGAAAGTCTTCACCAGAAACCAAATCTCCCGACATCTTGATCTTGGACTTCCAGCCTCCAGAACTGTGAGAAAATAAATTTCTGTTGTGGAAGCCTCCCAGGATGTGGTATTCTGTTATTGTGGCCTTAACAGACGAATACAGGATCTTGTAGGATATCAACTTTCCGAGTATTACCTATAGCGTCAACTCTTCTTAGTTTCCCTAAGTGACTAGTTGTGGACCTATCACAAGCTTGTTTATCAAGATGCTTCTTGAACTTAGGGTTTTACAGTGTTTAAAATGGATAGTTTAAATATTTTCAGTGCTGTCTCTAGTTAGCAAGTTCTATGCTTGTTACCCACTTTAAAATAGTGTGGAGTTTTGTTGTTGTTGTTGTTTTGGAGATGGAGTCTCGCTCTGTTGCCCAGTCTGGAGTGCAGTGGCACGATATCAGCTCACTGCAAGCTCTGCCTCTCAGGTTCACGCCATTCTCCTGCCTCAGCCTCCTAAGTAGCTGGGACCACAGGCACCCGCCACCATGCCCGGCTAATTTTTTTGTATTTTTAATAGAGACGGGTTTCACCGTGTTAGCCAGGATGGTCTTGATCTCCTGACCTCATGATCCACCCACCACAGCCTCCCAAAGTGCTGGGATTACAGGCGTGAGCCCGGCCTAAAATCTGTTTTATTGTAATAAAATATACATAACATAAAATGTACAATTTTAACCATTTTTAAGTGTACAATTCTGTGGTATTAAATACATTCACGATATTGTGCAACTGTCACCACCATGCATCTCCAGAATGTTTTCATCTTCCTTAAGTAAACTCTATACCCTTTAAGTAACTCCTCATTCTCTGTTCACTCAAACACTGGTGACCACCTGATATGGTCTGGCTCTGTGCTTCCATCCAAATCTCATTTCAAATTGTAATCTCCAGTATTAGAGAGGGGACTGGTGGGAGATGATTGAATCATGGGGGCAGACTTCCCCCTTGCTGTTCTTGTGGTAGTTTTCAGGAGATCTTTTGTTTGAAAGTATGTAGCACCTCTCTATTTGCTCCCTGTCTCTCTTACTGGCCATGTGAAGATGTGCCTGCCTCCCTTATGCCTTCTGCCATGATTATAAGTTTCCTGAGGCCTCTCTAGCCATGCCTCCTGTAGAGCCTAAAGAATTGTGAGTCAATTACATCTCTTTTCTTCATAAATTACTCAGTTTCAGGTAGTTCTTTATAGTTATACAAGAATGGACTAATACATCATGCTTCTATGTTCTGTCTCTATGAATTTGACTACTGTAGATAGCTGATACAAGTGGAATTATACAATATTTATCCTTTTGTGACTGGTTATTTCACTTAGCATAATGTCTTCAGGTTCCATCTATCAGGGGTTATATTTAGAATACTTACAATTGACATTATGTGGACACCATGTTTTGAACCCTATAGTTGCTTTATACAGAGGTCTAGGGTTGGGGTCTCAAGGTAAGGTCTAGGTCTACAAGATGAGAAGGCACTAAGAGGCTAGAGGCAAAGGCTATTTACCAGGTACTTACAGACAATTTTATTATTTTAAAAACTAGTATGGTCATACCAGTGACACCACCTAAATATCAGTTCCCTTCTTGTGCATCATGACTTTCTCAAGAGTCACACAAAATGTTATGTGTGCCTGTTTGAAATACACCTGCCTATAGGAAAAAACTAATGAGTTTTTCGATGGAGTGAATTTATCTTCATTTACCATGAAAGACTGGTTATGTTTAATAAATATAATAATAGTTTTAAAATGCCTGCTAGAATGAGCATCAAATTTCAGCCAGATTTGCAATCATTTGCCTATGACAGCTTATTTGGTCACATGATATTTTCTCTTTTGACAAGCAGGTACCTATCCTTAATAGTTAATAACCTCTAGACTGGATATGCATCACAATTGTATTTATTTATTTATTTATTTTTGAGACATAGTTTTGCTCTTGTTGCCATAATCTTATTTGTCATATGTCTCTAGCCAATGGTTTTCTCTTGATGATGTACTTTGTTCTCATGAATTCACCAATTTATAATATTAGTCTACATGTGATCATTATATATTTTAATAATAGCTTTCTTGAGACATAATTCATATGTCATAAAATTGCCTTTTAAAATATACAATACAGAGGTCTTTGATATATTCATAGTTATGCAGTCATCATCTCTATTTAGTTTTAGGTAGGTTTATCACCCCCAATACCCACTAGCAATCACTCTCTATTCCCTAGTGCCTAGAGTCACTGTCCTACTTTCTGTCAGTATGGATTTGCCTATTCTAGACATTTTATATAGATAGAAACATATGGTGTGTCTTTTCAAACTAGCTTCTTCACTTATCTGAAAATTTTTATTGTTCATTTATATTGTGGCATGTATTAAGACTTCCTTATGTTTTATTGCCAAGTAATATTCTATTGTATGAGCATACTATATTTCATTTATTCTTTCCTGTTGATATACAGTTGGATTATTTCCGCTTTTGGGCTATTTAGCACAATGCTGCTATGAACATGTGTATGCAAGTTTTGTGTGGACATACATTTTTATTTCTTTTTAGCTAGAAGTGAAATTATTGGGTTATGGGAAGATTTTTTTATTTCTTCAAATTTGCGCAACTCTGTGTATGATTAATATACATGTCAGTTATTTTCAGAGTGTATAAGTGTACCTTTACACTTATATATGTATAGATATATAATCTATGAGTGTGTATTTATATATACAATTTCACATTTTTATGAAAGTGAATACTTAAATTACTGAGATAAATATTTAGACATCCCATGTACCCGCAACAATGTCATCTATGGAATATGCTAGAATCTTGGATCCTGAAACACTAACTTGAACGTTTATGGATTTAACCTACCTTTATGCTTTGTCATGGTAACTTCATGAGCCTAGTGACTATGATAGTTAAAGTCCTCATCTCTAAAGGATAATAGGATAGAGTCAATTAAATAAATACTGAATGTAAAGAATCCAGGATGTGCCTAGGAAATATTAAGCTTTGAATACATGACATATACCCTTATTCATCAGTATATTTCAGCCTAATTCCTGAGTTTCTTCCTTTGCTATGAAATTTTGTATAAATTGGAAAACCAGCAGTTGGTATTCAGTTTAAATGGAATAATCATCAAAGGCATTCTGTTGAATTAGCTTTTAAAGCACTTAATTCTAATTCATATTATGCCTGATGTGTAAAGAGGCAATAAAGACAAAAAATAACTTTACGTCTGTTGTAAACTTTATTCCAAAGATAAATTGCTATCATTATCACTAATAACATCTCTCTATATAAATTTGATTTGATTCCTTAAATTTTGAGAATATCAGAATGTCCTTCTGTATGCGTAAATTAGACCACCCCTCAAAATGCAGCTCTAATAGTACTCTTCGAAATTGAAACAATCTTTTAAAATGTATTTTAGAGCAAAGCTAAAAAGCACCCATCCTTCTTAAAAATATGTAAATCCTATCTGACTTTTGAATCATTCTCAAAATTCACATTAAAAACTTCTCTTCCTTGCAGTGAGTTTTTCCTGTTACTGTTCCTCTTCAGAGAATCATGATAAAACAAACAAAAACCTTTAAATACTCATCTAACCTTTCCAGTGGTTCCTGTACAGTTTAATCAAATACCACTATTTTGTAGTTAATGTGTCTCTCCCCATCCATGCTCGGATGGGTGTTCTTTCTGAATAGGTTTAAGTAACTTCCAAATATACCATGATTCACAGTTGACATCCTTTTGGGGCTTACAAGTAAAGCCAACAAACAGTGCAAAAGAAATATCAAATAGCAGGATGGGACCACTGGTCAACAATTGTAACTCCTACAGGATAGGGAGATAAACTTTGTGAATATAACACAGAAAGTACCTGTAGAACTCTAAAAAAGTCAATGCCATGAACTATGGCTTGGAGAAGCTGAGCTCAAACAGAAAGTTATTTTGGCCACATTTATCCTGTAACTTTTATTAATTTCCCAATGGCATTGCCATGAAAGAAAAAGGCTGTACTGTGCAAGCCATTGGAGGACGCAACTTCTGAGAATGAGCATGGGGGTTCTGGTATTGCAGAAATCAGTGGGAGATGTTAAATTCTTCCACAGAAGACTCCATCCTTAAAATTTAAAAATTGTGAACAGTTTCAGGTATAGACTGAAATACATCCCTAGTTTCTGAATTTATCCAGATACAGCAAATAATGGGGGGTGGCAAAAGAGGGAGGAGGGCTTGGAATAGAGTTGACTCAAGAGTTATTCAGTGACTAGTACAGAATTTGATGAATTCAGAAGGAGACCAAGGCAAGCTCAGGATAGATGAATTCTATCAGCCTCTCCTACTGGAGAGTTTCATCACTGTCAGAGTGAGATGGGACTAGGATTCTGGCACTAAATCCAGAACCACTCTGTTAGATTTGTATATGATTTTAAAGCAGTGGAGTTCACATTATGTCTCTACTATCATAGCAAAGTATAAGCTACTAAATTTCATGGTGCCCTAGCATTCTTTACATTTTGTGTAAAATGGCGATGATGACATTACTTCATCAGAAAAGTTATGTCATCAGGGTATTTGATTCCATCAGTTTCTACACATATCCCTGCAATGCTAGAATTCTTATAATCATCCTTAAAAATTGCTTGCTCCAACTATTGCAAAGGACAGGGCATATAGTATTTTCTCTCGGAGCAGCATCATTGAGGGGTTAGGAAAAGAATATACAGGATATCCTGGCAGTTAGTTGAAATAAAACAAGACAATAATAACACTTCATGGTGTCAGAATTACCTTAGACTTTATATAAAGCACATAGAACCATATTGACACAAAGTAAGCATTTACTAAATGTTAGTGATGATATGTACCCTTTCCTGTTTTTTTAAGTTTTATTTCTAATTAACACATAATTGTATATATTTATGGATATAGCGTAATATTTCAATAAATATATACATTGTGTAATGATCAAATCAGAATATTCAGCAGATTATATTTGTTTGCATCTAATTTTAATTACTATTTAAGAAACAACATAAATTTACTAAATGATAAGTTCATTCTTAACAAATGCAAATCATGCTGTCTTTGTAAAGATCTGATACCAAAATCCACTTCAGGTATTATCAAGGGGCATTATTTCAGTTGCTGGCTTCAAACAGATGATTGTCCTTGACATTATTGTGCTTCCAGGACTGACTAGGTGAGCATTGTCCCTTACAGATCATAGCAGCGTTAAACACATTCTCTTCCTGGTTGAGTTGCACTTTATGTCAGCAAAGCCACTGGGATTGGGATTCCAGTTCCTTGCCTTGGCATGGTGGTTTTGCCATGCATGTTTCTCTTTATGGCCCTCAATTTGACTTTCAATCTCCATATAACGTTCTTGTTGAAAAATTCTTTTTCTGACTTCTAGAATATTGTAAGATTACGGTCTTTGCATTCTCCAGCAAGCAACATTTCATTCACCCATACTAGGCTTTCATTTCTTCTATCATTGACTATTTTAATTTGTTCCTGGTGGCATTCCAGATTGTTTGCTAAACTGGCTGCAGATGGTTTTGAATGTGGCTGCTGCCAGCATTGTTACTAAGACATGGTCTACAGATCATATTTCTCCTATCTTACAGTCTTTATGTTGACTGCCTCTTGAACAGCATAGCACTTTAAAAAATCCATTTAATGACCTGTAGAGCTATCAATGGCCCTAATTCTGTTTACTTTTCTGACTTTTAAACGTTTTTAAACTCCAACACAGACTCTTCAGTTATCCAATATTATGTTGTCATGTAGAGCATAACTGGTAGAGTGAATTGGTAATTGAGTTATCATGCAGACTGGTTTCAGTCGGTCCCAGGCACCAAAAACCAGAATGATTTGAAGGGTGCACAGAGAGCAGAAATTTTGTGGTGAATAATTTTAGATGTATTTTACTTAATTATCACCTTACCTTCTTGAGACGCTTTTGGTTGTTTTTAAAGTGTTTTTTCTTATCTTCAACTTGTGAGGTTTAGAGCAATCACTGAATAAAAGTGCTAAAAGGAGATACTGCTGTGTGTAATGACCTTAGTTGTTTTGAGACATCTTTTACTTACCTTGAGGACATACAAACTGTAAAGCCACAAACTGCAGCAAGTCATTTTTGGTGCACCATATGACTTTGTAGTTGGGATCATCAAGTTTTTTTCCGGACACAAGAGGAGTAAAAGGATGTAACTAGTCCTCTGTTCCACCTAAATTATCACAGCTAGGAGGCAGGATTTGTTTGTGTTTGTTTCTTTTCTATCTCTTCATATTTTCTCATATAAAATTAGTTGGAAATTAAATGGAATTTTTTTTTACATATATATAGTTGTGATTTTCTTTTTGGGGGTAGGGTTTGGTAGATAAATCACTATTTGTTTCCAAGTTTGGGAAGCAGTTGAGAAACAAGATATAGGAAATAGAGAGCTGGAGGTCAAGTGTAAGCTTTATTATAGAAAAATGTGATTGAAGAACGTGGCTCTAGATCTGCAGTTAAATAAACCTGATAATGCTTTCTGTGTCTCTAAACCTAGACTTTAGAACAGCCTACATGAAGGAGGGTTTGGTCTTCAAAGCAGTCACACCGAGAATACCTCTTCACATTGGATCAAAGCCAAGAAGAAAGAAAACAATACTCTCATCTTCTTATGATTTCAGCTTTTTAGAAAATTAGTTTGAAAGAGTTTTTGTAGGAATGGTGTGTTAGATTATTTGGCTTACTGCCTCTTGCTAAAAATGGTAAGATATAGTGGAATGCGCACATATATTTGGGATATTGCCATAACAAATATTAAATATTTTGGAAAAGTTAAAACCTAAAGAAATAAGCAGAATAAACAGACTATCAGAGCACTAAAATTGTTTCTTTGTTAATTTCATGCTGAGGGTAAAAGTGACACACTCTTGGACCTCTTGGGGCAAGAAAAACAGAAGTTAAAACCCAAGATTTTGTGTTTTATAAAAGATTATCTTGGCTGGGCACAGCGGCTCATACCTGTAATCCCAGCACTTTGGGAGGCCAAGGCGGGAGGATCACAAGGTCAGGAGATCAAGACCATCCTGGCCAACATGGTGACACCCCATCTCTACTAAAAAAAGCAAATTAGCAGGGCGTGGCAGCATGCAACTGTAGTCCCAGCTACTCAGAAGGCTGAGGCAGGAGAATTGCTTGAATCCAGGAGGTGGAGGCTGCAGTGAGCCACGATCGTGCCACTGCACTCCAGCCTGGCAACAGAGCAAGAATACATCAAGAAAAAAAAAAAAAAAAAAAAAAAAAAAAAAGGAAATTGTCTATAGTTTAAAGACTTCCTCTCACATTCAAGTAGGACCTAAAAAGTCTCACTCTGAGGACATTAGGGTAACCTATAATTAAAGCTATCATTGTATATCTCCCCAAACATGAAAAATATACCTTAGTGGGGCAGTGAAGTAGGAAAATAGAAAGAAAAAAGAGAAAATATCTAAAAAAGTGTGACAAGAGACAAATATTCCTCTTTAGTTTTGTCCCCAGGTTTGAGATGTTTCCCAGCTGGTGGTACCATCAGATGCCTCTGTATAGGGCATATTTATCCTGGACTTTAGGAAGTTTCTGTTCAATAAAAAAAAAAATACAATGCCTACTATTCTGCCAAATGTAAAAAGGCATAAACAAGGCATTATGAGTGAGAAGCAGAAGAGGTAATAGCAGCAGAAACAGATTTCACACATTAGAATTATTTGAATATTATAAAACATCTGTGATTTCTATGTTAAAAGAAAAGAAGATGTCTGCTTCTGATTATGAAAAGTTAACCTCTACAGGACTTCCCCTACCCTTGTAAATAACTAGAAAACTAGAAAAAAGTACAAAATAACTTTTCTTAGATGTTGAAAAAACGTCAGTGCAAGCTGATGTGCTCTGAGGGAAGGGAAACAAAGATAGTAAGCCATGCGATCACAACAGCTGTATGTCTTGTGGCAGTTTTTGAATTGGTGCAGAGTTTGGAAGCCCAAACAGAGCTCAGAAATTTTACCAACATGAAGAGTCAAATAATTTTCAGGCAAATTCTGCAAGAGAACTTCTGCATGGAAGAAAGAGCTATGCAAGAAAGAGCTGTGGAAATCTACATAATGATTTCCTTGAAGCTTTGTCTTAATATCCATCTGTACAAGCATAGGGTAAAATCCAAAGACTGCATAAATAACAATGATCATAAAAAGAACAATTGCTAGGGAAGAGTAAATTGACCAATATTAAGAGTTCACGAAGTCTGGAAATCATTTGCATTTCCACTAGATGGAAGAGACCATGTTGAGTATATTAAGTGAAGACTGTGAAAGGGTCACATGTTAGTAGCAGGACTAAACTTAGGTTAGAGTAAAAGCCCACTCTACTCAGGCCCTACAAAATCCTAAAACAAGCCCTATAAAAGATCAAGCTGATTCACAAGTGCTCTAATTGCCTGCCATAATAGCTTACAACTCTAAAGTAATACAGTAAAATCCAGTTCTCAATGATGGAAAATTATGCTGTTTAGAATGTAATGAAAGTTACTAAACATGCAAAGAAGCAGAAAATAATAACTCCTACTAACTAGGAGAAAAAGCAGTTAATAGAAACAGACCCTGAAATGACAGAAATGATGAAATTAGTAGACAATGATTTTAAAAGAGCTCTTATAAATATGCTCAATGTGCTCCAGTATTTGAAGGAAAGTAATAAGAAGGTACCAAAGCCAATGATATCCACAAGACAATTGGAAATCTGGCTCTGAATAGTTGGTGATAGTAAATATTTTAATAATTTAATTTGTGATAATATTATTGTAATTATTTTTGAATAAATTCTTTCAGAAAATTACATTAAAATATTTATAGATAAAATGATACACAATAGGAATTGCTTCTACTTTTGTGGGTATGGGAGAAGTTAGATGAGATATAAATGAGGCAAGATTGGCTAGGATTAGATATTTAAGCTGTGTGAGTTTTGAGTTTATTCAATTACTGTATCTGCTTGTGTGTAAATAGTTAAAACTTGATGGAACTGTTTTTCAGCAGAAAGGATGAAGAAAATGAAAATGAATAAACTGGTAAATTGGCCATAATTTAAACAACACCTGGAGAGACAAGTAGATGAAAAACCGAGTGAGAAAGGTGAGAGGACACTATAGGACTTTAGCAATATTTGATTAGAGTCCCAGTAGGAGGAGCAGAGGTAATATTCAAAAACATAATGGCCGAAAAACTTCCAGAAGCGAGAAATTCTTCAATTTACAGAATCGAGTTACCCAGAAGAAATTCCAACTATAATAAAATTTAAAAATCCATACCTAGTCATAAAATAACAAAATTATGACAAACCAAAGAGAGGAAATACCTTTAAAAACTTGAAGAGACCAAACCCAAATTCTGCTTGAAGTACTGAAAACTGTAAGTTTTACTCAACTGTAAAAGTGAAAGTTTCTGTAAGTAGAATATTTTTAATTTTCCAGGGAGAAATTGTCCACCTAGAATTTCACACCCATCTAAAATGTTTTTCAACGGTAAGAGTAAAATAAAGATATTTTCAAAGCAATGAATCTGAAATAATTATTAATAGAAGTGTCTCACTGAAGGATATTTTAAAGGTGCTTAAGAAGGATGACAGTGATCCCAGATGGAAGTCGTGAAATGAAAAAGGGAATTAAGGGGGAAAATGGGTAATAATGTGAGCAACTATAAAGAAACATTGATTATATAAGGTAATTATAATAATATCTAATAGAATCAAAATTATTGAATCAAAATATCTGAAAAAATATCAAAAATATCAATCAAGAAGGATAGCATTAAATATTCTCAGGCCCTTGTGTTATCTGAGAGGACAGTAAATGTTTTGATTAATTTAGTTTTATATGAATATTGTAATTGCCAGGATAACCACTAAAAGAACTGAGCCAGATAGAACAGAGGAAAATGCTAAAATCAAGCAATACAAAAGTAAGCAATAAAGAAGAGAAACAATATTGGTCGAGCAGTACACATAGATAATAGATTTAAACCTGAATATAACAGTATTTATACAAATAATAATAACATAAAGGTTAAATTAAAATATAAAGGTTTTCTGAATGAATTTCTAAAATTCCAATCACATTATTTAAAAGAGAAACATCTAAAACCTAAGGATATGGAAAAGTTGAAAAAGTGGAAATAGGAAATATATACTAGGAAATTATTAACCAACTGAAATATTTTGTAGGTATGATAATAGGCAAACTAGATTTTAGGCAGAAACATTAAGGGAGGTAAAAAAGATTACTTCATATGAATAAGGAAAATATACCAATTTAAATCTTAAATTGCACTTAATATTGCTTCAAATATATAAAACAAAAATTGCCCATTCACTGAACCATAAAAGTTCAAAAATTTTAAAGAATTGCCATCATACAGGGACTATTTTCTGATAAAAGGCAAATAAAAGCTAAAAGTCAATATAAAAAGCAGAACTAGAAAATTGTTAAGTATTTGGACATTAACTGTTGTGAGTTGAAAAGAAATGAAAATGAAAGTAACACTTTTGATTGAATGATAGCAAAATATTACATATAGAAAATGCATGATGGAACTACAGTTGTACTTACAGAGCAGTTTATAGATTTAAATACCTATATTATAAAATAAGAAAGGTTAAAAATAACAAAATAAACATCCATCTCAGCAGTTAGAAAAGGATAACAAAAGAAATCCAAGCAAAGTAGAGGAAATGATGCAGTATTCATATTTATATCACCAGAGATTAGTGATATAGAAATGTATAGTAGTAAAGATTAACAAAAGCAAGAGTTGATTCTTTGAAAAAACTTACACAAATTATGAATATCTGGCCATTCTAAAGTAGTTATAAGTCAGTATTCCATCAGGGTACAGAAACTATATTGCTAATTTTAAGAGATTATTAGCTAGTAGCAGGGAATAGTCTACCAAGGGAGGTAAAGAAGACTCTAACCAACCTGGAAATAGAGGACATAGGGGCAGCTTTGAGCTGAGAGAAAGTACCCAAGGAAGGAAGAACCTTGAAAGAGGGACCCTGGCAAGGATGAGCTTCACATCTCATGGAGAAAGTGTGGCTGTGGCCCACTGCCTCTGAAAAGAATTTGCTAAATGCCACAGGCCAGACCTGGAGAACAGGAAATCATTTTCTGAGGGTGCCAGCAAAACTTACTAGGAAGCTGCCTGCTGGGTGCATTGGAAAATCATCCACTGAGGTGCTGCTGAAATCACGGAAGTGTGTGTCGCTGGGAGTTTCTGATGCTGCTGGCTGCTGTGAACCACAGGAGCAAGAAGAAAACTCATTGGAAGCAGAAAGGAAAGCCCCTTCTTACAGCTTTCTTGTAGTGCTCTCTACTGACCTAGTTTAACACTGTGCTAGCTGACAAAGGAGAAATATGTACAAGGTCTAACTCCAGTACTATAGAGGTAGGGTGATGAACGATGAGAGATCAATAACTGGCGCACATGAAATATTATATGAAAATACAGTATACAAATTGTGGGTGCCAGTAATATCTTTCAAATACAATGTTAAAGGAGAAAATCACAGAAGAATGATTATACTATGACTCTGTTTTATACCGAGTTGAAAAAAATGTCAGTGAATTTATAAAGTATAGTAAGAACATAATTGTCATAAAGTAGTTGTCATATTCCAGAGAGGGAGGAAAAACATTGTGAGCAATTAAAGACAATTGGTGTGTTTCAGGTGGGGCCTGATTGTGCCACCTGAAATTCTCTTTCTTGATCTTTATAGTGGGTATAATATGTGTACTTTATCACAATGTGTTAAATTATATTTATATGTTTAATAATGATATTAATATAGATACACCAGTTTCCTGTGTTTGTCTGGAATATTTTTTCTAGTTTTTATTTGCAACCATCTTGAGTAGTTAGATGTATCATACCGCTGTCTAGAGAGCTCAGGGGATTTACCAAAGTGGTGATTGAAGAATGAATAGTTTTCACATGATATGGTGGTTTGGCTGTGTCCCCACCCAAATTTCATCTGAATTGTAGTTTCCATAATCCCCACGTGTGGTGGAAAGGACCCCGTGGGGGATAATTAAATCATGAGGGCTATTTCTCCCATGCTATTCTCATGATAGTGAGTGAGTTCTCACAAGATCTGATGGTTTCATAAGGGGCTTCTTGCTTTGCTCAGCACCCATTCTTCTGTCTCCTGCTGCCTTGTGAAGAAGGATGTATTTGGTTTCCCTTCCACCATGAATGTAAGTTTCCTGAGGCCTCCTTTGCCCTGTGGAACTGTGAGTGAATTAAACCTCTTTTCTTTTTAAATTTTCCAGTCTCGGGCAGTTCTTTATAGCAGCATGAGAATGGACTAATACACCAGAGAAAACACTAATTCCTTATTCTGAGATGTTATATTTTGAACATATGAATTTTTGACTGTTAGTGCTACAGCCTAAGTTTAAATTTCTTGTTGTATCATAAATAAAATGGAATTCAGAGAGGTAAATTATTAGTTCAAGGTTACATGACTACCTGTGGCTAAAAGCTGGACTTATACAAGGTTTTCTGACTTTCAGTTCAGTGCTATTTCCATTACCCTGTGATGTTTTACCTATTGCATACCTTCGAAGAATGCATCACAACATCAAATGGAATCTAAATGGGGTAAACATGTTGACCTTATAGAGTCCCACGTATACTTTATGTCCTAAAGAGGCCCATTTTAACATGCTACAGAGAAGAAGGCTACTTTAATCACTTTTGAAGATTGTAGTCAAGCAACAAGAAACATGCATGTATTAATTTCATCTAACTAGGCTAACTTAGTGAAGTGAGGGCTGCTTTCTACTAATTTGATCATTTCCTCTTTAGTAACTAACATGATATGGTTTTTTGCAGGCATTTCCTTACTTCATATCTATAGAGAAACATGGATGTAGTGTGTAAGACCTAATGAGTACATTTCTACAAGGTCTTTCATTTTCTTCAACCTGAGAATTGGTTCCATTCTTTAGATAAGTAGTTTTATTCAAAATGATACTACATGTTCTTTCACCAACCCCCTGAACCACATTTTACTTAATGTAGTTCTGACTTGGCTTAAGATTTTGTATCTCCTTTATCTCTATGGGACAGTTTATAGCTGCCTATTCAAATGGGTTCTTTTACTTAAGAGTATAAAAAAAAAATCACAGCCAATTTGAACCAAATATTTTTGTCTCATGAAACTTAGAACTATTATTAGGGTACTCGCTCACTGTTCTACTTGTCCCTATTTGACCTCATTCTGCAGGTGAACTCTCACCATGTGCCAGTCAAGATGGCTTCCCTCAGGCTAGACACATATTTTTTTGGAGTCCCTGTTAGCTCCAGTGAAAAGCTTTAGAAAATACTTTAATTGGCTTTAGCAGAATCATGTGACCATATGGGAAATGGCCAGCTTTGGGTAATATTCTCTTTTTCTTGTGTGTAGAGGAAGGTATGGTAGTTTGAATGAAAGCCTGTTGGGATTGTAAGGAATCAGAGACCTTATTCTCCAAAGGAAAAACAGGGTGCTTTAAAAGCAAAGAAGGGGAACCAAGGAACATATTGCTATGACTAAAATCATAGCTTTCATAGTCCATTTATAAGGTCAAAATTACCGTTCTGGAAACATGTGTCTTACTGTAGTGCAGCTCATATATCGTATATTCTACATATGCACAAAGAATAATGTTAAAAATGTCATATGGAACGACGCATGCTTAGAAAACCTATATATTCTTTGACTTACAAGATGTTTTAGGTTTCATTTAAATATAAAAAACTTGGTCTCCATAGGTGTTCTTAAACATTTTTGATGAGAATATAAATTGACATAACATTTCTAGAAAATATTTTTCCATTGTGTAACCAAAAGACTTAAAAGTCTTCTTGAGATTTGACCTAAGTATTTAACTGCTTCAAGGTAATTATTCTAAAGAAATAATAAGGAACGAAGATAAAGATCATGTAGAAGAATGTAAATTATAGAGATATTCAAACTAATGAAAATTAGAGGCCAGGTGCAGTGGCTCATGCCTGTAATCTCAGCACTTTGGGAGGCCGAAGCGGGTGGATCACCTGAGGTCGGGAGTTTGAGACCAGCCTGGACAACGTGGAAACCCGGTCTGTACTAAAAATACAAAAATTAGCCAGGCATGGTGGCACGCGCCTGTAGTCCCAGCTGCTGAGTAGACTGAGGCGGGAGAATCGCTTGAACCTGGGAGGTGGAGGTTGCAGTGAGCTGAAATCGTGCCACTGCACTCCAGCCTGGGTGACAGAGCAAGACTCCGGAAAGAAAGAAAAGAAAAGAAAAGAAAAGGGAGGGGAGAGGAGAGGAGGGGAGGGGAATTAGGAACAGATTAAATGTCCTAATCTAGGAGAATGGTTTAAAAAAAGATGGCATGTCCAAATAATGTTGTATCATACAATCATATAAAATGGTTTTGAATCTAGTTTCTTTTTTCTGAGACAATGCTTTTGAATCTAGTTTCTTTTTTTCTGAGAAAAAAGAAACTTTTTTTCTGAGAAAAAAGAAACTAGATTCAAAAGCATATACTTATAATAGCTCATATTTCATGTTTGTAAATAGTTATATTTATACAGCTACACAAAAGTATCATGCTTTTCTGGGGAAAGAGATTGTATGTGGTTCTGCATTATGTTTGTATTGCTCTAATCTAAATTGATGATCTATTGTTATAAAATTTTTAGAAAAGTCTTAGTCTACTGAAAAGTATATCCTAGTTACCTTTAGTGATTGTATTCGTCATGGTCAATTAAGAGTTCTAGGTGCCTTGCCAATAGCTGTGCTGCTGTGACAATATAACTCGTTCCCACAGAGCTCAGTGCAAAATAGAGCTGCTTAGAAAAGCTCTGTCACCTCTGAGTACTTAAGTGTGTTTGTCAACAAGCACGGTGTAAGCTGCTTTGATGCCTGGAAAGAGAGGGTAGAATCAAAGTGACTAAAAAAGGAGTCTGCCTTTATTATTCCCAAAGGGTACTAAAAGATATAAACTTGTTGAGGGCAGGGTTGGTGTCTGCTGTGCCCATCAGATTGTCTGTTGCATAGGGGGTGTTCACTAAGTAGCCATTAGATGCATCATTTTCTCACTCACAGAAAGTAACAACTCAAGTAACAATACCAGATAGCTGTGAAAACATCTCCTCACTCACTACCTCTATCTTTGAAATATTTAAATGTTGGCACCTCTGAAGAGATGCTTGTCAGTTGGCATTTATAGAGACAAGCGTCATGCCACATGAGGTCTACAGCTTCTCCAGGTAACTCTCACCCTTTCTGACGGGATACGCTATGAGAAAAGTGTCATGCAAACAGCCCAGAAACAAGAACTGAACAGCACTAACATCAAACAAAAGCAGCCCCTGGATTTTCTGACAAACCAGAAATAATTATCCAGGTGCAGGCAGCATACCCAAGTTGGCATTTGTAAGTTCTTACATTTAGCAATAAATATTGGGAGGGAACCATGTCTGCAGTCTTGGGAGTGACTGAACCTTAGTTATTTGATTTATAGTGTTCCAAATCAGAACAGAAACCCCTTTCTTGCTTCAAGTACATGGTTGGATTCTTGGCAATATGTATAGACCAAGTGGAGCTTACCTAAACCTGCTTTCCATTGACTTTTACCCTCATATTTTCTTCTACTAAGAAACTGAAAATGACTAAAGGCAGCAAATAAAACTTGTGGCCAGGACATAGCTCTGCAGTTGTTTGGCAAAGGCTAGGCACACTGAGTGAATAACAAAAGGAAAACAACCAAGGAATCCACAGATTGAAAAGATTTAAATACATTTGTTACAGCATGTACCCAAATACCTACTAAAGAAATTACTGTGCAGCGGTGCATGCCATAGGGATACTTTGTATATATGACAAATAAGGAAAATGTCCCTAAATCCTTCTTGGACTAAAGCCCGATACCCATTCTCTGTATTTAACAGATTCTCAGAAGGCACGGCAGAGTTGAGGTGTCTCAGCCACTGTGTGCCAGGGAAGCATCACCTAGAGGTTTGGAACAAAATTGAGAGTGGGATCATTTGAAATCAACAGGGTACAAAGTAAGCACAGTAGCATAGCTCCCAGCGGCACACTACTCATTGCATGACCCACATTTAAACAGCAGCTTCCTGCTGAAGTCAGAACATAAAGGGATGCCTGAAGGAATTCTGAATAGGGTGGGGAAAAAAGGTGGGAAAGAGATGAATGCACAGTGTCTGGAGTTAATAAAATTCATTTCCTCCTAAGGCTCATGGCCATGGGATAGAGAGAAGAAGGCTGAAGGCAAAGGTAGGTGTTCCTGGGCAGGTAAGAATCATGCGTGAGGGGGAATGCATCATGCTTCTGTAAGAATGCTGATTCCTAAAGGGAACTCCTGAGGACATCTGATGGACACTGGAGTCCTTGTGGCATTGTTCGTGCAGGGGATGCTAACACAATGACAGACAAGCAGGCAGAATGGGGAAAAGTGAGCAAGTAAATATGCTCACCAGTGTTAATGAGTTGTTTGTTTTGAAACTCAATCATTTTCGAAAAGCTGAGTAATTTCTTTACAGCAGTGGTTGTCAAACTTATCTGTCTATGACAATCACCTGGAAGGCTTAGTAAAGCACGAATTTCCAGGGCTCTGTATTTAAAGTTTCTGATTACATATTTCTGGGGTAAGACTTGAAAATTTGCATTTCTGTTAGGTTCAAAGGTGGTGCTGATGGTGCCAGTTTGGGCAGCGAAACTGAAAACCACTGCTTCTAGCACACAGGGACCTGGGGAGTGTTTATAAATGACTTTGATTCAGTAAAGATCTTTCTGTCTCAGCTTCCTAAAGTATCAATTTCATTAAAATACTAATAGAAAAAGATAAGTAGAAAGTAAGCATATTAATGTTTAGTAATTCCTTGGAGTACGACAATGGGCAACTTTGCCTGTCATATATTTTGTTCTTTGGTTTCATTTGCCCATGGGGCATATGAACTTAGATATTCTGCTTGTCTCCCCTTTCTATGGTAACCATCTCCCTACTCCTAACTCAAATAGCAGCACCAGGTTTTAGAAGCCTATGACTGTTATGTCAAGACCCCAACCCTCCCTGTAGCACCACTGCTATGCCACTGGGGCAGCAAGGCAAATTCAAAGCGAACGACTGGCAAAGATGATACATTTCTCTGGAGACTCTAATGCGTTTTTTGCACAACCAGCTTAATTAAGAATCTGTGGCAATATATTAACCACAAGCTTATGGATCTCAATATGCCAATCAAACATAATGAGATAAATGCAAATGTCAAAGCACAGACTCTTTGCCTAGGAATATCAGAAGGCTTAAAGCTGTACCTCAGTCAGTTGTCAGAAAGCAATGGGAATGGCTGGGCCTGAGGAGGGCAGGGTTTGCCCACTGCAATTTAAAAATCCATGGCATGACCTCCAGGACTGAGCTCTCACATCTCCAGGGTATGAAAATAAGGCTAAAGGCTGGGTGCTGTGGCTCACGCCTATAATCCCAGCACTTTGGGAGGCCAAGGCAGGCAGATCACCAGAGTTCAGGAGTTCTAGATCAGCCTGGCCAACATGTTGAAACCTCGTCTCTATTAAAAATACAAAAATTAGCTGGGCATGGTGGCAGACGCCTGTAATCTCAGCTACTTAGGAGGCTGAGGCAGGAGAATCACCTGAACCCAGAAGGTGGAGGTTGCAGTGAGCAGAGATTGCGCCATTGGACTTCAGCCTGGGCGACAAGAGTGACTCCGTCTCAAAAAAAAAAAAAAAAAAAAAAGGAAAAGAGGCTAAAAATGGTTACTTTACAGCCTCACATTAAGATGATGATGATGATGATGATGATGATAAATCTCAAGATGCTGACCTACTTCTGAAGAATGAAGAACAGGGCTAGAAGTCAGGAGCCAAAATCCACATTTGCATTCCAGATCTGTCACTATAAGACAAGCCAGATGACATCCCTTTGAATATCTAGTGAAGTAGGAAGGCTGATAACTGCTTGTTTTATAATAATGCATATCGGTAAAGGAAGTAATGGATTTAATGATATTATTTTATCTTCTGAATGAGTAGGTTAAAAAATGGTTAAAATAGAGGACTGTCATCTGTTTGGTGTATCTGGCTCAGGGCCAGATTTGATGAACTTATAACGGTTGAACAACTTGCAACGTAAAGCTGGCTAACAGATGGTTGTTAACTTGAAACGTGTGTTCTGGTGGCTGAAGGGCTCGGCCTTGCTAGGATTGGTGGTGTTCGCTATTTTTATTCAATAACAAATTGAAAGCACAGTTATCAAATTTATGAGTGACACAAATTTGGAGGAGACAGCTAATATCTTCTGTGAATAAATTAACAGTGAAATATATTTTCTTTTCAACTTGGTAATAAAGTGACTATAATAAGACATATTTTAACAGAGAAAAATGTAAGGTCCTCCACCAGGACAAAAAATGACCCAGAAAGCAAGTCCTACCAATAGGATAGGTGAATTAAACATTATATACATGGAAAAGACTTGCTTTTAATATTAAGCATTTATGAGATTTAGCTTCTAAGAAAGTCAATGTGATTTTTTGTTGCCTTTAATGAATTATACAGAATGATAGAAGTGATAGTTTACTGTAAATTAGCCAGATTATATCCTGAGCATCATCCTTATTTCTGGACAACACTCTTTTGAGTATAGAGAAAAGCAACCAGGTGGGGGAAGGGAAGGATTTCACATGAAGCATGGTTGAATGAACTGAAAGATTTTAGCCCTTATACATGAAAACTAAAGGGACAATTAGAGGTCTGATTTAAATTACTTAAAACTATAGTCATGGTGAAGAGAAACTTTTATTTATTTTTGTATGTAGAGCCCTGGAAAATATAATTAGGACCAGAACTTAGGGAGGCAAATTTTAGGTCAGCATGAGAAAGAAATTCTTTCTTTTAAAAAATGTTTATCAAAATGATACATTGGTTACAGAGGCAAAAAAATGCTGCCAAACATGTAATTAAAATCTACAGTTATCTTCTCCCTCTCCACCCTAATCCTTGCTCCCTGGAGGCAACCTCTAGGGAATTATTTTACTTAATTTCCTGGTACTCCCTCTATTTTCCAAATGTCATGCATACTCTACTTTAAAAAAATTAAATCTAATGACTTCTATAGAAAATGAGAGTTTGGTTCTCTATTATTCTCCCTTCTCCTTCTCCGTTCTGTCAATTTAGTTAAAATAACTGTTTCTGCTTAAATCAATATCCAGGATGTACTTTATGTAAATAGTTTATGATTGAGACATATGAAGTATTATGAGTATATTTTCTTTCTTTCTTTTTTTTTTTTTTTTTTTAAGACGGTGGAGTCTCCCTCTGTTGCCCTGGCTGGACTGCAGTGGCGCAATCTCAGCTCACTGCAAGCTCCACCTCCCAGGTTCATGCCATTCTCCTGCCTCAGCCTCCCTAGTAGCTGGGACTACAGGCACCTGCCACCACACCTGGCTAGTGTTTTTTATATTTTTAGTAGAGACGGAGTTTCACCATGTTAGCCAGGATGGTCTCGATCTCCTGACCTCGTGATCGGCCCTCCTCGGCCTCCCAAAGTGCTGGATTACAGGCGTGAGCCACCACGCCTGGCTGACTATATTTTCTTATGGAATGATTTGTCTTCCTTAGAATTAATAACTGTTTTTTTTTGTTTGTTTTTTCCCTTAGGTAATTTGTGTTATTTCATCCCCAAACTCTCTAGGACAGCTACATAACTTAAATCAATACAATAAAATGCACTGGTCCATTTCTTAGCACTATTTTTTCCTATCAAAATTCTCTCTGAAGTCCTCAGTTCAGTGGCTTCCATCTTGATGTAGCTGTGGTTTGTGCGATTCCCTTTACTTCTTTTTTGACTCTTACAGTATCCTCTTTCTTGTTTTATTTCCCTATTTGGTGGAACATTTTTCTGCAGTAGTTTCTTCAGAATAAATGTATGAGAAGTAAAATTTTTGAAATGAGCATCTATTCTTTTTTAAGTTTGATTGAGAACATTCCTGGGCTTAGAATTCTAGATTTGAAATTACATTACTTCTAAATTTTGAAGACATTGATTTATGCTATTGTTTTCCAACTTTCAGGATCTTTGTTAAGAAGCCTAAGCCCTTACATTCATGCTGCTTTTTTTTGCCCCACTTCTGGGAAGATTTTAGTAACTTCTCTTTTTCTCTTGTTAGTCTGAAATTTCTCAGTGATTTCCGTTGGTGTAGAACTTTTTCATTCATTTTACAGGGCACTTGGGAAACTCTTGATTTTCATTTCTTAGAAAGTCTTTCATCTTCTTCTTCTTCTTTTTTTTTTTTTTTTTTTTTTGATGGAGTCTCACACTGTCGCCTGGGCTGGAGTGCAATGGTGCGATCTCGGCTCACTGTAACCTCTGCCTCCCAGGTTCACGTGATTCTCCTGCTTCTGCCTCCTGAGTAGCTGGCATTACAGGTGCACACCACCACACCTGGCTAATTTTTAGTAGACACGGTTTCACTATTTCAACCAGGGTGGTCTCGAACTCCTAACTTCGGATCCACCCACCTCAGCCTCCTGAAGTGCTGGGATTATAGGTGTGAGCCACTGCACCCGGCCCCTTCTTTCGTCTTCTTTATTAGTTTTTTTTGAAAGCAAATTTCCCCTTTTTTTTTTTTTTTTTTGTTGTTCTCTTTCTAGAATTCCTGTTAGTCAAATGTACCTTCTGAATCTTCTAATTTTCTCATATTGTCTTTCATATTCTCTTTCTTTGTATTTTGTTCTGTGTTTTGGAGAGTGCCACAAATGTGTCTTTTAATCAGTCTATCAGAGTTTTCATTTTCACTACTGTAGTTTGAATTCCAAGGGACTCCTTTTTGTTTTCTGAAAGTTTTGTTCTTGTAACATTCTGCTCTTTATTTTATGAGTACAGAATTTTTACCTCTTTAAACAATTAATGTTAATATTCTCTACATTATGTGTCTCCTTCAAGTTCCTTTTTTTTTCCATACATTGATTTGGACTGTCTTTAATGTTAGAGAGTTTCTTACAAAAAATGCTGGAATATCCTTTCATATTCTTGGGTGAGTGTATTAAATTTGGCTGTCTGGGAAATGGAGTCTCTGTAGCAAGTTTACTGGGAATTCCCTTGAAATCAACACCTAAGGGGGAAAATGTTGAGAAATTGAATGGGAATATGGTTGCAATCAGTTCACAGACAATCACATGGAAAGCTCTGGAGTTTGGATGTCTCCTCACAGATGTAAAAATTAATTTAAGCAAGTGGGCTAGACTTATTTATCCCATACCTATAAGGGCTATTTCCAGGGGTGTGATCTTATGAGAGTCATCTCTCTTGACCTGCGAGCAATTCCCTAAGAGGGAATCAGCTATACTCCATAAGCCACCAACACTCACACAGTTGACAATACCACCTCAGTCCTGAAGAGGACTCAGGGTGATACACTACAGCACCTTCTATAGAAAGGCACTAAAATGCTATCATGTAGATGAGATTAGGCAAATGGTAGACCTCATCACAAAGTTATCATTTCAGAAGAGGGAATACCTTGAGACAGCCTCAAATGTCAGTATCAGAGGTATTTCTCTTGGGCTGGTAAATTTCCACAGATGAAATTGGGGAAGGCGATGGATAGCGGCCAGTGTACTAGAAGACCATTCGGGGATCTCTGTATTCACTGTGCAGATCTTGTCTTAGTCCTCTTGTTTTCCAAAGATGCTTCACCTCCACCATCCACTGTGCCTTGTATCTGAGTGTCCACAATCTTCACAATTTAATATCTTTAGAAAGTAAACCAATGCGCTTCTGCCTGGATGGGAAGAACAGCTTCCTGGCTTTGTAGGGTGAGGGAGGGAATCTGTGTGTCAGACTCTTCTTACATATCCTTTAATAAATTCTCCCATATTTAGACTGACATTACAGATGTACCTGAGCTTTTCCATGGTTAGTCTTTCCCCTGGCAGGCTTAAGTTTCAAGTTTCTTTATTCCTCCAAATCAGCTTCCAAAGTTTTATTGACATTCTTGGTAGATATTTAGCAATTTCTTAGTCATTTTACTTGGATTTTGGAAATAAAGAGAGGAGATAAATGAATTGTTCAATCTTCCATGTTTGACTTTAAGTTCCAGTAATTACCGTCTAAAAGGCAAAATGTGCTATCTGCACTATCTCAAGAGATGATGAATTCTCAACCACTGGAGGTGTTCGAGCAGAGAACAAATGATCACTTGGTATGCTGACAAGATTCCTGTGTCACATTGGAATTAGGAGCTAATTTTATCCAATCTTGAGTGTCAATGGTTCCATATGTTGTAGGATAAAGGGCTTTATGTCCATGAGAGAAAATGTTCCATGGAAGTCAGAACAGAAGTCCATGTAGTACAACTTCCTCATTTTGTAGATGGACTTAATACTCAAGGCCTTTTTTGACTTAGCTTCCATTTACTACTTTCGTTCCAAACTCACGACATTACCCCAACACACCCTTGGATTCAGCTGTACAGAATTTCTGGCAGTTTCCCACAAGTATGATGGTATTTCATGCCTCCTTGTGTTTCCACATGCTGCTCACACCTAGAGAGCTCTTTTCCTTTTTTTGTCAAAACAACTCCTACTCGTCCTTCAAAAACTTAACCCAAGCATATCATCCTACACAAAAACTTCCCTCAGTGCCTTCTCTACGTCTTATTTAGTTGCTTCATTTTCATGTGTTCTCCACTACACTGTAAGTGCCTTAAATAGAGGAAATATTCATATGCACTTCTAGGGCTAGCACAGAACTTGGTGAATAATAACAGCTCAATAAATCTGGTTGAATGAATGCTTGAGTGATGAATGAGTAAGAAAACTGAGTCTGAGAAATTTTAAGTGACTTAACCAGTTTGTTGGAAACGTAAGAAGGGCTTTCAGATTTCCTGTAACATGTTCCTTTAATCACAAAACCTCCCATAATTTTCATTTTCTTTTTTAAATTATACTTTAAGTTGTGGGGTACATGTGCAGAATGTGCAGTTTTGCTACATAAATATACACGTGCCATGGTAGTTTGCTGGACCCATCAGCCTGTCATTCTTCCAATGTTATCCCTCCCATAGGCCCCCAACCCCCAACAGGTCCCAGTGTGTGATATTCCCCTCCCTATGTCCACGTGTTCTCATTGTTCAACTCCCAGTTGTAAGTGAGAACATGTGGTGTTTGGTTTTCTGTTCTTGTGATAGTTTGCTGAGAATGATGGTTTCCAGCTTCATCCGTGTCCCTGCAGAGGACACGAACTCATCCGTTTTATGGCTGCATAGTATTCCATGGTGTATATATGCCACATTTTCTTTATCCAGTCTGTTATTGATGGATATTTGGGATAGGTCGAAGTCTTTGCTATTGTGAATAGTGCTGCAATAAACATACATGTGCATGTGTCTTTTTTAAAATTATACTTTAAATTCTCGGGTACATGTGCACAACATGTAGGTTTGTTACATATGTATACATGTGCCATGTTGTGTGCTGTACCCATTAACTCGTCATTTACATTAGGTATATCTCCTAATGCTATCCCTCCCCCTTCTCCCCTCTCCACAATAGGCCCCGATGTATGATGTTCCCCTTCCTGTGTCCAAGTGATCTCATTGTTCAATTCCCACCTCTGAGCGAGAACAGTGCATGTGTCTTTATAGCAGAATGATTGATAATCCTTTGGGTATATACCTAGTAATGGGATTGCTGGGTCAAACGGTATTTCTAGTTCTAGATCCTTAGGAATCGCCACACTGTCTTCCACAATGGTTGAACTAATTTACACTCCCACCTACAGCGTAAAAGCATTCCTATTTCTCCACATCCTCTCCAGTATCTGTTGTTTCCTGATTTTTTTAATGCTCTTCATTCTAACTGGCGTCAGATGGTATCTCATTGTGATTTTGATTTCCACATCTTTAATGGCCAGTGATGATGAGCATTTTTTCATATGTCTATTGTCTGCATAAATGTCTTCTATTGAGAAGTATATGTTCATATCCTTTGCTCACTTTTTGATGGGGTTGTTTTTTTCTTGTACGTTTGTTTAAGTTCTTTGTAGATTCTGGATATTAGCCCTTAGTCAGGTGGATAGATTGCAAAGATTTCTCCCATTCTGTAAAAACCTCGCATAATTTTCTACCCACACATTCAGGTATGAGATGACCTGTCTCTTTTCTTCCTCCTTTTCCTTTTTTTCTCTGTTTTATTCTTCTTCTTTCAAAATGTATTTAGTATCCTCTTTTTGGTGAGTTTGGAAAATACAAACATAAATTTCATTTCTCTGGCTCTAACTCCATTTCTCTGTTACAAATCTCCAGTCTTTTTCAAAGCTGTATCTATTATTTCTAGACTGTCTCACATTTACTCAAGATTAAGTCCTCTTCATTACTACTTTTATCTCCCATTTATGTATCTCATCTCTTCCCTCCTTCAGGAAGATCACATGCTTGGGCCTCTCTTGCCTTTAAAGCCATTCTGTCACTTGTTACTATCCTGATGGTAAGGGTTCGCATGAGAATCTTGATGTCTGTGACAAGCCTGTTGTTCCTTATTGTTTCTTCTTGCTTTTTGTTATATATCATCATATTAGTTCTAAAATAAAGATTTCTTTGAACCCCATTATCTTACGGTAGTTTTAAAATATGACTGATCATGCAGCCTCCTTCTCAGGATTCACATAAGTCATATAAGTCTGTAAGAGTTGAACTAGAAGCAAACTCAAGTGGCAGAGACCTACCCGCCTCTTTTGAGAACTCAGGCTTTGTTATTGGGCAAATTCGTCTGTGAAATTTTCTTCTTCTCTTAGGATGGGTTATTTCCTAAGAAACTTTTCAATCCCTTACACAAATAAGCTCAAGCTGGGACTGTTCTTCCAGTCTGCTAGAAATACCCAACCATGTTTGAATCCCAGCAGTGAACATAATTTAGACTCAAGCTGTGATCATATCTATATAAGGAGAAAAAATGAATTACATATTCCAGTTGAGTATATGTATTCATAAATGGATAAGCAAGACAAACTGATCAGGGGCCATGGAATAAGCAAATGCTCTGATAATCTGTTCTAAGTTATTAATAATTTAGGAGTCAAACTTAGATAAACTCTCCCACCTACACCCCTTAAGAGTATTTGGATGAGTAGGTCAAAAGTGCTATTTGTTTTTATGTTATTTTATTATAAATAACACAATACTAAGAGCTGACATTTATATCATTTTGCCTTGTGCCAGACAGTGCTTTAAGGGCTTTACATGCATTAATACATTTAATCCTCATAATAAAATCACATGAGGTAAGAGAAAATTTTGGCCCCATTTTATGAATGATGAAACTGACTTACAGAGAAATTGAATCACTTGCCCAAGATCAAACAGTTAGTAAGTGACTGAGTCAGGATTTGAACCACATTTTGAACTGACTCTAGACCACAAGCTCTCAAATGCTGTGTGGTTCTGACCTTTCTCACTAATGTAAAACGATGCCCTCCAAGAAACTGTGACGCAGCAATAAAGTTCACAATATGTGACACAGGGAGGAAGTAACACAACCATATCTAAAACAAATAAGTGCTACTTTTTAGTCACTCTGCTAAAATGCTTTACCTCTGTTTTTCAATTAATACAACAACTCTATTTCATTTCTGTCCCTGCGATGAAACTAAGTCATTTGTCCTGTTTTACCTTACTGGTGAAACCAGGATTCTAGCTCAGATCTGTGAGAATCCGAAACTAAGATCAGAACTGCCTCTCAAGACTGCCTTCCATGTAATCCAGGAGAGACCCTTGGCTTTATTTAACTTAGCATTTGCAGTTCACAATAGTTTCAAATGATCCACATTCCCAGATAGGTAGTACAATTAGTAATCTTAGAACATTAACACTAGCTGCTGTGCAGGCTCCAGGCCAGACCACCATCCAGGACTGTTATTTATGGCCACTTTGTGACTCACTGTTCATATTTGTATACAATTTAATTTTTAAAAATATGCTATACAGGTATTTGAAAATTTGAAATTCATGAGGATCTGGGGCAAGTCTTGAACATTATAAAATGAAGTTGTACTTTCCTCCATGTTGTCTGACCCCACAGGTTTATATACATATATCTATAAACATATCTGTGTTTACTTCTGTGTGTAACATATGGCTTGCTACATTCAGGTTGCATTTTTTAAATGGCTAGAATGGTAAAAAGACTGAAATCCTGGTATCAGTTTTTGCTTTATTTTGTTTTGCTTTCTTCTAGATTTATTGCTCTATACATTCACCGAAAAATCTCAATTAAATTTTTTTATAGGTGTAGGGGATAAAAATGCAGTTTTGGTACATGGATATATTGCATAGTGCTGAAATCTGGGCTTTTAGTGTAATCATCATCCGAATATTGTACACTGTACTCATGAGGTAATTTCTCATCTGTCACTTATTAGTCTAAAAAGGGAATAAATTATTAGTATTAGTACCATAAAATAATGTTGTGATATATATGACATATGCTAGTTTTACAGAAGTTCATTTGTTCTCTAAGGAGAGAATATGTATTTCACTTATTTTGAGGAATAAAAATGTTAATGACTAGAATTTAGGATAAAATTAGATGATTCCACAAGATGTCACTATTTCCCTTTCAGTGGAAATAGTTTGCCATCAAATTGTATCTAAGATATTTTAAAGAAATAGAAATAAAGTAAATAATGTCCTTTTGTATGAGTGAGTCAACCAGTATAACATACTATCTACAAAGAGACATTCAAATATACAACCCAACCCTGCATGTCAATTTAGATACTGGTGCAGTGTAGCCATCTTAGCAAAGAGCCTGATGTGTACAGTATTGATACATACTTTAAAGAGCGGGATCCATGTACAGTTCAATGGTCTGTTTAGCTCCAAAGAAAAATGTGGGTAAAAGTAATTTTCCTATTAAAAAGTAAGAGTTTCAGTTATAGTCTACAAAGCCTCACAACTACCTTATTACTTGCTTCTTTATTCCTAAAATCATTGAAGCTTCACAACTTTATTGACCCAAGTATAGAAGATTAAGTCCCAAAAACACCGGAGAATGGATTTAGAGGAATTTACGGTTCCCCCTCCATTTCAATAACTAGATCAAATATGGAAGCATCAATTTGATTTTGCATAGAATAAGTATGAGGGCTAGTTTTTCCTCAAACCACTTTCATTCTCATGTCATGTTCTATTTTCCTGTCTTAATCTGTTCAGGCTGTATACAAGGTCCCACAGACTGGGTGGCTTAAACAACAGAAATGTATTTCTCACAGTTCTGGAAGCTGGGAAGCCCAAGATCAGGATGCTGGCAGATTTGACATCTGGTGAGAGCCGTCTTTTGGTTTGCAGGTGGCCATGTCTTCAGTGTATGGCAAGGAGCAGACAGAGAGGGAGAGATCCTATTCAGAGGCTCCAGCTTCAAGATCTCCCAAAGGCCCCACCTCCAAATACCATCATATTAGGAATCAGGCTTCAACATATAAAGTTTGGAGGGGCACAAATATTCATTCCACAGCACTGTCTAGACTACCTTAGCCATAAATCCTTGAGAGAAAATAAATGGGATGGTATAATAAAACACAAAATAGAACATTTAGAATAACTTTTTATTTTCCAGAAGCCCATATTTTTTCTACCAGACATGTTTGAAGACTTCTGTTAACTCAATAAAAATGCAGTTTGGTGACCTGATGTGAAAAGATGACATGGATTAATTCATCCAGCAAAAACTTGTTAAGGTTTGCTATAATTCCATTGTTTTGATAGAGAGGGAAGATGTGAACACATGAAAGATAAGGTACCATTCCTCACGGAGCTTCCGGTCTAATGAGGAAGAAAGACAAACAAGGAAGTGTAATATACTCTCAGGGCAATGGCAGATGTATTCATAGGCTGTAAGTGCAGTAGGCTCACAGTGAAAGTGAGGGTCTGCAGCTCATGTTCAAGAAGTCCTAGTTGCTCGTTGAGTTAGTAGTTTTACTGATGACAGTTAACTTGACATTAGAATAAACCACCCAATGAAGAACATGTTTTATAGATTATAAGGCACATACATATACGTTAGTACATCTAAGATATTTATTTCAAAATAATGTTTTATTCAAGCAAAAGTGAGGATATCATTCTTTTTAGAGGTTTTTCTAATAAATTCTTATGCTTAAACCTTCCATCTCGGATTGAGTTTGGAAACACATGACTTTATGTTCTCTACCCTAACTAATCTATTTATTTCAATAACATAAATCTGAATGTTTCATTAGAGAAACAAATTGTGAGCAAAGAACAGTATGTTGAGGCTTCTTGTCCTTTGTAGATGTCTAATAGATCTTCATATAAAATAGAGTGTTTTATAAAATAGAATTATTGTTCATCTCACTGAACTTGCATCTCTACTAGATAATTGCATAGATTGATTAGCATTTTAGTAGAAAGAAATGACAATTTTTCTCTTCAGAAATTAAAAAGTGTTTTAATCTTTAGTTAAGGAGAGGACTTGTTGTTGTTGTTGTTTTTGAGATAGAGTCTCGCTCTGTCCCCCAGGCTGGAGTACAGTGGTGTGATCTCAGCTCACTGCAACCTCCGCCTCCCGGGTTCAAGTGATTCTCTTGCTTCAGCCTCTAAAGTAGCTGGGACCACAGGCACGCGTCACCACACCCAGCTAATTTTTGTATTTTTATTAGAGACGGGGTTTTACCACATTGGTCAGGCTGGTCTGGAACTGCTGACCTCGTGATCCACCCGCCTTGGCCTCCCAAAGTACTGGGATTACAGGCACCCAGCCAGAGAGGACAAGTTTTATTTTAAAGTTTGGCATAGTTGATATACACAGATTAGAGTTCTCCTTTAAATCTTTAGTAGTTTCAAAAACTGACAGAAAATACCAGAAGTCTTTAAAGAATAAATAAAGAGGAGCAGGAAGCAAGAGGAAGCCAAATTTTCAACTCTAGATATTGGTAATATTAATTATGGGATGTATATAGAACGGAGTAGTATGCCATTGTTAAAAATTATTTTGTGTAAGGTTAGTTAATAAAATAAGTATATTTATGGTATGCTTTAAATGAAAAATCACATTATAAAGCTAATTATTGTATGATTCAAATTTGTGTTTTAGAAACCCTATGTACTGTTTTGCTAATCTGTACCTCTTTAATTTTGTAGGAGTAATTTATTATATATTCGAAAAAAGAAAAGTAGTAGAACTGGTGTTTGTGTGTCTTCTCTTTATTCTTTTTAAGATATGACTGCTGTTTAGTCTGCTTTATTTTTCATTCTGTCATTATTTCAAAGGGAGACACTCTATCCTAGAGCCTTTGTATATAGTTATCTCGTGAGTACCGTAAAAGTATTTATTAGTCATTTTTATTTCAGTGATAACAATTGTTAATTATGTTCCTAAGGGAAAGAAAAATGCCTGAGGCCTCAAGTCACAAAATTATCAAGTACTTACATTTTCGGGGAATAAATGCTGAGATTGCATGCAAGTTTTATTTTTCAAACTAATGTTTGTCCCAAAACCTCCAGCACGGTAAAATCCATTTCCCGTAGGTGCTTCTCAAAAGCTTCCATTGCTACTTAAACTCTAAACTGCCTCCTCCTGGCCTTCCTCTCTCTAGGTCTCTCTCTTTTATTCTTCCTAAAAGCTGCACTCTCTCTGACTGTGACTTTGATATTAATTGAAGTCCATTGTATTTCCTTCTGGAGGTTATAGGACCTCCTGTAAAGTGTCTGAGCCTACCTTGTCAGCAGTGGTGGCTGACGCACTTCTCTGATAAGTTTAATCTCACATCTCATGATTATAGAATAGTAGCAGAGTACTAAGGCAGCCAAAATATAAGGAACATGATTAATAAGAAAAATATTACCAGCAGTGCAACTTCCATGTGAAAAACTTACATGCTCACACACCACTCAACTAAGAAACACAGTTCATTTGATGCAATACTGGTGAAGATTGGAGAATGTCCCAAATTAATCCATATATTGTTTCCTGGCTCTCATTCTTCAAATTTCAGAAGGCAGTTATGATTTTCTTTGAATGATTTTAAAAATTTTATTATTTTGACTGTAACTCAAATTATCTGCCCTAGTGTAGTGAACCTCACTTTGGGTCTCTATGTATTGGCCCAGCCATTGTTTTATGAACTGTGATTGTGAAGGGGCCATCCATTTACTGACATGACCCCAGTATACACTCTCTCCACTGAATATCACCTGAAGCCACAGCCCTGGGTACCCTGTGAGTCACCAGTTCTACTATGATTGGTTTCAAATATGAATATACAACCGTCATGACTTTTATAATAAGAAAGTAATTTATAAAAGCTCTAAATGTGATTTCTGTCTTCCAAATCTATAGCTAATTTTTATCATGTTTGAACACGATGGAAATTATCCTTCCTCAGTGTGATCACATTTGCTTTCCACCGTTTTTCTTGCTTTGTGGATTTCTACATACATACTTGTTTCTCTGTTCATGTGTTTTTGTTCTGTTTTCTTATTTTGTTTTATATTGGAACATCTAAATATTTGAGCATGGATTCAGAACTATTTCACATGGAATGAATACTTCAGGTTTGGAACGTCCGTTCCTCCAGCAAAGGTTTTCTGAATTGCTCTTCTCCTTTTCGGTGTGTTTTTCACACATGAATTGAGATCTTTCACAATCTAATCACACAGAACTTTTTATCAGTTTCTGGAATGTGATATGGTCTCCTCATTTCTTGCCAACCTGTTCCCTCAGCCTGAAAATTTTTCCCGACTTCTCACTTGGCCTAACTCCTGCTCTAAGTTTTAACGTTGGTTCCTTTGTTAAAGCTGTCTCTCCCCATTCCTTTCTCTCTCCAAGTCCCTCCAAAAATACACAACATAGACTTAGAAACTTCCAGAAAGAGTTTCTGTATATCTGGGCCAGTTTGGCTGCTTCTGTTTAGGAATCTAGACTCTATCTCCTCTGGCTGGTGGGGCTGGAGGTGACCTCCCAAAGTTGGAGATGGGTGCAGCAAGGAGGTCTTTCCAGCATCCTTCTTTCTCCTCCCTGCAGTACCCACAAGGAGGCCCCTTCTCAGCCAGAAAAGAAGGTGATTACAAGAAAGATACTTTGAAGGTGGCCTAGTCAGAAAATCAGAGTAAATTTATAACCTGGTTATCTAAGAAATGAACATGAATGTCTCTTATCTGGAAATTACAGCTGTTTCAAACTTACTTTTTGATTCCTTCCCCAGTGCACTCATCATCAAATCATTAATTCCTTTTTCTGAAACACTCCTTCTTTTCTGTTCTCCAAGCCATTGGCTTAAAATATCTCCTTTTGCTTTTGTTTCTTTACAAATATGCCATCATTTAAAAATATTCCCATGAGTTACTGTTCTCCTTACTGAACTTCCTCTTGAAGCTCTTTGTTATTCTTGCTCCAAGTCCTGACTGAGTGTTCCCGAGGCCTGTGGGAAGGACATCCCTGCAATATCATCCAAGAATGCCCTGTTGGTGCACTCAGTTATTGCAGTTATTATTTCCTCAATCCTGTGCCTTCCTCTCTGTGGGTTTAATCATTAATAACAAAATGTTGGTACAGTTCACCCTCAAGTAGCTTCCTAAGAAAGAATACATAGGTAGGATTTCAGAGACAGCGCTTGTCTGTAAATGCTTTTCGTGTGTGTGTGTGTGTGTGTGTGTGTGTGTGAGAGAGAGAGAGAGAGAGAGAGAGAGAGTGAGTGTCTCACTCTGTCACTCAGGCTAGAGTGCGGTGGCACTATCTTGGCTCACTGCTACCTCTGGCTCCTGGGTTCAAGCAATTATCCTGCCTCAGCCTCCCAAGTAGCTGGAATTACAGGCTTGTACCACCACACCCAGCTAATTTTTTTTAGTTTTAGTAGAGACAGGGTTTTGCCATGTTGGCCAGGCTGGTCTCGAACTCCTGGCCTCAGGTGATCTGCCTCGGCCTCCCAAAGTGCTAAGATTACAGGCGTGAGCCCCTGTGCCCTGTTTGTAAATGCTTTTAATCCTGCTGTCTGCTGATTAATAGTCTGGCTGGGCATATAATTCTAGGTTAAAATTTACTTCCTCTCCAAAATTTGAGCATATTCTTTATGAGCTTCTAGCATTGAAACTTGCTGTTAAAATGTGATATGTCATATGCCTCTCCATTCCTTTGTAAGGTGATGTTTATTTTCTCTGAAATTTTAGTTACTCCTCCTTACTCCCTTGTAAAATTTCACGAAAAAACGTGCCTTGGTGAGATCCCCTTTCCATGGGTTGCACTGGGCACCTGATGAGCCATTTCAATTGGTAGCATAAATGTACATACACTCTGGGAAATGTTCTTGTATGAGTGCTTTTATGATGAATTACATTTAATATTTAAGAGTGAGGGTTCTAGAGTTCTGAAGCATTTACATTAGGTAGTTTAAAAATCTTTTTCTGCTACTCAACTTCTTATCTAAAAATTAGTATAATAGTATAACCTACTTCATAGAGGTCCTCTGGATTAAATAAAAGAGGATGTGTAGAGCCCTTAGAATAATGTTAGTCATCCATTTTCTATTTTAGACTTGAGTTTGAACATAGTGGATTGTGTTTTGTATGGAAGATATTGTAGTTCACCAAAGAGAGATTAAGCATGACAAATCAAAGAGAAATATAATATATAATAGGGAATTTGGCTAAGGAAATGAGGAAACTGTTGCAGTTTTTAATTTCCTGGGCTTTGTTTCAAAGTGCAATGGATGAGTTAACCAATATTCACTGAGTGGAGGAAGCCTAGACTTCCAAATCCAGGCTCTTTTCACAAACTATTTTATAGGGACTTGTAAGGAAAAAAGAGGCTTCATGTACTTCTGTTTATATGAAGTCACATTTATCTAGCTGCCATTTACCACCTTGCCTTTCATGCTCATTGCAGCTGGATAGAACATTTCCAGGTGGTCTCATGAAACTTTTCTATGAAAGTCTCTTTTGATGCTTGGCTAAAGGGGAACCCTCACTTTACATAAGGACTTCACACATCTTTTAGCAATGCCTGAGGAAGAGAACATAAAATCCATCACTCAGGGGCATCATTTGGATTTGTGACTCTCTCTGGAGGCCAATGTGCCCATAAAACAATGAATGGATCAGATCCATTCAAACGTGGAGTTTTTCATTTATGACAGATGTAATATTGATAATATCCTTCATTTAATAAGTCATCCAAGTATAATTCAATGCAAGTTCCTAGTATAAATTACCAGCCATATTCATCTTGTTTGACTGTTTTATAACACCAAAGAGGAGTGAGCACAACTGCATAAAAATTCCATGTTGAAATTCGAAAGGAGAGCTGCTTCTGCAGCAGGCCCAGTTATTCCCCCTTTGAGAAGGGGCACAAATCTGGACTCTGCCAGAAAGCCAGCTCATGTAAGCTCAGTTCAGTCTGACTGTGAGTGATTTGTGGCCAGACAGGTAACAGTGAGGAAAGGAAGGAATTCCTTTAAAAAGCTCTGTTGACTGTGTCCTCTTTCCTTTATCACTACACAGCTTTTCCCCACTGTTTTCCCTGGTAATGGATTTCTGCCTAAGTAACTGTGATTTAGAACATAGACAGCAATGTCTGGCCTTTTTAGAGCATGTAGATTCCTGTGGACTAACATGACCTGAGAATAGCAAGGGGAACCTCACAAGGAATCAAACACGAAATGAAGAGAATATTTTGATGGGAGTGTCAAATGTAGACATACATATTGTATGCAGTTATTAGATGATATAGAAGTAGGTAGAAAAAATCCATGTGAAATGCAGAGTTAGACCCAGTGTCCTTGTTTCCATCTCTCTTTCTATTTAGCCATCACAAACTGGCTCCATGTTACTAGTAGAACTGCCTCCTCCGTAGCCACCATGGCATCGTAGTGACCAAATTATTTTTTTCACCGTTCTTGCTTGATCTTTCTGTTGTATTTGACCTGAGTCATCAAATCCATCTTCTTTAAATTTGTGTTTCTAAGATACAGTACATTTTAAAACCTACTATGTCTAAATCCTGTATTTCTGAGTTTCCTTGTTCTGCCTGATTAGGCCCTTTTTTCCCATAATTTTTTCCATAATTAGTAGACTCTAATTATGGATATGGGTGCTCAGGACCATGTTTTTGCCCCATACTCTTTTCTCACCACATTGTTGCAACATGAGAAATGATCAATGTCTTTTTCAAACCATCCATGATCACTTCTGTATGAGTGATTTAAAAATTCATATGTCTACCCCTACTTTGGAAGTATTTGACTCTTCTGCTTTCTTTAGGCCTCATATGAAGTTACCCGTTGAATGATGTTTGTTACGCCTCCAAAATATCTTCAGGAAGGCAGAATGATGGGAGACATCATTGCTGAGAGAATGAGCTTGGTAGTTACCTGAATCTTGGCTTTACTCCTGGACCTGGCCCTTGGTAGTTGTGGGTCTTAAGGCAAAGCTGCCAAACCAGCCCTCCAAGGGCTGTTGTGAGGATTAAATTTGATGACATCTGTAAATCACTTATTATAATTCTTAGCCCAGAATATATCCTCTATAACTTGTTCTCCTGGGTGATATACAATATGAAAGTTATCCTGTGTGATATGCTATATTCAGAAATTCAACATACTCTAAATGTATACATCTAAAATAGAATGTATGATATTTCCCTAGAACTGGCACCCTCACTCAAGTCTCTGTTTTAGTTAGTGGTATCACCTCCCTCCATTTCCTCACCTGAAGTCTCAGTGCATGTGGCTTTCCCTCACGTCAGTACTCCATATGGAATGCTTTTCATAGCCACGTCGTTTTCTTCAGGGCTGCTTTCCAAGCCCACTCTGACATCACCTGAACTATTCCTTTTTTTTTTTTTCCCACGTCAGATAGGTAATGTCCTGACATTGTAACAAGGTTTGAGGAAGGCACAACTCATACATGTGCGTGACAACCCATCCACAAGCTTATGAACTAGAAAAAAGATCACTACTCCATTTTTTGCTTTTTCATTTTCCCACAAGGGTGCCAGTTTACCATCCAGCTACCCAATGTTGACCTCTGAACTTGGAATTAATTTTCCAGAGAATAAAGGTGTTTGATAAAGTGATCTTTTTTTTAATTTTATTTTTTTAAATTTTTTATTTCCATAGGTTTTGGGGGAACAGGTGGTATTTGGTTACATGAGTAGGTTCTTTAGTGGTGATTTGTAACATTTTGGTGCACCCATAACCCAAGCAGTATACAATGAACCTGATTTGTAGTCTTTTATCCCTCACCCCCTTCCCACCATGTCCCCGCTGCAAGTCTCCAAAGTTCATTGTATCATTATGATGCCTTAACATCCTCTTAGCTTAGCTCCCACTTATGAGTGAGAACATATGATGTTTGGTTTTCTATTCCTGAGTTACTTCACTTAGAATAATAGTCTCTATCCCATCCAGGTTGCCGTGAATGCTATTAATTCATTCCTTTTTATGGCTGAGTAGTATTTCATTATATATATTTAATTATATATATGTTATATATACACGCATGTATATATATGCATATATACGTGTGTATATATAACATATATACATGTGTGTATATATACGTGTATATATATGTGTATATACATATATACACATATACATGTATATATGTATATATATGCACACACACATACTATAGCTATATAGCTACATATATCCCACAGTTTCTTTATCCACTTATTGATTGATGGGCATTTGGGTGATAAAATGATCTCTATGTGACATTTTAACTCAAAAGTTTTATGATTCTTATTTGTTTTAGGAGTTCACATTACTACTTTTGCCAAAAATCTTAATGTCCAGCTTTAAAGACATTTCCTAATTTGACTACATTTTTTTGAGCAATTGTGTCTTCCCTCAAGCCTTGGTCCTTCCTGTCACCCAACCATGCCAATGTCTTCTGTCACATGCTTGCTCCATTGTTCATACACTTTCCTCATTTTTAATTAGCTCATTTCTCTTCTTGCTGCCACCCATTCTTTAGGAATCTGACAGGGGAGATTATAAGTAAGAATGATGTGTGATAGATGAAGATGAAAAATAAAATAAGGTAACATCGGGCCAGGTCAATGTGTGATAGATGAAGATGAGAAAATAAGGTAACATTGAGCTAGGTCTTTTTCTGTGGTCTCTGAGGCTTACTTTCTAACGAATGAGGCCTTCTTGTTCTTATGAAAGGCATTATGACTGCTGGCAGCCCTATGTTTACATCCTTCAAGGTGTTAAATCCCATGGAGAACCCTAATTGACTCTGATTGGTTCATGAGACTATTGTTGCTGTTGGAAGAATGGTCCAGTCCACTCTGAATGAGTAGGCCTGGTCAATGTGTTTTCCAGTTGGTGGCAGGCAGTGGGTTTTGTGGCTATAACCAAAGTGAAAACAGTGCGTTACCAGAAGTAGGAAGGGCTATTGCACTAACCAAAACAATTGATGTTCACTATAGTCTCTACAGGTTCACCTGACATAATATATCCCCCCAATATGTAAACATGTACATAAATATATTCATTCACTGATTCAAAGACTATAATATGGTCTTGTCTACCTGAGGCAAATGTCCAGCTATTCAGGATTGCAGCAGACAATGGTGGATATCTAGTACATATTTACACCCTCACTCACTTTTCATAAAGCAGAGTATCTGCTAAGATGCTGCTGCTCAGTCACTACAATTCCCACCATGAGATTAGCTCCTGTAAATGGAATATGAGTAGAGGTGTTCCACTCCCAAGCCAAGATGATTAAGAAGCAGATGTGCCTTTCTCTATTTTTGCTTTTCCTTTTCCTCAGTTAGAAGCAAAAGTCATGGAACCTTTAGGTGCTGGCAGCGCTATACCCTGAGTCATCATGTGGAGTGTTATGTGCCAAACATTCTCACTGAATTGTGTAAAGAAAAAAATATGCTTTTATTATTAAGTCACCAATATTTGGGTATTCATCTTCTGTAGCAGCTAGTGTTAACCTAATGAAATGAGAAACATCCACATAACTGACATCACTCAGAGAAAAGAGTGTTTTAAATTGACAATAGCATTGATCTTCTTCCTCGATGCATAATAGAAACTCCCTGAAGGTAGAGACATTCCCTGTTCTCTTCAATGTTGTATCCCAAATACTAGAACAGCTACTGACACATAGTAGGTGCTCAATAAATATTTGTTGATGAATGATGTAGTAATTTTTTAAATTGCTGCATGAAGAATTACTACAATCATAGTGGCTTAAGCAACACACATTAATTATTTCACAGTTTCTGTAGGTCAGGAGTCTGAGAATGGCTGCTATAACTTGGTCCTTTGCTCAGGATCTCACAAAGCTACAATCAAGGTATCAGCTGCAGCTAGTTTCTCATCTGAGGCTCAGTGACCTCTTCCAAACTCATACTGGCAGTATTAATTTTCTCAGAGCAGTAGAATCTGTGGTAGCTTACTTCTTCAAAGCCAGTGGGAAAGAGAGTTCCTTACCTCTGGACCCTCGTTTCGATGGGATTTTTACTAGGTGAGCTGATTTAGGTTAGGCTCACCCAGTAAACATCTCGTTTTTAATTAACTTACAGAAAACTGATTATGGACCTTAATTACATCTGAAAAGCCATTGTATTCTCGTCATAAAATGTAAGCTAATCAATGTAGTGACTATTCTAATACCTTTTCCGTATTTTTAGAATATGGAACTTAGAAGCAAGTTCTAGGTTCTGCCCATATTTAAAGGAGGTTGTTATACAAGGGTTTTACTCACTGTGAGTTATTTTAGAATTCTGTCTACCTCAAAGGACAAAATATTTTGAAAATAATGGTTATACTTTAAAATGTGGATATAGAACATTATTTTATTTTATTTTATTTGTTTTTGAGACAGAATCTTACTCTGTCACCCAGGCTGGAGTGCAGTGGCATTATGTCAGCTCACTGCAAACTCTGCCTCCTAGGTTCAAGGGATTCTCCTGCCTCAGCCTCCCGAGTAGCTGGGATTACTGACATGCAACACCACAGCTAATTTCTTGTATTTTTAGTAGAGATGGGGTTTCACCATGTTGGCCAGGCTGGTCTTGAACTCCTGACCTCAAGTTGATTCGCTCGCCTCGGCCTCCCAAAGTGCTGAGATTACAGGCGTGAGCCACTGCGCCCAGCCTAGAACATTATTGTAAAATAGAGATGATGACTACTTGTAAACTTGTTATAATAAAAATCCAGTATTTAAAAAAAAATTTTTTTTTTATTATTATTATACTTTAAGTTCTAGGGTACATGTGCATAACGTGCAGGTTTGTTACATATGTATACTTGTGCCATGTTGGTGTGCTGCACCCATCAACTCGTCAGCACCCATCAACTCATTATTTACATCAGGTATAACTCCCAATGCAATCCCTCCCCCCTCCCTCCTCCCCCATCCCCATGATACGCCCCGGTGTGTGATGTTCCCCTTCCCGAGTCCAAGTGATCTCATTGTTCAGTTCCCACCTATGAGTGAGAACATGCGGTATTTGGTTTTCTGTTCTTGTGATAGTTTGCTAAGAATGATGGTTTCCAGCTGCATCCATGTCCCTACAAAGGACACAAACTCATCCTTTTTGATGGCTGCATAGTATTCCATGGTGTATATGTGCCACATTTTCTTAATCCAGTCTGTCACTGATGGACATTTGGGTTGATTCCAAGTCTTTGCTATTGTGAATAGTGCCGCAATAAACATACGTGTGCATGTGTCTTTATAGCAGCATGAAAATCCAGTATTTTTAAAGTTTTAAATTTAAAAATGATTTTAAGAAATTAGTAAAATTATGAACAAGTGATAAATATTCAACTGTCTTGCATTTTTATGAACCTAGGGTAAACATAATATATTTACATAGAAACATATTCATACTACTGTAAGAATATTCTAATAAGATAAATTTTTACTAAATTATAATTAAAAATTCATGTTCAGAGATAGTAGTATACTATAGATACTAGTATCCCAAGTATTTCTAATAGTAGTGGTAGTAGTAATAAAAAGAATAATGGAAACAAAGTATTCTATTGATGTTTGATATTAATATAGCAGATAAAGTAATTATTAAATTATATTTGCTGTGTTGCTGTTAAAACTGGAGAATCTGCCATTTAAAAATTTACTGGAACTTCATTTCTGCTTTCCAGGGTAGAATTTTCTCTTCTTCTCTTTGTGGTGATCCCCCACTATACTCTGGGAATGTCTGCATTTGTGGGCTTTTATTCATACTTATAGAAAAGCACCTACATTTTCTTCTTGAGAAAGTGTTAATCTCCAGAAAGCAGTCCACGTGCGGACACTTGAGATGGAGATAATAAATGTTGTCCTCGGTCATTTTGTTTTGATCAAGATTGCCTTTGTTAGCATTATTGTTTCTTCATTTGTTCTTAGGGAATGTCTGTTTGTGAGTTTTTCTATGCAAGCATGTACTCATAAAATTCTGAAAACAGAAATGAAGCTTTGTTGCCTGTCTTGGTTCCTTGACAACATTGAAGCTTTCCAATGCTTAACATGCTACACTAGGAAAAAAACACAGGTGATTCTGTATTTTGAGATTGTCCTGAAAGGAGCCTAGGGTGAGACCAATGCCTGTGAGTAGGGGGGTGGAGTTCTCCCTAAGAAGAATGCATGATCCCCGTGAAGCAAGCTGGGGAGAGGTCAATCAAGGGCAGAAACTTGATTGGAAATCAATCAAGAGATTGGGGACTCCTGGGGGAGTCAGGAGGAAGGAAAAACCGTTTCTTTTCTTTCTCACCTCAGGGAGTTGGTGTCTAGACTGCAGAAGAAGATGTATACTGTACTTAGGAAGCTCTCCTTGCCTCTTTGCCAGAAGGTAAGCTGGACTTTATAAAATAGAGGAGACAAGGAATGGCAGGAAGGTTGATTTTCACCACAGTGAGGCAGGTCAAGATCTAAACAGGAAAAGGTGTCAGGAGATGACTGACATGTGGCTTGGGACTGTGTATTTTAAACGCAGCCACAACCAATTTCAAGTTTTCTGTGTGATATAGTTCCCGTCCCTGGTTTCTTTTAGTGACGTCTTATTAAGCATTACATAGCGCAGTTGTGCTTTAGAGAATTGAGGGATGAGCTTACCATTACACTTGCAGTAAAGCTTCTATAGGGGAGAAGCACCGCCACCCTGAGATGTACATGAAATGAAACTCAACTCAGAACTGGGGGGCATTAGATTGGGGTATTCCAAGTGACCAGTGAGTTCCAAAATATAATTTGAGAGCATGTAACAAATGGTGTCAGGATTCCCAGAGGTACCGGGAGAAAGAAACCTCATGAAAGAGTGTCTGTACAAAAGTACATTTATAACAAAAAAAAAGTAAAAAGGAAGTGCTACTTTATTTCAAAGTCTTCTGAGGCCTGGAGCATATGCATTAAAACAGTTTTCCTTTGTTCAGCTTTTCTTGTTCTTTATCCAGTTCCTGACAAAGCAAATGTGTTCAATTTCCCACCTGTAGATAGAAACATTTACAGTTTTGTCTTTCCAGTGAAGGCCTTGATTACACTTGAGTAAAAGGCAATAGGACAAGAGGAAGAACAGTGATGTTAGAGCATATAAAGAATAATAATAACTTAAAATTGGAAATACTTATTTTTATAAATTAATTTCTGAACATATGTTAATACATTATATATGTGTTAATTTTATGTATAAAACAAATCCAACTGTACTTACGAATACCTATCAGAATCCCAAACAGTTTGAAAATACCGAATATAGTAAAACTATCACAATATCAACTAAAAATTTCTATTTGATTAAAAATTATTATGAAGATACACATATGTTCACAAGCATAAATTTATTTGATTTGGGATTGTGTACATCTACCTTAGATTGAGATAACTTTTGAAAATATGAGAAAATTAATCTGAATAGCAGGCAGAAGAGGTTTATTTCATACTATCCATTCCTTTCTTCCTTCCCCAAAAGATTCTTTGATATCTCCTCCAAGAAAAAAATCGGAAGGAACCTAGAAAAACTTGTCATGCTGTTTAAGGAATGACTGTTAGGCCAGCCGACACAAAGAGTGGAAAAGAAAATGCTTGAATGTAGGGATGTAATGAAAATGATCTGGCTGATCATAGAAATTGCAGGAGGGATTCTCTCATGAGATGGGAGGTGAAGGATTTCATTTCTAAGCTTCCTTTCAGCACTTCAGATTCTATAAATTTGACAGTCTTGTCCACCATTACTTGCTGAATTACACTGGAGTAGGTTTGGTTGTTTAGTTATTAATGTGACTGCCATCTTTGCTTAGCACCCTTTATTCCTTGTGCATTTTTAAACCTTTCTTTTACTTGACCAAATGCAAATACATGTACTTAGATTCTGCCTACACATCAGTAACATTCAAAAGAAAATACATACTTAATCATGCAGATGCTTTGTCCAACATGACACTAAACATTTGCAAAAAGGTGATATTCTAACACTTTAGAGGACAGTGATTGAGTTGTAGCTACATCGAATCTGTGAAAGCACATGGCAGCCCTGTGATTCATTTAATCTTTGAGGATATGAATAACAACAAAGAAGTCAGTGATCTGGGCTGCCAATTTCTTGTTTAGTTTTTACTTTCTATGGCTTACAAAAATATTTCTTTTATTTCATTTAACCTCATCATAGAAGGGTAAAATTGGTATTACTAATCTCATTTTATAGACAGGAGAATTGAGGCTTAGGCAATTAAAGCATCTAGCCCAAGGTGACCTAACTAGTTAATGATGAAGGAGAACTGGTTAATGAGGAAGCAGAGACTTGAATTCAAGTCTTCTGACTTCAGAATTTATTTTCCTTTAGCATCAGATACTTGTTTTACTTTTCTGGAAAATAGGTTTTAGAGTTTATATCTTAATTTTTAAATTTTATTTTATTTTATTTATTTTTATTTTTTATTTTTTATTTTTTTTTATTTTATGTTGAGACAGAGTCTCACTCTATTGCCAAGCTGGAGTTCAGTGGCACGCTCTCAGCTCACAGCAACCTCTGACTCCCTGGTTCAAGCGATTCTCCTGCCTCAGCCTCCCGAGTAGCTGGGATTACAGGCACGTGCCACCATGTCCAGCTAATTTTTGTATTTTTGGTAGAGATGGGGTTTCATCATGTTGGCCAGGATGGTCTCTATCTACTGACCTTGTGATCCACCCACCTTGACCTCCCAAAGTGCTCGGATTATGGGCGTGAGCCACTGTGCCCAGCTTATGCCTTAATGTTTTTACACCTCAGTGGAAATGGTTTGAATCAGAATTATCAAATGCAAGGAAAACACTTATGGTATTACTAGAATATAGCAGAATATAATGTATGATTGCTTAGTTTTATATTATTTCTGTAACTTTAAATAAATGAAAAATGCTTGATGGTGTCCTTTTCTGATAAAAAAAAAAAAAGTTTTCTGTCTCCTTCTCTGAATCAATTTACCATGCTCTCAGTATCACAACAGTTTTCAGTTGAGATTTTATTTATAAAGGTAGAAGCTTCTTGAGACAATTCCTTTTTGTGGTCGATAAAGCATTTCCTGCTTCTCCTCAACAGACTACCACTGGACCTGACAGTGGTAAAAACTGTCTCCATATGCCCGAGAGTCCTCTGTAGCTTCTGTGAAGAGGCAAGGTGCCTTTTGGCGGAGACAAAGTATATGTCATCTTCCTCCCCATCTTTTGTTAGGCTAAATTTGAGGGACTAGAATATAAACATTTTTCAAAATATTGATTAATGTGGTTGTTTCTATGTTAAAAAATAAATTGAATCAGTTGTTTAGCATCAAGTGTACAAAAGGAAATACGTTGATTTTTTTCCCCACATGTCAGTTGGCTGTTACAGTAAATATTTTGGCACTGTATAGACATTAACATTGTCTACATGATGCCAAAATGATGTGTTGACAAAAGAAAAATGCAAATAAACTAGTTATATAATGTTTTATAGCTACAACTGTATTTTTCCTGATGTTATGTATTTTTTTCTAAAGCAGTATAATTATATGATGTTTTATAATTTATGGATATAAAATTTGGGATATTTTTCTTGATTTTAGGAGGAATCAGAATTATTAAGAGCCTATTTACTCATTTAGACAACTAATCTAAAAATTGACTTCATATTAAAGACTGACTTACAATACAAATTTTCTATAAAATTATGCTATGCTGGCCATAGTGAATTAAATAAAAATTAAGACAATAAGTAAAATATACACATATAAAACGTATCTATGATAATAGAATGAATTAATAGTAGAATTTTGGCTCAGACTATTTTTATGAGTAAAATAAGAAATATAGTTAAATAATAGGGAAAACAGTATAATTAGATATTTCTTTAGGAGTCACTAGAATAAACACAAAGACGAATCACTTAGCATATACTTAGCACAATTATAGGGGCTGTGAGGGATACCCTGCTTTGGTTGAGGAAAATGTAATATTTATTAAACAATGTTGAAAATATACAACAGAATAAAAGTGCTAAAATACATTCTATAATTGCTTTAGGGGTACCAAGGAAAAAAAGATTGATGAAGGCTGTGTTGAAGAGGTGGTGTTCCAGCTGAGCCTAAAGCAAAGGTCAAGTTTGAATTGATAGAGGTGAGAAAGGAAGACATTCCAGATGAGAAGGGCAACGTGAGGGAAATCCTAAGGGTGAAAGTAAGCAGTGTGTGCATTTCCAGATTGTCTGTGAAAATATAATACCGAGTGCCTTTATTTTAGACATGGTTCTAGAAAATATCTTGAATTTCCATCTCCTTTCTGATTTTGCAGACCTTGTCTTTATTGAAGTGTTGGAACAGTATTAGTAATAACGTTTATTAGACAATAATGAAAAGAAGAATGATAGTAATCCGCTGTCATATTATTTGTCTAATCTGCAATTACAGTTCTCACTGTCAACATATATTAATAAACAACCAGTCTTAAATGCTGTTCTCTAAATCCATTACTTAAATAGTGCTTTACAAGTAATGTGTTGAAGAGACCATGGTCTTAAGATTCAAAATCATGATGTAATTCAGCTAGATTTTGAGGCAGAGGTGGAGAAAGAAGGGCTGTGCAAAATAGCATGATGAACTCTGGTCTTCCTATTGGGTACTTGTAAGCTTTTCTCTAGGTTTCTTGAGACAAAACTTTTTTTTTTTCCCAACTAATGGGCAACTCCAGACCCCCGTATATTTATGAAACAACTAATGAGCAACCCCAAACACCTATATATTAATGCTGTATGTGTGAGTATGACAGGAGACATTTTATCTGCGTGCAGATAAAATGATATGGTTAGGCTTGGTAGTCCCCATCTAAATCTCATCTTGAATTATAATCCCCAGGTGTTGAGGGAGAGACCTGGTGGAAAATGATGGGATCGTGAAGGCAGTTTTCCCCTTACTGTTCTCATGATAGTGAGTTCTCACGAGATCTGATGGTTTTATAAGCGTCTGGCATTCCCCCTGCTTGCACTTCTCTCTCGCCTGCTGCAATGTTAATACGTACCTGCTTCCCTTTCTGCCGTGATTGTAAGTTTCCTGAGGCCTCCCTAGCTATGTGGAACTGTGAGTCAATTGTACCCCTTTCCTTTATAAATTACCCAGCCTCTGGCAGTTCTTTATAGCAGTGTGAAAACAAACTAATACATAACATTACAGGCATTCGGAGCTTTATAATCAAAGGAAAAAAGTAGGGAAGAAGTAGAAATAACTAAATAGAGAATGATTTATCAGGAGAATAGAGTGAGATCTGCTAGAAAATTCCTTCAAAAAAAAGTGCAATAGGTGAGAATATTTTTTGGTAGTTCGCAAAGCAACCTTTCACTTTTAATAGTTATATATTGAATATACATTAGTATACTACAAAATGAGTGGGGTGTGTGTGTGTGTTTGTGTAATAAGCACAAGAAAACCAAAAATAGTGTGTAGTTTTTACATTGTGGTTCCCAAACAGTAACAGTATCACCTGGGAGTTTAGAAATGCAAATCATCGAGCACCACCGCAGATACACTGAATCAGAAACTTTGCAGCTGAAGCCCAGCAATCCCTCCAGGTGATTCTAATGTGTACTAAAGTTTGAGAACCACTAATTTGATGAATATATAATTGCTTAGGGTAAGGCTAAATTAAAAATTATTTAAATTTAAAAATATATTTTGGTATATAAGTGGTAGTTTAAAAAGATAAATATAGTGAAAGTAGCATTTGAGTTACTGAAGTTAAAAATAATGCTCTCCTTTGTAGTACTGTAAAAACTGTGGCTTGGGAGAAATTACCATGAAGAACAAATAAGAAAATGAGGAAAAATAATGAAAGAAAGAAGGAAGGAGATGGGATTTAATGTCAACTAACATGTATCAGTAAGAAGCATGTGGAAGATCCTTTATCAAAATATTCAGTAAGTCATTTGTTGGGACTATCTTGTCTAATGTTGAATATCTGAACCTCATTATTACAAATAGTCCAGTTAAAGATAGCAGGGCAGAAAAATCCTTGACTTTATGTCCCAAGCACAGAAGCACTTCCCAGATGGCCTGAATTAATGGATATTTTGTTTGTTAAAACACCAAATGTCTAAAAGCAAATTAGAGTCATTTGGGTCAAAAAAAAAAAAAAAAAAAAAAAACCCATACTTAATTTTCTTTCTATTTGGCAGTAATCCAGTTTGAATTTTTCTTGTGCCACTATCTATAATCAAGGAATTTGTGTAAACCTCAGGGGATTATATTCTCCTTCACAGAGAATGCCCAGGATAGGCTATTTCAGCCTCCAATGTGAAGCAAATGTGAAATTCTGTTTTTTTTTCTAGACTTAGATTTAATAATCTAGTACCCGAATTGATTTTATCATGCAAGTGCCTACTGGTAAATTTAATAAATCATAATCTTTAATGATGTAATTTCTGGACATAGAGCATATTAACTCTAAAGAAGTAAATGTCTATCGGGCATTAAAAAAAGAATCTTAGTTTAGGCTTTGTCTCTAGTTTATACTAGCTCTGGTTTTAATGATATATTTTATATATTGAGCATATATTTCAAATTCTGGTAGCTAATCATATTATTCAGTGGCTATAAAACCCACTTTTGTTATATATTTATCATTCAAGTATTCTACTACATGCAATAAGAAATAGCCAATGTACATACTAGAAATATCAGAAGAGAGTAGCAAGCATTAGCAGTCCTTCACTTGGGAAGAGGCAGGAGTTCAGAAAGAGACTATATGTCATGAGTAGGGCTTGAGAAAAACAGAAAATGGAGCAGGAACACCAAGTCACCAATGAAACAAACCTTCAGTACTCCACATGTCACACTAAGCACAAGGAGGAAGCTGTGGTCCATCATTGGAGAAATTTGGAGTTGGTAGTGCACTGAGATAAATACAGCAACTACAAAACTCTCATCCATTTCAATTACTGGTGAGACTGACTCAACTACCAACATAACAGTCTTAGAGAAGAAGAGATATATCAATTTCTGGGTACAAATAATAGTTACCTCAGTCTCTACTGTTTCTTCACACACAATGTTTGATGTTTATTCATATCTACTTTCATTCCTGTTTTTTTTTCCTGGGGTGTGTGTGTGTGTATGTGTGTGTGTATGTGTGTGTCAGACAAAAAAAAAGACCCATTGGCAAGAAAACAAAATAGTCAGTAGAAATAGAAATAGAGATATCCCAGACGTTGGAAAATTTCGGCAGTCTTTGAAATAACTATGATTAATATTTTTAAAATCTAGCAAAAATGTAGACAAAATATTAACAGGAGAATTTCAGTAGAAGACTGGGAAGTATAAAAAAAAATTGAAAATGCTTAACAGAAACAATTCCTTTGCACTTATCTGCAAACTAGACAAAGAAGAGGAAAAAAATTAATGAACTTGAAGATAAGTCATTTGAAATAATTCAACTTGAAATGCAAATAGGAAAAAGAGAGAAGAAAAGAGAATTAAACATCCAGAAATGTGGGACACTATCAAACTCTACAAAATACCTAGACTTGGCATCCCAGAATGAGAACAGGGAATAGTGAGAACCCAACAATTCGTGTAGAGTTACAGGCCAAGAATTCACCAAAATTTACTGAAGTCAACAAACAACAGTTCCAAAAATCTCAAAGAACCCCTAGCAGACTAAATATACCTACGTACATCATAGTCAAACTGCTTAGAAACAAAAATAAAGAAAAAATCTTGAAAATACCCAAAGAAAAAAGAAACATATAGAGAAGAACAAAGTTAATAATGGCAGTAGATTTTTCGTCTGAAAGCTAGTAAGAAAAAACAAAAGAGAAAAACAATGAAGTGACATGTCAGCTGGGTAAAGAAACAAAACAAAACAACTTGTCAACCAATAATTCTATACCCAACTAAATCCCTTTTAAAAATAAAAAATATGTAATTTTTCACATTAAAAACAAAATTAGAGAATTTATCACTAGCTTACCTGCACCACAAGATATGTTATTTAAAATAAGTCTTATAAAGGACAGAAATAATATGAGGTCAGTTGGAAATCTATGTCTACGGAATGGATATGTCCCAGAAATGGTAAAAATGTAGACAAATATAGAAGAGATTTTTCCCCTTACTTTTGACCTTTTTAAAAGATAAATGATACTTTATAACAAAAAGAATGGTAAAATATTGTGGGGTTAATAACCAGCGTAAAAGCAAAATATATGGCAGTAGTACAAATGATAGGAAGGAAGAAATAGAAGTATACTGTTGTAAGGGTCCTGTGTTGTGCAAAAAGTGGTATACTATTGTGTAAAGGTAAGCTGTGATAAGTTAACAATGCATATTGTAAAATGCAGAGCAACAATTTAAAAAATAAAACAAAGATATATGGCTAATAAGCCTTTAGTGGAGATAAAATGAAATTATTAAAGTGCTCAACTCAAAATATAGCAGAAAAAGAGGAAGAATGAAACGAAGAACAGATGGAATACTAGATAAGAAATGGCAAGATTTAATCCCAACCATATTATAGATTTAAGCCCAACCCTATCAAAAGGTGTATTTGATATAAATGGTCTAAATACTGAAATTTACATGTAGAAATGGCCAAATTGGATTAAAAAAACGAGCTCAAATATTTACTATTTATAAGAAAATTATTTTAAAATAAATATGTCAAAAGTAAAAGGATGGAAAATATATACCATGAAACACTAATCTAAAGAAAAATGGGTATTAACAGAGATAAAGAAAGAAATTGCATGCTGAAAAAGATCCATTAATCGGGAAAACATAACAATCCTAACAATCCTAAAGGTAAAATTTGAATCACCTAATAATGGTACTTCAAAATACATAAAGCAGAAAAATAGTAGAACTGCAAGGACAAACAGACAAATCCACAATTATAGTTTGGATTTTCAAAACTCTTCTCTCAATAATAGATAGAATAAATAGGCAAAAAATATTTAAACCTACAGTTGGTATTGTACTTCTGCTTAATAGTAAAAACCTATCTGACCATATCTAGTCAACATTGTTAGAGGTCATAGTCACTTCAGTAAGTCAAGAGAATGCATACTGATTGTAAAGAAATACTGTGAGCTCTTCACTCACTGATGATATGATTGTTAATATAAAAAAATCCCAAATGTAAATTTATAAAAACCTAACACTAAAAAGTAGTAAGTTACAAAGGCCATAAAATTTAAAGTTAATATTTTAATACTCAATTGCTTTATATACTAGTGATAAATATTTAAAATGGAAATTAAAAAAAAATACCCTATCCAACAGCATCAAAAAATATGAAATTTCTCTCATCACTTCAATGAAATATATGTAAGACATGCACTTTGAAAATTATAAAACATTTCTGAAATTAAAGAATATCTAAAGTAATGGAACTATATAATATATTGATTGACTCAAAATTGTTAAAATATTACTTCCCAAATTGGTCTACAGATATAATGCAATTTTATTCAAATTCCAATCAGGACTACTTTGGGGAATTGACAAGTTTATTCTTAAATTTGTATGAAAGCATCAATAATTTAGAATAGCCTATACAATATAGAAAAAGAGAAAAAATATCTGAGCACTTACACTGCCTATCAGTGAGTTAGCAATTAGCTTAGCACAAATCTACGTTAGTAAAGACAATGTGGTATTGGCATAAGAACAATCATATAGATCAATGGAACAGAATAGACTACAGAAATAGACTCACATATGTTAATTACCTTCAAATTAACTTAATAAAATAATTCAATGGGAAAAGAATAGTCTATTCAACAAACAGTGTTGGTGTAATTTGATATCTACATAAAAAATAAACTTTGACAACTAAAAAAATTAACATTATGAACCATAGACCTAAACACAAGAAAAGCTGTAAAACTTCTAGGGGAAGACAAGAGAAGCTCTTTGTGACTCTGTTAGCCAATGATTTCTTGGTATCGGACCATTTGTCACATCTTTGTAGGATAGAACCCTGCAGAGTGACTGATACATAGTAATATTGAAGAGAAACATACTCAGTATATAAACACATTTTCAGAAAGTTTTGAAAGCTGATTTGAGTAGTATGAACCCTCAATTATGCTGGCCTTTTGCCTAGAACCTTCATAAACTTTTGCATGTTGGAAGCATAGGCCCCTAATTTGATTCTGGAAATTCAGAATTTCTATATTCATTTGACAATTGGGACACTCTCTAACAAAATATTACTCTATTTGAATGACATGTATTTCTATGGCTCCTTGAGGTCCCCAAATTTCCAGGAATGTTTTTCTAAGTCATCCTTGACTTCAAGATGGAAAATACTGGCATATCACCTAGGTCATGTTTTGGATGCGGACATGGACTTGTGTATGAGAGTCATTAGGTGGGTGCCAGGCCTTCTGTGGGAATCATGTGATTTACAGATCCTGCTCTTGCTCCTTTTTCTTTCTTTTATTCTCCCATTCATTTACTTGCTTCTACCTCGTTTTGATCACCTTCCTATTTTATGAGGATAAGAAGAAAGACAAGGTGTGAAATATGAGAAGGGAAATGAAAAAGAAGAGAATAATTAAATGCAAGAGAATAAAACATGTAGATACATAGAATTCTGGAAACAGAATGATAAATCTTTCAAGGAAGAGTGAAATCCAAATAAAATTGTTAAAAGCTCCATCTGTAACATACAAGCTAGCCAGAGGGTGGGGTTGAATTTGGAAGTATTTGGGTTTTTAAAGTCTTCCTATCTATGAAATAATGTACAAAGTAAACTAAAATATTTTATTAGACATTGTTAAATGTCATTGAAAATCATGTTCTAGGAAAATGTTTTTTCCTCCAAACAACTTTGTAGGTAATAAAATTTCAATCTAAAATCTAGAAAAGCCTTTACAAGTTCTAAAGATTTTCATGGAACTTCAGCCATCTTTAGTTCTCCCTATTGAGGATGTTGCACATTTTTGGAATTGATTCAGAGAACAGTTAAGCACCATCTGTGTGCCATTTACAGTAGGAAAAAAAGTATCTTTAAACTATTTATATTCTGAGATTTTTTTATTCTTGTTGGACAAAGTAGAATCAGTTCTGGTTTCAGGAAGCAACTTGGCATAACTCAACTTAAAAGAATGAAAAACTGATATAAAAGCCTTGCTAAGGACGATATCATAATAAACACATGTGCTTATTATAAAAAAAATGCATAAAATTGCAGGTTATCTGGTGAAGTTGTAGGAATCTTATTAATAGGCTTGAAGTGATCATTAACCTATGGGTGATCAACAGAAACTAATTCATAGGCTTCTTCTATATGATGTGAAGTATTTGTTTTCAAATGGTTATAATGATTCAGAGACATGACATGTCAGGCAGTAATCACATAATCACATAATCCATTAAACAAAATAGTTCAAGGTTGGCATACAGTCTCAACTGTGAATTATAGTTATTCAAATACTTTATAGTTACATTTTAACATGAGAGGTACTTTTTAAAATAAAAAATATTAGAAGCAACTTACTTTCTTTTTTTCTTTTTTTTTTTTTTTTTTTTTTTTGAGAAAGAGTCTTACTCTGTTGCCCAGGCTGGAGTGCAGTCGCACGATCTCTACTCACTGTAACCTCCACCTGCCGTGTTCAAGTGATTCTCCTGCCTCAGCCTCCCGAGTATCTGGGATTACAGGCTCCTGCTACCGTGCCCGGCTAATTTTTGTATTCTTAGTAGAGACAGGGTCTTGCCATGTTGGCCAGGATGGTCTCGAACTCCTGACCTCAGATGGTACACCCTCCTTGGCCTCCCAGAGTGCTGGGATTACAGGCATGAGCCACTGCGCCCGGCCAAGAAGCAACTTACTTTTTAAATGAGACACAAACTATGATAACTGTACACAGACACAGATGAACTCTTTAATCAAGTAACATGTATAAAAGGAAAATTTGATATATTTAATATCTATATCATTCAATAGTAAATAGAAATATAGCAATTCAATTACTTGTTTCAATTATTTTTATTTATACATAGCTCATGTAAAATCTCAAAGTTTCCCTTTCAGTTTTCTAGTTCTCCAGTGACTTGTATTTAATGGATGGCTTGCATTTCATGAATGGATACATAAGTGGCTATACTTTTTTCTGTTTTAGCATTTATTTATCCTCACTATTATATTACCATTATCCTTGACAATTCAAGAATATAGGCAGTGCATAATACTATAGACTTACATCGAATCCCAGAGCCTCGTCAATGGTTAGGATTCTATAACACAAACACTGTGTCTGTCACTTTGTACTGAGTGTTGGATGCAAATCTAAACCTTAGAAGGAGCTCAAGCTTATTCATTCCTTGAAGCAATGTGCTGACTGGGTCATGGCTAAGAAGACCTAGGACCTTGGTTCTGGGGTTGCATCTTTATGTGCTAAGAACAAGAAGCCTTTATCTCCATATGAAATGGAATTTTGGTATTCTTAACTCCTTGATTTTATTTTTATATTTGGAGTATTTTATCTTTAATATATCTGATGAGGCATAGTGGGCTTTATTAATAAAAACAGAAAACAAACCAAAGGGAAGAAGAAATTGTCCTGGACAAGGTACATTTTTTCTTGTTTGGAAAAAATATGTCCTTGTATATCATATAAAGTCTAGCGTACTTTCTAATGGCCGAGTATTCCATATATAAACTTGCAATACAGTGTATTAATAGTAGTGATAAATATATGACATTTTCTTAGACTTTTCCTTTGTACCCATCTGTTCAGGACCTAGTTTGTGTGATTGGCCAAATATTCAGGTTGTCAGGACTTTGAATCTTACTCTACCTTGAAGACGTATCTAATCCTGAGATTACTTTTGGTCTCCTCGTATGGTTCCTTTCACTAGGCCTGCAAATTCCTTGAACAATTTCATGTTTCTCATAGGCTATGTGTAGTAGGTGCTAGAACACTTAAGACAGCAGAAACTGATCCTAAAACTGTGCATTATGTGTCTAAAATAATGACTTCATGGTCATCTTTATCATGTCAATAAATCCAATTTCACCAGTTGTGTTAAAGTGAAGATACAACATTAAGAAAAAAAAGAAGAGGATCTTAAATCCTGTTATCTCAATGCTTTAAAGTAGACTTGAGAGCAAGCAAGCGTTAGGTAAAAGGAAGAGAATAGAGAAGGGAAGGGAAAGACAGGCATTTAAGAGCAGTCCTGAGATATCTTAAATGTAATACCAGTGATTTTCCTTAATGCTATTCTTAGGATATAATATTTTTCTGGAGCAGGGAGAAATACCTGTACCTTTTCTTTCTCCTCATCTAGTAGAAATCCTACTCTATGACTGCAGTTTCCTCCAGTTAGAAATTCTTCACTGGTTCTTACTGATTTTTTTTTTAATTCTTAAAGATCATAATCCAGGGCTGATTTGATACATTCAAACAAATTTTCCCTTATCTTTCTTTGGACATTTATGGTATTTGTTTGTAATTATTAATTATAAAATTGTTTTATATTCTTATAGTTCATGTTCATGAATTAACCTATATTCTTTTTCACAGTTTGGAAATGATCTTATTTATATTCCCAGCTTGCTTAGTGTCTAGGACTAGTAAGTGCTCAATAAAGTCTGATTACTGGATTCATGAATAAATGGAGAAATGAATGACTGAATGAACCTCAACATATACTTTGGTATAAATAAGTTCATATCAAAATGTAAATGATACTTGATCACTTTGTGTTATATCTTGAAAGTGGTAGTTTGGGAGGGTAGGTAAAAAAAACAAGCCATTGGACTATCTGAAGATCAAAGAGGATAAATCTAAGCATAAAAATATACCCTAAAAGGGAGTCTTTAAGCAAACATATAGGAAGCTGCTGAAGATGGCATATGTTAATCCTTGCTTTAGAGTCAAGAACTGATTCTTATTTATTATTTCCAGTATTTAAACACAGTGCTTAGCATATATAATCAAAGAATGTTTGTTGATTAATTACAGCTGATATGTATTGCATTCTTAGTATATGCCCAAATCTGTGCCAAGTGCTTTATATATTCTCTGCTTTATACCTTACATTGATAATATAAGGTTTTATTATGAATATTGATATTATTTATAATAAAATAATATTGTATTTATTTTATGAATGAGGAAAGAGACTTAGTTTTTAACATTATTAATATTCATAATGAAATAATATTATTGTCTTTATTTTATGAATGAGGAATCAGAGGCTTAGAAAGTTTTGGAAATTATGCCGAGGCCACACAGCAAGTTTTGAGACCAAAATTTAAATCCAGAGGTCTTACCTATCCTAAGAACCTTAACTCATAACTTTGAGGATTTCATAATGTATCTTTCAGTTTATCTGTATTTAGGTAAGTAAAAACTCCAAATATAAAACAGTATTTAGATCCTACAGAGTCATATTGTATTATCCTAGTCTATAGGTGGGCAATAGGTGATGAAGACATGCTTAAATGTTTTAGAGAAATGACAGGTCATTCACTAGGACAGAAAGCATATTTTGCTCAATTACGGTCATGCTATTCTATCTATATAAGCTGTTTCAGGAGGATGAAGATTTAGGCACATTGGAAGCTTGTTTTTTAAATGGCTTCTGAGAGCATTCTATATCAAATACAAATATATATGTATGTCCATTCTCTATAGCCATTCTCTAAGTGTTGTCTGGAGACAGAGAGGGTCCCTGAAATTATTTCTTTAAGTCCAAAGTAAAAATAATAATATTAGAATGCCAAGACAATTCCAATGGGGAATTTTTTTTTTGTAACAAATGGTGTTGGGACAACTGGATAGTCACATGCTAAAGAAGGAAATTATACCTCTACCTCATGCTATATACAAAGTCAATGCAAAATGGATTAAATATCTACATGTATTTATTTTAGCTGAAAGCTAAAACTATATACTTCTTAGATAAAACCAGGTATAAATGTTTATAACCTGTAATTAGGTAATGGTTTTTTAGATATGACACTAAAGTGACAAAAAATAAATAGATAAGTTGGACATCATCATAGTTAAAATCTTCTGTGCTTCAAAAGACATCATAAAGAAAGTGAAAAGATAATCCACAGTATGGGAGAAATTTTTTTACAAATCTTACATCTGAAAAGGGACTTGTATCCAGAATATACAGTTGACCCTTGAACAACACAGATTTAAACTGTATGGGTCTACTTATGTGTGAATTTTTTCAATAAACATTACACTGAGTGTGCCTGCCTCTTCTGCCTTCGCTTCTTTCTCCTCCGTTTCTTTCACCTCTGCCACTCCTGAGACAGCCAGACCAATCCATCCTTTTCCCCCTCCTCAGCCTACTCAATGTAAAGAGGACAAGGATGAAGACTTTTATGATAATCCATTTTCACCTAATGAATAGTAAATATATGTTCTTTTTCTTATTTTTAAATATTTTTGTTTCTCTAGTTTACTTTATATTAAGCTGTATATATACAATATATAATACATATACAAAATGTGCGTTAACTGTTTATGTAATCAGGAAGGCTTCCAGTCAATAATGGGCTATCAGTAGTTAAGTTTTTGAAGAGTTAAAAGCTATATGAGAATTTTTGACTGTGCAGGAAGTCAGCACCACAACCTCTGTTCTTCAGGGATCAACTATATAAAGAACTAATAAAATTCAATAATAAAATTATAAATAACCCATTTAAAAAATAGGCAAAGGATCTGAATAGATAGTTCTCCAGGGATACACGAATAACCAGTGAGTACATAAAAAGATGTTCATCGTTAAACATCAGGAAAATACAAGTCAAAATCACCATGAGTTGTAATTTCACATCTACTAGGATAGCTATGATAAAAAAAGAGCAATAATAAGTGTTGTCAAAGTTGTGGAGAAGTCAGTACTTTCATACACTGCTCGTTGGAATGTAAAATGGTGTCACTGCTGTGGAAAACAGTATGGTAATTTCTAAAGTAGTTATAGGACCCAGCAATGCCACTCTTTCATATATGCCCAAGAGAAAAACATCTGTCCACACAAAACTTATATAAGAATGTTTATATTAACATTATTTATGGAACAAAGAAGTGAAAACAGTCCAAATGTCCTTCAAATGATGAATAGGTAAATAAAATGCGGCATAGCCATACAATGGAATATGAATCATCAAAAGAAATGAATGACTGATATATGCCGTGTCTGACCAACATAGTTGTTTTTCAAGAAAATGCATTATTCAAATTGATAAGAGAGTGGTTTATTATTGTAGAGTTTGGGTAAATAAAAGCTATATCAACAATGAGCTACATACAAAATTGGTATGCATATGTTGGGCAAAATCTTTGGTTGAATTCTACACTGGTGTCAATGAGGTTGGGCAAAAAACAACTAGTAGTAAAGGAAGAATTATGTAGAGTGTAAATTTAAAAACGATTGGATATTACAGTGGTTTGGGAGATATTTACAGTTTGATGACCTGAAATAGAGAGACCTCCTTGAGTAATTGGGACATACAGGAGAGACCTCAGAAAGCCACACCTTAGGAGTAGAACGAAACTAAATCTAGAATAAAAGTTACTGTAAACCTGCCCTAGCAGGATGAAAAGCAATCCTCAGAATGATCATTTAAAAAACTGTTTTCTAGAATAAAACATTCTTTTATAGAAGACAAAATTTACACAACCAACAATGCCATATTACAGTTCTCATCATCCAATCAAAAATTACATGTAAAGAAGTAGGGCAGGGCGGATGCGGTGGCTCACGCCTGCAATCCCAGCACTTTGAGAGGCTGAGGCGGGCAGATCACAAGGTTAGGAGATCAAGACCATCCTGGCTAACACGGTGAAACCCTGTCTCTACTAAAAATACAAAAATTAGCCAGGCATGGTGGCATGCGCCTGTAGTCCCAGCTACTCGGGAGGCTGAGGCAGGACAATCGCTTGAACCGGGGAGGTGGAGGTTGCAGTGAGCCAAGCTTGTGCCACACTGTACTCCACCTGGGCAACAGAGTGAGACTATGTCTCAAAAAGAAAAAAAAAGTAGGGCAATAAACTCATAGTCAGTAGATACATCAGTCAGCAGAATTGAACTCAGAAATGGCATAAATTAAGGGCGAAACAATATTTTGTTATATAAGAGGCCATAATGTAAATATTTTAGGCTTTGAAGGCTGCCTATGGTCTTTATTGTATGTTTTTCTCTGTTGTGTTTTTCTGTGTGTTTGTGTGTGTGTGTATTTAACAATATTTCACAATATGCAAACCATTCTTAACTCATGGATTGTACCAAAAAAGTTCCACGGATGATAGTTTCTGAGCTGTTACATACTGATAGAATGAAAAGAAAAGGAATTTAAATTAGTATAAATATGTTTAATAATTTAAAAGAAAATATGAACATAATTAGAAGAAAAAATAAAACCTATTTATAAAAGAAGCAAATGGAACTTCTTGAGATGAAAAATAGAATATCTGAAGCAATAAAGTCACTAAATAAGTTTTAAGTGCGTGATAGATACCATAGAAGAAAATGTTTAGTGACAATGAATCAGAGCACTAGAACCTAAAAGAAAAGTGATTTAAAAAATGAACAGAGATTCAGTGACATGTTGGACATTAATAAGCTCTCTAGCACACATGTAATTGAAGTCCTTAATGGTGAGGAAGGTAGGGCATAACATAATTTTGAATGAAAAAGTTTGAAAATTTCTTAAATTTGGTGATATATATACATCTGCACATTCAAAAAGCTTAGTGAAACCTAAACTGAATATGAATAAATGAAACCACATCTAGACGTATCATAGTCTAACTACTAAAACCCAGTAATGAAGAGAGTCTTCAGAGGAAAATGATATATTACATACAAGGTAACAAATTTAATTGACTTCTCATTATATGTAATGCAAACCAAAAGGCGATGGGATGATATTCTTAGAGAGTTGAGAAAAAAGTTAATCTAGAATCTATATCTACCAAAAGTGTCTTTCAGAAATGAAAGTTAAATGAGACCTTTGTAGAATAACAAAAGCTGAGAGAATTTGTCACTGGGGACTTGCACTAAAAGATATGTTCAAGGAAGTTCTTCAGGCTTAAGGAAAAGGATGTTAGATAGAGATATTTGCACAAGGGAAAGAAGAGTTTCTTAAATAGTAAATATGTGAATAAATATAAAAACTTATTTCTCATTAAAATTGTATTAAACTATATTTGATTAAGAAAAAGTAACAATGTATAATGGGGTATATAATATGTGGAAGTAAAATTACTATTTATTTTTCAGTGGAATTAAGTAATCTAGGTTTTAAAGAGATTATATGCTTTCTTCTTCTTCTTTTATTTTAGGTTCCAGGGATACATGTGCAGGTTTCTCACATGGGATAAATTGCATGTCGCTGAGGGTTGGTGTACAATGATCCCGTCACCCAGGTAATGAGCATGATACCTCATAGGTAACCTTCCAACTTATACCCCCTTTCAAGCAGTCTCCAGTGTCTATTGTTCCCATCTTTTGTCCATGTGTATTCAGTGTTTAGCTCCCATGTATAAGTGAGAACAGGCAGTATTTGGTTTTCTATTCCTGTTACTTCACTTAGGATAATGGCCCCCAGCTGCATCCATGTTGCTGCAAAAGACATAATTTCATTTCTAATGGCTGTGTAGTATTCCATGGTGTATATGTACTACATTTTCTTTATCTAGTCCTCCATCAATGGGCATTGAGGTTGATTCCATGTCTTTGCTATTGTGAATAGTGCTACAGTGAACATACAAGTGCATGTGCCTTTTTGATGAAATGATTTGTTTTCCTTTGGGTGTATACCCAATAGTGGGATTGCAGAGTCAAATGGTTGTTCTGTTTTAAGTTCTTTGAGAAATTTCCACACTGTCCTTCACAGCAGCTGAACAAATATGAATTCCCACCAGCAGTGCATAAGTCTTCCCTTTTCACTGCAACCTTGCCAGCATCTGTTGTTTTCTTTACTTTTTAATAATAGCCATTCTGACTGGGATTAGATTATATTTCATTGTGGTTTTGATTTACATTTCTCTAATGATTAATGATGATGAGCTTTTTTTCATGTATTTGTTGGCTGCAGGTATATAGAAGTAAAATTATTGACAAGAATAGCACAAAGGGCAGGAAGGCAGAAATTGAAGTATATTGTTTTAATGTTTGTACATTGTACATAAATCTGTGGCATGCCCAAGAAATGATTCCAGAAAAGGGTATCTAAATAAAAATGTCTAAAGGATATTGTTATTTGGAAATATTCTATATGAAGATTTTCTTAGTTCCTCTACTGTCAGAAGTAGGTACTGTAAAAAAATCTGGATCATATACCACTCACTATTTGCCAAATATGAATTAAGTTTGATTCTGAAATATATATATGGGGGAAAACTCCAAGTGTATTATTCTTCTTGTGATGGATAACACTGAGCAGATATACTGTGTTTGATTAAAACATACCTGGGGAATAATTGGTGCTAAATATGGATACTTGACAAACATAATATAATATTTGAATACTGAAAAGGAAGTCAAAGTTTGCTTTTTCCCATACATAACAAAGGAGAGAGAATAAAATTTTATCAAGGGGATGAATGCCAGGAAGGTGTCATCAACAAGTGAGAGGAGTATCTGTAACAAACAAAGAATATCCAGGGGAAGGAGACTCTAGGAGAGTTTCCTTGAATTTCCGTACCAGAAAATCCCAAATGTGTTATGGAATCTTTTTTTCCATGTGTGTAATAATATAGCATTCTTCACGTACTTTTATCCCTTTCACTTTCTGGATGGATTTGGGAAATTCTTGCAAGTCAAAGTGGGATTTCACAGAATGCATATTCCACAAGGACATGTCTATGTATTTGCCTTATTCACTTGTAATAAGTGATACAATTTGCCTTAAGTGAAGTGCACAAGTGGGTGTTGAAACTTTTAATTCAAGAACCATAACATTGGATGAGAATCAATGTCTGTTTTAAGTCTTAATGCTCACACAAATAAGATATTTCTTAAAAATCACAGGAGCAAGATACTTATTTCATATATAGAAGTCTGAAGCTTAAATAGTGCTACTAAATAATCTGCCTAGTTAATGAAGATTTAAGAGTTATTATATTATTCAAAGGCAAGTAGTAATATGTATATATGACTATATTCATAGACCAGAGAAGTAAACATTTTCTGAGAGGCATTCTTTGAGAATAATTTTACCAGCAAAGGAGTTAATAGTTTGAAGAAATGAAATTCAGCACCAGCAAATGAATGGCAGGAGATTCCATGGTTGTCTCTTTGCCAAAGTAGCAGGCTTGTTTTTAAGCTTATATAACCGCTTATATTTTAAGCAGGTTTCTGAGAAATTGAAAGACAGCTTGGAAAGCTGGTGCTTTTTTCTTCAAAACAGACAAACTTTTAAAATTACTTTTTAACATGAAGCCAGTAGAACAGATTCCCTAGTTTGAAGTATAACAAATTCATTGACTCTTAAATGTTGTTAAAGGACCTAGTATTTCATGCCCTAGTCATTGAAGATTCTCAGAGAATACAAGTCTCTGTTACCAAGGGGAATACATGATGGTGGCTGGAGAGAGACAATAAACAAAAAAGACTCTGTCATGCTAGTGCTCTGAAGTACTAATAGGTTAAATAATCAAAGTAAAGAGATATGGACAGAGAATGGATGGGGTGAGCTATTTAGTTAGAGTAGTTAAGGAAGGTCTCTCTTTTAAGGTTGTATTTGAACATAAACTTGAATGAAGCGATGCAGAGATGCAATGATATTTATCTATCTTACAGATGCATAGATACATAGATTTAGTTATAGATAATTCTCCAGGTAGAAGATACAGCAATTGCAAAGTCTCTGGAGTGGAAGAGTACCTGGCACATTAAAAAAACAGCAAGAAAACAACACAGCAGTGCTCTAGGGCACGGTGTAATCAGGTGGTAGGAGATAGGTACAGAGAAAGGAAAAGGGCCCGGAACATGTAGGCAGCTGTAAGCAATAATAAAAACTTTGGAATTTATTCTGAGTAAGATGGAATGATCTGGGAAATATTGAGCTGAAAAGTGATAATCTGAGCGTTGTTGTGGGAAATAGACAGTAGTAAGGTAAGCAAGGATGATAATTGCAGATAACTTCAATATCCAGGCAAAAACCAATTTTGGCTTGGACTAGGGGCTGATATTGGTGAAAAATTGTTAGATTCTCAAAGTATTTTGAAGTAAAAACCAATGTAGTTTGTTAATAGATCAAATCCGGGGTGTGAAAGACGGGGAGGTAACAAGGAAGACTTAAAGACTTTTGGCCTAAACTGTTGGAAGAGTGGAATTCTATTTATTGATACAGTGCAAATAAGGGAAAAACAAGAATAAGGGGAGAAGAATCAAGAGTTTAGTTTTTCAAAGTTAATTTTGAGATGTCTTTTAAGCATTTAAGAATTGGTGTCAAAAACATAATTGGGTATGAGTAAACAGTGGATATATTTCAAGGAGAAGTAAGAGTGGATTTTGAACCTGAAAGTTATTAGCATAAAGATGATATTTAAAACCATGGGAAGACTTTGTTGGTATATAGAGAAAAGAAATGATCCCATAACCAAGTTCTAAGATGTCCTGTTTTTTACAGATTGGAAATCTGAGATGGAGATAGGAAAGAATGCTGAGAATAAGTGAGCAAAGGATGAGAACCTACAGTTAGGGTAAAGAGAAAGGTGTAGTTCAAGAATAATGGCATGATGAGCTATACCACATGCTGCCAATTATTACCTATTCATTGGCAGATGGTAAATCGGATACAGCCGCTATTCATTGCCTCTGTTCTTTGCTGATTCTTCATGAGAGCCTCTTACTATATATCAGGACTTCCCTCCTGGATGGCAATACCAATTGGTCAAAAAAGGCAGTCATCCAACGTTTAAAGGTCCCAGGAGGTGAAATCTGATTTACTTAACAAGTACTACTTCTATACACAGAACAGTGTATTTTGTGATACTTCCTCCTTTTTTAAATAACAAACTCCTGTCCTCTCAAAGAATGTGAGTCATTAGAGAAGAAAAAAAGGAACACTGTGGAAAATTAAAGTATCCAAAAAATATGTCAAAAATTCCACTTGGGAAGACATTGCTGCTTTATCATTAGTCCAGTGCTCTTCAAAAATTAACCCAGAGGAGATTTCAGTTACACTACTCATGAACTTGAACATGGCATTCAGACATTCTACTCATGAACTTGAAATTAGATTTTAGGGAAGTAAGTGTTATTAAATTAAAAGTGTGCCTTTATAGACTCTCCTTGTCTACGATGTGTATCTATTTTTTCCGCTAATAACAAGCAAGTACTTATTGTGTATTTGAGTAAACATAATCCATGTTTGACCTACTCTAATCATCATTTTAACCTTTTGTGTTCATAAATATAATAGATAAATGCTGTCTTTTAAAGTAACATCAAACTTATATGCTTCAGTATAATGTATTTGAATATCATAACATGATCATTTAAACATGGCTTTCTATAATGACATAGAACCTGTTTTAACACACTGCGGTTAAATTTCTATATCATTGGCATAAAGCTTACAAAATTACATGAAAAGTTTTGATGACAGAAAATATCTAATATTAAACTAAACCCAAGTGCTGTCAGCTCTCCGTATCTTTGGGTGCCACATCTGTAGATTCAATCAACCTCAGATAAAAATATTTAGACAAAAAATTGCATCCGTACTGAACATGTGCAACTTTTTTTCTTGACATTATTCCCTAAACAATACAGTATAACTGTTTACATAGCATTTACATTGTATTAGTTATTATAAGTAATTTAGAGATGATTTAAGTATGCAGAAAGATGTGTGTCGATTATATGCAAATACAATGCCACTTTATCTCAGAGATTTGATATCTGTGGATTTTGGTATACTTGGAGAGTCCTGGAACCAATCCCTATGGATACTGAGGGACGACTGTAATTGAGATTCTTTATAAGCTTAAAACCAAACTTACAATGAAAAATAAAGAAAGAGAGCTCAGATAAAAAGAATGTCTTTGCTCACAGACAAACTACAAAACAAGAAGGGCTGTTTCCATTGGGTCTTCTTTTCTTCAGAAAGTATACAGACGGTAACTGGTATATGAGTTGGATTTGGGGCTACAATAGCATACATGAGACTCAGCCAGGGACAGCCCTTTTAAAACCTCAGGCAAAGAAAAATTACAGGCTACTGTTTTCCTAAGGCAAAGAAAAATTATAGGCTGGTGTGACTCTGGGTCCCACTAATGGATTCTCTACGGGGTCTTAGCAATGTGTGTATGGGAAGGCGGAGCATGAACTGGTTTCCCACAGTAATTTGATGCCACAAGCAATTCTGTTCTAATGGAGTTATAATAGACTCTTTACTTCAAACAAACATTGATGTTAGTGGACATTAATTTTCATGGTGTTTTCCTCTGAGAAAGGAGGGATTTTATTCAGGACAATAAGACACTGTTTCAATTTGTGAGATGAAAGTTTTCAGAGAGAGAGAAAAAAAGAAGAGTCTATGCTTTTATGCTTTATCCAAGATTTGTCTCAACTCTTTTCTGCTTTGTCCTCTGGCCATATCTATATTCGCGATTTATTGCAGAGTAATTGATGGCTTTGCCAAATGGTGGTACGCTGTAGTCTTTACAATGCATTGTGGTCTTTATGATGTTTACAATGAGATCAAAAAGAATGCAAACCACTATCTTTTTAGTATATCTCCTGAAATTCCATATCCCTTCAAAAGTGTACTATGTAAAGTACAAATCAGTCTGTACTTTGCTGCGTCTTAAAAATCTTTAGTAGCTTTCCTTTATCAACATAGTAAGATCCAAACCCTTTAGTATGGCAGACAAGTCCTTTCTTCATCTGGCCTTTCTATGTGAAACATCTCTCAGTTTACCTGATCTCTGTGTTATTTCTTGCCTGTGTGTGTTTTTAAATTCTGTATCCTGTGTCTAGAATTACTTTCACTTTTCTTCGTCCTCCAGTTGCCTGTGTTACCTATAGAAACAGCCTTTACTCCTCTAGGAAGCCTTTCCCTGATCATCCAGGTTATGCAATATGTGTCTCCTGTGTTCACACTCTGGCATATATCTGTAAGTGTACTTGCTACATTAAATTATTACTAATTCTATTTTTCTCTGTCCCCCCAAATACTGTGGTCTCCTTAAAAGCAGGAAATGTTAACCATTAATTCTTTGTCAAGAGCAATGGCTAGCTAAAACATGAGCAATCACAAAATAAGTGTTTGTCAGGTGAATGAATGAGTGAACCAATGGTTAGTGTTAGGCACTACCAGTTCTAATGGGTTTAATGCTTTTTTTTTTTTTTTTCATCCAGCCTCTCCTAAACACCTTAAAACAAGTACATCTTGAAGGATGTACCATGCTTCCATTATGATTTAGTTTAGAAGGAGTTTGGTGTACTGTAACAGCCAAAGGTATTAGTGTGCCCAGAGAGAAAGCATATTTGAAGCAGAGTTGTAATTATAACAAAGGAAGAGTCCTAGCTCATGATTTAATGCCTGAAAGTTTCCAGTGTGAGTACCATTAGTGCACTCTTAGAATGGCTCCAAATGATGAAGGATTTAATTACACGAGGAGCTCTACCTCCAGTGCTAGAGATATAGACATAAATTTGTGTTTCTATTTAAATTACTTGAAAGAGTTTTGATTTTAGCCACAAATTTGAATTTAAATGAATATAACTGGAAGCTATAGTTAAAGTCCATTGTTCCTGAGAATCCAATGATTTGAGATAAAAATGTTTACATTTGTTCAATTCAAAGAAATAGCCTAGTTCTCGTACTAAATAACAAACCCACTTTTTCTTTCTCTTCAGGCAGCTGTCTCAGAGGGATTTTCATACAACCTTCCAATCTATTTCTTTACTTTTAATGAGTAAAATATCCTAGGTGTTGTAAAATCGGGAAGAATTATATTTATATTATTTGTTTTACTTACAGAAATTTGTATACATTCATTATTTAATTTAATATGTTTTAATTCTGAAAAATAAGAACTTGTAACTATTTGAGATAGTTTCTTTATTAATTTAAATTTTTGTTGAGAAAAAATTCATATAAATTTACCATTTTAATCATTTGAAATGTACAATTCAGTGATTTTTTTTGTATATTTGCAATGTTGTGCAATCAACACCACTATCTAATTTCAGAATATTTTCATCACCCCAGAAGACACCTCATATTCAGTGAGCAGTTATACCCCAGTCTCCTTTCTTTCAAGGCCCTGTCAACAAGCTACTATTTGTCTCAATGAATTGAGTATTATGGCATTTTATATAAAAGGTATCATGTAATTTGTGACTTTTTCACTCTATGACTGGCTTCTTTCACTTAGCATAATTGTCTATTATGAATAATTGTGATAAGACCGTTCGTCTACACGATTTTATATGGCCATACCTTTTATTTCTCCTTGATATATACCTAGAAGTAAAATTGCATAGTAACTCAATGTTTAACTTTTAAGTAACTACTAAATGTTTTTCTATGGTGGCTTCAACATTTTACATTCCTACCAAGAATGTACGAGGCTTCCAGTTTCTTCACATCCTTGTCAACACCTGTTATTTTCTGATTTTAAAAAAATTATAGCCGTCCTAGTGAGTAAGAAGTGGTATCCCGTTGTGTTTATAATTTTGATTTTGCTGACTAATGTTCTTGACTAGTGTTGTTTAGCATCTTTATTATTATTATAATTTAAGTTCTGGGATACATGTGTAGAATGTGCAGGTTACATAGGTATACATGTGCCATGGTGGTTTGCTGCACCCATCAAGCCATCATCTAGGTTTTTAGCCCCACATGCATTAGGTATTTGTCCTAATGCTCTCCCTCCTCTTGCTCCCAAAACCCGATGGGCCACAGTGTGTGATGTTCCCCTCACTGTGTCCATGTGTTCTCATTGTTCAACTCCCACTTATGAGTGAGAACATGTGGTGTTTAGTTTTCTTTTCCTGTGTTAGTTTGCTGAGAATGATGGTTTCCAGCTTCATCTGTGTCCCTGAAAAGGACATTAACTCATTCTTTTTATGGCTGTGTAGTATTCCATGGTGTATATGTGCCACATTTTCTTTATCCAGTCTATCTTTGATAGGCATTTGGGTTGGTTCCAAGTCTTTGCTATTGTAAATAGTGCTGCAATAAACATACGTGTGCATGCGCCTTTATAGTAGAATGATTTATAATCCTTTGGGTATATCCCCAGTAATGGGATTGCTGGGTCCAATGGTATTTCTGGTTCTAGATCCTTGAGGAATAACCATACTGTCTTCCACAGTGGTTCAACTAATATGCACTCCCACCAACAGTGTGTAAAAGCGTTCCTATTTCTCCACATCCTCTCCAGCATCTGTTGTTTCCTGACTTTTCTTTTTTTTTTTTTTTTTTTTTGAGATGAGTCTTGCTCTGTCACCCAGGCTGGAGTGCAGTGGTGCCATCTCGGTTCACTGAAAGCTCCACTTCCTAGGTTTGTGCCATTCTGCTGCCTGAGCCTCCCAAGTAGCTGGGACTACAGGCACCTGCCACCATGCCAGGCTAATTTTTTGTATTTTTAGTAGAGACAGGGTTTCACAGTGTAAGGCAGGATGGTCTCGATCTCCTGACCTCGTGATCCACCCGCCTCAGCCTCCCAAATTGCTGGGCATGAGCCACCACTCCTGGCCATTTCCTGACTTTTTAATGATCGCCATTCTAATTGACATGAGATGGTATCTCATTGTAGTTTTGACTTGCGTTTCTCTACTGACCAGAGATGATGAGCTTTTTTTCATATTCTTGTTGGCCACATAAATGTCTTCTTTTGAGAAGTGTCTGTTCATATCATTCACCCACATTTTGATGGGGTTGTTTGGTTTTATCTTGTAAATTTGTTTAAGTTCCTTGTAGATTCTGGATATTAGACTTTTGTCAGATAGATAGACTGCAAAAATTTTCTCCCATTCTGTAGGTTGCCTGTTCACTCTGATGATAGTTTATTTTGCTATGCAGAAGCTCTTTAGTTTAATTAGATCCCTTTTGTCAATTTTGGCTTTTGTTGACATTGCTTTTGGTGTTTTAGTCATGAAGTCTTTGCCCATGCCTATGTCTTGAATGGTATTGCCTAGGTTTTCTCCTAGGGTTTTTAATAATTTTAGGTTTTACATTTAAGTATTTAATCCATCTTGAGTTAATTTTTATATAAGGTGTAAGGATGGTGTCCAGTTTCAGTTTTCTGCATATGGCTAGCCAGTTTTACCAGCACAATTTATTAAATAGGGAATCCTTTCCCCATTGCTTGTTTTTGTCAGGCTTGTCAAAGATCAGATGGTTGTAGATGTGTGGTATTATTTCTGAGGCTTTTGTTCTGTTCCATTGGTCTATATATCTGTTTTGGTACCAGTACCATGCTGTTTTGGTTACTGTAGCCTTGTAGTATAGTTTGAAATCAGGTAGTATGATGCCTTCAGCTTTGTTCTGTTTGCTTAGGATTGTCTTGGCTATATGGGCTCTTTTTTTGGTTCCATATGAAATTTAAAGTATTTTTTTCTAATTCTGTGAAGAAACTCAGTGGTAGCTTGAAGGGAATAGCATTGAATCTATAAATTACTTTGGGCAGTATGGCCATTTTCATGATATTAATTCTTCCTATCCATAAGCATCGAATGTTTTTCTATTTGTTCGTGTCCTCTCTTATTTCCTTGAGCAGAGGTTTGTAGTTCTCCTTGAAGAGGTCCTTCACTTCCCTTGTAAGTTGTATTCCTAGATATTTTATTCTCCTTGTAGCAATTGTGAATAGGAGTTCACTCATGATTTGGCTCTCTGTTGATCTATTATTGGTGTATAAGAATGCTTGTGATTTTTGCACATTGATTTTGTATCCTGAGACTTTGTTGAAGTTGCTTAACAGCTTAAGGAATTTTTGGGCTGAGACGGTGGGGTTTTCTAAATATACAGTCATGTCAGTTGCAAACAGGGACAATTTGACTTCCTCTGTTCCTATTTGAAAACCCTTTATTTTATTCTCTTGCATGATTTCCCTGGCTAGAACTTCCAATACTGTGTTGAATAGGAGTGGTGAAAGAGGGCATCCTTGTCTTGTGCTGGTTTTCCACCTTTTGCCCATTCGGTATGATATTAGCTATGAGTCTGTCATAAATAGCTATTATTTTGAGATATATTTCATCAATACCTAGTTTTTGAGTGTTTTTAGCATGAAGGGGTGTTGAATTTTATCAAAGGCCTTTTCTGCATCTATTGAGATAATATTTTTTATTGGTTCTGTTTATGTGATGGATTACCTTTATTAATTTTTGTATGTTGACCCAGCCTTGCATACCAGGGATGAAGCCTACTTGATCATGGTGGATAACCTTTTCGATGTGCTGCTGGATTCGGTTTGCCAGTATTTTATTGAGGATTTTTGCGCCAATGTTCATAAGGGATATTGGCCTGAATTTTGTTGTTGTTGTTGTGTCTCTGCTAGGTGTTGGTACCAGGATGATGCTGACCTCATACAATGAGTTAGGGAGGAGTCCCTCTTTTTCTATTGTTTGGATTAGTTTCAGAAGGAATGGTACCAGCTCCTCTTTGTACCTCTCATAGAATTCGGCTGTGAATCCATCTGGTCCTGGGCTTTTGTTTTGTTTGTTTGGTAGGCTATTAATTATTGCCTCAATTTCAGAACTTGTTATTGGTCTGTTCAGGGATTTGACTTCTTCCTGGTTTAGTCTTGGGAGGGTGTATGTGTCCAGGAATTTATTCATTTCTTCTAGACTTTCTAGTTTATTTGCTTAGAGGTATTTATAGTATTATCTGATGGTAGTTTGTATTTCTGTGGGATCAGTGGTGATATCCCCTTTATTATTTTTTGTTGTGTCCATTTGATTCTTCTGTCTTTTCTTCTTTGTTAGTCTGGCTAGCAGTCTACTTATTTTGTTACTCTTTTCAGAAAACCAGCTGTTGGATTCACTGATTTTTTTGAAGGGTGTTTTTTTGTGTGTCTACCTCCTTTAGTTTGCTCTGACCTTAGTTATTTCCTGTCTTCTGCTAGCTTTTGATTGTGTTTGCTCTTGCTTCTCTAGTTCTTTTAATTGTGATGTTAAGGTGTATATTTTAGATCTTTCCCACTTTATGAAGTGGGCATTTAGTGCTATACATTTCCCTCTAAACACTGCTTTAGCTGTGTTTCAGGGATTCTGGTACGTTGCCTCTTTGTTCTCATTGGTTTCAAATAACTTATTTATTTCTGCCTTGATTTCGTATTTACCCAGTAGTCATTCCAGAGCAGGTTGTTCAATTTACATGTAGGTGTGTGGTTTTGAGTGAGTTTCTTAATCCTGAGTTCTAATTTGATTGAACTGTGGTCTGAGAGACTGTTTGTTACGATTATCATTCTTTTGCATTTGCTGAGGAGTGTTTTACTTCCAATTATGTGGTCTATTTTAGAATAAGTGCTATGTGGCGCTGAAAAGAATGTATATTCTGTTGATTTTTGGGTAGGGAGTTCTGTACATGCGTATTAGGTCCTCTTGTTCTAGAGCTGAATTCAAGTCCTGAATATCCTTGTTAATTTTCTGTCTTGTTGATTTTTCTAATATTGACAGTGGGGTGTTAAAGTCTCCCACTATTATTATAGTGTGGGAATTTGAGTCTCTTTGTAGGTATCTAAGAACTTGCTTTATGAATCTAGGTGCTCCTGTATTGGGTGCATATATATTTAGGATAGTTAGCTCTTTTGCTGCATTGCCCCTTTACCATTATGTAATGTCTTTCTTTGTCTTTTTTGATCTTGTTGATTTAAAGTCTGTTTTATCAGAGACGAAGGATTGCAACTCCTGCTTTTCTTTGCTGTCCATTTGCTTGGTAAATATTCCTCCATCCCTTTATTTTGAGCCTATGTGTGTCTTTGTACATGAGATGGGTCTCCTGAATACAGCACACCGATGGGTCTTGACTATCCAGTTTGCCCGTCTTTATCTTTTAATTGGGACATTTACCCTATTTACATTTATATTGTTATATGTGAATTTGATCCTGTCATCATGATGCTAGGTGGCTTTGTTGCACATTAGTTAATGTAGTTTCTTCATAGTGTAGTTGGTCTTGATATTTTGATATGTTTTTGCAGTGGCTGGTACCAGTTTTTCTTTTCCATAATTAGTGCATCTTCTGGAGTTCTTGTAAGACAGGCCTGGTGGTGCCAAAATCCCTCAGCATTTCCTTGTCTGGAAAGGATTTTATTTCTCCTTCACTTTTGAAGCCAACTTTGGCTGGATATGAAGTTTTGGGTTGAAAATTATTTTCTTTAAGAATGTTGAATATTGGCCCCAACACTCTTCTGGCCTGTAGAGTTTCTGCAGAGAGATCCACTGTTAGTCTGATGAGCTTTCCTTTGTAGGTGACCTGACCTTTCTCTCTAGCTGCCCTTAACATTTTTTTCCTTCATTTCAACCTTGGAGAATCTAACGATCATGTGTCTTTGGGTTGCTCTTCTCGTGGAGTATCTAAGTGGTGGTCTCTGTATTTTTTGAGTTTGATTGTTGGCCTATCTTGCTAGGTTGGGGAAGTTCTCCTGGATAATATGTTGAAGTGTGTTTTCCAACTTGCTTCCGTTCTCCCTGTCACTTTCAGGTATACCAGTCAATCATAGGTTTGGTCTTTTCACCTAGTCCCATATTTCTTGGAGGCTTTGTTTGTTCCTTTTCATTCTTTTTTTTTCTAATCTTGTCGTCACACTTTATTTTATTAAGTTGACATGTATCTCTGATATCCTTTCTTCCACTTGATCAATTCTGCTATTGATACTTCTGTACACTTCATGAAGTTCTCTTGCTTTTTCAGGTCCATCAGGTCATTTTTGTTCTTCTCTAAACTGGTTATTCTAGTAAGCAGGTCCTGTAACCTTTTATCAAGGTTTTTAGCTTCCTTGCATTGGGTTACAACATGCTCCTTTAGCTGAGAGGATTTTGTTATTACCCACCTGCTGAAGCCTACTTCTGTCAATTCATCAAAGTCATTCTCCATCCAGTTTTTTGCCCTTGCTGGAGAGGAGTGGCGATCACTTGGAGGAGGAGAGGCATTCTGGTTTTTAGAATTTTCAGCATTTTCATGCTAGTTTTTCCTCATCTTCGTGGATTTATCTACCTTTGATCTTTAATGCTGATGACCTTTGGATGGGGCTTTTGTGTGGGCATCCTTTTTGTTCATGTTGGTGTTATTGCTTTCTGTTTGCTGGTTTTCCTTCTAACAGTCGGGCCTCTCTTCTGCAGGTCTGCTGGAGTTTGCTAGAGGTCCACTCCAGATCCTGTTTGCCTAGGTGTCACTAGTGGAGGCTGCAGAATAGCAAAGATTCCTTTCTACTCTTTCCTCTGGAAGCTTTGTCCCAGAGGGGCACACACCTGATGCCTGCCAGAGCTCTCCTGTATGAGGTGTCTGTTGACTCATGCTGGGAGGTGTCTCCTTAGTAGAGCTTGTCCTTGCTAAGCAGTCTGTCCCTTAACAGAGCTTGAGCACTGTGCTGGGAGATCTGCTGCTGTCTTCAGAGCTGGCAGGCTGGGAAATTTAAGTCTATTGAAATTGTGCCCACTGCCACCCTTGTTCCCAGGTGCTCTGTCCCAGGTGCAAAAACCATGGGAAAAGCATAATATCTGGGTCAGATAGCACAGTTCCTCACAGCTTCCCTTGGCTAGGGGAGGGAGATCTCCAGCCCTTTGCACTTCCCAGGTAAGGCAAAACCCCTCCCTGCTTCTGCTTGCCTTCCATGGGCTGCACCCACTCTCTAACCAGTCCCAATGAGATGAACAGGTTACCTCAGTTGGAAATGCAGAAATCACCCACCTTCTGGGTTGATCTCGTTCAGAGCTGCAGACTAGAGCTGTTCCTATATGACCATCTTGCCAGATCCATTGAGCATCTTTTCATGTGCTTACTGTCCATTTGTGTAGCTTCTTTGAAGAAATGGCTATTCAACTCTTGTCCATTTTGAAACGTATTCTTTTTTGCTGCTCTTGTTGAGTTATTAGAGTTATATTTTCTGAACTGGTGTTGTAAAATTGAAACGAATTTTATTATTTTATTTGTTTTATTATAGAAATGTTTTTATCAGATACATGACTGATAAACAAATTATCAGTTGGATAATTTGAGATATATGACTTGCAAATATTTTTCCCATTTTGGTGGCTGCATTATTACTTTTTTTTTTTTTTTTACAGTAAAGTGAATACAAGTTTATTAAGAAAGTAAAGGAATAAAAGAATGCCTACTCCATAGACAGAGCAACCCGAAGGGCTGCTGGCTATCCCTTTTTGTGATTATTTCTTGATTATATTTTAAATAAGGGGCAGATTATTCATGTCTCCCCTTTTAACCCACATAGGGTAACTTCCTGACATTGTCATGGCATTTGTAAACTGTCATGGCGCTAGTGGAAGTGCAGTAGTGAGGATGACGAGAGGTTACTCTCATCACCATCTTAGTTTTGGTATGTTTTAGCTGGCTTCTGTACTGCAACCTGTATTATCGGCAAGGTCTTTATGACCTTTATTTTGTGCCTACCTTCTCTTTCTTCCTGTGACTTAAAATGCCTAACCATCTGGGAATGCAGCTGAGTAGGTCTCAGCCTTATTTTACCCAGCCTCCATTCAAGGTGGAGCAGCTCTGGTTCAGATGTTTCTGACATTGCCCCCCACCCCATTTTATAAGGAATCCTTAACCTTATGGGTTATAGAGGGATGGAGATTCATCTTCTGTAACTTCTTCATGTTGGGTGAGATGATATTCCTGCCTAACTATTAGGATTTCTTGTATTTAGGGGAGAGAGGAGCTCAGTCAGAAAACATCAGTACTTCAGTACACTGAGAGCCATTCATAACTCCAACTTCCACAAAAGGTGACACCTGGAAGATTAATAAGTGTTCAATTTAAGAAAACAGTAAGCTTATTCTGCATTCCTACACAAAGTACGACAGCAGTATATTCCACAAGAGTAAAGCAAAGTAAGTAAAATTATCCCAAGTAAACTAAGTAAGAAGGCTTTCCATGAACTGGGTAACTGCGGAACCAACTTGGGGTTGCTAGTTGATTCCAACATGTGCCCAGAATTAGAATATTGATCCCAATTTTTACATTACCCATTCCTCTTGTTTCTTCTGAGCAGCAGTCAGAGATCACTCGTTGGTTCACAGGAATGAAAAAGGTTAGCCTAAATGCAGAGAAAAACTTAAAAATAGCTGATGAGACTAGCATCTAATAACAAGTGTACCATAGTTCTTGAAACATAATTTTTCTCTCTCCAGTTTCCCATTTTTACTAAAAACAAGTCATGGTAGGACCAATTTGCTTTATTAAAATTGGCCTAATTATTTGTATAAAGTACAGTAAGAATCATTATTTTTCACATAAGCTCTTTTAAAATTGGCTTTGATGGAACTCTGTTCCATAGAAGGAATCTCCGATAAGGCTTTTTTTATAAAAGCAAAGCCGAGACATCAGTTTGTACCCTCAAATATCTATGAGTTGCTTAAATTCCTCTCATCTTGATATCCCAAGATAGCTTGGGGCTCCTGTGCCTGTCAGAATGTGACATTCTCTATTTACCACAGATCAAGAACCCTGTACAAGGACCATGTACACAAGGTATGAGGCCAGTTTTCCCAAAGGGCTTTTATTGACTTTGTAAGTCAAATTTGATTCCTTAGAGGAAAGCACATCATTCTAGTCATAGCCCTGGTAAAATAACCAGTTTCTCCAATTATGTCCTGTTGCAAAAGAAAACAGATTCTTTTTTTTTTTTTTTTTTTCAGTGGGAGGAACAGAATATCACTCTGTCACCCAAGCTGGAGTGCAGTGGCATGATCTCAGCTCACTGCAACCTCCGCCACCCAGGTTCAAGTGATTCTCCTGCCTCAGCCTCCTGAGTAGCTGGGATTACAGGCATGCACCACCACACCCAGCTAATTTTTGTATTTTTAGTAGAGATGGGGTTTCATCATGTTGGTTGGCCTGGTCTCAAACTGCTGACCTGCTGATCCACCTGCCTTGGCCTGCCAAACTGCTGGGATTACAGGCATGAGCTGCCATATTGGCCAGAAAACAGATTCTAATTGCACTTATGCAAATAACTATATTGCCACAAGTTTCCAAATTCTGGAGAAACCTTTTAAAGCCCTTTACAGTTTTTGTTAAAGATATTTCATTCCATTGTTTTTATTCCAGTGTTCAAATTTACAGAAAACTGAATAATGCCCCTTTTACTTTAGCCAACATGTTCACAGACAGAATTTCTTTTACAATTAATTTTTCACAAGCCTTCCATAACTTGCTTAAACCTTCAGCTTTTTTCGAACTTAAAACATCCTTTAACCTTTTGATCTAGGCAAAACAAACAAGCAAACAAACAAAAAAAAACCCACAAAACCCATTTTCATGCCTTCTTATAATCTTTCACGAAAAACACATTTCACTGTTTTTATATACCTTGCATGTGAAATGATTTCTTCAGGAGTCTCAATTATATGTTACAATTTTAACTCTTAGTGACTTTTACTTTTGGTTAAAACTTGGTAAGAGATTTTAATTATGTACTAGGTGTGGCTCCTAGGACCCAAACAGAAGTTCCAATGAAGTCTGATTCTTTCCAGTGTAGCTAGGGGTTATAGCTAACTCCAGGTATCATAGGCCTTATCTACCTGTAAAGCAAGGCAAGTTGTACAGTTAATTTATAGTGGCATTTTATGAAACATTTAGGAGGCCTATTAACTTTTACATTGTGCAACATTTCCTGCATAAATTCCCTTTCATGAATTATTTACTGACTTACACAGACCATCTATGACACGCTTGGACTTTCTGACTTGTCCTAAATATCCCTCTTTTTAAACAACCAGTTGTTTTACTTTAGGAGAAGAATTTACCATACAGGATCCTTTCTTATATAAAATCTCTTTTCTTTATAACCTTCTTTGCATAGCTAGGGGGCATGGCTAATTCCACATGTCCCCAGGCCTTATCTAGAATCTAATGCTAACAATTTTTAAAAGCCAAAGAAGCAGTTTATGACCTTAAAGGATTAAGCAACCCTAATAGCTGACCTGTATAATTTAGATGAAATGTTTATATTTTTGAAGCTATTTTTATTTTACCAATAATTTTCAAAACTATTTTTATTTCCCAGAGTTTACTAAAGTCACATAAACTAAAAGGCATTACACTTTTTACTTTTCTGACATATACTGGATTTAAGCTCTTATATTTTAAGCCAATTAATTAGAGCACTGTTATGTTACACACACAACATGTAAGTACACAGAAACACAGATGATAAAGGACTTATTCCCTAAGCTAGGAATTGAACTCCAAATGTGGGTCACCATTGTGATGGCAGAGGCCAAGAGAAAGTGCTGCCATGTGGATACGAGGTCAAGCTCCCAAGGACGTGAATGACTAGTTTGCTGGGCCATCCTGAACAGTGGGCTTATGGGGTCCTAGGTCCATGTTCAATCCTGAGATACCCCTCTTTATAAGAGAACATTACAGAAAGACACAAAACACAACAGATTCCCTGCAATTTAAGATTAGCTTCACAAACCCTTTTTCCAGTTAATAAAAACTTTATAGAGGAGATAAACAGTGATTTTTGCCATTTATTCAACCAGTTTGCATGAAGAGGGAGAGAGCGAGAGGGGCCAGAAGTCTGACTGGTAAGAAATTCTTAGCCTTTTGTGGGCATGCCAGGCTTCTGGCTTCCCTTTCCCTGAGCAGCCCTAGTCACCCAGCTGGCTGCACTACAGCCCTGGGGACCAAGCCACAACACAAAGGAAAATTATCCTTTTCTATTCAGGCCAGAGCAAAACATTTGTGACAAAACCTAGACATTAGCCACTCTGCTTAGCACCCAATATCAAATTGGCAAGGCTCAAACTTGCCCCAAGTTGGGCCTCATTATCATTAATCCAACCTCTGACCAGGAATTTCACCTTGTGGTTTCTGGGCAAGATGCTCACCCTGAATAACAGAAAAGGTAGAAAAAAGAAAGGGGGGGGGGGCGGAGCAAGATGGCCAAATAGGAACAGCTCCAGTCTCCAACTCCCAGCGCGAGCGACACAGAAGACCGGTGATTTCTGCGTTTTCAACTGAGGTACTGGGTTCATCTCACTAGGGAGTGCCGGACAGTCGGTGCTGGTCAGCTGCTGCAGCCCGACCAGCGAGAGCTGAAGCAGGGCGAGGCATCGCCTCACCTGGGAAGCGCAAGAGGAAAGGGATTCCCTTTTCCTAGCCAGGAGAACTGAGACACACAACACCTGGAAAATCGGGTAACTCCCACCCCAATACTGCGCTTTAAGCAAACAGGCACACCAGGAGATTATATCCCACACTTGGCCGGGAGGGTCCCGTGCCCACGGAGCCTCCCTCATTGCTAGCACAGCAGTCTGCGATCTCGCGGCAAGGCATCAGCGAGGCTGGGGGAGGGGTTCCCGCCATTGCTGAGGCTTAAGTAGGTAAACAAAGCCGCTGGGAAGCTCGAACTGGGTGGAGCTCACAGCAGCTCAAGGAAACCTGCCTGTCTCTACAGACTCCACCTCTGGGGGCAGGGCGCAGCTAAACAACAACTAAAGCAGCAGAAACCTCTGCAGATGCAAACGACTCTGTCTGACAGCTTTGAAGAGAGCAGTGGATCTCCCAACATGGAGGTTGAGATCTGAGAAGGGACAGACTGCCTGCTCATGTGGGTCCCTGACCCTTGAGTAGCCTAACTGGGAGACATCCCCCACAAGGGGCAGTCTGATACCCCACACCTCACAGGGTGGAGTACACCCCTGAGAGGAATCCTCCAAAGCAAGAATCAGACAGGTACCCTCGCTGTTCAGCAATATTCTATCTTCTGCAGCCTCTGCTGCTGACACCCAGGCAAACAGGGTCTGGAGTGGACCTCAAGCAATCTCCAACAGACCTACAGCTGAGGGTCCTGACTGTTAGAAGGAAAACTATCAAACAGGAAGGACACCTACACCAAAACCCCATCAGTACATCACCATCATCAGCAAAGACCAGAGGCAGATAAAACCACAAAGATGGGGAAAAAGCAGGGCAGAAAAGCTGGAAATTCAAAAAATAAGAGCGCATCTCCCCCGGCAAAGGAGCGCAGCTCATCGCCAGCAACGGATCAAAGCTTGATGGAGAATGACTTTGACAAGATGAGAGAAGAAGGCTTCAGTCCATCAAACTTCTCAGAGCTAAAGGAGGAATTACGTACCCAGCGCAAAGAAACTAAAAATCTTGAAAAAAAAAGTGGTAGAATTGATGGCTAGAGTAACTAATGCAGAGAAGGTCCTAAACGAAATGAAAGAGATGAAAACCATGACACGAGAAATACGTGACTAATGCACAAGCTTCAGTAACCGACTCGATCAACTGGAAGAAAGAGTATCAGCGATTAAGGATCAAATGAACGAAATGAAACGAAAAGAGAAACCAAAAGAAAAAAGAAGAAAAAGAAATGAACAAAGCCTGCAAGAAGTATGGGATTATGTAAAAAGACCAAATCTACGTCTGATTGGGGTGCCTGAAAGTGAGGGGGAAAAAGAAACCAAGTTGGAAAACACTCTTCAGGATATCATCCAGGAGAACTTCCCCAACCTAGTAGGGCAGGCCAACATTCAAATCCAGGAAATACAGAGAACGCCACAAAGATACTCCTCGAGAAGAGCAACTCCAAGACACATAATTGCCAGATTCACCAAAGTTGAAATGAAGGAAAAATCTTAAGGGCATCCAGAGAGAAAGGTCGGATTACCCACAAAGGGAAGCCCATCAGACTAACAGCAGATCTCTCGGCAGAAACTCTCCAAGCCAGAAGAGAGTGGGGGCCAATATTCAACATTCTTAAAGAAAAGAATTTTCAACCCAGAATTTCATATCCAGCCAAACTAAGTTTCATAAGTGAAGGAGAAATAAAATCCTTTACAGATAAGCAAATGCTTAGAGATTTTGTCACCACTAGGCCTGAGTTACAAGAGACCCTGAAGGAAGCACTAAACATGGAAAGGAACAACCAGTACCAGCCATTGCAAAAACATGCCAAAATGTAAAGACCATCGAGGCTAGGAAGAAACTGCATCAACTAATGAGCAAAATAACCAGTTAATATCATAACGGCAGGATCAAGTTCACACATAACAATCGTAACCTTAAATGTAAATGGACTAAATGCTCCAATTAAAAGACACAGACTGGCAAACTGGATAAAGAGTCAAGACCCATCAGTCTGCTGTATTCAGGAGACCCATCTCACACGCAGAGACATACATAGGCTCAAAATAAAGGGATGGAGGAAGATTTACCAAGCAAATGGAGAACAAAAAAAAGCAGGGGTTGCAATACTAGTCTCTGATAAAGCAGACTTTAAACCATCAAAGATCAAAAGAGACAAGGCCATTACATAATGGTAAAGGGATCAATTCAACAGGAAGAGCTAACTATCCTAAATATATATACACCCAATACAAGAGCACCCAGGTTCATAAAGCAAGTCCTTAGAGACTTACAAAGAGACTTAGACTCCCATACAATATTAATGGGAGACTTCAACACTCCACTGTCAACATTAGACAGATCAACGAGACAGAAAGTTAACAAGGATATCCAGGAATTGAACTCATCTCTGCAGCAAGCAGACCTAATAGACATCTATAGAACTCTCCACCCCAAATAAACAGAATATACATTCTTCTCAGCACCACATCGCACTTATTCCAAAATTGTCCACATAATTGGAAGTAAAGCACTCCTCAGCAAATGTACAAGAACAGAAATTATAACAAACTGTCTCTCAGACCACAGTGCAATTAAATTAGAACTCAGGACTAAGAAACTCAATCAAAACCGCTCAACTACATGGAAACTGAACAACCTGCTCCTGAATGACTACTGGGTACATAACAAAATGAAGGCAGAAATAAAGATGTTCTTTGAAACCAATGAGAACAAAGATACAACATACCAGAATCTCTGGGACACATTTAAAGCAGTGTGTAGAGGGAAATTTATAGCACTAAATGCCCACAAGAGAAAGCAGGAAAGATCTAAAATTGACACTCTAACATCACAATTAAAAGAACTAGAGAAGCAAGAGCAAATACATTCAAAAGCTAGCAGAAGGCAAGAAATAACTAAGATCAGAGCAGAACTGAAGGAGATAGAGACACAAAAAACCCTCCAAAAAATCAATGAATCCAGGAGTTGGTTTTTTAAAAAGATCAACAAAATTGACAGACCGCTAGCAAGACTAATAAAGAAGAAAAGAGAGAAGAATCAAATCGACGCAATTAAAAATGATAAAGGGGATATCACCACCGACCCCACAGAAATACAAACTACCATCAGAGAATACTATAAACACCTCTGCGCAAATAAACTGGAAAATCTAGAAGAAATGGATAATATCCTGGATACTTACACTCTTCCAAGACTAAACCAGGAAGAAGTTGAATCCCTGAATAGACCAATAGCAGGCTCTGAAATTGAGGCAATAATTAATAGCCTACCAACGAAAAAAAGTCCAGGACCAGATGGATTCACAGCTGAATTCTACCAGAGGTACAAGGAGGAGCTGTTACCATTTCTTCTGAAACTATTCCAATCAATAGAAAAAGAGGGAATCCTACCTAACTCATTTTATGAAGCCAACATTATCCTGATACCAAAGCCTGGCAGAGACACAACAAAACAAGAGAATTTTAGACCAATATCCCTGATGAACATCGATGCAAAAATCCTCAATAAAATACTGGCAAACCGAATTCAGCAGCACATCAAAAAGCTTATCCACCATGATCAAGTGGGCTTCATCCCTGGGATGCAAGGCTGGTTCAACATTCGCAAATCAATAAACATAATCCAGCATATAAACAGAACCAAAGACAAGACCACATGATTATTTCAATAGATGCAGAAAAGGCTTTTGACAAAATGCAACAGCCCTTCATGCTAAAAATGCTCAATAAATTCGGTATTGATGGAACGTACCTCAAAATAGTAAGAGCACTTTATGACAAACCCACAGCCAATATCATACTGAATGGGCAAAAACTGGAAAAATTCCCTTTGAAAATTGGCACAAGACAGGGATGCCCTCTCTCACCACTCCTATTCAACATAGTGTTGGATGTTCTGGCTAGGGCAATCAGGCAAGAGAAAGAAATCAAGGGTATTCAGTTAGGAAAGGAAGAAGTCAAATTGTCCCTCTTTGCAGATGACATGATTGTATATTTAGAAAACCCCATTGTCTCAGCCCAAAATCTCCTTAAGCTGATAAGCATCTTCAGCAAAGTCTCAGGATACAAAATTAACGTGCAAAAATCACAAGCATTCGTATACACCAGTAACAGACAGAGAGCCAAATCATGAATGAACTTCCATTCGCAATTGCTTCAAAGAGAATAAAATACCTAGGAATCCAACTTACCAGGGATATAAAGGACCTCTTCAAGGAGAACTAGAAACCACTGCTCAGTGAAATAAAAGAGGACACAAACAAATGGAAGAACATATCATGATCATGGATAGGAAGAATCAATATCGTGAAAATGGCCATACTGCCCAAGGTAATTTATAGATTCAATGCCATCCCCATCAAGCTACCAATGAGTTTCTTCACAGAATTGGAAAAAACTGCTTTAAAGTTCATATGGAACCAAAAAAGAGCCCGCATCTCCAAGACAATCCTAAATCAAAAGAACAAAGCTGGAGGCATCACGCTACCTGACTTCAAACTATACTACAAGGCTACAGTAACCAAAAGAGCATGGTACTGGTACCAAAACAGAGATATAGACCAATGGAACAGAACAGAGTCCTCAGAAATAATACCACACATCTACAGCCATCTGATCTTTGACAAACCTGAGAGAAACAAGAAATGGGGAAAGGATTCCCTATTTAATAAATGGTGCTGGGAAAATTGGCTAGCCATAAGTAGAAAGCTGAAACTGGATCCTTGTGTTACTCCTTATATGAAAATTAATTCAAGATGGATTAGAGACTTAAATGTTAGACCTAATACCATAAAAGCCCTAGAGGAAAACCTAGGTAGTACCATTCAGGACATAGGCATGGGCAAAGACTTCATGTCTAAAACACCAAAAGCAACGGCAGCAAAAGCCAAAATTGACAAATGGGATCTCATTAAACTAAAGAGCTTCTGCACAGCAAAAGAAACTACCATCAGAGTGAACAGGCAACCTACAGAATGGGAGAAAATTTTTGCAATCTACTCATCTGACAAAGGGCTAATATCCAGAACCTACAAAGAACTCAAAACAAATTTACAAGAAAAAAACAACCCCATCAAAAAGTGGGCAAAGGATATGAACAGACATTTCTCAAAAGAAGACATTCATACAGCCAACAGACACATGAAAAAATGCTCATCATCACTGGCCATCAGAGAAATGCAAATCAAAACCACAATGAGATACCATCTCATACCAGTTAGAATGGTGATCATTAAAAAGTCAGGAAACAACAGGTGCTGGAGAGGATGTGGAGAAATAGGAACACTTTTACACTGTTGGTGGGATTGTAAACTAGTTCAACCATTATGGAAAACAGTATGGCGATTCCTCAAGGATCTAGAACTAGATGTACCATATGACCCAGCCATCCCATTACTGGGTATATACCCAAAGGATTATAAATCATGCTGCTATAAAGACACATGCACATGTATGTTTATTGTGGCACTATTCACAATAGCAAAGACTTGGAATCAACCCATATGTCCATCAGTGACAGACTGGATTAAGAAAATGTGGCACATATACACCATGGAATACTATGCAGCCATCAAAAAGGATGAGTTTGTGTCCTTTGTAGGGACATGGATGCAGCTGGAAACCATCATTCTCAGCAAAGTATCACAAGAACAGAAAACCAAACACTGCATGTTCTCAACTCATAGGTGGGAACTGAACAATGAGATCACTTGGACTCGGGAAGGGGAACATCACACACTGGGGCCTATCATGGGGAGGGGGGAGGGGGGAGGGATTGCATTGGGAGTTATACCTGATGTAAATGACGAGTTTATGGGTGCTGACGAGTTGATGGGTGCAGCACAGTAACATGGCACAAGTATACATATGTAACAAACCTGCACGTTATGCACATGTACCCTAGAACTTAAAGTATAATAATAAAAAATAAATAAAAAAATAAAAAAAAAAAAAAAAAAAAATTAAAAAAAAGAAAAAAGAAAGGGAGAAAAGTATTGCCTGTGGCACGGTGGAGAAGGCAAGGAGCCTCAGGGAGGTCAGAGAAAGACCCGCCCACCACAGTGACACTGAATCACCAGTTCAGGTGGCTGCTTGCCAGTTGGAAAGGGATCTTTTCTAGCTGTCTTTTTAGCTCTTAAGTGTTCCCTTTTGGGGAGGAAAAAGTTCCTCATGTCCCATGGTCCTCCACATGCCTAATTCTGTCATCCATATCCATCAGCAAAGAGTGCAAGACAAATTAATCCAAAGAGAATAGCAGTTAATATCTCACAGTGCCAAATCCATTCTTAGCCAAGAGGGACTTTACTGACAGGCACCTCTAACACCCTAAGTCTTAGGAAGAACTGTAACCTTTCTAAATTGGTTCTCAGGGGGCCTTTAACCCACTCTGTGTTAGGAGAGAATCTAACTCCTCTAAGTTTGGCCTGTAACCCAATCCCATCCTTTATCCAGGTATATGCACCCCACTTACCCAGTCAGCCCACTCAGATAATTTTCCTTTGGATTGGGGGTCTCTTTAGCATCATCCCTTCAGTGGTATGCCAGAAGGTTGTTACTGGACCCCACGACGTACCCAAAATTAGACTTTGGGTTGGGGTTTTCCTCAGTATTGTCCCTTCTGTGGTCAGCAGAAATATGTTAGTATAGTCCCTTGGTGGTTCAGCAGAAAGATGTTACCAGAAAGCGGTCTCAGTCCAGCCAGGAAGGGAGTGTTCTTGGCTCTCACACAAAGAATCTGAGGTGAATTCATACAGTAAAGTGAAAGCAAGTTTATTAAGAAAGTAAAGAAATCTTAAAGAAAGTAAAGAAAGTACTTAAAGAAAGTAAAAGAATGGCTACTCCATAGACAAAGCAGCCATATTTTCCCTTTCTAAATAATGACCTTTGATGTACAAAAGTGTTTATTTTGATGAAATTCAAGTTTGTCTATTTTTGGTTTCTTATTTGCAATCATGTTTATTAAATCATTACTTAATACAACCTCAAAAATACATATACTATGTTTTCTTCTAAGGGTTTTCTAGTGTAAGCTCTTAAGTGTTGGTCTCTGATCCGTATTAAATTAATTTTTATACATTGTATGAAGGAGGGATCCAAATTTATTCTTTTGAATGTAGGTTTGTTGTTGTCACAGCACCATTTGTTGAAGAGTCTATCCTTTTCCTCATTGAATGGTCTTGGAAATCTTGTCAAGTCAATTTACCATAGATACATGTATGAGTTTATCTCTAGACACTGAATCCTATTCCACTGATCTATCCTTTTGCCAGTATCACATTGTTTTGATTACTATAGCTTTGTACTAAGTTTTGAAATTTCAGAGTGAGTCCTGCTTTTTCTCTTTCCAGTTTGTTTTGGTTACATGGGGTTTCTTGCATTCCAAACAAGTTTTAGAATAGGGTGTCCATTTCTTAAAGCAACAAAGAACCTGGAATTTTGATAGGAATCACATTATATCTGTAGAATGCTTTGGAGGGTATTAATATCCTAATATTAAGTATTCCAGTATACAAACATAGGATGTCTTTACACTTATTTGTGTCTTCTTCAATTTCTTTAACAATGTTTTGTAGTTTTCAGTGTACAAGTCTTTTACCTCTTTTGTTAAGTTTATTCCTAGGTATTTTATTCTTTGAGATGCTATTATAAATGGAATTCTTAACTTCATTTTTTTAGATTGTTCATTGGAAGTGAATGGAAATACAACTGATTTTTGTATTTTGATGTTGTAGTCTGCAAATTTGCTGAACTCATGTATTAACTCTAATGCTTTTTTTGTGAATTCTTTGGGGTTTTCTATACATAAGTTCATGTTATCTGTGAGTATCATTTTCTTCTTTATTCCCAGTCCAAATGCATTTTATTTATTTCTTCTGCCTAATTGCTTTGGCTAGAATTTTCAGTATGATGTTGAAAGGAAGTGGCAAGAGCAGACATTTTCTTGATCTTAGGGAGGTAAGAGTTTTAGTCTTTCACTAGTTAAGTGTATTATTAATGTTGGGTTTTTCATAGGGACCCTTAACAGGTTGAGAAAATATCCTTCTATTCCTAGTTTGCTGAGGGCTTCTTATCATGAGAGAATGTTGGATTTTTTCCAAATGCATTTTCTGCATCTATTGAAATGATCAGATCTTATTTACCTTTATTTATGAATTTTATTTATTAATAATAAATTCCTTTATTTGTTAATATAGTTTATTAATAATAAATACCTTTATTAATATTATTTATTGCATTGGTTGATTTTCATATGTTGAACCACACTTCATGAGATAAATTCCACATATAGTGTATATTTTAATATGCTGCTGGATTCAGTGTGCTACTATTTTGTTGAGGGTATTTGCATCTGTATTCATAAAGAATATTGGTCTAGAGTTTTCTTCTCCATTTTTCTCCTCATCTTCCTCCTTTCTCCTTCTTCTCCTCTTTCTCTCCCTCTCTCTTTTTGCCTTCTTTCTCCTCTTACCTTTTTTGTGATATTTTTTCTTTCCTGCTTTTGCTTTGGTTTGGTTTTGGTCTGGCTTTATAACCAGTGTAATACTAATCTTTATAGAATAAGTTAGGGGTATTTCCTCCTCCATCTTTTGAAAGAGTTTGAGAAGGATTTGTGTTAATCCTTCTTTGTTTGTTTCATAGCATTCACTAATGAGACTGTCTGATTCTCAGGATTTTGTTGAAAGGTTTCTTTCTTACCAATTTAATCTGCTTACCTGTTATAGGTCTATTGATATTTTCTATTTATTAGTCAGTTTTGGTACACTGTGCATTTCTAGGATTTTGTCCATTTCACTGAGGTTATATAATTGTTGACATACCATTATCCATAGTATTAGAAACGTTTTTATATCAGTAAGATCTGTAGTAATGTCACCACTTTATTCTTGATTTTAGTAATTCAATTCTTCTTTCTCTCTCTCTCTCTTTTTTTTTTTTTTTTTGCCAGTCTGCCCAAAAGTTTGTTGATATTTTTGAAGAACGTACTTTTGGTTTCCTTAATGTTCTCCATTGTTTTTCTATTATCTATTTTGTTTATCTTTTCACTAATCATTTCTACAGTTGAATCTTGAAAACCATTGGTTTGAACTGGGTAGGCCCACTTATACGTGGATTTTTCTCAACCAACATAGATTGAAAGTACAGCATTTGTAGGATTAAAAACACATTTCCAAGGGCTAACTTTCTGCATATGTGGGTTACACAGGGCCAACTGCCAAACTTGAGGATGCGCAGATTTTTGTATATGCAGAAGTCCTGAAATGAATCCCTTGTGTATCCTGAGGGACAATTACATTTTCCTCTTCTTGTTTTGGGTTTCATTTGCTCTTTTCCTACTTTTTTAAAAAGATATTTAGATTAGGGTATTAATTTGACATCTTTCTGTAGCTATAAAATTTATTAGAAGGACTGTTTTTTTGATGTCCCATAATTTTGGTATTTTTTAAATTTTTGTTTTCATTCACTTCAAAGTATTTTCTAATTTTTCTTATTATTTACTTGACCTACTTTTATTTAGAAATGTATTAATTCCCACATAGTTGGAAACTTTCCAAATTTCCCTTTGTTATTGATTTCTAATTTCATTCCATTGTTGTCACAGAACATATTTTGTATAATTTTAATCTTTTAAATAAATTGAGCCTTGTTTGTAGTATAACAGATGGTCTGTCTTAGAAAATGTTCCATGTGAACTTGAGAAGGAAGTCTATTTTGCTCTCTTGAGGTGGAGTGTGCTATATATATTGGCTAAGTCTAGTTGGTTTATAGTATTATTCAAGTACAATATTTCTGATATTCTTTCTACTTGTCTATCTGTTTTTGAAAATGAGGTAATGAAATCTCTGACAGTTATTGTTGAATCTTCTTTTCTTCCTTTAGTAGTCTCTCTATTAGTATTTGCTTCATGTATTTTGGGCCTTGACTTTTAGGTCATATACCTTTATAATTGTTGTATCTTGGTGGATTGACCCTTTTGTCATCAAATAAAGCTTTCTTGGTGTCCCATAATAATAATTGTCTTAAGATATATTTTTTTCTCATATTAGTTTTGCTATCTGGTTCTCTTGACTATTTGCATAAAATATCTTTTCCCAACCTTTTACTTTCAACCTATGTGTGTCCTTGAATCTACAGTGGCTTTATTGTAGACATCACATAGTTGGATAATATTTTTAATATCTATTCTGCCCATCTCTGCCTCTAATTTGGACAGTTTAATCAATTTATATTTAATGAATTATAAAGAATCACTTGCTTTTGCCATTTTGCTATTCTTTTCCATATGTCTTATCTTTTGTGTCCTGCAATTCATCCATTACTGCCTTCTTTTGTGTTAAGTCGATCTTTTTTACTGTACAATTTTAATTCTCTTGTTTTTCTTTTGCTGTGTATTTTTCAGTTATTTTCTTAATAATTGCCCTGGAGAGGATACTTAACATCTTAATTTATAACATTCTAGTTTGAATGAATGCCAACTAAGTTTTAATAATATATAAAATTTTTGCTCCCATATACTTCCATAACTCCCCTTTATACTTTTCACAAATCATGCCTCTATTCATTCTGTGCCCATCAACTTAGCTTTATAATTATTGTTTTATAAAGTTTTATTTTAAATGAGACTTTTTTAAAAATTACAAGCAAAAAATAAATTAATACTGAATTTCATATTTACCTATATAGTTACTTTTACTAGTGTTCTTTTTTTCATATGGATTTGAGTTATCATCTAGTATACTTTCATTTCATCTGAAGAGCTCCATTTACCATTTCTTGCAGGAAAGAGTTGGTAACAACTAACAACACAGTGTTTGCTTATCTGGGAAGGGCTTATTTTCTCCTTTATTTTTGAAGGATAGTTTTGTCAGATATGGAATTTTCTATTGATTTTTTTTCCTTTCAGCATTTTGAGTGCATCATTTTGCTGCTTTCTGACCTCCGTGGTTTCTGATGAGAAATCAGCTATCATCATATAGAATCCATCTTTTAAGTGATAAGTTGCTTTTCTCTTACTACTTTCAAAATACTGTCTTTGTCCATTTCTTTCTACAATTTGATTATAATGTATCTTGGTTTAGATTTATTTTAGTTTATTAAGGTCAATGAATGTATAAATTATTGCTTTTTTTTTTTTCAAATTCAGGAACTTTTTGACCATTATTTTTTCAAATATTTTTCCATCCCTTTCTATCTTTCCTCTCCTTCTAGGAATCCCATTATGCATATGTTAACACACTTGATAATATCACATAGGGTCTTGTAGGTTCTTTTAATGTTTTAAATTATTTTTCTGTTTCTCAGATTGAATAATCTCAATTGACCCAAGTTATTGTCCACTGATGCTTCTTTCTTGCTCGAATTTGCTGTAGAGTCTCTCTAGTAAATTTTCAATTTTGGTTATCGTGATTTTCAACTCCAGAATTTTAATGATTCCTTTTTATAATTTCTATTTATTGACTATCTTTTTTTAAAGATACATTTTTCTTGTGGTTCCTTTAGTTATTTTGGCATGATTTTCTTTAGTTCCTTGAACATATTTAAAACATGTGATTCAGAGTCATTATCTAGTAAGTCCAGTGTATGGGCTCCTTCAGAGACAGTTTCTTTGTTTCTTTTTTTGCGTGTAGCAGTTTTCTCCTGCCCTGTCTTTTTCTGTATATGAGCCATACTTTTTAATTTCTTTGCATGCCTCATATTTCATTTTTTTTGAAAACTGGAAATTTTGAGTATTATTAGGGGCAGCTTTGGAAAACAGATTTCTGACCCTTTTGGGTTTGTTTTTGTTGCTTGTTGTAGTTGTTATTGAATGTTTATTTACTGAATTTTCTGAAATAACTTGGTGAGGTCTCTATTATTTGCTGTGAGGGGTGACTGAAATCTCTATTTGTTAGTTTAGTGGTTAGCTAGTAGTTGAAGAGAGATTACCTTAAACATCTGGAAAAAACATTTTTCATATTCTCCAGTCTTTGCAGATGGAGTATGTGTGTGTGTGTATGGTGACACACCTTCCACATTCAGCTAGGTAGTTGACAGTTCTGCCTTAGACTTCACTTCCTACATGCAGAGAGCTTAGGGGTCAGACAGAGATGAGAGCTTAGGGTTTCTTTTCTTTCGAGCATGCACACAACCCTGGGCATGCACATGGACTTATAGATTCCCAGGAATATGTCAGAGTGTTTCAGATCTTTATTTTCCAACATATCTAATTTCCCAAACTTTCCTTTCAAGTTTCAGTTAGTCTATTCTTTGTCCCAACATGATCTATAACTAAAAACCACAGTAACTAATACATCTGCCCATAAACTTTTTTTTTTTGGAAAATGAGTTAGGTGAGATAAAGGAAATTCCTTTAAGCTGTTCCTCCATACAGCCACGAGACAGGTCAAACAATCACAATTCTTTATAAATGAGATCCATTCTGTTCCCTCTTGTACCAGTACCTGTACCACAAATGCAGGCTGTTTCTCTCAAGGCCACCACTGAGCTGGAGAGTGGGGTATGGGACCATGGTAAACTACAATGCCACAAATCTTGCTATTCTAACTAAGACTCAGCTGATTTTGCCTGAGATACTTTCATCCTGGTTGTTGAAGGTTTTTATTTAGTTTTCATAGTTCTAAAAAAGTTGTTGCTGGCATTTTATTTTTATTTTTATTTTTTGCCAGGGTTTCATTGTTTTTATGAAGGGATGGACTTATAGATATTTTTTTTTTTTTTTTGAGACGGAGTCTCCCTCTGTCGCCCAGGCTGAAGTGCTATGATGTGATCTCGGCTCACTGCAAGCTCCACCTCCCGGATTCATGCCATTCTCCTGCCTCAGCCTCCCGAGTAGCTGGGACCACAGGCACCCGCCACCATGCCCGGCTAATTTTTTTGTATTTTTAGTAGAGACGGGGTTTCACCGTGTTAGGATGGTCTTGATCTCCTGACCTCGTGATCCACCCGCCTCGGCCTCCCAAAGTGCTGGGATTACAGGCGTGAGCCACTGCACCCGGTCCCTAGATAGTCTTACTCTATCATTTTCGCTGATATAACTCTTATAACTTTTCATAATCTAATGGTGAAATGTAAAGTCAAAATTTCAAAGAAATTGTTTTCCTCTTGGAATAACTGCTTAAGAAAATCATCTCTTCTTAAAGTATTTTTAGAGAGGAACTTAAAAGTAGTGAACCAGATTTTCTTTACAAGTGAAAACAAAAGATATATAGAATTAAAAAGTAAAATATGGCCATAATAAAAATGGATGTACTCCGTGTTCAACATTTTAAACAATCTGATTTACAAATACAATAAAAATATAGAATAACAAGGCACTGTCCACCATTTTTCTCTTCTCATTCAAGTAATGATTTAAAAATTAATGAATAAAAAAATAAAGAACTCACTGTGAATTCACAATGTTCTTACACAAAAATCTTAAGCCATGCTATTTTGAATGTGACTCGCAGAACCAAACATAAAGACTGTAGTCAGAGTGGAAACAATATAAAAGCAATATGTGTGATAAAATAACATGAGAAGAAAAGATGCTGTGATGCAGACTATTAAAAGCCATTTCGAAAACTTTCATCTTTTGCAATCCTCTCAGCCTTCACTCTAAAGTTTTTTCTTCTTCTTCCACCAGTCATAGTGATTTGATATCAGTCACTAATGCTCTAGCAAGAGTGATTCGAGAGCACAGCCTGGTCTGGATGAGACTGTTGATAGCTGTTTCTCAGGAATTACTAGATTCCACATAGCATCTTCAACTTAATGTACTATAGAGGTATAATTGTATTTTCGAATGCCACTATTCATTGTAATAAATATTTCATCTACATGGGTTAAAAGGGCCTCTGTGGATTACCCTGAGAATTCTTCTATGTAGGCTATAGACATTTAGATAGTTCATGTGAGAAATAAAACACTCATATAACAGACACACAAATGAACATTTGAAACCTAACTTATTTATAAAACATGAAGCCCCCACATTTCACATACCTTTTATGTGCCACCACAGATTCTTATAGAGCCAGAGGAGCAACTGGTTCTGCTTTGGCTTCAGCCAGTTTCATGCAGGTATATTCTGACAACGCTTTGACTCATGCCCTCCATGAAGGTCTCTGCAGACATGACTGCTGAAGTAGGGCAACTTTCTGAATGCTCACCAAAATACAGCTTAGAAGCACTCCAATGAACAGACCTTTGATGGATTAGACACAAAAGCTCTCATGGATAGATGCTTCCTTCCTACCCTATAAAGTCCTGAAATGTGCTTCATATGGTTCTTCAAAATGTCTCATGGGATTTACCAAGCAGTTGCACCATAGCAACAGCCAACTCAAGGAGGTATCTTTCTATTGATTTTCTCTTCTTTCTTGCTTCAGCCCCCACCCCACCATCTCTCTCCTTTATGTTTCTTGGATCATATTTTCCAAGAAAGCACAACCACTTAAGACTTTGTTTCAGGTTCTGATTTCTGGGGAATCTGATTTTAGGAACCCTGACTTTAAAATCATCCATGAATAATACACTAAAGAATTATATTGGTGTAAATTGGAGGTTTAGAATAAGATACAAATCAAGAAATAAACAAAAACATAGGTACTACCCACATTTGTCTAGCTCAGTATGTATGAATAAATGTAGCATACATACACATACACACAATCACCTCTTTATTTCATGTGAAAAGAAATTTTAATTGAAGAAAGTGGTATTGCCGTATTTCTTAGCTCCAGTGCTTTTGATTGGACAATAGAAAGGAAATGTTCTCTATGGAAATTATAATGTTAGCAGGGGGATTTCACAAACTGAGATTTTTTTTACCTTGAAGGTGAGAACAAATGAGTCTTCAATCCTGGAGGTGCCGAGTACACTAATAAGTGTATGGTGCTTCCTTTAAGTCTTTCCTCATGGGATCTTTGGTTATAGAATTCCAGAACAAGCTATCATAAAACAATTGTGAACACAATCCTATCATCAGTAGGCCCAGAACTGAAAGCTTTGCTTAATGTGTCAAGTAAGAATATGATGTAGGCTCATTCTGATACGCACTATCACATTTTATTCACACGGCACCACATGTTCACACTGACTTATCTAAAATCCATGCACTTTAACGCTTTGGCCAGCTCTCCCTGAAGATCACACATGCTTCATTCATAGACTGAATGCTCCATATGCGTCTTATAGGAGTCCAATGAAAGAACTAACTAAACTGTCTCTTGTGCAATGAAAGCTCTGTCACTCCATATCATCATTGGTCCTACTTTGGCTAAGCTTAGACACTTTGTTTTTTTGTTGCTGGAGGAGAATCCTGAGAAACCTATTGAGTGACAGCTGCGGTATCAGCAGATACCACTTGGCATGCTTAATTTGTCCAAATCATGCTCCAGTCTTGAATTTTAAATGTTGATTTCCTGTGGGGTGTTTTTTTTTTTTTTTCTTCTCCTGGTTTAATGCTCTCTGAATGACAAACAGCAAACTTAAAGTACAAAGTGAACATTATCAGAAAGGCTATATGTCTCTGGTAATATAACCAGTGCTGGTTAAATATGAAGGTAAAATAAATACCTGTCTATGTATTTCAAGAACTGTAAAAGTTTCCAAATAGCTTTCTTAGAACAGAATGGGCACCTAAAATTTCACCATTACTTATGTGTTTATCAGTGAATTTAGAGTCAGAAAACATACTGTTTTAATACTAGCAATGACACTTGCTTATGTCACTCTGATAAGTGACATAATCTTTTAGCCTTATTTCACCATCAATAAAATATAGATCATAACACCTTCATAACTACTTTACAAAGCTATTGCAAGGAGCAAATTAGAAAATAATAGCAAAAGGGTATTGCAAACTATAAAATATATGCAAAGATAATGAGTTTCTCTTATTACCATTAGTAATTTCTCTTTGTTACTAATAGCATACATTTATGTAATATCAATAATTCACATCTTTATGTGAATTTGAAGGCTCTAAAAGTATATTTCAATAGGATATGCCCCAAGATTTCTGAGGCAAGTTGGTAGATATGAGTGTGCTAAGTAAGAGTGGAAAAGATCCCAAAGAATAGTGTGAAGTTCTGAAGATAAATTTACCAACTCTTTAACAAAGCTAAGATTCAGTTTTGATAATAATTGTGCCTATCCCTCCTCAATCTGTGGGGATAACTGGCAGTATGCTAAGTGGGCTGACAAGTGTGTTACTATCAAAAGGCAGTGCATCTGGACCAGTAGGAGGAGGTTATCTAGAGTCACTCAGGTCCTACCCTCAGGCACCTGAGAAGACAAATACAGGCAGGTATGATTTTTGCACCCAATTCTTCTGTGGAGGAAAGGTAATTTCCTTCCCTTATAAAACAAACCTGGATTGTACCTGAGTACTCATGCATCTTGAAGGAATTTTGTTCACTATAGTCATGAAGGATGGTAGAGCTGATGATCTTAAATAAATAAATATAGAGACTTCCTGTGTCTATCTACTCTGGTGAAATGACTTTACTGGTTCTCAGAACCTGCATAGCACTTTGCATGTCTCTTGTGATATTCATCACATTCTGATGTCATTATTTTATTCAGTTTTCCATCTCTTTCATACCATTTAAATTTCAGATTATTTTGTGGCTGGAAACAATGTCTTACTCATGTTTATATTGTTTACAAGCAACTGTAGCACAGTGCCTTGAGAGAGTTGATGATTACTGAAGAAAAAAAAAAGAATGAAAAATATAGACAAAATCATTGGTGTAGATTATTCTGATGTGGTAATACCTTTCTGCTAAGAAATTAAGGCTATGTGCATTAGTGCTTTGAATAAAAATTTGAAAATGGGATTCTACCTTGTAGTCAAGCCAGCCTGTTAATTGCTTTTATAAAATTATTCCCTTTCTATAATTTCAGGATACAAATATTGACTTAGATTTGATTCCAAGTAAGTCTAAATATAAAGCCACTTATCAATTAGAAAAACTATAGACTTCCTATTTTTTAATTAAAAAGATTTTAAAGGAATAAAATATGAAATTGTCATGTCAAAATAGAAAAAAATGATGTGGAATTTCCAACACATAAAAGATGAACATACCTTAAGGGCTTTCCTACAAAGAAAGGACACTACTCCAATAGTGCAGGGTTTGTTTGTTGTTTTATCCATGTATTTCCCTGCAGAAGAAAGGACTGTGGCTTAGGTAAAGGGAAGAAGAAAAAGTCTAAGAGTAAAAGTGTGGTATTTCCACATGAGGAAGAAAATCTGAAGTGAAACCATTAGTCTACAGATGAAATGTCTATGAGAAAGCTATTTTTCAGAAATGGAGAGGCCTCATGCTGTGTTCAGCACAATGGCGCTACTAGTTAGGGAGCCTGTGGATGAATGTGAAGTACACAATGGCCTGCTGTGTAATTAAAGAGGATGTTAGAAAGATTGAGAAACCCCATACTGTGTCCACGAAGAATACAGATACTTTTAGGGAGATGTGATAGAGTTATACAACTAGTCACCAGGTTTTCAAAATAAATTAAAGGGTACCTGTTAATCTTTAGAGGTTGATGACACTTATTTTTCTTTTCAGACTAAAAGTGCTGATTGATTGATTGCTGCTTGATCTGTTTTTGATACTACCTTGTTTTCTTTTTTCTTTCCAAAAGCCATATAAGTTTGTGAAGAATAACAATTTTTGATGGAACAGCTATGGTTATAGTTTTCAAGAATAAACTATCTTCAAAATAATTCAATCAAAACATGTCATTAATTTTAAAAGCCTGTGGGCAAAATACATGGCAAAAGGAAACTGTGAGGCATTAATCCAAGCTGTGGCCGCTTTGAAAAATCAGTGTCCTTTGGGTTGAGTTTCTTTTTCCTTCTCTTCTCTATTAAGGACAATGGAATTAATTTTATGAGCTTCCTGTAGGCACTGAAGAGAAGAAAGTGTAGACCATGTTAAGGTTTCCAGTGAATTTTAAAAGTTACTGAAGATGGGGTTTCTTTCCACCTTCATATGTTCTTTTATGACTGTGCTTTTAAACCCTCATCCTGCATGAAACTTACCTGGCAAGCTTTTAAAAAAATGGTTGTTCACCTTCCATGCATCCCCCCAACCCTGAGTTTCTAATTCAGTTACTCTAAATGGTACCAAAGAATCCTATTTTCAAACCCCTTTCCCCTGCACCTGCTACCACCAGTTGATTCAGACATAAAACCCAATTTGAGACCCATTTTTTACGAGCCTGAGTTTTCTAAGCTATTAGTTATGATTTACCTAACTGATCTCCTGCATGAATAACTTGTAGAAAATGGATTTGTTGCTCAGATACATCAAAATTTATTTCCTGAAGTATAAGAGTAAATGGATATGAATGGAATTCTCCTTTTTTTTTTTTTTTTTTTTACTAGTAAACTAGAATTACCAAAAGAATAATTCTTTAAAAAACAAAAACCTATTCAAGGAAGCCTGGAACAGAAAGTCAGGGAGCACCATAAAGACCAAAGGTATAAGGGAAATCTAAGAGTAAAATGATGAGACAGTCACATGTAAATAGCAGACTCAAACGGCCAGAGATTGAATCAGGGTTGCAGGGAGGAGGATATCAGGTCAAGTGGAGAACATCCGTGAAAGACCAGATACAAACAAATGAAGAGGTCCAGAGAAATTCCTAAATGGCCTTGGGCTATCCCTAGTCCCTTTTCATGGTCCCTAGGTAGAAAGGAGTTGTGTGTTTGGGGTTTCCTTTAAAGACAAAAGATGTTAAGTTGCTTGAGATTTTGCTTTTTGTTCATATCCTTGGTACTACACTTGGTATGAGTTAGCATTCAATAAATGTTTATTGAATGAATTAATCAATATAATGAAATTTTCAAGGACTAGTAACTTAACTATTTCATCTCTATTTCATAATATTTCATACTTAAAAATTTAGTTAATGACTTGTCTCAATTTTTCCTAAAATGCTGAACTTGACTTCCAGACTGGTAGAATTCAACCAGTGGTTCTTAAATTTGCCTGTGCATTTAAACCACCTAGAAACTTTGAAGCACACGTTAGTGTTTGAGACTAACCTCCAGATATTCTAAATTGGTTTGAGTGGAGCCCAGGGATTGGAATATTTAAAAACCAAACAAAAACCAACCAACCAACGACGACAACAATAATAACAAACCTCCACCTGTCTAGGTAAATCTAATGTGCATCAGGGAATTGAATTTTCGTAGGTGTTCTTAAAATTCATCATTTATTTTTTGCTGCTTGTTTCATACTACTCTAAACTAAGCTAGAGAAGTTCAAGAATTCTTATAGTTCTATTTTCTAAGTGTATTGGTGATGGATTAAAAAAACAACTTAATGGTTTGGTAGAAATAATAGCTACAATTTACACTGCTAGGAAATGTCAGGAATATCAGTATATGCCCAAAGATGTGTTTACTTTGTTTTAACAATTTTAGCCTCCCTGGCACACTCACCTTTTACCTCTACCTATATCCCTGTTAGAGTCCATTGCCTTGGGAACTTTCTTATTTATTCCCGTTTTACTTATGATATGAGCCCCACTTCTCCCAATATAAACTGCTGGTTCAGTGACAAAAAACTGAATTTTCTAATTCTACCCCTGTGTGTGCTAGCATTTGGACTTGGTGATGTTGAGGTTCTGGTGTTGACACTTCCCAGTGGCTTTTACCTATGACTGAATCTTAGCAACTCATGTTGTCTACAGTAGGAATCCTCCATTCTAATACCAGTCAATTATGACTGCAAACCCATGGTTAGCAACCCACCTTCCACCCCACCCTCATATACCAAGAGATGGTTAGAATACCACATGCAGGAGATGGACCAGGTCAGTGTAAATAACAAAACAGCATAAACTTACCTAGCCAGAAAGACCACCATGATCATGAAAACTGCATAGAATGATGAATAATTATTACCTACTAAGCTCAATGTAAAGCCTTAAAATTCAAGCTAGAGTCAAGTCTACTGATATATATTAATAAAATACAAACCAAACACAAATCTACATTCAGCTTTTAGAAACATTTTCTGTGTAGACACTTTTCTTAAGCCCCCAAAGTCTGCAGAAAATAAACATCCACTGTAAATATTTACTTCTCTGATTAAAAAACAGAAGACACATGTAAATAGCACTGACACCTGCCTCGGGAAGTTGTGAGAAGATGGGAGAAGATGGAATTTCTCTGCTATTCACATTCTGGTACTCCTGTCAAATGTAGTTAGGACAAAATGTTTTTTTCCTCTCTGTTTCTTTCCTCTCTTTTTTCCTTTTCTTATGGTTTACTTGTGATGAGTTGTGTGTTCCTCGACAAACTGATTTTTTTTTAATTGAGGCAAAATGTGTACTGTTTTTTCTAATACATCATATTAACTTGTTGAAATGCATGCATAGTGCATTTAGTATATCTAAAAGATTGCTGCTGTCATCAAATCTGTTACTTTCCTTACCATTTATGGTAGGCAGTTAATTCATCTATAGAAAATAGACTGCATTAACTTCTGTGGGAGCCTGTATTTTCTGTATGAGCCTTTCACCATTTAGTTATTTTTTTGCAAAAAGCAAAATGTAACAGACGTTTTGGTGTAACTGCCCAGGTATTTTCAAATCACAGAGAAAGTGGGATGAATGGAAACTTGAAATCTTGCACTTAGGTCCAAATTTGGGTATGTTTAAGGGAGCCCTAGTAAACCCTGTTGCCAAAAAGGATAAAGGCTGGATAACTGTAGGCATCAAAAGAAATGGAAAGCAGGTTAGAGAATCAAGAAGCACTAGACCAATAAGTAGTCACATTTTTAAAGATTCATGTATGAGATAAAAAATGTTCTGCTTAACAGCAGTGGTGCTATTCTTGCCATGAGAGTGTCACCAACTCCTATGACCCTGCCTCAGGCAGGGACAGAAGATGGCTCGTAAAAGGACAATGCGTGAAAGCTAGAGGGGTTGAAAGGAATTAGTTCTCAGAAAAGTGGATTTCCATATCTTTGCCATGCTTTTGTAGATATGCCCATAATGCTTTATTAAAGAAACCCAGATTTTGTCTCTCCTGTTTATTAATATTGTAGGGGACAGTGAAATCCATAAAATGAGTAAATTTCCAAGTTGTGTTTTTAACACAATAACATTAGATGAATCATGAGTAATCTTTTTTAACTAATTCATACCCCTTTTTAAAATAAGAATTGGCAACTCATTGCCACTGATTTGGAAAAGATTTAACATTTAAGTTAAGTGGTACTTCAACCCATATTTCTAGCTCATATGATGCCAGCCATCTCAGTGATACAACAAACTGCAGCAACATTGCATGCATTTAACCAAGCGTAAATGAAAATAATTCTCCATAGTGTCCAAGCGCAAATACCCAACTAATGATTTGAAATTATAGTTCTGAGCACCAAATTTTTATTTAATTCTCCATTTATTAAAAGCTTTGTTTTACCCTATTTTCACTGCAGTATGATCACTGTATACCAAAACATAATAAAGACATGAAAACAGACTTTTACAGCTTGAAGTCTCTAGCCAATCCTTATTTTAATGCAGCAATTCGCAGTGTATTCTGTAATATGAAACATTAAACCTGGCATTTTGTTGGAGCTATAAAATTTTAAAACTCACCTATAAACAGTTATTTACGAAGAGTAAGTGACATCTGAAATTCTTTCTCAATGATAGTTTTGGGAGGCCTAGAGCCTCTCCTCTTTCTTCTCGCTCAGTTCCAATTTTTTTTTCATCAACTTTCCCACTTATTCTCAAAGCTTTATGCTCACACTTGCTGCTTTCTCTTCATACCACATGCCAGGGTTATGACAGTGCTAGCCAGGCCACAGGCTTCACAGGCCAAGCTGTGTGCAAAGGCAGCACCATGTTTGATTCATGTCAATACTCCATGCCCCAGCACAGTGCCTGAAATGTAGAAGCAATTCAACCAGAGAAAGAACCTAAACTGTATTTATTGAATTTCTCAATTCAAGAAATTTTTTGGAAGAAATTTTTATTGTGCTCCAGAATAATGATTTCCAGTGTAGATTTTAAAATCAAATCGGATTATGTTTCATGACACTTTACTGTGATTTATGTATTCACATAGATAAATTTGAAGGAAAGATATGATATAGGGTAAGTAAAAAAAAAAAAATAAGCATGTTGTAGTTCTGTGCTAACTTATTTGATTTTATAATATTATCTAGCAAAATATGTACCTTATACAAATAGAAGTAAAATGAGTCTAGGCAATAAATTTAAATGTATGTTATTTCCTATTAGGTACTAATGGACCATACTTTTTTTCTTCCCCTGAGGGAAGGACTCTGATGTCCTACTGAGGTGAAACTCATTAAATCTCATCCATGTAAATGTGGAATTTAAAAGATTTAAATCTATGTAGAATTTAAAATATTTCAGAAACTCTGCTCATTCATTGTAAAACCCACATTTTGTCAGTAATTTTTTAGCCTACTCTATAATAATAATAGTTAACTCTATTTTATCATTTCATGGACCACAGATATGTTCTGGATAAAAGTAACTAAAGTGATCTGCAGGTATTTAAGCATGGTCTGCTCTCAAGGCTCTGTCTTCTGCCCTGATTAACTAATAATGCTAATGTTGACATTTTACCCCAGGTATTTATAAAGGAAAAATAAATTTCCTACTCTTAAGACCCACATTTACTAGTTAAGAAAAATAAAAAGTAAATTTAAATTGAATATCTAATTAAATAGTGTCTTACTTTGTTCATCTCAGCTGGAGAGTAACAAGTATATGTAAATTGTTTTAAAATTTACTAAGCACTCTTTATTACATCATCCCATGTGATTCTTACAATAACTGCTTGAAGTAAAAAGGACAGAATTCTCTTTTGTAGATTGGTGAGTGATAGAATCCGAATTTATATCCAGGTCTACAGACTCTATACCTGGTATTCTGAGTAGAGGTAGAAAAAGTACCTGTTGAAGAAAGAGTCTGCTAGGCTACCCTGCATATCTCCCTAGAGTCTCCCAGCCTGATTTGAGACCTCTCTCATGTCTTCCTTTGGATGTGATCTCTGGTAGGCTAGCATGGCTTTCATAGAGACTTAGGGTTTAAAACTTCATCATGTTGCAAGGCACTGACTGTTTTTTGCTTGAGGACTGTCTCACATAACTGAATAGGTCCTTTCTCCACTGGCAGGGGAATAATTTGGAAACTCTTTAAGGTCCCTTACGTGTGTTCAAGGTTTGGATGTGAATTGAGAGTAGCCATGGCTCTCAAAGTTTAGGGATTAAACACAGGGAGAAAAGCTGCTCTTCTCTAGTATTCTTGTGAACGCTCAGCTGTATCACTGCTTCTGTTTTTCCATATAGGGTTATCAGTCATCTATGTACTCGCCTTACTGTGAGTGTTTTAATAATAATGACTAGAACAAAGGTGTATGGAGTTGCCTAATATGCACCAGACCCCATACAATAGCATTTTTACATGCATTATCTCGTCAGTCCTTAGAACAAATGAGGTTGATACTTTTAAATACCCATTTATGGGTAAAGAACTTAAGTGTCAAATTAAGTAAGTAGCCCAAGTTCACTGAGTTACTAAGTAGCCCAGCTGGGATTCAAATCTAGCTCTTCTTGGCCACAAGGCTCTATTCTTTTCATGTCGCCTTTGCATTTGACATATCCTGAGATTAGTTTTGCAGTTCTTCTATTGATCCCAAATTCTTTCCATTTAGAGATCAAAAGTTGCTGCTATCAGTTATGCTTAGTCTGGGATATATAACTCTATTTTACAGGATGATACCAAATAATGTTTGTTTAAGTAAATGATCTTTGAAAGACTCATGCAGGCGGGAAGAATTGGGATAAATTAGGGCAAGAGAAAATATTTAAAATTGTTGGTGTTTTATAGTCATTGTACTGCAGAGGGGAGGGGGAGAAAAATACAAGAAAAAATATCATTAAATTTATCTGGTTGATAAACACTCCATTTTAAATGTTTATGCTCAAATGTAAACAACATGAATAACATTGCAACCTGTAGAGCATCCATGGTGAATGGAAGATGGAGCTCTATTTTGCAATAGTTGTGAAGCCCCACATCCAGATTAAGGGACAAACTGCACTCTGCAAGTAGCTGGTTGTCAGCAAGAGCTTCTCATTGAAACACTGCATCAATCAAAGCAAGCTTCCTGAGTCCAAAGTGCTGAAGATACCACAATCATTAAACAGTTATGCAAATGTAAAAGCAATATCTCACCTCATTAGTACTAAATATGTTGTTTATTCTTTCCCCAAGTAAAATGTTTAGAAGCCTGCATAATGAGGGTCTCGTTGACAGAGGTGTGGAATTATGAAGCTGCTAAATCCAGCACAAAGACAGAGTGATAAAATGGATTGGATTTCGCAAGAGCTGTGCTTAGAGCAAACTTGGGTGGCTGGATTCCACATTAGCACATTGTTTTGACATTCATGCACCAGAGATTTGATTTCATGGATTAGGGGGAGGTGGTTATGACATTTGGGTGGAGAAAAGAGTGTGCAGGCTGAAGTCAAAAGCTATAGGCTATGGGCAGAGAAGAAAACTGGATGCGTTCTTAAAGCAATATCCTATTTTCTAATGAGGGTACTTGCATAACAAACACCATGCAAATGGTCTAGAGGAATAATTAAAGCCGATGGTCAGTGATGGAAACAAATTAAACTTGGAAATGTTTACCTGTCTGGAGTAGTCTTTGTACAAATGTGTGATAAAGATAAATGTCTGTCCTTTGAACTCTATCCTCCAGTGTACACCAGCATCTAGAAGGCAGCTTAAGGTTTGTAGTGAAATGTGCTATTGGCTACTACTGTGTGATTCTTAATATGTCAATGGGCTGGAATTTATTTCTCATGAGTTCATGAGTCTTCAGTGTCTTAGTTGGAACTGCCATACTGCCATATATTTCATACAATTAGCTAACTTAGTTCATAATGCTGATGAAGTGCTAGTCCAACCTCAACCACGGGAATGTTGATAAGAAAAAGAGCATAACAGATTGTTAGACTGTAGGCTCCTTGAGTGCACCAGCCTTGACTGATTCTTCCCTGACTTGGCACAAGGAATAGCACCTAGACTGTACTCTACAAAAAAGTGCTAAGTGTCTGAAAGAAAGGCGATTTTTTTAGTTCTTCTTCATGTCCACTAACCTTCTTTAAGATACTGATTGGACTTACGGGCATTGCTGAGAAGATTCCTTAGGAGGCTGTGTGAAAGCAAGCAAGGGTGGGAAACACTTGTTCTGCTCAGCCAGGTTTCACCTTGTGACCTCTACCCTAGATTCTAATGCCATCCACGTAGTTGTGTGTGTCATACTCAAAGAAAGAAAAAGAAAGAAATGGTAGGTGCAATAACATCATTGATGATTTATGTTTCAAAATATAATTTTCATCTTTAAGTTACTGCTATGTTTTACTGATGATCACCCCTTCTTACTCGATGGCTCTTTGGAGATCAGTAAGGAGATGATTGAGGAAGAATTTGTCTTCATGGACTATTAAATTTTGTAAGTTTTTTTAATGGAAAATTCCCTTCGTCTGGATGCTAACTTTCTAGTCAGTAGGGCAACCAATCGCCTATTTGTTTGAATGCCTTTGATGTGCACTAGAGAACATGAGTACAAGGGACCTAACAAACATCTGGACAAGTACATCAGTAAAGTTGTTATAGTAAAAAGTGAATCTGAAACAAAAAAGGAAGTGAGTTTGAAAAAAGCTGAACTTCCTTTTTTTTGGGTGGTGAAGAAAGTAACATGTTATACTGAGGGAGAGGGTTTGGAATGAGACAAAATTGTGTTCAGATTTTGGTCTACTATTTAATAGTTATGTAAAAAGTTTCATTAATCAAACTGAGTCTCAGCTTCTGCCTCTTTAAAATGATAATCCTTATATTAGTCATTAGGTTGTTATAAGAATTCAATGAACATCAAAGTCCTTAGCAAAATAACAATGATTGCCATAATTTAGTTCATTGTTATATCAGAGTTTTAAGTGAACATTCAGACTGCTTCAGTATGCATATTTGGGTGTCTCATTTATTTACTTATTTTCAATTTTGTTAGGTGGTTCCTCTGTCAAGGCCTCTGAATATGTTTCCATAGCAAATACTATTCTAAAAATATAGAAAAGTAGTAGGCTGTTTCATGCATTTTAATACATTGACATTCCATGTTTTTGCCTAATTAAGCAAATATTCAAAAATGGGTGTGGGGGAAGAGAGAGAGAGCGAGAGCACACTCTATTCTTTGGGTATGTGTGTGTGTATAAATGTGTGTATAAATACATGAATATATATAATCAATCTTGATTATATTACAAACACATTCCCTATTGTCAGTGATTCTTTTTCTCATAATACGCATTTTTCTGTGGTTCTTTCTCATTGTGTAGTAAAAGAATAACCTTAGGCAAGTGTTTTACCTTTGTGGGTCTCAGTTTCATTATCTGAGACGTGCAGAGAGAGTGCATGGAGCAATCCCTTCCACTTCTAGAAGAAAAACATATATCCCACTTTCATAAGGTCAACGATGTTTAAGTTCCTGTTAAACATGCAGATGTTTGAATAATCCCTAGAACTGATATTAAATTAATTTCCTATTTCTAAAATTAAAGGGAAGACTTTAGTTGACACAACAAGCAGAACAATCCAATATGATGCTCAGTACTCCCTAATAAATATTTAACAGTACTCATTTCCTTATAAAGAATAATCTGGAAATATAGGGACCCCTGGTTATAAAAAAATTTACAATTTAAACTAAAAAATTAAGTGACTATTATTATTTAAACTGAATTTTTGCTATCTCAGCTGAATCCTTGTACTGAGTGATAGTAGTTACATTTGTATTAGCCTAGCCCTGCAAGATGCCACAGCCAGCGTTCTCCGCATCTCTGCATATTATTTCAACTCCCTGTATCCATCATCAGAGCCTTTTCCTTTGCTTACTAAAAATGTATAAAAGGTAATCTTTCCATATATGTCTACAACTATCATGGATGACCTTCTATAGCTCCAGAGATTTTGCCTAGTAATTGGATTAGGGATATAGATTTAGTTCGGCTCCTGGAAGCTGTGAGTTGGTTGCCAAATCCCAAAGAAAGGCATACCTCCCAAAAAAGCCAGTGTTGAAGAACATGGGGAGTGGGTAGACAGTTTCTGCTCCCAAAATCATAGAATTAGGGGACATTTGATTATCCTTGGATATATACTTTATCAAATAAATGTACAGTTGGTGAGAACACAGATAAAAACGGTCACCTTGAAAATTCAAATAAATTCCAGTCATCAACATTGAAGATAATTTGATTGCAATGATGAATAAATCTAAAGGAATCGTGTATTAGTCAGAAGTGCAGATCAAACAAAGAAGGACAAAGGAAGGTCACCAAGGCAGATACCAGCAAAGCTCATCTAAGCACTGTCTCAAGAAAAGTAAATATTGACTCTTAGACTTTTAGTATAGTTCCATTGCAAGTCCCTCCTGATGCTCTATTAGAGGAGGTAAGAAGATATGATCTACATTGAGGTTTATCTCCTCCTCTACTCAAACTACCATAACTACAAGATATCCTCCCTAACTTCTACTCAGCTTGAAGAATCCAGTTGCCTCAGAAGGATTATGGCAATGAGAATGCAAATAAAAATTTTCTAGGCAATACTCAATTTCAAATTTCAAAGCATATGTTTGAAACACTAGACAAAGTCTTTGATTTCCTCAGAGAACAGAGGTGGCCCTGTGCTAAACAATACCCATAGAATAATAAATATCACCTGAGTATTTTTTAAAAATACACTTAGACTAGATGAAGAATCCACGGGCTAAGTTTGGAGTATATGAGAGAAGAAGCAATACACCAGTGTGTATATTAGGAAAGTGTTTGCTCTCCATTCCCAGACCCAGTTTGGGAGGGCCACAGAACGCTATTTTTTAGGGTAATCCTTGCTGCAGCAGCCAAATTTGGAGACACAATACAATATATTTTATTTCTTATGCAATAATCCAAGGAAGTGGGTCTGATTGGTGGACAGCTTTTTTCTATGTGGTGACTCAGGTTCTCAGGCTCCTTCCATTCTGGGACTCTTCAGTTCTCTAGAGCCTTGGAATCCAGTAGCTAAAAGGGAAAACAGAAATTGAAAAATTCTTATCTGCTTCTTATAAATCCTGGCATAGAAATAAGATACATCATTTCTATTAATATTCAGTTGGCAAGAATTAGTCACATACCCTCAACTAGATGTAAAAGGGGACTTGGAAACTCAGTCCCCGGTTATATAGCCTCATCCCACCAATAATTCCAAACTATGGCAAGAAAACCATGATATTTTGGTGGACAGCTGGCATCTCTACCACTAATGACCATGTAGGGTTGGGCCCTCAGAGAAAGTCAACACGTACCCATTTTCCGTCTGTGGCTCTGGAAGGTGATGATATTTGGTGATGATATTCCCCATATTAAATGAGGTAGTAGCAGTCAAAAAGAAATGGCAGTGTAGCTTATCTAGGGAAAGCAGTTCAAAGACATCCCCTTCCCACCAGCATCCTCCTCTGAAGTTTCCTGTGCTTCAGAGTGACGTGGAGAGCATGCAAAAATTTTCCTGTGTACCTACCAACCCTCCTCCAGAGAGGCACAAATGTAATGGAAAGAATGATGACAAGGTCCTGGATATAAGATGAAAGGAAGTCAGGGAATGCTGCCAGTAGCCATTCAAAGGGAAAAAGTGGGAATGGGGCCATTTCAGCAGATGCCAGCAATGTAGAAAATGATGACCGAGGACCAGATAAGTCAACTTCCTGAGGTTTAGAAATAAGCAAAAAAAGGTTTAGAAATGGGCGCAGCACACCCACATGGCACATGTATACATATGTAACAAACCTGCACATTGTGCACATGTACCCTAGAACTTAAAGTATAATAATAATAAAAAAAGAAATAAGCAAAAGAAAAAAGAAAAGGAGAATAATTTTGGATCATTCTGAGTCTACCTTCAACTGAGTATATTTACTCTGAATTGTCAGAAATGGATTCTGCTACCAGGCATAATGAGACTCAAGCTAGAAATTAAGGACAATTAAATAAAGTTACGTTTTTGAGGAACATATTCAAGATTATAGTTTGAGATTTAGTCACTACTACATGTGTGACTAAACTATTTTCTTAGTGTGGTTGCATACACCCCAAGAAATTTTTAGTTTTTAATATTCTTACCAAGCTTCACTGTCTACTCTGAATATATACAGTGGTCGGGATATACATAGTGTAATATTTATCATGTAAAGTTTCATGTAACACAAGTTATATTTATGTTTACATACTTATAGTTATATTTCTCTGTGTAAAATAGTTAACTAAATAACCACATTTTAAAAGATATTTAAGTCAGTTACTACCTTATGTCCAGTGGTGTTCTATATTCTGAAGATATAGCAATGAGTTACACAGACAAAAGCCTCTGCCATCAAGGAATTTACCTTCTAATAAATAAGCAGAATTTGCATTCTAATAAATAAGAAAGTTGACAACGTAAGTAAAATATAGAGTTACATCATATGATGATAAGGGCTATAGAAAAAAATATAAAGCAGAGAAGGTAAGAGGTAATGGGGTCAGGGTAGGGAGACATTGAATTTTATTTAATTTGATCTATGTAATTTTTATTTTATTATAAATAGACAAATTATAATTGTATATATTTACGAGGTACAAAGTGATGTTACGATATATGAATATAAGTGTGGAATGAATAAATCAAACTAATTCATATATATTCATCACCTCACATACTTTTTTTGTGGTGAGAACATTTGAAATTTACTCTCTTAGCAATTTTTAAACATACAATACATTATTATGAACTATAGTCACCATGCTGTGCAACAGATCTGAAAAACCTCATTCATCTTATCTGACTGAAACTTTGTCCCCTTTGACCCCATCTCCCCAACCCTAACCCCTGGCCTCTGGTAACCACCATTATAGTCTCTATTTTTGTTTTCAATTGTTCTGCATTTCACATACAAGTGAGATTGTGTGGTATTTGTCCTCCTGTGCCTGGCTTATTTCACTTAGCGTAATGTCCTCCAGGTTTATCTATGTTGTCACAAATGACAACATTTCCTCCCTCTTTTTTAAAGTGGAATAATATTTTATTGTGTATGCATACCATATTTTTTTAAACCATGCATCTGTTGATAGACACAGTCTTATTCCATATTGATTATTGAGAACGCAGATATCTCTTCAACATACAGATTTCAAATTCTCAGTTTTCAGAGGTACCTTTATACAGTTTTCCATAAATGGTTGTACTAATTTACATTCCACCAACAGTACCCAAGAATTCCCTTGTCTTGATGGGATCTAAGTAAACTAAAGAGCTTCTGCATAGCAAAAGAAACTATCATCAGAGTGAACAGGCAACCTACAGAATGGGAGAAAAATGTTTAATATACCCACCTGACAAAGGTCTAATATCCAGAATTTACAAGGAAATTAAATTTACAAGAAAAAAACCCATCAAAAAGTGGACAAATGATATGAATAGACCCTTCTCAAAAGAAGACATTTATGTGGCCAAGAAACATTTAAAAAAAGCTCAGCAACACTGATCATCAGAGAAATGCAAATCAATACCAGAATGAGATACCATCTCAAACCAATCAGAATGGTGATTATTAAAAAGTCAGGAAATAATAGATGCCGGTGAGGCCGTAGATAATTAGAATTGCTTTTACACTGTTGGCAGGAATGTAAATTATTTCGACCATTGTGGAAGACAGTATGGTGATTCCTCAAGGATCTAGAACCAGAAATACCATATGACCCAGCAATCCCATTACTGGGGATATACCCAAAGGAACATAAATCATTCTACTATAAAGACACATGCCCAAGTGTGTTTACTGCAGCACTATTTACAATAGCAAAGATGTGGAACCAACCCAAATACCTATCAATGATATACTGGATAAAGAAAATGTGGTGCACATACACCATGGAATACTGTGCAGCCATTAAAAAGGATTAAGATCATGTCCTTTGCAGGCACATGGATGAAGCTGGAAGCCATCATCCTCAGCACACTAACACAGGAACAAAAAACCAAATACTGCACATTCTCACTTATAAATGGGAGTTGAACAATGAGAACCCATGGACACAGAGAGGGGAATAACACACACCGAGGCCTGTTAGGGGATGGGGGGTGAGAGGAGGGAAGTTAGAAGATGGGTCAATAGGTGCAGCAAACCACCATGACACATGTATACCTATCTAACAAACCTGCATGTTCTGCACATGTATCCCTTTTTTTTAAGAAATAAAAAAAAGAATTCACTTGTCTCCATGTCCTTACCAACTCTTGTTATCTTTTGTCATTTTGATAACAGCCACTCTGACAAGTGTAAGGTGATAGATAGCTCATTGTGGTTATAATTTGCATTTCACTAATTATTAGTGATGGTGAGATTTTTTTCATCTATCTGTTGGCCATTTGTATGCCTTCTTTCTGAGAAATATCTATTCAGGTTCTTTGCCCAAATTTTAATTGGGTTATTTGTTCTCTTGTTATTGAGTTGTTTAAGTACCTTATATATTTTGGACATTAATCATTCATCAGATATATGGCTTGCAAATATTTTCTACCATTCCTAGATTGTCTCTTTACTAATTTTTTTCCTTTGCTGTGCAGACGCTTTTTTGCTTTTGTTTGTTTTTTCATATTATTGTTTATTATTTCACATTTGTTTATTTTTTCTCATTGTTGACTGAGCTTTTGGGGTCAGATTCCAAAAAAATCATTGTCCAGACCTATGTCATGTAACATTTTCTCTATGATTTTTTCTAGTAGTTTTACAGTTTCAGGTCTAACACTTATGTTTTTTTTTTTTGTTTTTTTTTTTTTTTTTTTTTTTTTGAACGGAGTCTTGCTCAGTCACCCAGGCTTTTGATCTCGTCACTAATTTTTGCCATTCTCCTTGTGTAAGATAAGGAGACGGGGTTTCACTGTTAACAGGATTCGATCATTGATCCGCCCGTCTCGGCCTCCCAAAGTGCTGGAATTACAGGCTTGAGCCACCGCGCCCGGCCAACACTTATGTTTTTAATCAATTTTGAGTTAATTTTTGTATGTTGTGTAAGATAAGGGTCTAATTTCATTGTTCTACCGGTCTATATCCAATTTTCCCAGCACGTTTTATTGAAGAGACTTTCCTTTTTCCATCTTGTGTTCTTGGCACACTTTTGTCAAAAATCAATTGATTGTAAATGTGTTGGTTCATTTCTGGACTCTCTATTCTGTTCCATTATTCAATGTGTCTATGTGCATGCCCATATTATGCTGGTTTAATTATTATAGCTTTGTAATATAGTTTGAAATCAGGTAGAGTGATGCCTTCATCTTCGTATTTTTTTGTTCAAAATTGGCTTGTCTATTCAGGGGTGTGTGTGTGTGTGTGTGTGTGTGTGAGAGAGAGAGAGAGAGAGAGAGAGAGAGAGAGAGATTCCATCTGAAATTTGAGATTCTTTTTTCTACTTCTGAGAAAAATGACATTGAAATTTTATAGGGATTGCATTGAAACTGTAGATTGCCTTGGGTAGTATGGACATTTTAACAATGTTAATTATTCCAACTCATAAACATGGAATATCTTTCCATTTCTTGTGTCTTTCATTTCTTTCATCAATGTTTTAGAGGTTTTAGTGGACCAGTCTTTCACCTCTGATGGGGTTTGGTTTTGTGTCCCACCCAAATCTCATGTCAAGTTGTAATCCCTAGAATTAGAGGAGGGGCCTGGTAGGAGGTGATTAGATCATGGGGGTAGTTTCTAGTGGTTTAGCACCATCCCCCAGTGCTGTTTGTTTAAAAGTGTGTAGCACCTCCACTATCTCTCTTTTTCCCCTGGCTCTGGTCATGTGAAGACTTGCTTTGCTTCCCCTTTGCCTTCTACCATGATTCTAAGTTTCTTGAGGCCTCCCCAACTGTGCTCCCTGTACAGCCTGCAGAACTGTGAGTCAATTAAACCTTTCTTCTTCATAAATTACCCAGTCTCAGTCTCAGGTAAACCTTTCTTCTTCATAAATTACCCAGGCAGCATGAGAAAAAATTAATACAACCTCATTTGTTAAGCTTATTCTAAGTATTTTTTCGGTAGCTATTGTAAGTGGAATTGTTTTCTTGATTTCGGTTTCAAATAGTTTGTTGTTAGTGTATAAAAATACTACTAATTCTTGTCTGTTAGTTTTTATCCTGCAAACTTACTGTATTCATTTATTAGTTCTAGCAGTTTTATGGTGGAATCTTTAGGATTATCTACATGTAAAATCATGTCATCAGAAAACAGAGACAATTTCACTTCTTTCTTTTCTATTTGGATGTATTTTATTTCTTTCTCTTGCCTGATTGTTCTGGCAAGGACTTCCAGTACTGTGTTGAATAGAAGTGGCAAGAGTGGACATCCTTGTCATCAATGTTAAGTATAATGTTAGTTATGGGCTGTCATATGTAGCTTTAAATGAGTTGAGGTACATTCCTTCTGTATGTAATTTGTTGAGAGTTTATTATGAAAAAATATTTAATTTTTTCAAATGGTTTTTCTGTATCTAAATGAGATAATCATATTATTTTTGTCCTTCATTCAGTTAATGTGATGTATCACAGTTACTGATTTGTATATGCTGAACTATCCTTGCTTCCCCAGTATAAATCCTGCTTGATCATGGTGAATGATCCTTTTAATGTAAGATTGAATTAAATTTGCTAATATTTTTGTTGAGTATTTTTGCAACTGTAATTCATCAGGGATATTGGCATGTAATTTTCTTTTCTTTTCATGTCCCTGTCTGGCTTTGATATCAGGGAATGTGGCCTCATGTAATGAGTTTGGAAGTATTCTTTCCTCTTTTACGTTTTGAAATAATTTGAGAAGGATTGATACTAGTTCTGAAATATTTGGTAGAATTATTCAGTTAAGCTATTAAGTCCTAGGCTTTTCTTTGATGAAAGACTTTTTATTACATATTCAATCTCCCTACTCATTGTTGGACTATTTAAATTTTCTATTTCTTTATAATTTAGTCTTCATAGGTTCTTTCTAAAAAGTTTTCCACTTCTTCTGGGTTATCCAATTTGTTGATGTATAGTTATTCACAGTGATCTTTTATGATCATTTGTATTTCTGTGGTATCAATCTTCAGGGTCACAGGGTATATTCCCTGGCTGAGCATTACTGCTATTTGTGTTTTTCAGTTGGGCAAGGCTGCAGGCTGTGCTTGCAGAAGTTAAGCACTCTGAGGCTAGGCAGAGTCACTGCTCAAAACATGCGTCCAAAGGCTATGCTCTGTAGCCATGCATATTTGAAGCTTTCCTCCTTGCCTGAGTGGGGCTTTGAAATGGGCTCTGAGTCTGGGTCGGGCCACTGTTTGAACTCAGAGGTTGGGCAGGTCTAGCCCTTAAGCTCTGCAGAAATGCATGTAACAGGACTCTCCCTTCCTGGGTGGGGCCTTGGAATAGGCTTTGGAACTGGGCCAAGCTACTGCTTGGTCTAGGCAGGACTCACTTCTGTGCTCTACAGAAAGGCACTATAGAGGGTGTCTCCTAGCTTGGGTGGAGCTTTGGGGTGGGCAATGAGTCTGGGACAGGCTGCTGATTGGACTCCCAGGCTAGGCACTAGCCCCTATGCTCTACAGAAATGTGTTGTGACTGTGTCGTTTTGCCTGGGTGGGGATCTGCTGTAGGCTCTGAGACTAGGTGTGGAGGCTGGCTGCCTAGGGCTCTCTAGCCAGGCTGAACATCCTGCTATACTTCTGGGAGCCACCAGCTTGGTTTTGGGGGTGAGCTCTGCTGTTGGCTGGGATGGCATCACCGGTGGAAACAAAGGGCTATCATCAAGATCCTTGAGCCTCCTTTTTGTGTTTCTATCTGATCCCAGGTGGTCTAGTCCCGTTGTTACACCCAGTGTTCCCTTTGAGGTGAGATGGAGATGAGCTCCCTGACAAGTGTCCCTGAATACTGAGAAGCTGGATGACTACCTCTAGAGCTCTTTACTCACTATGGAAACTGTTGATTCAGGGGATCTTCCGTATGTGTTGTGTTGTCTTAAAGGAGGGAAATGATGATGTAGTCAAAGTGAAATCATTCCTCTTATCTTATGATATAATTTTATTTAGTTCTATGGTTTACACTCAGTCTTAGTCCTAAGTTTTTGGGTTTTCACAAAGTTCTTTTCATCTGAGGATAATTGCTAACTGAAATATCTGTGGGAGAAAGTGAAGCCTGGGACCTCAGATTCAGTCATCTTGCTGATGTGACTCCTCTGATGTTGCATTTTAAACAGGGATGTGAATAAAGCTTCACTGAGAAGTCCAAAAACTGCTGAGGGAGCAAGATATAAGGATAAATGAGGAAAAGTACCCTGGATAGAGTGAGCATGTTTGGTGTGTTTGAGGAAGAGTGCAGGGTCAGGGTAGCCCAAGCAAAGTGCATGAGGCAGATAGCAGGAGGTGAGTTGAGACAGATCATATGGAGTAGAGTAAATATTGTCAACCCTTGAAGAGAACTGAACAGAATTAATTGGCCTTCAAATTATCTTCATTAGGCTTATGAATTTATTTAATGTGAATCTGTCTCAGAAGATAGTCCTCCTCAAGCTATAGTCAAAATCAGTTTTTTGAGGCTGCATGGATGTTGCAGGTGTTAGATTACAGTGCATTTTGCATGGTGCCACCAGCCTGTGAAGACCCTGGAAGCCCTCTGGCTGTGTTGTCAGGGTGATCCATCACTGGCTATTCCCTCTCCTGCTGAATGGTCATGCACACAGCATATGCCAATTGGGCCACTCCCTCAATGGCCAGCCCAGTCCCTCCTCTTCAACACATAGTGTAGGAAAAAAGTACAGCCCGCATATACACACACAAAACAGATGCATCATCACCCCACAAAGGCAATTGGGTGGAGCAGTCTTTGTTACCTTTTGGTACACGACTCCCACCATACTCTCTTGTTGCTTTTTTTTACTCTTCAGTGTTTCCCTTGATACTCACCTTGAACCGACTTAACCTGAATAAAAGTCCTGGTGAAAGCAAATGTAAAGGAAGTACATGGGGTAATTTGTGACTCTACCCAATATCCTCGCTTGGCCTGAGCACCCTGCCAAGGGCCCCAGAAATGTAGCTTTGAAATTTGCATAGCGCGTAGAACATGGACCTGAAAGCAAACAGGCTGAGAATTAAATACTGATTTTTCCCATATAGGAGAATCACAATTTCTGTACACAGTATTTTATTTCCACAATGGGTGCAAAATACGCTTGCTAAAAAGATCCAAAGGCAGATTCTATTTTTCAAACTTCATTATCCTGCTTTATAATCTTCTAATGTAGAATGCAATTTGTTTATCTCATCGATATTAATGTGTTTTATATCTTTGATCAAATTGTGTATGTTGAGATGGGTTCTTAAATTTCTGTTTACTTTCTGGATTAAATCTTACCACATAAAGAATTATCTCCTTTGTGAACAAATGTGTCAAAATCAACTTGGATCTGCTTGATGGTTCTCACACCTTCAGCGTTCATAAGACAACATTTTTATGTCACCAGATGTAACCCAGATGGTACATATTAATTTATATATGGATATTGAAAAAAATGTATGGTTTCCATCTGAGGTCTTTTAAGTATGATTTTTAAATTGATGCAAATATTGCTTTTTTTTTCAACTTGCACTGTAATACAGTCAAAATATGGCTCCCAGGTGAATGAACAATTATCTGTTTCATTTGGCATCATTCTTGTATTTCTGAGCCATGACTTCTGAATGAATGTATGTCTTTTCAGACCTGGTTTCAACTGGCTGAAGAGCATTTTGATAGTGTCAGGTAACTCTCATTACACTGAAAGACAGTGCTGATAAGATAAATTTAGAACATCTTTCATCTCATTTTCAATATTAACAACTGTCGTATAGTCTTGCCAGCAAACGTAAATGTGTGATAAAGTTTAGACATTTTAATGCTTTAGTCTCTCCTGTTTTGATAAATATTAGACATAAGGTGGTACTGAAACACCATCCCAAGATCTCTAGGTTTTCAGGAAAAAATGGTTCATCATAAGCTCATTATAAAACTGTATACAAAAGAAATTGTAGGGCCAATTCAATAAACAAATCTGAGATTTTGGTCTTCTGTTATCCTTTCCTTCATTCCAGGAAGAGTCTAAAGTATACTGTTCAAAAGTAACAATATGAACATTTTGTAATGGTCTTTGAGTATATCTTTCAAAAGAGATCTGATAAGGATTACTACAGAAAAAATACTTTCTTCACATTTCTCTTCTTCTGCTTCCATCTCTTCCTTTTTCTTTTCTATATTATTCTGCTTTAGCCTATTGTTACTTAATGGACATCAATACCAGCATCCTCTTTGTGTATTTTAATCATGCATGGATAAACAGACACACTTCAGTGGCCAGAAATTTTCACAAATTAGAATAGAATTAATATGCTAAGATTCCCACTTACTCATCCAAAATAATATGTGAATATCATAAGCATTGTTCAAAACATATCTTTGAACATAGAATAGAGGTCAGTTTAGCAACACCATCCCCTACCAACCTTCTGTTGTGAAACTTAGATAATTAATTTACATTTGGCTTTCCTTATTGTTTTGCATACAAATTAGAATGCTTAAAGCCTCCAACAAACTTGGTCACTGAGTCAAAGTAAGAAAGGAAGATGAGAAAATAGAGAAATTGCTCAGCAGACTATATACATTCCTTAAAAGAATTATGTGTTCAGCTATGTATCCAGTATGCACAAAGCTGCCCAAACAGACCAGTCATCCATTCCTATAATGTTTAACATTCTCTTTTATAGTTGCATAAAAACACAAGGACAATCTCTTACCTTTCCTTTCTCTGTTCTCTCTCCCCAGGAAGGGAAGAAAAACAAAAAACAAAAAACAAACAAAAAAACCAAGCAAAACATGGACACACACACACAAGAACACAGTCTCCCAGAATTCCCCATAATTCACTGTGGAAGCAGGAAAGCTGCTGTAAAGAGCACAGGTGCTGAGAGGAGAAAGCAATGCTGTGCCACATGCAGAAGAGATAAGTATATGCCTTGTCCCAAACCAATATCACATGCTATCACATAGGAGAGGAAGCCACACCTCTGAGGTGCCACTGAATCCTTCTAGGTGAAAACAATTCCTCTTACTTTAGCCTGCTGAGGCTTTCACTGCAGAAGTTGGGCACAGGTCCAGACACCAATACCAGAGTGAAAACACAGTGCTCCTCCCAACCCAGTCCCTTTGGACTCAACCACTTTGGGGTAGGCAGATACTAAGATAGTACCCAGTAATCCTTGCCTCTTGGCATTCATGCCCATGTGTAATACCCTCTCCTTGAGTGAGGGCTGGACATAGTGACTTGTGTCTAACCAATAGAAAATGGCAAAGGTAATGGATGTCACTTCTATGATGAGGCTACAAAATATTGTGACTTCTGTTTTGCCATCAGACTTTTATTTCCTTAATTTTCATGCTCTGATAAAGCAAGTTGCCATGTAGAGACACCCACATAACAAGAAACTGGGATGGCCTCTGGCCAATAGCCAGCAAGAAACCAAGACCCTCAGCTTGACACCCTGCAAAAAAGTGAGCTCCTCGGCCTAACAGCCTGTAAGAAACTGAATCTTGCCAATATCACTGAACTTGGAAAAAGATCTTTCCTCTGTTGAGCCTTCTGATTACACCACAGCCCTTGCTGATACTTTGATTGAAGCCTTTTGGAAAACTCTAATGCAGTGGATCCAGAGAAGTTCTGCCCAAATTTCCAACCTACAAAAACTGTGAGATAATAAAGGTGTATTGTTGTAAGCCACTAAATTTGTGATAATTTGTTTCACAATAGTAGATAACTAATACACTTCCCAACAGGGTACTTCCAGAATTCCTGTTCTGCTTGTGAATGAAGTCCCAGCAGTCTGACTCACCAGTTAGCATAGCCCATTTCAGGCTGAGCTGGTACCTTACAACAATACATCCACTAACTTCTTTCCAAGAGGCAAGACTACAGAAAACGTTTTGTATTATCTGAGTGTTTCATTTTTCTACACTCTCCTTTCCTCAAGAAAAACTGATAATTAACTGAAGAAATTTTTTTACATCTTTAATTTGTGCCAGGGGTGTAGCCAGAGAATTGAAAGCTTCAAGTCATAGAATAAACAAAGTGCATAAAAGTCCAGATGCTGCACCTCTCAAAACTACTTTACTTTATGTTCATTTTCTTTCAGGATAAGAACCACTTTATTTAAGTTGTATCATGAAATTAGTAATTTAAAATATTTATAAGGATTAACTAATTACCGATTATTATTGATAAAACCTAATGGTTATGTTTACACTAGTAAAATGTGCTCTTCTATTTTAACTGGACAACATATGCATAGGATGTAACTGACAAGTTTTTCCCTCATATTATTTAAAATGCATTTTTTTTCAAAGTAAAACTTGATTTCCAAGGTCCGACATAAACCTCTAAGGCTATTTTTGTTAACAGCAGCAGAAAAATCATCACTGACTTTATCACTTCGGAGATGACTACTGCATAAACAGTAACTGAATATAAGAGGGTAGGCTAGGCACCTGGGATGAAGTACTTGCTGCTTAATGCAGATCTTCAGTCTCTACACCTCCTTTAATGCACTGCATTCAGATAGTATGGTTTGGCAACAAACAAAAGCAACAGTTTAATGGAAGTATTGAAAACTCTTCTACATTATTTTCTTTCTTTATCCCACAAATTAGAAAATATGTCTGGCAGTTTTGCTAACAGTTCAATAATGCACTTCATTTTGCTACTATTCTCAATGAATTTTCTCAGTTTCTTGTTTAATAAATCAATGCCAAAATAAAACTTGGAGGTAAACAGATTTTAATTGAGTCTTTGTGATGTTATGTATCTTGGAATTTGGAAGTCGTAGAATTATACATAATTTTACTGGTTTATTTTGTTTAAATATTTGGCATTGAGTATTATAACAGCTTTTTGATGGGAAAACAAATATCGAAGACACTCTCTTTGTAGGCTGTCTATGACATTTGAGGAAGAGCTGGGGACATTCAAGGAGAGCTTTTGCCAGAGCTTTTAATTTCTCCCAAGTCTTATATGTTGTTTTCTTGATCAGAATTGTGGATGCCGAGATTCAAAATTAATAATGCATACTAACTTGCCAGTTGGTAAACTTAGTTCTTTTGGTGATATTTGGTTTTTATTTGTCAAAAAAAGTTGCTCATCCAACCAATAGTCAGAGACCTTCATACACACTGTCATTTGTAATACCCACAACAATCACTATCCAAAATGAGAGACACTCTAGCCCTTGCTTGATGCTCTTATATAATGAAAAACAAAAGGGCATAAGGAGAAGTGTTTGTCAAGTTGATATGAAATATAAAGGGTGTTTTCATAAAGCAAACCTAGTCTTGTTAAAAGTGCTGTACTCTGTCGCACTAGCAAAGTTCACTCTAAAAGTGTGTTCTCATAATTCAAGATAACAACAACAGAAGAGTTTCTTTACCTGTCACTCTCCTTCCTGACTTTTAGTTCACTAAAACACCGCATCCTTACTCAAGAAACCGTTACCTGAAAAGCAAAAACATGAGATAGAAACCAAGGCCAGGCACAATGCCTCACACCTGTAATTCCAGCACTTCTGGAGGCCAAGGTAGGTGAATCACCTGAGTCCAGGAGTTTGAGAACAGCCTGGGCAACATAACAAAACCCTGTTTCTACTAAAAATATAAAAATTAGCTGGGCATGGTGGCTCACACCTGTAGTTCCAGTTACTTGGGAGGCTGAAGCAGGAGGATTGCTTGAGCCTGTGAGGCAGAGGTTGCAGTGAGCTGAGATCATGCCACTGCACTGCAGCCTGGGTGACAGAACAAGACTCTGAAAAAAAAAAGAAGAAGAAGAAAGAAAGAAAAAAAGAAACAATTTTCAGTGTTAAGTTTCAATGTCTTTTATTTTGAGGAATTGATAAAAATTGTAAAATTGTGGGAAGGCATGTAAAAAGAGTTTTTTCTGGAAGAAAAAAGTAGAAAAGAAATATATGTTATATGGTAGATTTTACTATTGTGGTAGATTGTATGCTCCAAAAATGGACACAGTGACATCCTTCATCCTACACATACTTATAATGTAACTGTGCCATTCCTCCCATTGAGAGATGGATCTATGTTCCCTTCCCTCATAGCTGGATAAACTCCTGGCCGTGGCAGAAGTTACAGTGTATGGCCTCCAAGACTAGTCATAAAAGAGTATATACCTTCAGCACAGCTTTTTAGAAGAGCTTGCTCTTGGACCACAGTCTCTTTGCCATGAGAAAGCTGTATCAGATGGAGTGGACTGTGTGGAGAGAAAATACTGTACACTCTGTAGCCCCAGCTGAGTATGGTCCGACCATCAGTCAGCAATTACCAGATATGAGTGGTGAGTCTTCAGATTAATCTAGCCCTTGGCTGTCAAGTTGTCCATAGTTTTTCTCTCACCACAGCTAATAATGCTGTATAAAACAAATGCAAGCTCTCCCTGATGGGTCTTACCTATATTAGAGATTTCTGAACAAAATTAGTGATTGGGGTGACATGTTTCACAATAAATAATTAATGGAAAAGACTTATCTCCATTATGTAGATGAGGCAACTGAAGTTCATAGTGGATATATGATTTAACTAGTAACACAGCACTATTAAACTACAGAGACTGAGTGGGCTCAAGTTCTATTTCCCTTTCTCTCTCCTGACCTCATGAGCTGCACCTCCCCCCCACCGCCGCCCTCGGCCTCCCAAAGTGCTGGGATTACAGGCGTGAGCCACCACGTCCGGCCGGAAAGCAATTTCTTAAAGTCGTTTATTGCAAATCTTCTTCCTTTGCGTCATATTGTCAACTAATAATTATTTAACATCCATTTGATATATGGAATTGTATCTCTTCCTATTGTACAACTTCCTATCAGATTTTAGGTAAGAGGCAAAAAGCATGTGATAGAGACTTTTCAATTACCAAATTAAGATATAAATGCTGGATGGATTCTCATATAGTTGCTAGTCATACCTTTATCAGAACACTGAGAGGCCCCCATTTCATTGCCCCAGAACTTTACCTTAATGTACTTGTTTAGAAAGATGGTTTGGAAATCCTGACCCACTTCAGGTTAACAGCACCAAGATGCTTGGTAAGACTGGTAATGTTAACAGTAGTAAGATGTGATAACGTAACCAGAGGAAACAAGACTTTTTATTTGAAACATCATCTATCAAGGATAGCAGCTTGAGACAGTTTTTTAAACTATACTATGAGCATTTGAGTATCACAGTTTATCTTCTCAAAATGCTAGTTTAAACAAAGTACATAAGGTGAGATTAAATGAGGAAAAGAAAAACAACAGACGGTTGTTATTGGGGGTTTACTATATCTAAGGAATTTAATATATATATATGTATATATATTTCCTGATTTAATTCATACAGAAACCCAGTGACATAGATTGTATTGCTCATTTACAGCCATGGAAACTGAAGTCTCCACATGGAGTAACTAAACCAAATCCACTAGCTACAACATAGCAGAGGCAGGATTCAAAACTCTGCAGCTCCAAAGTCCAAGCTGTTGCTACCAGACTATGCCTCTCTCAATAGATGTGTACTTGGGAGTCATCTGTCAGCTAAGAATGTACATTTAAGGCAGTTTTTGTATCCTGACACTGCCATTTGATCACATATGTGACTGTTTACTCTCTGGATATTAGTTTCTCAGTCTCTAAAATGAGGATAATTCCTGATATGGATTTAGAGATTATGTAATGCCTTACAGAGCGCTCAATAACTTGTCGCTGTTATTATTTCATGATATGAAGAACATAACTTTTCAGTCTGCTCCCAATAATTTGTGGGAGGCAAAAGAAAAAGAACAAAGTTATTTATGTTTCAGTCACCATGGCACTGCAGTTTTGCTTAAACAATACTGTTTTTTGTTTTTGAGATTGTCTTGTCCCTTTAACTTTTTTTCTTCAAAGCACCTGACAAACATGAGTCAATTCATTTTTCTCTTTTTTTCATTATTAGTTTTCATTGCCCTCCTTGTCAAGTTGCATTTAATAATTTATCAATTATGCCTGATCAGGCCTGCTTGGCTGGCACAGCTAAGCTATAAAGAAGAACATGAACAGATGTCAAAAATGCATTTGTTTTCTCTTTTTTGCCAAATGCCAGGCAAAGAATGGCACCGTTCTGCTTGCCTGCCCCTTTTACTGGTGAGTAGTGCAAAATGGTTCACACAACATCTGCTTTTCTAAAGACCTGCTAGCATTGCCCACGTATCTCCAGATGTTGTCACGCATAAACACAAATATCTGTAGGACTGAAAGTGAACAAACTCTCTTGGGATGCCAAATTCAGTGTTGTTTTGTTCTGTTTTGTTCTGGGGCCTGGGAAAATGGTAAAGGAATGGAGTATGGATCTAGTATTTTGATTCCATTTGCAGAAGATTATTTTCCTCTGTAAATTGACTGCCATTTTAATAACACAGTACTGAAGTGAAAGATGCAGGTTAAGCCCCTTAGCTGTGCCCACAACCTCAGGAGGAATGAAAAGGGATGATACATTGCAGAAAAGGTCCTACTGTGAGACAACCAAACCCACATCAAGGCTTCAGAGAACAAAACAAGAATTTACTTCTTGCCTCAGGAAAACTATGAATCGTTATTAAAGTGAGTTCAAAATATAAGGAAGTCCTTCCTGCTCTGCCCACCTCTCTTTGCCACCACTACCATCCTTCCTAAAACTGTGGATCACTCTGCCTCTCCTTTATGATTCCACTTCTTTCTGTTGTCCTTAGATGAGTGCTCTCGGTCATTTGTTTGCCTCCAAATTCCCCCTCAGTGGAGCTTGGGTGGGTGGGGCAAGGAGCTCATTTTAGCTCTTGTACCTATAAGGAAAGAATGAAGAAAAGTCACCCCTCCTGGTCCAGTATCAGAGGAAAGGACATATAAGAGCAAAGGTTTTCCTCATTAAGAGAAATCATCTCAACATACTTAGGTATTTGGAGTTAAGTAGCTCTATCTCTTCATGAGTGTTCTAGTTTAGTCTGGGCCACACACCTAAAAGGGGCATCTATGTCCCACAAAAAAGGAGATAAATCCTGTTATGCCATAATGAGAATAGAAATTATGACTTGAAGTTGTGTTGTTATTCATGCTCCTCTTCCTGCCTGGATCTCTAGCCTTATCCTGTGACAGCAGGTCTAGATTGACAAATGGAAGAGCATCGTCAAATAGCATTTTCATGACAGTCACTGAACATTTTATTGTAGAACTGGAGTCACAAACTTTTTCCTATAAAGGACCAAATATTACAGATTTTCATCTTTGCAGGATGTATAATCTCTGTCACAACAACTCAAATTTGCCATTGTAGCATGAAAGAAGCCATAGACCTTGCAGAAATGAATGGGCATGGCTGTGTTCTCTAAAGCCTTATTATAAAAAACAGGCAGTGCACATGTGTATGAGCACACACTCACACAGAAGGTGGCAGACTGGATTTAGCCCATAGGTCATAGTTTGCTAAACTCCGTTATAGAAAGGAGAAGTGAATATATATTAAACTATTATAAGAAATCACAGTTACTTTTGCACCAACCTAATATTTGTGACTATTACTCTGTGGGTCAGTGAGAATATTTTTTCTGCCCCTCTCTGGATGCTTTATTTCATGACTGGAATTTGAACATCTCACTACTCTTCTTTGATCTGTTTGCTTTATGCAATAAGCATATTTTCAAAAATGACCAAGGTATGAACCCTGTCTTCGAGCAGTGAAACAATGTGTTGTAGGATATAGTAGAAACAAGGAAGAGACATATTAGAAGAGTAGGAAAGCTTCATAGAGGAAGTAACAAAGCCCAAATCTTGAAAGTTTTACTGGAATTTACTATATTGGGTATCCCAGACATTGTGACATTCTAGGTATAATAGTGAGGTCTGCCAGAAAAGTAAAAAGAAAGACATGAAAAACCATGACCCATTTGGGGAAAGGTAGCATGTTCTGCAAAGGTTTACTGAAAGGTGAAACTAGGTTGTCATGGTGAGGTAAGGTTGTAGAAGGAGGCAAAGTTAGATTACAGAAGCCCTTGTATACCATGCTAAGGCACTGTAGGTTTCACCGATGCTTTGCTCCCTTGATGTGGAGTGGAATCATGGGCAGAGATCCCTGTCAGGTTAGCTCAGTATAAGGGCTGAGTCCCACTCTGCTGCTTGATTCCTCACACGGTCACTGCTGTGTGCCATTGTTCAACCTCTCTGTGCCTGAATTCTTCCACGTTTAGAAGGGGACAATGATAATATAATTAATGCCTACTGCATGGAGTTATTATGAGGATTAAATGAATTAATATTCATAACACTTTTGAACAGGATCTGCAACACAGTAAGGTGGTATACTGGGATTATACTCACGAATCACCTGATGGGACTTTTTTTTTTTGCCCCTAAAACACATTGACCATTTATGAATAAAAAGAAATAAAAATATTAGGGCAGTCCAGGAGAAAAGTTCTGAGCCTGAATTTTAGCACTAGGGATAAAAAAGAGGAGGTAGTTATGAGATATTAAAAAGAGGTATATTTTAAAAAAGTTTAATTGCTGATTGAACGGGCATGACATATCCTTAGAGACAACTGAACATCTCAGCAGAGACTAGTTTTAGTTCGCCATCTGGGTGAATGGCAGTGAGGTTTCTGGCATAGAGAATCCCAATGAAGAAGAAGAATTGGGGAGAGTACTTAATATGCTATTCATTTCCTACCCACACTCCTTTATTTAAAAAACAGCCTCTCTTTCCACAGCTGCTGGATGGGGCATTCCTTGTGCATGGGGTGCTCATCTAATTTATTATCTAAATGGAGGCATGTTAGCGATTGAGAATAGGAAGCTGCCAATAATGATTACAGAACAGCAGGAATGAGCTAGGATTCTCCAGAGCAAAGTGGGGTACATGGTCCCTCCACCTGTGAAGCACATGATCCCGTGCCAGGCTACAGTTGACTGCGAGCAAATGCTTTGCCCCGATTTTTGCAATAATATCTTTTCTGCCTAGAATTTAAGACTGATAAATTGAAAAATTCTTTGTTTAGTCAAAAAGTAGTTACTGAGCATTAACTATATACCAGGAAAGGTCCCAGGCACTGTTGATATAGCATTTAACAAAGAAGAAAAAGCTCTGCCTTGATGGAATGATATTCTAGTAGAAAACTAGATAAAAGATAAATGTATAAATAATGTCTGAGAATGGTATGTACTGGGGAGAAAAATCAACCAACTAAGGTGGTAGAAAATGATAGGGTGCTGCTTTTAGATTGGGTGGTTACGAATAGGGGACTATTTGAGGAGGTGATATAAGCAGAGATGTGAATTAAATAGGAAAGAAGTTTGATGTGTGTGAGCAAGAGAATGACTCATGTGTAGTGAAGGAGGAAAAGGGTAATAGAAAATAAGAATAGGGAGGATACAGTTGATAACTGGAAGGCAGTCCCTCAGAACTGAGACTAAATTTGGTTCCTGGCTTTCCATAAGTATTCAGTTGGTTACATACACAACAGATACTCTAATTCCTTTACTGTCTTCTAATCACAGCTGAGTATTGGCAAATGCTTGGCTTGGAAATGGACAGGGAAATAGGTTTGGTCAAATGCATAGTAAAGTCAAGTCTGAGCTGGATCTTCTTCACAAGTTGCCCCCACTTTTGAAAAGAACTAAATGAATCTCCTTTCTTTCTCTGGATGCCTAGAATTGCAGCCAGCATGTTGTGACTTCCCATGAGGGAAGTGGCCCAAGCTTAAACAAATGTGGCAAGGAGGGCTGAGTAGATGTCATGTTTATCCTTCAATGTTCATGGGCTTTTTTGTTGTATCCTTTTAGTAAGTCAATTTTTACTTAAATGACCTAGAGTATGCTTCTATCCCTTCCAGCAGAACATCTTAATTTCCCTTTTGAACATGCTGAGTTTGATGGACCCATGAGTCTTTCAAAGAGGCAATGTCTAATTTGAAGTTAAAGGTCCACACCGGAGTCAGAGATAATCGTAAGAGAATCATTAACATGTCCCACCACAGAAATGTTGGAATCATCCGGTTAGGGTGTGACACATGGAAGGAATGAGGGCTAGGCACAGACTAGAATACTGGGCTTACCGCTACATTTGAGTGGACAGTTCTTAAAGGAGTGAAGCTGAGCTGAGGGAACAGGAATGAGAATCAATGGAGAGGACTTGTTTTCCCCCTAAAACACATGCTGTCCCCACTGGGGGATTCTGGCATGCTGCTGGTCATGGGGGAGCTCAGCACAGCAGTGGGCAGAGTAAGGAGTCAATACAGAATACTGAGAAGAAAAAATCAGCTGGGGCCAGTGGCTTATGTCGGTAATCCCAGCATTTTGTAAGGCCAAGGTGGGAGGATCGCTTGAACCCAGGAATTTGAGGCCAGCCTGGGCAACATAGCAAGACCCCATCTCTAAAAAAAAAAGAAATAGCTGGGCATGGTAGAGCACATATGTGGTCCCAGCTGCTTGGGACACTGAGCCAGGAGGGCCACTTTAGCCCAGGAGGTCAAGGCTGCAGTGAGTATAGCCCTGCCACTGCTCTCCAGCCTGGGCAACAGAGCATGACCCTGTCTCAAAAAAATTTTAAAAGACCCAAAAGGTAGAAGAAGACATCTCCTCTCTGATTTAGTTTTTTCATTTGAAGCAGATAATTTCTCCTATTTTGTGGATTCTTATTCTAATTTGCTTTGGTAAGCGCTGGAGTTGGAGGGGCTCTATCCAGAATGTTCCTGGCATAGACTCACCTCTTTGGCACAGCCAGTGAGCTCCTTCTATTCGTTTCTGGGCCCCCTGCTCACAACACCTGTGTCTGGCTCAAATCTGTCATCTCAAGAGTTGGTGCTAGGGCCATATTAGGAGGAGATGTATTTTTAAATCCCTTAGAAAATAGCACTGGCAGTAATTGGCTCTTAGATCTCAGTAATGCTTACTGGTTTGATCTATAAAAATATATTTCCTCCCTCCACCCCTACCCATTGCCTTATTTTCTCTTCATGTTGGGAAATGATTTTTCATTTTATTTCCTACTTTGTTCTGTGGAGTCCTGTACCAATTTCACAAATAGGAAAGAAAAGAAAAATCTCTATATTTGTTTTCTTGCTGCTGCTTAAATATTGATCTTTAGAAATTTATGAAGGATTGCCTGAGGCCTCCTAGGAAGTCTAAATTGGAATTGTGATTTTTCTTCTTGTTGCTTTGTATGAGTCATCAGGAATAAGTATTTTTGTTATTTTTGATGATTATTTTTAAAATAACACTAACACTTTTCTTGGGGCTTAATTCACTGCTGCAGAGGATGTCACCACTGCTTAAAAGCTCTTGGGCAGTCAATGCTGTCTGTAATTGTTTGACAGAAGTTCTGTGAGATTCCCTTTTCCAGTATGCTCAGCACACGTTGTTACTACGCTTAAGTAAATGTTTTTTCCACGGTTGTTTTTAACAGTCCTTAGAGATTCTAGAAACCTCCTGTAAGAAGGTTGTGACCCTCTGGTTCTTTGTGACTGTGTGCCCAGAAGGAAATTGACTCATATATGAAGAGGCTACGCTTCTAAGGAAAATTCTGACTCGGTAACTTCAGGTTGCTCTATAAAGCAAATAAGACCTCACACAGTATCCTTCCCTTTTTTCTGCTTTTGTTTCTTTTGAAGGAAAATGCTGATATTGCCTGTCACTTTTTATGATATATACAAAATTGATGACAACTAGAAAAAATACTGCTTTTAAAAAGTGTTAAATAGAAGAATATGCGTGCAGGTGCATAGGTGATGGAGGTGCTGGAATAACAAGAGCCTTGAGTGGACTGTGAAAAATCAGTGGCAGTTGAAGATGTTGGAAATACTCACCATTGAGTCTGCCTTCTCAGTACCATGGAGAGAAGTCTACACTAAGCAAAGGAGTATTGGCTATTTGGAAGGTTAAAATAGGTTACCTGTAAGTTTTCAAACAATAAATTGTCCAAAGTGTTCAAGAGACTTTTTTTTTTCTTAGTAACAAAGGAGAGAAAACCTTTTCTTTCATAGAATGAGTTAACAAGATTGATGCTTACGTAGTTTGGACTATGGATCTCCTTTTGGTTGAGAATTTCTAATGAATATTTGGCAGTTAGGCTTACTACCTACGTAAAGAACAAATGCTTCCTTATGATGTGGAGACATAATTAAACCGGAAGGTGGCAAAATTGGTACTGAAAGAGGGAGCATTTGCTGGGCAGCTGATTCTATGCATTAGTGGGATTTTCAATTTCATCCTGGCTTCACTTCTACTTATTTCTGTACTCTGCAGTGGATAGAAATTGAAAATCAACCCCTCAATCTATGTTGAAAGTAAGAAAAAAAATTAGAATAACTTTGACTATTTTTAAAATCTATCATTCATGGAACATTAACTACATAAAACCAAGAAATATAAAAATGCAAGAAGAAACCACCATTATTCACTGTTTTGTTTTAAGGTGTGGCTCATTGTTCAACTTTATTTTATATTACGAGTATTCCCCCTCCCTCTCCATGTCTTTGTACCATAAGAAACTTTTTAAAAATAAAAAAGCTATAATAAAAATTATAAGACACTGTAAATGAATGGTTTTAGTCATCTGAATCTTCTGTGACCCTTAGAATTAAGGGGGAAAAAAACCACAATGATTATGGCCAATAATAATTCCTCCTTATTTGAAGAAATTCAACAGTTTTAGAACCAACTTTAAACTATACAACCTGGCATATACACATTAAAAAACACACACACACACACAAAATTGTTTACTATGCAAGAACAAGAATTCATTAAAGAGACACGCCAGCTATAGGAAGTTTCGATTTTAAATGTAAAGAGAGGAGGCAGTGGTACCTGACTTTTTACATTTTGATTTATATTGGCTTCTTTCCAGAAAATGCTTTCATTGGCTTTCAAAAACAATTTATTTTGTCTCCAACCCTTGGACTGAAACCGTCTTCAACGGAAAATCTGAACACCTAGATTTTACTTTTCATTTAGGCAAAAATGTATTTGGAGCCAGGCATGGTGGATCACAACTGTAATCCCAGCACTTTGGGAGGCCAAGGTGGGCAGATAACCCTTGGTCAGGAGTTTGAGACGAACCTGGCCAACATGGCAAAACCCATCTCTACTTAAAAAAAAAAAAAAAAAAAAATTAGCCAAGCATAGTCTTGCATGCCCGTGGTCCCAGCTACTTGGGAGGCTGAGGCACGAGAATCAGTTGAGCCCAGGGAGCGGAGGTTGCAGTGAGCCAAGATCACACCATTGCACTGGGCGACAGAGCAAGACTCCATCAAAATAATAATAATAATAACAAATAAATACATAAATAAAGCACAATTGGTCTCTACCCGCTGGAAAACAAGCAGGAATTGCTGTGTGTTTCACAGACATGGATCATGAAGAGGATAAAATGAGATAACTTGTTAAGTGCTAAGAAATATTCTCTATAAACCCAAGCTATTATAGTTACTTAATATGAGTCTCATCTCTGGAGGCTGTCCTCATGGATTGTTTGCCAGCTTAGCCTTAAAAATGTCAGGCATCACAGACAGCGAAACCTATAAATGAGAAAGTTGGCTGCAGTCAGTCCCAGGGGCCTCTCTGGCACTGGTGCTATGGGGACTTGCAGTTTAATCAGTTAAATCTGCGTCAGGAAGTCATCTCCCCTTCTGCTGCACCCGCTGATGTCACAGAGGTCCTGAGCATCAAGCCAACACCTCCTGCTGAGTAGCAAAATGCTTGTGCCACCTGCCATCCTGGGGAAAACAGCCATGCTGCTGGAGAGTGTAATCAATGGAGAGAGAGCCCGGTCACTTCTGCCATCTCACTCTCCTCCCACCTGGGAATAGAAGTGACAACTATTGAGCCATCAGAATGAAAATCTTTACCAGCCCTGCAGTGATGCAGGTACACAGAGTGACCTGCAACACTACAGCTTTAGGAAGGATATTGATTGTCTTATCTAATAGGAAAACGTGAACCCAATTTATATTTTAGATTAACTCTGTTTCAGGCTTTCTCACTTTGGTTCTTTCACACATATTCAACAAACATCCATTGTCTGTAATGTTCCAGGCACTGTTCTAGGTCATATGAAAAATTAGAATTGAGCAGACATAGCCACTTACTCAAAGAGTTTACTATTCAGTAAAAGGAATGAAGACAACTGCAATATAAAGTTAGAATAATACAAGATAGGTGTCTATTTGCATATGTATTTATATAAAAATGAATAAAATATTGAGGCTATTTTTATTTAATAACATCTCAGGATACTATAAGAGATGAAGAGAAAGACCAATGGATTGAGATTCACTAATGACTCAGGTATGACAATTACTGTTCTCAGTTGTTTTTTTTAAAAAAACTTTTCTTCATGTAATGATCTACGGGCATTTTTGTATGATCTGGGGATACCAAAATGACCAAAACTGACAAAAATGTATGCCCTCATGAAGCTTTCATACTAGATGGACACAGAGTAGAGGGCAAGAAAGTGTCCAAGGGATCTGGAGGGGCAGCAGAGAACCACAGCACAACCTGGCAAATCCTTGTAAGAATTTGACTTTATCCTTCAGTGAGATAGAAGTCATTGGTCTTTCTCATCATTTCCTAGTAAAGAAACAAATGTGAAGACTAAAAGGGCAGAGACTGGAATTCAAAAGTGATGTGACCCTGGAAAATTATTCTGAAGAATCTCAAATGTTCAAGTCTCTAAAAATTTTGATGGAGTGTAGGGCTGACAGAGGTCATGGAGAGGGAACTTTAAGTAAAACTTCTGATGGGTTTGTTGATACCATTAGTACTTAGAATTATAATCATTTATATAGCGTTGTTGGAAAATTGTTGCAAACAAAAACCTTTTAAAAAATATATTTATGCAAATTATACATATCACCAAAATATATACATAGCTCCATAAAGTTTTATAACAAATGACATTTATAGTTATTGCTCCCTATAACCTCCAAGAATAAACTATTAGACATATGCAATCATCCATATATACTAATATTTGGGTAGATTAAAGGTGATGTGTAATAATGTTCAGAGAGATACCAGGGTACCGCCGCCTGGATTAGGATGAGTCATCAATATTTCCCTGAACTGCCTCTTGAAGGCTTATAATGAGCCTTAAACCTACTTAGGACATATCACCTGTAAGCTGGTGAGCAAGGGTTACAGGAAGGAAGGGTGTCCTCCCATGGAGAATCAAGAAACTAGAACATTTTGGACTTTCTGGAGTCCTCCTTCCTCCATCTTCATCTGGATGATTCTGCCTCATCCTTTAGTTTCCTGCCTGTAGTTCCTCCCTCTGGAAGCCTTTCCTGACACAGGCTCTCCCTTCAGTTGATGCTTGGCCTTCATTTTTGCAGCACTGTGAAGTCATTGAATGAATGACTCTTTCTCACCAGACTGCAAAGGCTATGGGGTGGCAGGAAGACTGGCTTCTTGCTGCGTATGGTTTCCATCTGCCATTCTAGTGGTGCTACCTATCAACTTTGTGACTGGTCAGAAAACTTATTGTACAGGCACTTCACTGCTTTCTAGGAAAGTCAGGTCCTTGTGATTGAATGGCCATAGTTTATTCCAAGGTAGGTGTGAACATGTAAGTCTGAGAGAGAGCCCCGGCATTCTCCTAAATGATGTTTAAGGAAGGTTGGCAGAAGCTGGGGAGGCCACTGGGGGAAAGAAAGAAACCAGCAAATGTGAGTGCTACCATGGGGGTAAGAAATGGGGTCCAAGGATCTCTGCAAGGTGGGAAGAAAGGAACCTGTAGAAGAATTATTTCAAGCAGTTTGCTGAAGTGTTTCCAATGTAAATCTTCTTTTCCATCGCCCCTGTGAAGTCACAGGTAAATTGTAAATTGCGCACCAATAGTTTCGAGAGGCGCTCTTTTTTATGGTGATCCTGAGAAAGGTTAAATTCTGTAACTGCATTGGCTTAGGCAAGAATAGAGACTGATATGGGGATGTGGGGACATGATGGTGACATTCCTTTGAGAGGCAGATGGAAAAGTAGAGGTATGAGAGAGACAGAAAGAGGGGGAAAGAGAGAGAGAAAGATAATTTTGGAGGGGCGTGGGGCAGAAAGAAACACCAAAAATTCCCTTTTCTTCCTTCTCTGACGCCTAGAATGGAAAAAAGATTCATCCAGGCAGAGGAAAACGACTTGTTTCTTGTAAGCAAGGTAATTGCTATGAGTTTGGAAGTGTTGTCTGAGCAATCACCAATGTATGATCACCTATTAAAGGATTAGGAGGATGACCCTGCAAGGTGCTGGTAACCTTTCCCTACTTAGTTTCACGGAGACCCCTGTTTCTCACATCAGAGGGCTCACACCTAGTAAACTCACAGAAGTTTTGGAGTCAGCCAAGCCTGAGTCCCAATCTTGGAACTGCCATGTTTGTGGCTAAACTGCCACTGGCCAGTCACTTAACATGTGTACCTTGGTTTCCTCAGGTAAAACGTAGTGGTGACAAGACAACTCCACAAGACTGTTAAGAAAACTGAAGATTATACTATTTATTTGATACGTCAGGCAAAAACAGTGTTCAGCACATGCAGTTTTCCCTCCTACTCCAGAACAAGTTGTGTTTTGAACTTTTCTGTCTTCTAGTGTCACAGGCAGTCAAAAATAATGCTCATTCTGATTCTGTCCTACTTTTCTTCTAGGTCTCAAGTTTCATATCTATAAAGTGAGATGATCCATCAAAAGCAGTCAGACTCCACTCTTTCTTGATAAGTCTAACATTTTTGAGGGCTAGCTTATGCTAGGGACTGTTTTAAGAGCTTTACTTGTGGTAAAATATAACAAAACAAAACTAAAAGCTGTATATGATAGATAATATTCTCACCATTATTTTACAGAAGAAATTGAGACAAGGAGAAGGTAGAAAATTCATCAAGATCACATAGATGGTAAGTGGCAAGACTGGGATTGAACTCAGAAAGCCTGTAGCAGAATCCAGTTACCAAATAAGTGTATAATACTTCTCTCTGGTGGGAATAAAGCCAGCATACTACTGAATAACTAGGATAACTAATTCAGTTGTCAAATATAGGCAATAGCTGTATAACTTAGAAAAATTAATCAGAGGTAGGCAGGGTATAGCCAAATCCTCTTTGTTCCATTAACTAAAATGGAAAAGCATGTTTTTCTACACTGCTCCAGTGTGGCTTGGGAAGCACAGTATCAGTAGCACATGGAAGCTTGTAGGAAGCACAGAATCCTAGTCCTAATCAAAACTACAAGATTGAAGGCATCATTTCAAGAAGATTTCAGGATGCTTTCTGTGAACCTTAAAGTTTGAGAAATATTGCTTTTGCTCCTCTGAACATACATGTCCTCATCTTTTAAGTGAGGACCTTGGACTTGAGATTGCCGGACTCCATTCTGGGGCTTGCATGTGGTCTACGCTTCTGGTTGGGAGTCATGCTCTCCATGCCTGATTAATTCACTCCCTCTTCCATCTGCATCAATCCTTAAAATGCTTCTTTTGAAGAACTAGAAAAATGAAGCTATTCTCTATGGAAGCATAGAAAACAATTGCAAACCCTTTGTATTTTGCTAAATGGAAAACTTCAGGAAAACTCCTTACTTGGCTTACTATCTGCATTATTTTTTTAAAAAATCTATTTGATTATTCTCTTTTCTTCTTTGTTAGTCTGGCTAGCGGTCTATCTATTTTGTTAATCTTTTCAAAAAACCAGCTCCTGGATTCATTGATTTTTTTTGAAGGGTTTTTCGTGTCTCTACCTCCTTCAGATCTGCTCAGCTCTTAGTTATTTCTTATCTTCTGTTAGCTTTTGAATTTGTTTGCTCTTGCTTCTCTAGTTCTTTTAATTGTGATGTGAGGGTGTTGATTTTAGATCTTTACCGCTTTCTCCAGTGGCATTCAGTGCTACAGATTTCCCTCTACACACTGCTTTAGCTGTGCCTCAGAGACTCTTGTACAGTGTGGCTTTGTTCTCATTGGTTTCAAAGAACGTAATTATTTCTGCTTAATTTTTATTAACCCAATAGTTATTCAGGAGCAGGTTGCTCAGTTTCCATGTAGTTGTATGGTTTTGAGTAAGTTTCTTAATCCTGAATTGTAATTTGATTGCACTGTGGTCTGAGAAAGATTGCTTGTTATAATTTCCATTCTTTTGGACTTACTGAGGAGTGTTTTACTTCCAATTATTTGGTCGATTTTAGAATAAGTGCTACGTGGTACTGAAAAGAGTGTATATTCTGTTTATTTGGAGTGGACAGTTCTGTAGATGTCTATTAGGTCTGCTTGGTCCAGAACTGAGTTCAAGTCCTGGATATCCTTGTTAAATTTTCTGACTCATTGATCTGTCTAATATTGACAGTGGGGTATTAAAGTCTTCCACTATTATTGTGTGGGAGTCTAAGTCTCTTCGTAGATCTCTAAGAACTTGTCTTATGAATCTTGGTGCTCCTGTATTGAGTGCATATATATTTAGAATAGTTAGCTCTTCTTGTTACATTGATCCCTTTACCATTATCTAATACCCTTCTTTGTCTTTTTTGATCCTTGTCAGTTTAAAGTCTGTTTTCAGAGACTAGGATTGCAATCCCTGCTTTTTATTTATTTATTTATTTTTTTCTGTCCGTTTGCTTGGTAAATATTCCTCCATCCCTTTATTTTGAGTGTATGTGTGTTTTTTGCATGTGAGATGGGTCTCCTGAATACAGCAAACTGATGAGTCTACTCTTTATCCAATTTGCCAGTTTGCCAGTCTGTGTCTTTTAATTGGGGCATTTGGCCCATTTACACTTAAGGTTAATATTGTTATGTGTGAACTTGATCCTGTCATTATGGTGCTAGCTGGTTATTTTGCTCATTAGTTGATGCAGTTTCTTCATAATGTCAATGGTCTTTACAATTTGGTATGTTTTTGCAGTGGCTGGTACCAGGTTTTCATTTCCATATTTAGTGCTTCAGGAGTCTTTTTTTTTTTTTTTTTTTTAGACAGAGTCTTGCTCTGTCGCCCAGGCTGGAGTGCAGTGGTGTAATCTCAGCTCACTGAAAGCTCCGCCTCCCAGGTTCGTGCCATTCTCCTGTCTCAGCCTCCCGAGTAGCTTGGACTACAGGTGCACTCCAGCACACCTGGCTGATTTTTTTGTATTTTTAGTAGAGACATGGTTTCACCGTGTTAGCTAGGATGGTCTTGATCTCCTGACCTTGTGATCTGCCCGCCTCAGCCTCCCAAAGTTCTGGGATTACAGGCATGAGCCACCGTGCCTGACCCCTTCAGGAGCTCCTGTAAGGCAGGCCTGGTGGTGGAAAAATCTCTCAACATTTGCTTGTCTGTAAAGGATTTTATTTCTCCTTCACTTCTGAAACTTAGTTTGGCTGGATATGAAAAATAATAAGGGAATATCACCACCGATTGTACAGAAATACAAACTACCATCAGAGAATACTATAAACACCTCTCGGCAAATAGACTAGCAAATCTAGAACAAATGGATAAATTCCTGGACACATGTACCCTCCCAAGACTAAAACAGGAAGAAGTCGAATCCCTGAATAGACCAATAACAAGTTCTGAAATTGAATCAGTAATTAATACCCTACCAACCAAAAAAAGCCTGGGACCAGATGGATTCAAAGCTGAACTCTACCAGAGGTACAAAGAGGAGCTGGTACCATTCCTTCTGAAACTATTCCAATCAATAGAAAAAGAGGGAATCCTCCTTAACTCATTTTATGAGGCCAGCATCATCCTGATACCAAAACATGGCGGAGACACCACAAAAGAGAATTTCAGACCAATATCCCTGATGAACATCGATGTAAAAGTCCTCAATAAAATACTGGCAAACCGAATCCAGCAGCACATCAAAAAGCTTATCCACCATGATCAAGTCGGCTTCATCCCTGGGATGCAAGGCTAGTTCAACATATGCAAATCAATAAATGTAATCCATCACTTAAATAGAACCAATGACAAAAACCACATGATTATCTCAGTAGATGCAGAAAAGGCCTTTGACAAAATTCAACACCCCTTCATGCTAAAATCTCTCAATAAACTAGGTATTGATGGAACGTATCTCAAAATAATAACAGCTATTTATGACAAACCCATAACCAATATCATACTGAATGGGCAAAAACTGGAAGCATTCCCTTTGAAAACTGGCACAAGACAGGGATGCCCTCTCTCACCACTCCTATTCAACATAGTGTTGGAAGTTCTGGCTAGGGCAATCAGGCAAGAGAAAGAAATAAAGGGTATTCAGATAGTAAGAGAGGAAGTCAAATTGTCTCTATTTGCAGATGACTTGATTGTATATTTAGAAAACCCCATCATCTCAGCCCTAAATCTCTTCAAGTGGATAAGCAACTTCAGCAAAGTGTCAGGATACAAAATCAATGTGCAAAAATCACAAACTTTCCTATACACCAATAATAGACAAACAGACAGCCAAATCATGTGTGACCTCCCATTCACAATTGTTACAAAGAGAATAAAATACCTAGGAATACAACTTACAAGGAATGGGAAGGACCTCTTAAAGGAGAAATACAAACCACTGCTCAAGGAAATAAGAGAAACATTCCATGCTCATGGACAGGAAGAATCAATATTGTGAAAATGCCATACTGCCCAAAGTAATTTATAGATTCAATGCTATTCCCATGGAGCTACCATTGACTTTCTTCACAGTAGAAAAAACTACTTTAAATTTCAAATGGAACAAAAAAGAGCCCGGATAACCAAGAAAATCCTAAGCCAAAAGAACAAAGCTGGAGTCATCATGCTACCTGACTTTAAACTACACTATAAGGCTACAGTAACTAAAACAGCATGGTACAGGTACCAAAACAGATACATAGACCAATGGAACAGAACAGAGGCCTCAGAAATAGCGCCACACATCTACAACCATCTGATCTTTGACAAACCTGACAAAAACAACAATGGGGAAAGGATTCCCTATTTAATGAATGCTGTTGGGAAGGCAGAAAACTGAAACTGGACCCTTTCCTTATACCTTGTACAAAAATAATTCAAGATAGATTAAAGATTTAAACATAAGACCTAAAACCATAAAAACCCTAAAACAAAACCTAGGCAATACCATTCAGGACATAGGCATGGGTAAAGACGTCATTACTAAAACACCAAAAGCAATGCCAACAAAAGCCAAATCGACGAATGGAATCTAATTAAGCTAAAGAGCTTCTGAACAGCAAAAGAATCTATCATCAGAGTGAACAGGCAACCTACAGAATGGGAGAAAACTTTTGCAGTTTATTCATCTGACAAAGGGCTAATATCCAGAATCTACAAGGACCTTAAACAAATTTATAAGAAAAAAAACAACCCTATAAAAAAGTGAATCAAGGATATGAACAGACACTTCTCAGAAGAAGACATTTATGCAGCCAACGAACATATGAAAAAAGCTCATCATCACTGGTCATTAGAGAAATGCAAATCAAAACCACAATGAGATACCTTCTCATGCCAGTTAGGATGGTGATCATTAAAAGGTCAGGAAACAACAGATGCTGGAGAGGATGTGGAGAAATAGGAACACTTTTACACTGTTGGTGGGAGTGTACATTAGCTCAACTATTGTGGAAGACAATGTGGTGATTCCTCAAGGATCTAGAACCAGAAATACCATTTGACCCAGCTATTCCCTTACTGGGTGTATACCCAAAAGATTATAAATAATTCTCCTATAAAGACACATGCATACGTATGTTTAAGGAAGCACTGTTCACAATAGCAAAGACTTGGAACCAACCCAAATGCCCATCAGTGATAGACTAGATAAAGAAAATATGGCACATATACACCATGGAATACTATGCAGCCATAAAAAGGGATGAGTTCATGTCCTTTGCAGGGACATGGATGAAGCTGGAAACTATCATTCTCAGCAAACTAACACAGGGACCAAAGACTGCATGTTCTCACTCATAAGTGGGAATTGAACAATGAGAACATGGACACAGGGAGGGGAACATGACACATCGGGGCCTGTCGGGGAATGAGGAGCTAGGGGAGGGAATAGCATTAGGAGAAATACCTAATGTAGATGTCAGGTTGATGGGTGCAGCAAACTATCATGGCGTGTGTATACTTATGTAACAAACCTGCACATTCTGCACATGTATCCCAGAGCTTAAAGTATAATTTTAAAAAACAGAAATTGATTAATTCATGTTTATACTTTTATTGGGAGTACTTTTTGTTGGGAGTACTTTTGTAGTTAAAGATGCTTCTGTCAAGGTCAATATGGCTTTATTTAGGACAATTTAGCAGGTACTTCCTTCCTTCAACAGAGGGTACAAATAGCCTTTTTACTTTTGCATTTCTCCTAATACCCAAGAAGGGTACTTTCATTTTCTATTCTTTAGATGTTATTTTGTCACTTTTCCTTGATCTTATTGACTAAAGAAACAAGCCAAGCTTTTAAAGAATTAAAGTTAGGTTTTTTTGGAAGTCTTACTGTGGCCTATCGCTTAGGAGTTCTTTCAGACTGCTCCAAAGCAGTGTTTGAGTTCGTATCTCATGTACAAGTGGAGGAGGGAGGGGGATGGGGGTTCAGTACATGCTAAATCACATCAAACTTCCTGAGAACTCACATTAAAGCAGAATCACATCAAGGTTTGGGTGTAAGAGTACATCTGGTTATAAATTACTGAGGCATAATCACTAACCCCATCTGACATTATCTTATGTGTAGGACAAGGCAAGGACCAGGTCATTTATCTTTTAAGGAGTGTAGTGACTCAGGCAAGAGACATGGGGGACCTATGTGCTCTCTTCTGTTTTGTCTTTGAAGCATCTTTCTGGAGAGCTGCACGTCATTGCAGAGTGAGGGACTTGGTGAAGTTGTGTTGGCAAACAGAAATGAGCAAACAGCTTTTGTTGTTACTTTGTCTCACAATCTGTACATTGGATTCTAAATGGACATTTTTTTAAAAAAGAGGAAAAACTGAAACTTCACATGTGGCTTTTATTCAAATAAAATGAAGTGAGCTAAGAAATTTTCTTTACCATTTTTCTAGCTTTCTGTGGCAAATTGGAAGATCTTTTATTGTAACCGCTAAGAGTGAACTTCTGCTAAACTGTCAGACAGGTATAGTTGACTGGAGAGTAACCCATGTCAGACAGGGCTGGGTCCACATATTGTGATAAATAGAGATAGATGGATAGATAGACAGACATAAATGGCTGTGTTTACTGCAGGTATCTCTACAAGTCATGACTGTACATAGTGCCATCAGATTTTCAGATCCTGAGGCACAGGAGGTGCCCCTGTGCATAGTCACAAAATTTTTGTCAACCAACAGCAGAGCTGGATTTCTGAAAGCACAAGCTGACCTCATTTTATCTTCTTTTTGCAGAAAAAAAGTACATTTATACAATTGGTCACTTTCATTCTTTGTACATTTCAGTGTGCATGTGTGTGTGCGTGTGTGTGCTCGAGTGATTGTTGTCACTGTTTAACATATCCTGTAATTATAAGTAAACACATAAAGAGAAGAACGAAAATTCTTTCATTCAGTGTTCAAGAGCTGATGGTTATATCATTTTCATAACAACATTCTTTAGAATTTTCAGTTTTACAGCCTCATCACCCTGATGTTGCCTGTGAATAGGAAGCATATTAATAATCAATGACTTCAGATTAGTGCTCTTCACCCCTAGCAACCCTATCTCAAATACGTGATCCACAGAGTTCATTTATCTTTTCCCTCTTATTTCCAGCTAGTGAAAGGACAAGGGTGTCTGTAAAATTGCTTGCAAATCAGCTGTAGGCACTTGTGCTGCTGAGAAAATGGCCAGTTTAACTCTGAAGGCTCGAAATTCCTTCTCTAATGTGGGCTGATTTATTCTTAGATTATCTTCTCTCATCCCCACTTAGAAAATATTTTTGATGATATTGGAAATGGTCTTAAGATTTTGATTATGTTGCCCTAAGTCACATAATTTAAGTTCCTAATTTTCTAACTCCCCATCCCTTTCACATATGTCTTATTACATAACAAAACAAACAAACAAAAACAAACAAACAAACAAAAAACCCCAGAATTTAAAAGGACTTCAAGAATACCCAATACCTGAACTTCATAGATACACTCGAAACTTCCATACAAATTGACAAAAAGTGGGCATACAGTTTAGGCCTTAATATCTCTAGGATGACACATCAATTAACTTCCTGTGAAGGCTAGCTATTCCACCGTCAAGTGGAGAAAATAATGCAATTTGCTTTTCTCCCATGAATGAATAGCAAATGTAATATAGATGGTCTTCAGATCTTACTTAAATACTTTGCAAACTATCAATGTCTTCTATTATTTCAGAAGATAGAATTATGCAATGCATTATATTATTAATAATTGAAACTGACATATTTCTAGAAAGGTTGGAGAGGTCAGATATAACATTGATTTTGCAAATACCATGTGGACATTCAAAAGTAGATTCATGGTCTCCCAGATCTCCTAGCCTGGAACCTACTCTTTGGGGTTCCCAAGAAATTGTTCTAGTCACTGGATTGTGCTGTCTTTCTGGGACTGCTTTGTGTACTGATTGTAAATATGAAAAACTTCCCAAAGTCATTTTTCTCCCACTGTGCAGTCAAGTGTGTTGTTTGTGCCTGGCAGAAGGAGCACAACATGAGCAGAGCTTTGGGAGGTGGAGCCACAGGAAGCTCTGCACTTCCTCCTCAACAACACTTGATTTGGAATCTGGAGACTTCATTCCTGGTGGGGGTAACAGCAACCTTTCCCCTGTAATTAATTTCTGTAAGCAGCAGTTCATTAGCGAGAAGAATGACAGCCTTGAGACACTGATACTGGCTTGTGTGTGACTCCAAATCTCTATCACCTTATTTAAAGGTGGAGTCAGCCATTAATGGTAATAATAATTCAAATATCTTTTAATGCCAACAGCCACACAACCACCTTAAAATAATTCTGGCTGTGAGAAAACTAGCAATTTAAAGGCAGCTCATGTTCTCTCTTAAGTTTTTCATGGCTGCTACTGGGAATACTTGATAATTTATGAAGGCTTATACCATCAAATTAATTACATTTTCCGGATGCCACATGTCTTTTTTTTTTTTTTTTTTTAATAACAGTGAGCTCTGAATTATAAGTAAAAATGCTGTAGCTATTCATTCCTCCTGTTTATAAAAAATAATAGTTGAATCATCTTAGAAATTCCATTATTCCAGGCATAGTCAGTTAAATATGTGTCAGCAATTTTTTATTCTTCATCCTATGAATTTTTGTTTAAAAATTAGAAAATACTGTATTAGCTGGGAAGCATATTTTTCAACAAAGTGTGAAAAAATGTTAGTATTTTGTAACAAATTTAAGAGACAAAAAGAGCTAGTTTATGGGGTACTTGAATTCCTAGTGTAAGAGAATGTGAGTAGGGTTAGGATTGAACAGCCCTGGAAAGTCACATGTACTAGTCCGTAGACAGAGCCTGAAGAAAATGATCATGAAGCATGGTGATGCTGCTACAGATGAGAATCCAGATAACGGAAAATAAAGCCTGTAGACCAGGGTCTGTTTCTCTTCTGTTAACAGCTGCTCTTTCTTACTAGATATAGACTTGTTTTGCCATTAAATGAGTAGACAGAGGCCTAGTGAAAATATCCCAGACTGATTAACTTTTCATTATATTTTAAATTCGATTTAGGATAGAAATCACAAGTCCTGATTATATGCTGACTTAATAAAATTAGACTCAACTTTTTCTATAGTAAAGTGAATATAATAGAATTTTTAATTTATTCAACACATATGTATGGGGCCCTATTGACTAGTGCAGTAGTTTGGTGCAGTACAGAATAGTAATTAGGAAAAGGAATTTTGGAGTCAAACAAATCAGGATTTGGGGTACAAAATCCTGCTCTGCCTCTTACGAGCTGTGTGACCTTGAGCTAATTACTGAACACACCAAGCATTAGTACCATGATCTAAGGCAGGGTTGGCAAATTTTGACCTGTGAACCACATCCATCCCACTGCCTGGAATGCAGCCATGCCCACTCATTTGTGTATCATCTGGCTGCTTTTATAGTCTTAAGAGTAGAGTAGGGTGGTCTTAACACACAATCTGTGGTACACAAAGTCTAAAATATTTGCTCTCTGAACCCTCACAGAAAAATTTTCCTGACCCCTGATATAATAAGCTTAAATAATGATGGTACCTACTTCACAGGTGGTTGTGACAATTAAATGGGACTATGTGTACATACTGTTTAGGACGTTGTCTGGAATATGGTGCATTCTCATTAACTGTTAGGCATCATTAGAAGTATTTTGCCAGATATTAGGCTTGGTGCTGGAGGCACCATGACAAACAAAACATAGCTCCATCCTCAGGGAAATGAAGCCACCAATACAGTGTTGTAGGGTCATAGAGATGCACAAAATACTTGGTGGGAACATTTAAGACCCATATAAAATTCCTACCTTTTCCCTATATTTTAGGGCCTATAATATATACAATGATGTTTATTGCTCTTCTTTGCAAGCATATAAAATATCTTATAGATGACTTTTTGATAATTAATCTTGCGGGTTTTTTTTTCCCTCCAACTTATATAATTCACAGATATTGTGATTACAAATGCAGGCATGGAGTGGCTAAATAGAGAATTTGAACAGGACAGTTGATTCACTTTTCTGGATATACAATCACTTATAGAAAGTAAAATGTTCCATGTGTTTAACTTAGTGTGATACAAGACCTAAAATTAAGGCTCAATATTGTATGCTACCTGGACATCTGATTAAACAGGGAGGGCTTCATCAGGTCTAACTGCAAGCTCCCTCACCACTCTCCTCCCATGAATAAAGTCTCTTATCCAAACAACCATCCTTATCAAACAGACCAGGTGGACTTGCTACTTTTCACTGAATAGCAGGTTTCAGTTTCCTGCTGGCCCATGAAATTATTCATACAAGCCAATCACACTCTCTCAGGGAGACTGGGCACTTGTTGTCTTGATAGTACAAAGCCTGCCTCCCACAGCCCCTGGTTGTTCATTATATTCCCAATTGCAATGTCCATGGGCTTTGTGTGACATATGATATCCTTCTCCCCTAGGTTATGAGTATATGTGACTAACTGCTGTTGCCCTTACCTGTCCAGTGTCAGGCATTCATGTGTTTGGCCATCTTCATAAACCTAGGGTGAGAGTCTCTTCTTCACCAATGTGATGAAGAGGAGGTGACTAAAACTCTTGGCTCAGTGAGCACCGTGACATACTGGAAACTCCTGGAGCAGAGTACAATTTAACACTCATAAGGAGCCTTGGCACTTTTAAAAAGAAGGAAAGAGCAGGACCAGAAGTCACTTAATCATGATAAAGGTAGAGCATGAGAAGCACTGCTGCTTCAGACTTTGTCTAAAACAGCATAAAAATATTAGGTGAGAGGAATTCATGTAGAGCAGGTTGCCTGTTGCAACAACATATTTTTTTAAGAGGATATATAATGACTGGTATCCTGGACTGGTTAGACAGTTAATGTCTTTGTTAACAAGTATGTTAAACCAAAGTAGGGTGAAGTGCTAAAATAATAAAAGAAAGAAATCTTATTTCTAATCCTTATCCTCAACCTCTAAAATAATATTTTTTTGATTAGAGATTTTTAAAATAGATTTAGTTGTGCAAGCGTCACCCCAATCAAGTTTTAGAACTTTTCATAAACCGCTGTTTCCCTTGTGTCCATTTGCAATTTATCCATACTTTCATTTCTAGCCCTGGGTACTGATATGATTTCTGTCTCTACATATTTTTCTTATCTAGACATTTTATATAAATAGAAGCATATAATATCTAGTTTTTTGTGTGCATTATTTCACGTAAAATAATGCTTTCAAGTTGTACGTGTAGAAGCATGGGTCAGTAGTTCATTCCTTTATGTTGCTGAATGGTATTCCATTTGTATGCATTTTATTTATCCATTAACCAATTAGGTATTTGTACTTTTTTCCAGTTTGGGGCTACTAGGAATAATGCCATTATGAACATTCATAATGTTTTTGTGTGGACCTAAGTCTTCATTTTTCTTGGGTAGAATCCTAGGAGCAGAATTGCTGGGTTGGTTGTATGACTGCTTTATGTTTAACTTTTAAGGAAACCACCAACTGTCTTCCAACTGGTTGTACAATTTTAAAGTACCCTTCTTTAATACAGTAGTCCTCCACCTTACCTGCAGGGGATGCATTCCAGGACCCTGAGTCAGTGCCTGAAATTGTAAATGGTACTGAACCCTATATATATTATACTTTTTCCTGTTTACACATACTTGTGTTAAAGTTTAACATATAGATTAGGCACAGTAAGAGATTAACAGCAATAACAAATGACAAAATAGAACCATTATAACAATATATTGTAATAAAAGTTATGTGACTATGGTCCCTCTCTCAAAATTTCTTATTGTATTGTACTCACCCTTCTTGTGTTGATGTGAGATGATAAAATGTCTATGTGATGAGATGAAGTGAGATGAATGACATAGGCATTGTAACATAGCATTACTCTACCATTGACCTTTTGAACACTGGACAGAAAGAGGATCACTGAGCCATGACCAAGTGACAAACTTGGCTTTGTTAGACAAGGGGACAATTCACGTCCCAGGTAGAAGGAAGGTGCAAGATTTCATCACACTACTCAGAGTGGTGCACAATTTAAAACTTATGAATTGTTTATTTCTGTAATTTTTCCATTTAATATTTTCAGTCCTTGGCTGTCCATGGGTAACTTAAATCTGGAAAAAAAGTGAAACTGACAATTTGTGGGGGGAATATTGTATTTGCCATTGACTTGTCTTTTTCATTATAACCATTCTAAAGGGTATATAGTAAAATATCTATTCACATCTTCTGCCTGTTTTTAATTGAGTTGTTTGCCTTATTTATCGAGTTCTAAGTGTTCCTTAAATATTCTTTACATAAGATTTGTATGAGCTATTTGATTGTGAATATTTTCTCCCGTACTGTGGCTTCTCTTTTTATTTTAATTGTGTTGCTAAAAGTACAAACGTCTATCATTTAGACAAGCTCCCAATTATCAACTTTTGTTTTATGGGTTGTGTTTTTGATGCTGTTTCTAAAACTCTCTGCTTACTCCAGAATAAAAAAAAAATCCTCCTCTGATTTATTTATTAATATTCAGCTCTTATATTTAAGTCATCAATTTTGAGTTAATTTTTGCTATAGTTTGAGGTAACGTTCTTTTTTTGGCACATAGACGTCCAATTGTTTCATCACCATTTGTTGAAGATATTCTTTCCCCTTTTAAATTGCATTAGCATTTTGTTGAAAATCAGTTGACTGTAAATATAAGAGTTTATAGACTCAATTCTGTTTCATTTATCTTTATGCAATACCACATGTCTTTTTTTTTTTATTATACTTTAAGTTCTAGGGTACATATGCACAACGTGCAGGTTTGTTACGTAGGTATACATGTGCCATGCTGGTTTGCTGCACCCATTAACTCGTCATTTACATTATTTCTCCTAATGCTACCCCTCCCCCTGACCCCCATCCCATGACAGGCCCCAGGGTGTGATGTTCCCCTCCTTGTGTCCATGTGTTCTCATTGTTCAATTCTCACCTCTGAGTGAGAACATGTGGTGTTTGGTTTTCTGTCCTTGTGATAGTTTGCTCAGAATGATGGTTTCCAGCTGCATCCATGTCCCTGCAAAGGATGTGAACTCATCCTTTTTTATGGTTGCATAGTATTCCATGGTGTATATGTGCTACATTTTCTTAATCCAGTCTATCATTGATGGACATTTGGGTTGGTTCCAAGTCTTTGCTATTGTGAATAGTGCTGCAATAAACATACGTGTGCATGTCTCTTTATAGGAGCATGATTTATAATACTTTGGGTATATACCCATTAATGGGATCGCTGGGTCAAATGGTATTTCTAGTTCTAGATCATTGGGGAATCACCACACTGACTTCCACAATGGTTGAAATAGTTTACACTCTCACCAAGAATGTAAAAGCATTCCTATTTCTCCACATCCTCTCCAGCATCTGTCATTTCCTGACTTTTTAATGATTACCATTCCAACTGGTGTGAGATAGTATCTCATTGTGGTTTTGATTTGCATTTCTCTGATGACCAATGATGAGCATTTTTTCCATGTGTCTGTTGGCTGCATAAATGTCTTCTTTTGAGAAGTGTCTCAAGTTCATATCCTTTACCCACTTTTTGATTTTTTTTTCTTTTTGTAAATTTGTTTAAGTTCTTTAAGTTCTTTGTAGATTTCTGGATATTAGCCCTTTGTCAGATGGGTAGATTGCAAAAATGTTCTTCTGTTCTGTAGGTTGCCTGTTCAGTCTGATGGTAGTTTCTTTTACTGTTCAGAAGCTCTTTAGTTTAATTAGATCCCATTTGTCTATTTTGGCTTTTGTTGCCATTGCTTTTGGTGTTTTAGTCATGAAGTCCTTGCCTATGCCTATGCCCTGAATGGTATTGCCTAGGTTTTCTTCTAGGGTTTTTATGGTTTTGGGTCTAACATTTAAGTCTTTAATCCATCTTGAATTAATTTTTGTATAAGGTGTAAGGAAGGGATCCAGTTTTAGCTTTCTAAATATGGTTAGCCAGTTTTCCCAGCACCATTTATTAAATAGGGAATCCTTTCCCCATTTCTTGTTTTTCTCAGGTTTGTCAAAGATCAAATGGTTGTAGATGTGTGGTATTATTTCTGAGGCCTCTGTTCTGTTTCATTGGTCCATCTCTCTGTTTTGATACCAGAACTATGTTGTTTTGGTTACTGTAGCCTTATAATATAGTTTAAAGTCAGGTAGCATGATGCCTCCAGCTTTGTTCTTTTTGCTTAGGATTGTTTTGGCAGTGCAGGCTCTTTTTTGGTTCCATGTGAACTTTAAAGTAGTTTTTTCCAATTTGCGAAGAAAGTCATTGGTAGCTTGATGGAGATGGCATTGAATCTATAAATTACCTTGGGCAGTATGGCCATTGTCAGGATATCGATTCTTCCTGTCCGTGAGCACGGAATATTCTTCCAGTTGTTTGTGTCCTTTTTTATTTCATTGAGCAGTGGTTTATAGTTCTCCTGGAAGAGGTCCTTCAAATCCCATGTAAGTTGGATTCCTAGGTATTTTACTCTCTTTGGAGCAATTGTGAATGGGAGTTCACTCATGATTTGGCTCTATGTTTGTCTGTTATTGGTGTATAGGAATGCTGTGATTTTTGCACATTGATTTTGTATCCTGAGACTTTGCTGAAGTTGCTTATCAGCTTAAGGAGATTTTGGGCTGAGATGATGGGGTTTTCTGAACATACAATCATGTCATCTGCAAACAGGGACAATTTGATTTCCTCTTTTCCTAATTAAATACCCTTTATTTCTTTCTCTTGCCTGATTGCCCTGGCCAGAATTTCCAACACTATGCTGAATAGGAGTGGTGAGAGAGGCCATACCTGCCTTGTGCCAGTTTTCAAAGGGAATGCTTCCAGTTTTTGCCCATTCAGTATGATATTGGCTGTGGGTCTGTCATAAATAGCTGTTATTATTTTGAGATATGTTCTATCAATACCTCGTTTATTGAGAATTTTTAGCATGAAGAGGTGTTGAATTTTGTCAACACCTTTTCTGCATCTATTGAGATAATCATGTGGTCTTTGTCATTGGTTCTGTTTATGTGATGTATTATGTTTATTGATTTGCATATGTTGAACCAGCCTTGAATTCCAGGAATGAAGCCAACTTGATCATGGTGGATAAGCTTTTTGATGTGCTGCTGGATTTGGTTTGCGACTATTTTATTGAGGATGTTCGCATTGATATACATCAGAGATAATGGTCTAGCATTCTCTTTTTTTGTTGTGTGTTTGCCAGGCTTTGATATCAGGATGAGACTGGCCTCATAAAATGAGTTAAGGAGGATTCCCTCTTTTTCTATTGATTGGAATAGTTTTAGAAGGAATGTTACCAGCTCCTCTTTGTGCCTCTGATAGAATTCGACTGTGAATCCATCTGGTCCTGGAGTTTTTTTTGTTGGTAGGTTATCGATTATTGCCTCAATTTCAGATTCTGTTATTGGTCTATTCAGAGATTCAACTTCTTCCTGGTTTAGTCTTGGGAGGGTGTATGTGTCCAGGAATTTATCCATTTGTTCTACATTTTCTAATTTATTTGCCTACAGGTGTTTATAATATTCTCTGATGGTAGTTTGGATTTCTGTGGGATCAGTGGTGATATCCCCTTTATCATTTTTTATTGCGTCGATTTGATTCTTCTTTCTTTTCTTCTTTATTAGTGTTGCTAGCGGTCCGTCAATTTTGTTGATCTTTTCAAAAAGTCAGCTCCTGGACTCATTGATTTTTTGAAGGGTGTTTTGTGTCTCTATCTTCTTCAATTGTGCTCTGATCTTAGTTATTTCTTGCCTTCTGCTAGCTTTTGAATGTGTTTGCTCTTGCTTCTCTAGTTCTTTTAATTGTGATGTTAGAGTGTCAATTTTAGATCTTTCCTGCTTTCTCTTGTGGGTATTTAGTGCTATAAATTTCCCTCCACACACTGCTTTAAATGTGTCCCAGAGATTCTGGTATGTTGTATCTTTGTTCTCATTGGTTTCAAAGAACATCTTTATTTCTGTCTTCATTTCATTATGTACCCAGTAGTCATTCAGGAGCAGGTTATTCAGTTTCCATGTAGTTGAGCGGTTTTGATTGAGTTTCTTAGTCCTGAGTTCTAGTTTAATTGCACTGTGGTCTGAGAGACAGTTTGTTATAATTTCTATTCTTTTACATTTGCTGAGGAGTGCTTTACTTCCAACTATGTGGTCAATTTCAGAATAAGTGTGATGTGATGCTGAGAAGAATGTATATTCTGTTGCTTTGGGGTGGAGAGTTCTGTAGATGTCTATTAGGTCTGCTTGGTGCAGAGCTGATTTCAAGTCCTGGGTATCCTTGTTAACCTTCTGTCACATTTATCTAGTATTGACAGTGGGGTGTTGAAGTCTCCCATTATTATTGTGTGGGAGTCTAAGTTTCATTGTAGGTCTCTAAGGACTTGCTTTATGAATCTTGGTGCTCCTGAATTGAGTGCATGTATATTTAGGATAGTTACCTCTTCTTGTTGAATTGATCCCTTTACCATTATATAATGGCCTTCTTTGTCTATTTTGATAGTTGTTGGTTTAAAGTCTGTTTTATCAGAGACTAGAATTGCAACCCCTGCTTTTTTTTTAATTTTCCATTTGCTTGGTATATCTTCCTCCATCCCTTTATTTTAAGCCTATGTGTGTCTCTGCATGTGAGATGGGTCTCCTGAATACAGCACACTGATGGTTCTTGATTCTTTATCCAATTTGCCAGTCTGTGTTTTTAATTGGGGCATTTAGCCTATTTACATTTAAGATTAATATTCTTACGTGTGAATTTGACCCTGTCATTATAATATTAGCTGCTTATTTTGCCCGTTAGTTGATGCAGTTTCTTCCTAGCATCAATGGTCTTTACAATTTGGCATGTTTTTGCAGTGGCTGGTACTGCTTGTTTCTTTCCATGTTTAGTGCTTCCTCTAGGAGCTCTTGTAAGGCAGGCCTGGTGGTGACAAAATCTCTCAGCATTTGCTTATCTGTAAATGATTTTGTTTGTCCTTCACTTATTAAGCTTATTTTAGCTGGATATGAAATTCTGGGTTGAAATTTCTTTTCTTTAAGAATGTTGAATATTGGCCCCCACTCTCTTCTGGCTTGTAGAGTTTCTGCCACGAGATCTGCTGTTAGTCTGCTGGGCTTCCCTTTGTGGGTAACCCGACTTTTCTCTCTGCCTGCCCTTAACATTTTTTCCTTCATTTCAACCTTGGTGAATCTGCTAATTATGTGTCTTGGGGTTGCTCTCCTCGAAGAGTAACTTTGTGGTGTTCTCAGTATTTCCTGAATTTGAATGTTGGCCTGCCTTGCTAGGTTGAGGAAGTTCTCCTGGATAATATCCTGGAGAGCCTTTTCCAACTTGGTTCCATTTTCCCCATCACTGTCAGGTACACCAATAAAACGTAGATTTGGTCTTTTCACATAGTCCCATATTTCTTGGAGGCTTTGTTCATTTCTTTTTACTCTTTTTTCCTCTAAACTTCTCTTCTCGCTTTATTTCATTAATTTGATTTTCAATGACTGATACCCTTTCTTTTGTGTATCTTCTATGGGTTTTGGCTTTGTGATTATCATGGGGTGTACATGAAACCTGTAATACTTATAACAATCTATTTTAAGCTGATAACAATCTTCTTCAATTACATATTAAAAACTACCTTTTACTCTCCCTTCTCCCAACATTTTAAGTTTTAATTTCTTAATGTAGTTTTTATATTGTATATCCCTTAACAAATTATTATTGCTATAGTCAGTCTCAATACTTTTGTATTTTAACCTTTATACTAGAGTAAAAGTGATTTATATACCACCATTACAGACTAGAATATTGTGAATTTGACTATATATTTACCTTTGCCAATGAGTTTGTAAGGGGCTCCAGTGTTTTTTTTCCTTTTTAAAAATTATTTTGACAAATTCTTGGTTTTGTGTGTTTATTACATATATATGTGGTGAGTTTATATATGTATATGTATATATGACTGCATACTGAATAATAGATCTTTTGTCTAATTGTCTAATTGATGAACATAAGCTATCTCTCCATTTATTTGTATTTTCATATGTTTCATGTTGCTAATTAGTATAATCTGGGTCCCTTTATAAAACTTTGTCTCTTTTTTCTATCCTTCTCCTTTTTTATTCCTTATTGTACTAGAGGCTACTCCATATAATGTTGAATAAAATTGTCAAGATCAGACATCTTTGCCTTGTTCTCAATCTTAAGTGGAAAGCATTGAATTCAGTCTTTTTTTTTTATTAGATGCTTGTTATCAAATTGGGGATGCTCCCTTTTTTATAGCTTGAAAAACTCCCTTTTTTCCATCCATTCACTTTCAGCCTATGTGTGTCCTTAGAGCAAATAGCATTTCTTGTTAAATGAACTCTTATTAAATGAGTTTTTGTTAAATGATCAAGAGACTTTAGTTCTTGGTAAAGAACTCTCTTTAACGGCCTGTTGGTGATAGGCTTCTTCAGCTCCTGTTTGTCTGGAAAAGCCTTTATCTTTTCTTCATTTCTGAAGGACAGCTTTTTTGGGCAAAATATTTTTGGTTGGATTTTTTTTTTCTTTCAGAACTTTGAATATATTACCCCACTTTTAGCCTTCAAGTTTTCTGCTGAGAAATCTGCTATGTCTAATGAAGGTCCCCTTGTATGTAATGAGTCCCTTGTATGTAATAAGCATTCTGTACCCACCCCACGCTCCCTCTGTCTCTGTCTTCTTTGGAATTCCATAATTTGTAAATTATTTCTGTTGATGGTATCACATAAATCCCATAAACTTTCTTCATTCAGTTACACTCTTTTTTAAATATCCTTTCAGTGGATAATTTCAACTGACCTTGTCTTTAAGTTCACAGATTCATTCTTCTCCTTGCTCAAGCCTACTGTTGAAATCTCTTTATTACAGTTTTCATTTAATTTACTGTATGCAGCTCCAGAATTTCTGTTATTTAAAAATGTTTTCTAACTCTGCTATGATTTTAATGTTTGTGTCCCTTTAAATTTATGTTGAAATATAACCCCTAATGCAATAGTATTAAGGGAGAGGCTTTTAGGATGCAAATAGGTCGTATGGACTTATCCTTTGTGGATTACTTTAATGCCCTTGTAAAAGGGGCTTCAAGCAGCATTGATCCTTTTTCCCTCCTAGTCCTTCCACCATGTGAAGACACAGCATTTGTCCCCTCCAGATGATTCAGCAACAAGGCACCATCTTGGAAGCAGAGAGAAAGCCTGTAGCAGACACCAAATCTACTAGCACCTTGATCTTGGACTTCGTAGCCTCCAGAAATATGAACAAAAAAATATGTATTATTAACCAGTCCATGGTGTTTTGACATAGCAGGGACTAAGACAATTTCTTTATTGAAATTCACACTTTTTAAATCATTTTCTGATGTCACTGAGTTGTCAATCTGTGTTCTCACTGAGCTTCCATAAAAAAAAATTGAATTACTTGTCAGGCAGTTCTTACCCCTCTTGAGGGGGCAGTGGTAACTAGGAAATTATTGTAGTCCTCTGGTAGTATCATGTTTCCTTTTTTATGTTTCTTGAAGTCTTGAATTGCTGTCTTTATATTTGAATAAGTAAAGACATATTTTACTAACTGGCTTTGGGAGAGAAACACCTTCACCAATCACCTGGGCTTAGGATTCTGAGGCTCTTTTAGACTTTTTCTATGGATGCAGCCACTCTATCCCTCTTGTTCCCTCTTAGGTGAGAATTCTTAAAATGGTATGCCTTGTCTTGATCCCACAAAAGTAGGCCTGGTGCTGAGAGTCTCCTGTTTGTTTTCCCTAGGGTGATGCCCTGAAATGCTCAAGTTTGTGTGCCTTCTCTCAATTGTGCTAAATCTGACTGTGCTTGTTCATGAGTCATCTGTAAAGGCTCACACTCCATGTCTAGTGGAGGAAGAGGAAGAAGATATGGGGAGTGGGCCAGTTTCCACAGAGAAGATAGTTCATGGGAGGGCTTTTTTTTTTTTTTTTTTTTTTTTTTTTTTTTGAAGCCCCCATGGGTGCAGTGGCCAGCTTGCAAGCTCCGCCTCCCGGGTTTTTTTTTTTTTTTTTTTTTTTTTGGGTGGGGGTCTGGAGACAAAGTGTCCCAAGTAGTTCATGGGAGGGCTTCTTAAGGAAGCCCATGAGGCAGTTAGTAGGATACGTGGCTCTTTATAATAGAGTTTCACACCCTAGTTGCTGTGAATTCCTGCTGTGAGTTCCTACCTCTCTTTCCTACTACCAGCCTCTCCCAGCTACTCAGCCATGTTGATCTCCTCAGAATTTTGCATGGGGCAAAAAATGTAGTGAACCTCTTGGGTAGATTCCCATATAGCTCAGAGACCTGGGTGCTTACTTATTATGCTCTTACTTTCTCCCATGGGAAGGATCACATGCTTGGGGGATCTCTCTTGCTACTGAGCTGTGCCACCTTGAAGGGGGGGTAATGTGGATAAACCAAAGCTGTTCTTCCCTCATCAGTGTGTCTATTCCCAAATATTTTGCTCCAACAGTGTGCTAGAACTTCTCCGCTAGACTACTGAACTCACACAAATGTCAGTGGGTGGTTGTCAAAATCAGTGCACTATGGAGAGATGATGGTAATAACTCCTATTCTGTTACCTTGCTGATGTCATTCTCTCCCTCTTGGACAAAGTCATTTCAAAGTTCTATATTTTTCTCTAAACGTTGCTCTAGTTGCATCACGTAAGTTTTGATATGTTTGTTTTTATTCAGCTCAAAATGTTTTCTAATTTTTCTTGTTATTTCTGCTTTGGCCAGTGATTAAGAGTATGTTGTCTAATTTTCAAATGCTTGGAGATTACCCTATTTCTTATAGTTGTTGATTCTAATTTAATTACACTCTGGTCAGAGATATTCTCTGTATGTTTATAATTCTTTTAAATTTATTGAGATTTCTTTGGGTCTAGCATATGATCTATCCTAAAGAATGTTACATGTGTACTTAAAAAGAATGTATGTTCTATGGTTGTTGTATGAAGAGTTCTTTATATCTCAGTTAGGTAGTCAAGTTAGTTGATAGTATCATTTTAAGTCTTCCATAATCTTGCTGACTTTCCATTTAGTTGCTCTTTCAATTATTCAGAATGGATTATGGAAATATCCAGCTATTATTGTTGAATTGTCTATTTCTACTTTCAGTTCTGTCAGTTTTTTAATCACATATTTTAAGTGTCTAGGCACATCTACATTTATAATTATTATATCTCCCTAATACAGTCAGATTTTTAAGTCAGTACTTCTCTCCTTGTCTACAGAAAAATTTCTTGTCTTAAGTCTATTTTTGTCTATAAATACCTATTGAACACTTGATATATCCCAGGAATTTTGCTAGATACTCAGGAGCACAAATAGTAATATATAGTCCCAGCCATCAAAAGCAAGATAAGTCGTATATATAAATGGCTGATTTCAAAATAACATAGTAAATGTTAAAGTTGAAGCAGTCACAAGATACTTTGGAGAACAGTGAATAGTCATGTGATTAAGTCTGGACTTTCAGGTAAGGCTTCTTAAGAGGGATTATGCATAAATTAAAGCATTTAAAATATGTAAGAATGAAAGGTATTCCTGGTGGGGAAAAAATGGCACAAATAGAAGCATGTCAGCAAAGTGAGGTGAAATTTCTTAGTGCAGTCAGATTTCAGTCAGATTTTTCTTTCCATGGGTCTAGTTGAGTACATTAATCGTTTTTTATAAGTTTCAGTAACTACCATCATTGTTTTTGGTCTCAGTTGGCTAGCACAACCTATATCATGTTTTTATATGGATGAGGAGTTTCACAGGTCATGTAATACCTGGAAAACAAAGCTCCTGGATTATTACATATGACAAGAGTAATGACAGTGAAGAAGTACATGGCCTAAGGAGGCAAACGTCAGAGGCCCCAGTTCTAGAATCTGCTCCTTGTTTCATTGCCTCATATGAGGACTTCCAATTCTTCATTTATAGGGTTTAAGTTTATTGGTTATATTATAATAGTGGGGTAGATGTATATAGAGTTTTGCTCTGCAAAATATGGCTCATGGCTAGCAGCATTAACATCATCTGGGAGCTGCTTAGAAATGCAAAATCTCAGGCCTCTTCGGACACACTGAATTAGAATTTGTGTCTTAGCAAGGTCTTAGGTGACTTGTTTGTACATTAAAGGTTGGGAACCATTGGATTTGATCCTCTTAAAGTTATTTATAGCCTTAAAATGTATATAATTATAAAACCCTGGTATAATCAGTAAGATTGAAAACATTATGGAAGTTGCTCCAATTAGAAATGTGGAATTTCACATAGATTTAAATGATTAAGAAGAAGAAAAGGGATCCAACCAGATATCAAGACTATGAGTGTGATACTTTCCCTTTTAACATGTAAGATTTGTAATGACATACCTAGTGTATTGAGCAAACTCCATGGACTAACGGAATATTTTCATAAAGTGATTTTATTTTGTATTCTCATTGTACTTTTATTTTTGTTAGTTTTCCATGGCTCTGAAAAACAATTTGAAAGTTCCATGACTCTCTAGTCAGGGACTTTATAGTCTATTCAGGTCATAAAATATGTTTCAATTTAGAAAATAGAGCATTCAGGTCCTTCATTCAAGAACATGCCTTATTTTCTATTCTACAAGTAGGTACAGCTCTTCGAGTGAGCAGTCCGCCCTGGAGGACACACATATGGGTAGCTTTTTCCCTCTTTTTGGCTTACCTCCTTCTGCATTTGATAGCTACTGACTTCGGAGGGTGGCAGGAGTAGGAAGAGGTGATCTGGAAGGAGGACAGATAAGGAATGTAGGAGAGTTTTTGTTTCACTGGTACTACCTTAGACTGGTCTTGAGCCTTCGCAGTTTGGCCAAACTTCTTCAGCTTCTTTGTTCTGAGGTCAATTTGGGCTTTTAGGTGTCCCTCTTGGACGGAACCTCCCTATTTCATATGGCCTTGCAAACTTGACCTTGACAAATCACAGGGACTTAAGCCATTTCTGACCCTGCAACCATTGCTCAAATCTTGCAGCAGCCATCTAGCCAGTCTACTTCTATATTTAATAAGAAAGCATGAACATGAATTCACTGGAAATGTTCCAGCTGTAGGAGACACAAATCACATTATTTGAGAGATCTTGGGAAGCACCTCTCTCCAACCCTCAGAATGGTGGAACCCATGTCACATCATCATTCTCTCCATGGCGTTCCTTTCTAAAATGCCTTTCTCCATCTCCATGCTTGACCCAAACGTCAAGCTAGGTGAGGAGGTAACAGTCATGAAGCTGGTTTTCATATACGTTTCTTTGCAAATTTGTATCTTGATATGGTATCTGTTTGAGGAATATCAAATCTATTGAATCTTCATAACTCATTTAAATACCCAATTAAAAAATAGAGGTGAAACTGGCTTCAGTTTTAAGAGAATTGTAACATATATATGGACTTAGAATATCTGTTGCATAGAAGAGAAGACCATTTTCCAACAGAGTGCAGGATTTCCTTGACAAATCTGGTGCTCTGGTGGATCACTCAAGGGATGCCCATTGGCAGGAGGGGTGAGGGTTCTCTTCAAGGAAAGGAGAAACCATGCAGGATGAGCTTGTGAATATAGAATAGACATTTGGAAGAGAGTATGGATTTTGATTACATTGTCTGCCACATAAGTGTATTTCTAGCTCCAATTTTCTGAGACATCTGAATCCTTAGAGAATTCAGTAAATAAAACTAAAATAGCACTTTCACTGAAAGCCATAGCCCACTGTGGCCTAAACAACTCTATTTTCAGAATGTTTGCAACAGTGACCCAGAGAAGAACACACCATCTTCATAATTCTGCCACAGAAAAGGGCTCAGGAAAGGACCCAGGCAATAAAAATCTCTAAGTACTTAAGGAAAGAGTACAGAGAGCAGATGTAGAGGCTCATGGAGCAGGTTAGTGCCTGTAGGTCCCAGGAAAGCAGTAATGTTCACACAGAGTGGTGTCCACAGAAGTGTAGAGAGACTGTTTCTTCTGGAGCACTGATGACTTGTATAGTATCATGTCTACCACAGAAGTAGACTTGTCCATGAACCCACCGGACCCTCCCAAGAACAAATGGAAGTGCAGTGGAGCAGGGAGGAGCTGGAAGGGCTGAAGTGCTGTTGAAGTAGATAGGGATTGTGGCTTAATGGAATTTCAGCACAAATGTTTGTATGATCTAATTTGTCACCCACAGGATAACAAAACCTAAGAAAACTCGGGTTTCATAAAGAGAATGTTCAGAATGCAAAGGTCAATCTCCTGCATAAAATGTAGTAGTATTGTGAACATTGAGAAGCAACTTGCAAAAACAGGATTCATTGTCATCAAGAACAGGGCCAGTCTTGCTGAGGAATCATAAAACCTCATGAAAGAGCAAGCCTGCAAATGTGCTCCTTTTTCTCTATATTTTCTCTCATTCTGAGTGGAGGAAACACTACAGCAATTATTTTAGTCATAAACCACTGACATATGGTTAGCAGAACATATAGAAGCTAACCTTAACCTTTCATCCTCTAGAAACAGTAACATCTATTTCAATTGAATTAGCATTAATGCATATGCACTTTAAAAAATTCTGTTAACAATACTAACCACTCTTCCTTGTACTGTGACATTCCTTTCTGTATCCGTCAACGCCATTTTTGAATCTTCATATTTTGTTCTGCCAATTTGCAAAAGTTCTCCATCCTCTTTCATCTTTCTATTTTCTTTCTCACTTCACTCACTTTTCAAAATAATGAGGAAGGAATATTTATGAAAAGAACACACACACACACACAGACACACATCCCCAAATACTTTTCCAAATAGCAAAAATGACTTGCTTTACCTTTTCCTTGTATAAGCATGTTATTTGAGCACTGTATTACATGGAGACTCAATCTCATGTTAATTACTTTAGTGTGTTCAGTTTAATATTTCTTTATCTCACTCTATAGGGTGGAAAGATAGGGAAGGTATGGTCAGAGATGCTTGGGCTTTGGGCCAAAGAAGAGAGTCAGACTGCCACATGAAACAAGATTCAAAGTTGAGAGCATGGCTCAGCTGCAAAGCATATGTTTGGGGAAGAAGAGTACTTCCCTTCTTTGTAGTAACTAACTTTGATACATTCCTCATTTGGCAGTCTTCACTAATAAAGCACATTTAAAGGAAGAAATCTTGTGAAAATTCTTGGTTTTCATCTTTCCATGTTTTAAGTTTATCAGATTCAGCAGTGCCCTTTTCAGGACATTAAGGTTAGTGGTCTTTAACAAAGATTTGTAAGGCACATATGTGCTAATATTAAATCAGTTGAAACAGAATTAAGTGTTTCTGAAGAATGGAGAGGTTGAGGTTAATTTCTGTCCATTTGACTAACCGTATGGTAGTGGAGCATGACAAAAATAAATGAACACAAGAGTCCAATATTTAGTCAGACAACATGATTCCATTTATTACCAAGGTAAAAGCAGAGACCAGTGACTGCCTACCATGCTGTGTGATTGCATTTTCTGGTACATTTGTGCTACAGCTCTGAACTAAGGAGCTGGGTCATTCTCCTCTTATGTTAGACAAAGTATGCAAGTCATCGAAGGCCTTCCAGGTAGCAACATCTGGGTGATACTTCACAGTACAAAAAGGGCCTTAAGGAACTCAGCCTCAAGTAGTTGCACAGCTGTTTCAGGTTGGAAAATATGCTGTTCTCCTTGGAGGATGTCCTTGAAACATTTGAAGTTGCTGATTGCATATTTCCGTTTTTTAAGAGTATTCATATAATGCTGCAAACATTTTCTGAGCAACATTTTAAGGGTTATGTACTTTTCAGAGGGAGTACTTTTTGGGAACTGGTCATATAGCTCCCTGATATAAAATGTATGCTTTTGGAATGTAGGTTATATGTTTCATCATTGCTCCATAGGCAAGATCAATCACAGCATTTTCTAGTTTCTGATGTGAGAATAATTGAAAATGTCCTCTTCCACTTCTATTCTTGTTTGGTAGTTCCTGATAGATTTTTTTTTTTTTTTTTTTACCTAAAAAAAGGTAAAATTAATTAAACACTTGACCACATGACAATTAAATTTAAAAACTGACACCAAAATATTCTATTGATGTATTCAGGAAACTTGGTGCTATCCCAGGACTGAGTCAAATGTGGATCTAGAGGTTAAACACGTATCTTATTAATAGGTCTTTGGAAAAGTAGCTACTTAAAAATGAAATAATTCATCTGGTGAATTAACCGAACCTCAAATTAGCCCCACAAGTGCTAGGTTTACGCTTTCTGTCCAAATTAATTACCTCCAAATGATAGCTTGGAATTTATCAGCCATCAGTATTCAGACTTGCTTCTACTTGGGCAAGAGGGACAGAAACAAATAAAAAATAAATAAAAAACGAAGCAGCCAAGTGCAGAATGAGAAGAGTGATTATTCACAACGTAACAACTGCAAAACAAATTCTGAAGCCTCTGGGCACAGCAGCTCTGACCAAACTTCCATTTCTCTACAGATCCACCTATCTACACAGAGAGCATTTAGTGCTGTTGTAAGAATTTTAAAGGAGCTTGAGAGGCCATAAGTATACACCACTCTTGGCTGTGATGTCTGTGTAATAGGTTTGTTAAGAGTTAAAAGGAAAATCACGTTTGTTTTTTGCTATTGTATTCATAACACACAGATGTTGTATCATATAGAAACTTCAGGTGGTCAGAATATGGTAACAACAAATGCATGGTTTCAAAAAACACCAAATAAATAATTTGTCAATAAATGAAAGAATACTGGTGTTAGAACTAAAACACTAGTCACACAGAACTCAATCTAAGCAGGAAGATGAAGTTAAAAATTGGCAGGGGGTTGGATGTGAGGGCGATATGGCTGCAACATGTGTCACCCCATTGATTGCCAGGGTTGATTCATCTGAGCTGGCTGACTAGGCGGGTGTCCCCTTCCTACCTCACCGCTCCATGTGCCTCCCTCCTGAAGCTGCACACTTGGTCGAAGAGGACCACTATTCCTAACAGAGGAAGACTGGTGTTCAGTCAAGCACATACAAATAGCTGCACTCCCCTGCTAGAACTTTCAAACAAGCTCTCAAAAAATTGGCAAGGGGCTCAGCCTCATGACTGGGTTCCAGGGCTAGGGAGAAACCAAAGCAGCAGGGCCAGGCTCTGGAGTTGGTCAGCTCTCCCTCTGAAGACTGATTCTGCAGCTTCCTTAATTCAGCTTCCTCACCAGCCATTATCTAACTTCATTTCTACAGTCAACCTATAATACAAGCACCCTATTATTCAAAGTTTATAGGTTAGAAAAGTGAGGTCCAGAGAGGTTACATAGCTCACTCTGCATAACATAGTATGATTGAGTGAGGATGGAGCAGGAGACAGACCCAGGCCAACTGACCACGATGTCAATAACCAACAGCCCATTCAGCAGTGCCAGTAATCCTAATGATGTGATGTTGAAATTCCAAGTCTTATCTCAACACAAAATGGCATCTGTTGTTATTAAGCTTACCAATATAAGTTCAGATAAACTCAACCCAGGTTCCTAATTATGTAGATTTGATTTTTGGAAAAGAATATCCTTAGCTAGAATTATAGTTTAAAATTTTAATATCACTTTTCTTGTATTTAATAACATTTTTCTGATTATTGAAGTGATAGAAATGTATTAAGGAAATAAAATTTTCATATAATTCCTGTTGATTAGAGACAAATACTTTTAGCATTTTGTTGGATTGTCCTATTGTAAGTATGTTAAGCATATGTTTAGGTGTGTGGGTGTATGCAGGCAAGATCATAGGAAACTTAGTGGCAAAGCCAGGATCCAAACCCAGGTCTACCTGATACAGATTTTTAGCATATAACTACATACACATCAAAAAACACATATCTGCGTATGTAACATGTATAAATTAGATTTTACTTCACTGCTATTGCTACAAATTTATATTATAAATCTAGTCTTCAAAGACCATTTTCACATTTACATTGTTTTATGGCCATATTGGAAATTATATAGACTCTTTTTAATTGATCACACTGCTCATCTCAGATCTTTTATACCCGTAGTCCCCATTCCCAAATTTTTATTTTGATTTGTGTCTTTATTTTATGTATTAACCTTGATAAAAAGGTTAGAGCTTATATTCAGATAGTTGCTTTCAGGAACAACTTTCAAGAATAACTTAAATATTATATTTTCTGATCCTCTTGGATGTCTGAAATATTGGGTGCCTGCACACAGAAATGTAAATGCTAAATACATATTCTGTGTATTCCACTGTATCTCCTCTCCTAGCCTGTCATCTTTAACCCAAAATATATCTTTACCATGTTTTTATGAATATATTAAGATATTAAATCTGTCCTCTGCTGTTTTCTAAAAAAATCCTTTTATCTTATATCCAATATGCCATGGAAAGACAACACTATAATTTTTAATCACAAAATCATGTCTTTCACATTGTACAAATTTTCTTAACCAAGATTATTTTCTCTTTGTGATTTAATACTGCATTTTATTTGATTTACTATTCTCTTGTGGGTATATGAGAACCCAAGTTAGAATTTAAGAAAAAATCCTTGTCCTTGCAATAAATCTATTTCAAAGGAAGATGCTTGTAATCATCTCAGGCTTGTCCCTTTCTTTAGAACTGTGATACAGTTTCAAAAGCGTGCTGGTTTCTTCTTGCTCATCCTTGCATAAGACCATCTATGTTCACTCAAGATTGACTTAAAATAACTTTGGAGTTGAAATTGATGTGGGTCTCTGTCCAATTCTTCTATTTTCATGTGAAAAGGGGGGAAAAACACTAGATAATTTTATCATTGACCATAATTTATTTGACTGGCTTTGGTATTCTGAGTCTGGGAGTAGTGGAAAGGAAGTTTGCTCAGGGTCATCATTATAGGGAACTTTGCCTCTCATCCAAGGTAGCATTGCAGGTTCATTTTGGCCACTGCTAAGGTGCCCAAGGGCACCCTGCCCAGAAGCTCTTTGTCCAGCAGGTGTCCCGTTGCATTGTGGAATTCATATTTTTCCATTGTATCGTGCTTGGCCTGCTCTTGCCTCTAGCCCTTTCCTCTCTGATTTAAGGGATGCCAGTTACATATTCCTGGGTCTCCTCTATCTACTTTCTAGTACTCTTGCACTATAGGATAAATACACAACTGTACTCAACTCACTGTCTTGCCCAGAAGTTCATAATTGTGGTACACACATTTAAAAATTAAATTATAAAATATGACTTGGAAGTCAGATAACCTGGAATCTACCTTTCTGGCTATGCACATTTAGGAAAATTATCTGATTTTTCTGATCCTCACTTTACCAGTCTATAAATTGGAGAAGAAAAATTTCTCCTCTGTGGGGCACTATGAGGCTTCTGTAAGACATTGACGCAAGTCTATGTTGAAGATCTCCAGTCAGCAGCGCGGTATGGTTTCCTAGTGAGCCGGATTCCTATGAGCATCCTTGTCAACACATTCCCACAACCTACCACTTCAATCAACATCTATTCTCTTCCTTACATTACTTTTGTATTTTGTGTGATACTTTTTGATTTTGCACAGCTCTTAGTAAGCACTTAAACTTAGTTTGTTCTCAATAAATACTTAAATCTGCTATGATGGACCCAAGTTTGGGTGCCTTTGAGAATGTAGTGAATCATCTTCTGAAGTAGTTTCTCATATCCTGTTTTCAATTAGCTTTTTCCCCCATTGATGCACTTAATGGGAAAAGAATAAAAGAAAGAAGACCATGGGAAGTGAGGGCCTGGGGAGTGACTAAATTAAAGAAATGGACTAGGGAACGCTCCGCGTGTGAACACAATGTAAAGAGCAGGCTGTCTGGATGTCACCCCATGGCCTCTTCAGCACATGTGCTTCATTCCTTGTGAGATTAGTAGCGATGTTGTCCTGTCCTGAGAATTCACATTAATCCCTGTCCAAAACAGCCTTGGAAATGGGAAGCCAGAGAAGGAAAAGGTGGATTTCATGAAAATGCTTCTGTCACTAAACACTTTCTGTTGCCTTTGTGCTGTATCCTGTCAGTACTCAACCATATGGTGTTAAAACACTCTCTAAAATGTGATTTTTAAAGCTACTTTGCAGTTATAATGGGTAATTGTTATCTGCTTCACAGTTAGAAATGAATGAAAGTGGCTCCTATTGTATCACCAAACTTCAAAATGCATTAGGAGAACAGGAAGAAGAAGGAAGGAAGGGGGGATGGATGGGTGGAAGGAAAGAAGGAAGGAGGCTGATCTCTAATCCCATTTCTCTGTGAATCACAGTGGTTACCTCTAATAATTTGAGTCAGAAGAGAGCACTAAGGTAGTCGCTTCAAGTCATTATTAGTCCAGCAGACTCCTGAACTGTGCTTTTATAACTGTCCCTCTCCACGGCTCCTTATTTCACCTTTAAAGATGAGTCTCTGTGTCTAGACTTCAGGGCATCTTAACTTCCTTCTAACCACAAAATCATCTGCTACCACGACTGGGGATTGAAGAGGCTCCTTATGGTAAGCACTCCAGGTCTGTCAGTTAGGTAGGAAATAGCCAGCATTAGCTGGAGCAGTTTGTGTTTGATTAACTGATGCTGTACATTAAGAAGAAAAAAAATAGAAAAAACTGCCCAAATTGGCTGGGTCATCTACATGCTTAAACATCCCGGGAGGTATTTCTCTATCTGTGCAGTAGTTATGGGGCTGCCTACCCAGATCATTCCCATAGATGTCACAACAGAACCCTGTATCTGTTAACTCCTCTCCGCTAGAAGTGGAGATGTGATGATGCCAGAGGGCAGTATTTTCAAAACACCATGGCGCAGTGCTGCTCATCCCAAGCCACACAGCTCATTGACCTCAACTCTCTTTAAAATGAAGGGAATAGACCAGATGCCCTTCAAAGGTATTTCTAGCATTGACATTTTATGGATTGATGATGCAAATTTGTTCAAACACTAGTTTGCATACTACTTGCCATCTTTCTAGTGAGCAATACAAAGTTAGTACAAGTCACAGACATAACAATTGAGACCTTTATGCTAACACTTTGGAGGGGAATCTCAGACTAAGCCTACCCTCATGCAGAAGGAGGAGCTTTTACTCTCAGACCTGCATTTGGCTGTCACTCCAGGTTCTGCCTTTAATCAGCTAAGCAACAATGGCAAAGCTACTTAAAACTTTTAAACTGGTTTCCTCGTTTGTAATGTGAGAGCCAGTTTGTTGTAAAGATTAGAATTCATGTATGATAGTACCTGAAACATAGGTTCTTATCATTCATGAACAGAAGTCTGCTCTGTGACATTGGTCAATTCCCACCCCCTCTATTCTCTGTTTCTTCCCCTTTCGTGAGTAAAGCAAGAGATATATGAGCTCAGAACTGGGCCTGGTCCCTAAATTCTCTGATCATTGCAGAGCCCTAAAAGACTGCTCCTACAAAATATATTCTGTTTATTTGACACATTTCAGTCTCATTTCCTCAATTTGGGTTCTCCTACAGTTTTACTTTCTCAAACAGTTTGTTCTGTGACAAAAGGTTTGCAAAAAATACAGGGATAATTGCTAAAGTTTCTCTCTTTTTGACAGTAATTCAATGCCTTTAACAAAATTTATAATCCTTTTGTACCTAAATGTTTATAAGTGTTGTTAAACCATCATGTAAAAGTATATAAACATTTTCACATGTTCTACCAGATCAAATATGGTACGTATGATAATAATTAGAAAAACCAACCTAACGTATTGTGAAAAATGCCACATATGCATTTAATTATAGTTTCTGATTTTCAAGCATGCATTCAGGGAAGGGAGGAAGTGGCTTTCTATTTGACTTCTTCACTGCTAGCAGAACATGCATGTGTTTTGGCAAGTTTCCTAGGGAACATCTGTCTAAAAGGGAACATTGGGAGTTAATCGACATCTACGGAGCTGGGCAACTGCTGTATGGCCTATGCTGTCTCCATTAAACTTCTTAACTCTGTCTCCTTTAAGCAGAGTCACAAAACATACTATTGATTCAGCTCTTTGAATAAAAAGCAAATCACAAGCAAAACTTAAACTGGTTTATTTACAGAATAGCTTTATGAAGTTGGTAAACAATTGAGCCTCTTTTTCCAAAAGAATTGTTTGTAGAAGATGCCAACACTGGGGTGGGGGAATAGTTATGAGGAGGGATTTGTAAATGGTTTGTGGGTATGTTTCCAACAGCTCATAGCAAAGGAATGAATGGAAAAACACTCCTTGGAATTGGGAGTGGGGAGGGAGAGGGCTATAAAGATGGCAAATGAAACAAACTAGCATTTTGACATTGCCTCAGTTCTGGTTGGAGGGAGCATGATGAAGAATTTCAAAGATAGCAAAGAGCCCAACAATTTAGAGGAACTGGGTGGACAGACATAGTCACGGGTCCCTTAATGACAGGGACACATTCTGAGAAATGAGTCATTAGGCAATTTTGTCACTGTGTGAACAAACATCATAGAGTGTGCTTACAAAAACTTAGATGGTAGAGCCTACTACTCACCTGGGTTATATAGTATACATAGCCTGTTGCTCATAGGCTACAAACCTGTGCAGCATGTTCAGCATGTTACTGTACCAAATACTGTAGGCAACTGTAACACAAGAGTAAATATTTTTGTGTATCTAAACATGTCTTAACATAGAAATGGTACAGTAAAAATATGATACTACAATCTTATGAAACCATCCTTGTACATGCAGTTCATGTTGACTGACACATAACAATGTGTCATTGTTATGCAGCTGATGATTGTAAATAGAATGGGATTAAGTCTTTCCTTTCTTAGCTAGGTCTGACAAGCAACTCACTAATGGTTTCAGCATGAAGAAAGACTTTGCATGATACAATGAATTAATTGTTCTGTGCTACTTGGAAAGTCAGCAGAGATGACAGAATTTGAACTGAATGCCTTGCTCTAAATCCTGATACTAATTTTTTAAAACTGCAAGTAAAATATTTTCTTCTTTTTAAAATTAATTATGCCACAGCAAAGACACTGATGACTATGGTGACAGGCAAAGGGTTACATAGAGGGCAGCCAGATAAAATACAGGACACCGTCTTAAATGTGAATTTCAAATAAATAAGAACTAATTTTTGTTTACTAAATCTGGCAATAGTAGTCAGACAATAATCTAAAATAAAAGCCACAGGCAGTGTCAGGTAAGCAAGGCTAAAACAAGACTGATAAGAAAGCGAAGCTGTAGAGAAAAATCACATATGTGAGTAAAATACAGGAAGATACCAATTCTAAAGAAAGATAACGTGATGGGAGGAGTGGGAGAAGGGTTGGTTTAAAAAAAGAAGTCAGGAATGAAAAGATTTACAGACCCAGAAGAAGGACTCCAAAGCAGAACAGTGACTCAGATAGGGCACATGTTAGGGGGACATGGCCAGAGCAGCTGGATGAGTTGTTAGGGGCTGTCATAGCAAAGTGCCAGAACAAGTGGCTTACACAACAGAAACTGATTTCCTCAAAATTCTAGAGGCAAGAAGTCCAAGGTCAAGGTGTTGGCATGGTTGATTTCTTCTGAGGCCTCTCTCCTTCGCTTGTAGATGACCATCTTTCTCTCTGTGCCCACATGGTTGTCCCTCTGTGCACGTCTATGTCCCAATCTCCTCTTCATAGAGGGACACCAGACATGTTGGGTTAGCGCCCACTTATATGGCCTCACTTTACCTTACTTAACTCTGGAAAGGGCCTGTCTCCAAATCCAGTTGCATTGTGAGCTACTAGGGGCTAGGACTTCAGCAAAGGAATTTTGTGGGGATGAGGTTCAGTCCATAACGTGATGTTATACTTCCTGTTAAGGAACCTAATTGAGATTACTTCAGTGAAGCTCCACAAGCAGTGTAAACTACAATATAGGTGATTTTTTTTTTTTTTTTTTTTTTTTTTGGTGCCAGGGTGGGGAAAACAAAACTAATAGGGTGAGATTCTTGGCCTCAAATGCACAATATAATAGGGGAGCCAGACACATACTCTAGACTAGTGACATAGAGATAACAGGTTGAGGTAAAATCTTGGCTCGTCCACTTACTGGTTGAGTGAACTTGGACAGTAGTTATCTTATTTGATAAAAAGGTGTAATCATATCTACTTGGTAGAGTAGCCTTGAGAATTAGTGATACTGGTCTTGTTAAAGAGAACTAAATATGACCTGAGAAAGACTCCATACTTCTATATTTGAGACTTTGTGGACAAACCATATCCTAACTTAATAGGTAAACAAGATTGCAAACCTAACTTAGGAGTATGCTCCTGTAATAGCAGACGAATCTTAGCCAATCCCAGCAGCCATCCTTCAACCACTCATACACTGCTGAGTGTTCAAACTGTCTTCAAATAAGACAAATGCCGAGCTGTAACCAATTCAGCTGTTTCTGTGCCTCACTGCCTATTTCTGTATATCATTTCCCCTTTTTTGCCTATAAGTTTGTTCAGACCACAAGGCATCCCTGGAGTCTCTCTGAATCTGTTGTGATTCTGGGGGCTACCCAATTTGTGGATCATTTATTGCTCAATTAAACTCTCTTAAATTTAATTTGGCTGAAGTTTTTCTTTCAACAGTATCACACCCAGCCCCTGATGCATAATGGTAGCTCTTACTATTATGAAGGGTTCAGAAAACACATAGGGAGATGTTAGCTTTTACAACTAGGGGAATTTATACAATTTCCTTAAAAAGTTGTCACAAGAGCTGTGAAAACACCAGGGCAATTTTGCCAGGTAGGAAAGGGGGCTAGATCAAAACACAAATACGAAACAGCAAGAGGCATACACATATTTCAATATGCCTAAAGCAGCACAGGGCTGTTGTGAGCAGCAGGAAATAAGGCAAGAAACAGAGTTGGTGCCACATTATGAAGTGCCTTGAATATCATGCTAAAATATCAGAAGATTATGCTATAGGCAAAGTAAACATAGGTGTTTTGTGTAGTTGTGTTTGTTTTTTGGTGGTGTTGGTTATTTTATTTTTTTACAGCGAATTAACTGCTTTTCAAAGGTGGTAATTAGGAGTACCTGGCTATACTGGAAATGAGAAGAAAGCTCATAAAAAGAGGCCAGGAGGCCGGGCATGGTGGCTTATGCCTGTAATCCCAGCACTTTGGGTGGCCAAGATGGGAGAATCACGAGGTCAAGAGATTGAGACCATCCTGGCCAACATGATGAAACACTGTCTCTATTAAAAATATAAAAATTAGCTGGGCATGGTGGCGGGCACCTGTAGTCCCAGCTACCTGGGAGGCTGAGGCTGGAGAATGGTGTGAACCTGGGAGGCAGAGGTTACAGTGAGCCGAGATCGCGCCATTGCACTCCAGCCTGGGCAACAGAGAGAGACAACATCTTAAAAAAAAAAAAAAAAAAAAAAAAAAGCCAGGCACAGTGCCTCATGCCTGTAACCCCAGCAAATTTGGGAGGCTGTGGCTGACGAATCACTTGAGGTCAGGAGTTCAAGACCAACCTGGCCAACATGGTGAAACCCCATCTCTACTAAAAGTACAAAAACTACCGGGTGTGGTGGCACATGCCTGTAGTCCCAGCTACTTGAGAGGCTGAGACAGGAGAATCACTTGAAATGGGAGGCAGAGGTTGCAGTGTGCCAAGATTGTGCCACTACTGCTGTACAAGGCAGATTCTAGCCAATTGCGTATACTAGGACTGGATCTGTCCTTTGCATAGTATCCATGGAAAAAATGGTTGTTTCATTTTGCACAGTGACCAAACAAAATGAAGATCTCTCAGCTCCTGCCTCCCTTAACTCTTCCCACTTAGTTTATAAAGACAATCAGGTCCCTCATTCTTCTAAAAACAAATGTTTCCTTTGACCTACCAGTCTTTTCTTTGGCTACCCAAAGCCTGTTCTCATCAGCAACAATTGTTCTGATTTTCTTAACTTGAGCTGTGTCAAAGCTGGAGATTCACTTTATTTGTTTGTTATTCCTGTTAATAATATTGTTACTGTTGTTATAAATAGAAACAATTTGTTTTTTATTGTCAAATGATACATATTTGTTACAGATGAATTAGAAAATATGATCAGAGAAGTAAAAAAAAAAAAAAAAAAAAAAAGTGCTAAGTAATTCTCTCTAAACCTCCACAGAGGATTCAGCTCTCTGCATAGGCACACACACATCTATTTTCACAATAGGGGATCAAACTGTATATTCTGTTTTATGATGTGCTTTTTAAAATAATCTTTTTATTAAAAAATACATATAGAAAATTGCACAGCTAAGTGTTACCAACACTATGAAGAAACAAAATATCCTCTGTTCCCCAGAAGCCTCCCTCTTCCCCATGATAATCACTCCTTGATTCTAACACTATAGATTTGTTTCGTCTCTTTCTGAACTCTGTAAACAGCGCATGTATTGTTCACACAGTATGCACTGTTTTCCGACTGGTTTATTTCATTCCACATTATGTTTGTGAACTTCATTCATGCTGTTGAATATAGCAGTGGCTTATTCATTTTTTATTGCTGTATACTAATTCACAAGATGAATCCACCACAATTTATTCTTCTGTTTCTGAACGTTTTCATTGTTTTCTGTTTGGGGCTGTTGTAATTAGTGCTGCTGCGAGTGTTACTGTATACATATTTGGAGCATATTTGTAAGCATTTCTCTTAGGTGTATTCTCAGGAGTGGAATTGGGGTAGAGAGTCTGCAGATGGTTTCTAAAACTGATTATACTAATTGACAGTTCCTACAACTTTATTGAAGGATCTAAATACTCCATATACTCACCAATACAATAATCAGTCTTCTTAATTTCCGCCATTCTGATGGATGTGTAAGTTGTAGTTCATGTTGCATTTTTATTTGCATTTCCTTGACTATGAATGAGATTGAGCATTTTTTCACGTTTATTCACTTAATTGGATATCCCCTTTTGTGAAGTGCATGCTTAAGTCTTGCCCATTTTTTCTATTAAATTATTTTTGATATGATTGTAGGTATTCTTTATATATCCTGGATGCAAGTGCTTTATCAGTTTTATGTAATGTAGATATCTTCTCACATTCTATGGGTTGCTTTAAAAATTTTTTCATAGTGGAGTCTTAATGAATGGGTCTTTTTAAAATTTTAATGAACTTCAGTTTATCAATTGTTTTCTTTATAGCTAGAGATCTGTAAGTCCTGTTTATAAAATCTTTACAAATGCCAAAGTGGCAAAGACATCCTCCTATGTTATCTTCTAGAAGTTTTGTTGTTCTGCTTTTAACATTCACATACACAATCTCTAGCATTGGTTTATTTGTGTGATGAGGTAGGTGTCAAATTTAATTTTGTATTTTCACTTTTACATCCAAGTGACCCAGTACCATTTATTGAAAAATCCATCTGTTCCTCACTCAGAAGTATTCTCTGAATAGTGCCACTTTTGTCATAGCTCCAGTGGCCTCACATGGGAGGTCTGCTTCCTTATTCCCACTTGCCTTTCTGCAAATCCAAATGTACATAAAGTGATTTAAATTTAATTTTAAATTTAATAAAATTAGAAATTAGTTCTGTCACATTAGCCACATTTTAAGTGTTTAGTAGCTACACATAGCTAGTGGCCACCAAGGCAGTGCAGATATAGCATTTCCATCATCCAAAAAGTTCTGTTGGACAACATTGCTCCAGATCATTACTGTCTAGTTTCAGAGCTCTTCACTGTCTGAGGCAATCCCACTTTCATTTGTTTATTGTTTTTCTTCACTATTAAAATGTAAGTTCCATCAATGCAGGGACCTACTTGGGTCATCATTGCATATGCAATGTCCAGAACAGTTCCTGATACAGAATGTTTGCCAAGTAAGTGAATAAAACTTTGCTGTGTCCTGTGAAGCCTGGAGCTGCTTTCTGGACCCATTATATCAAATCTCAGCCAGCCTCCTGAAAATTCAGAGCGGAGAAGAATACTTTGTCATTTTGGAGCCTTTGGAATGTGCCACATGCAACAGTTACAATGGTTGTTGATAAGGACTTTTCTGTGACGGGTATGATATTGTAAAAACTTCATTTGTTCGGTGCTTAGTTTGTACTATACACTGTGCCAAAATTTACATTTAGAAGTTATTTAATGCTCATAACAACTCTGTGAAGTAGGTTCTGTTATCATCCTCAGTATCCAAATGAGAAAACTAAGGAACAAAGAAGTTCAGGGACTTATTCAAGGACAGCCCACCAGACAATGAAGGCACCCGGATTTGAATTCAGATGTCTGCTGCAGAGCCTGAGTTCTTAATGATGGATGTTATTGTCTCTTAACAGAAACATAACAGTCTTTGACTAATTTTTGTTTCTTTATTCCTCTATTTTAAAAGAAATAATAGGATGGCTGCTCAGTGCCAGATTCTGTATATGTATTATGCTTTACCACCTCTGTTCTCTCTTCAGAGTAAACACTATGTTTTGATTGATTTATAACCTCAGTGCTAATGGTGCAAATTGTTTAGATATCCCCACTGTCTTAGGTTGGGTTACCAAGTAGCAGAGCAAGAATTTGGATACATCAGGGAATATTCTTAAGAGAATGACAGTGAGGGAGGCAGGATAGGTTAGGGGAAAGATTTATTTAAACCTGAATGTCATCTCAATTGGTGTCCAGATTTAGGCCAATCCTATACAGGGAGCTCTGGGAGCATGACTTGCCATTGTCAGGGTTACTGGCCCTTTATACTCCCATGCTGCTCAATTACTGGAATTTGGGCTGCCCTGGGCTCTGTGTGTGTGTGTGTGTGTGTGTGTGTGTGTGTGTGTAACCTTCATGAAGAACACTTAGTTCAGCCTAGGAAAATTCTCCAGAGAAAGAGGCAACTATAGGCTATTAACCAGCAACATTCACAGAAGCTGTGGGGTACATACACTGGTCAGGAAAAGGGGATCTTGCCAGACACTGACAGCATCCACTGTACTTACCATCCATTAAAATGTTCTCATGTTATTCATTCCTCAAGATTTGTGTGAAATAGGGTTCAACTTGTTCATGCAGTTGACCGGTTCCGTGTAGATTTCACAAACCATTTTTACAACCCTGATTATTGCCGCCGAGTCTCTGCTTCAGGAATACATGTGTTGCATGCATTTAAAGACTTCCAAATGGAATGAGATCAGGATGAAATAAAAAGGGAACCCTACAAGCTATTTTAAATAACAACTGGTAAATAAAAACATCTGGTAGATGATTAAGATCTCCATGTTGAACCTCGGTGAAGAATATGTGATGTACCTTTAAGGTGGAGCACGCACAGTAACAGCTCTTTCAGACTTTTGATGTCTAACGGGGAGCTCAGGAAATGTAGGCAGGAGGATGTGGAGTCATTCGGAGAACTCGGTGGGATGAGAGGGCACTGAGCATGTCTCCCCCTGTTTTATTGATCTTTATACTGTGTTCTGTTTATGTTCTTTAGAAGAGTAGTAATGAAAACCCAGATATTACACTCATTGGCTGTGAATGTGACACTGACATCTGCTTGCCTTGGCTTGACGCCTCTGGTAGGAACCATTGGGAATGCTTTAGCCCATACCTTCTCTTTGGAAACAACATGAGAAAAAAGAAAGCTTCAAAGACCCAAAACACCTGTATAACCTCTTCTGTGCCATAGAACAGGCATGTAAGCTGATTCTGAAAATCAAGCCTTCTGCTCTCTGTCTCTCTTTGAAGATTCTGGAAAGGCGTGGTCATACAAGGGCTTGATGACCTGTGAAGTTCTTATCTCCTACCTGGTTCTGCTGAGACATCAGGAAAAATAAAATCTTTAGTGCCTTAAATGCAAGAGCTAGGAGAAGGAATGTTGAGTATCATTTTCTCATCCTCACTGTAGCCTCACTTAAAAGGTCAAAGCAAATAAAATCTTTTGGTCCCATTTTAGTAATGAATATCTTGGAACAAGCTCTATGAAGCATTTATGACTTTATTCTCAGTTTTCCAAAATAGGATATAACTTGTTTCAATTGCTTAAAACACAGGGGCAAACCACGTATGATGAACGCATTCTGTTTGAAATCAATTTCCTTCATCATTTTATCAGATTGACTGCTCTGAACTGGGAAGTATTATTTTCCCATTGTGCTTTTGCAAAACTGCCCACTCTTGGAGCTTTGTGGCTGTGAGCTCCTGATTAGTTTAATTGTTTTTTTTCTTCTTCTACTTTTCTGGCTACAAGGACTTAACACTTTACTCACCTTTGAGTAGCAGGGCAGCACCACAAGGAAGGTAGAATAAACAGGATGATTAAACAACCAGCATGCAGCAAGGGGGCAATATTTCAGTAGCAAATATTGCTACCCATATACCTCAACAGAATGTGCTAAAGTAAACAAAATGATAGCATAATTATAGTAGTTCCAATTATGTTAATTAGACTGCGTACACGCTTCATTGATAAGCAACTGTGATGCAGAGAAATGCTGTTAAGCCTGGTACTTCAGCCTTTAGCAGCTTTGTGGCACATATGCTACTATATTCTTGGGTAACATTTAGCCTCTCACAATTTTTGTCTTCTTTTCTGATGCTTTTGTTGAAAAATAAATAAATAAAAGGGTGTGCTACCCCACATTTTAGAGAAGTTAGAGATGCCCAATCAGATTCTATGCTAAGTTCCTCAGTGTTTTGGTCCCTTCTCCTGGAACCTCAAGTGAAAAATATTAACATGTCCCATTTGACTAATTAAAATCCAGCTTAAGAAAATGGATTTGCTTTCAGTTGACTCCAAATCACATCCTTTGCTTTGATATCACCCATAAAAGAGAACCCCTGAGGCAAGAGGCCACCACAAGCTGTTGTTCACATAGCAGGCTGCATTTCCGGGGATCTAAAAATTGGGGGGGTTTCTGGGATTGTTGGTGTATTTTGGTAGATTCATGGGACACCTGATTGTTTTAAAGGAAGGTGTGAATTGCAAAGAAATAGAAACAATAAAAAGACAAATCATGAAGAAAACTATAAATGCCCAGAAAGGGAAAATTACAGTTGTAAGCTAATTAGACCATTTACATATTAAAAGTGATAATACAATTAAAATAATACAATGATTTAAGTATGGAACAGTTAAAAAAAATTCAAAAATAAAAAATAGCTAAAAGCCTAACCTAACCAAGGAATTCAAGGAAAAAGAGTTTGTTACTTGGTCCAGATATTACCTGAAAAACATTGTCATAAAAATGTAGTAAACAATCGCTTCAAGATGAAAAAAAGAGTTGTGTTTTTTTCCCCAAAAGGTTGCTAGGAAATTAGCAGCCTTCATGAATTACTTATAAAATCAGAGAATAAAATGCAAAATAATATAGTGTTATATAGTCATCGTGACATAGTCAATTTTGCTTATTAAAAAGAAGCCTTCGCTAGTGAAACCCCACCTTTGCACCTCTTCCCTCTCCCCCCGTCGCTTATTAGGAGTTCATTTCATCAGTTTCCCACTTTCTCCTTTCTTTCTTATTCTCTACCTGTCTTTTTCTCATAAACTCTGCTCAAGTCTCTCAAATTTAACATCTTTTATTTTCCCTATTTCTCTCCTCTCAAGATTCACATTTTTCTCTTTGCCAGAGCTCTTAAAAGAATGAGTGACAATCCCTCTCTGAATGTTTTCACTGTCACTATTAGTACTGAGTAAAAGTTGCAATGGATTAGATTTTAAACAAACCAATAGTCCCTTTTCAAAGCAAGGCTAAATTCTTGTTGGATTCTGCCTTTGTTATCAATGCAATTAGGTTGACCTTTAGACCTGGTATGCCTAAAATAGACTTTTTATACCTAGTATCTGCCATTTAAAAATTTCAGGCTCAGTTTCCAGTGTGCATGAAGTTTGTTTTCCATAACCTTGAATATTGAGCAAAAAGAAACACCAAGAAAAATAAAAGGATACTAAGAAAATCTATAACAGACAAACGTGTAAAAATATCAAAGAACAAATGCCCTCTGGGGAAAGGTTAAAAAAAAATGCTGAGCTGATTTCTTGTAGACAAGAAAAGCTAAGGGTTGGTAACTGACCATCTGTAATTATGTGAAAGATTATTAGGATAGAGTATGTTGCCAGCTGCTCTCCTCTCTGCTGAAAGTAGAAGGATGGGATTAAATTATAACCAGAGAGTTTATGTTAGACATAAGGAAGAACACTGTAGCTTTAGGGGGATAGTCTCTAAGATGGATTACCAAAGGATAATGTAAAATCCTCAATATAGAATTGTGAAAAGTTTAAAAATGGAGCAGACTCCTTTCTCTGTCTCAGGTAGTTTCAGTCATTTTTTTGTAGGTAGAATGGATATTTGCATTAAAAATTGTTTCTAGATTATTCTGCTTACAAATATATCTGGAGATACCATCAATATGAACAAAATGAAAAGAGAATGTTTTAGTTTTGGATAAATATTTTATTTGCCCAGAGCACAGTTTCTCTTACTCTTTCTGGCCTCAGCCTGATAATTCCATATGAATTTTTACTATTGGTTTAAGTACAAATGTCTCAAGGTAGAAAAATTGATTAAATGACCTCTTGTGATTCCTTCTGCCTTATGATTCTAATTTTTCAGCTTCCACAGTGAGATGAGAGCATGATAGAAAACCTGTGTTCTTTGTCCTTCTAATTATCAAGGGACTATGAAGACACATGTTTGGACTCCCTCATTTGCTATAGAAGCACATGTGTAACACCCTCAGGATTGTTGTGTCTTCTCAGAAATGCATGCCTTTGGAAGTAAGCTTATGGGTGGGCTTCTCTCTTTTAGAGACATTATGAAAAGACAGAAATTTCTACATTGCCCTTCGGATTAGGTAGGCAAAAGATGATATGGCATAATACTAAAGCAGCACATGACAACTGAATGCCTCATACCCAAAATACTCAACAATAGAGAAATCACCAGAGAACTTGTAAATAAAAATGTTCTGTAGGTAATCCCCACAGAAGTAAAATATTTGCTAATATTTGTGGATTTTCCTCACAAAAGTGCCTCTCACATAATCATTAACATCTCTATGCTTTCTTTAGATACTGACACAGTATTTCAAATTTAAATGCCAGTTTCTAAAAGCCTTGGCAAGATAGAAAACACAGTCTATGGCAAGGATTCTGGCAAATCAAAATGCTTGCTCATGAGGGGCAAGGAATCAAAACAACTGCAGAAGGCACTGCTAGAACCTAAATTCAGTCAGCAGATATTTATTAGGGCCCCACTCCCTGCTGGGTGCTGAGGATAAAACAATGAGAAAAACAAACTTGGTGCTTGCCCTCCTGAACTTTAGAGCCTATAGAAGGATGCACATTCTAATGTAAATATTATGCAAAAAACATTTTAATATTGTGATAAATAGGAAAAAAAATGGGATCTGTAAAAGGTTTAAATACATATATAAAAGGCTTCCTTGAGAGAGCTTTTATCTGAGATTTGAAGGATGTCTAGATGTTTGAAAACTAATATTTTGGAAGATAAGGGTATAGATGGAGGGCACAAAAATATTTCATACAGAGAATATAGCTTGTGCAAAGGCCCTGAGGTGGGAGGAACATGAGGAAATGAAAGAAAGATCACAGCCGGGCACGGTGGCTCACGCCTTTAATCCCAGCACTTTGGAAGGCCGAGGTGGGCGGATCACAAGGTCAGGAGATCAAGACCATCCTAGCTAACACGGTGAAACTCCGTCTCTACTAAAAATACAAAAAAAAAAAAAAAAAAAAAAATTAGCTGGGTATGGTGGCAGGCGCCTGTAGTCCCAGCTACTTGGGAGACTGAGGCAGGAGAATGGTGTGAACCCGGGAGTCAGAGCTTGCAATGAGCCGAGATTGTGCCACTGCACTCCAGCCTAGGCAACAGGGCAAGACTCCATCTCAAAAAAAAAAAAGAAAAAAGGAAAGAAAGAAAGATGATCTAAGATGAGCTGGAGAAGTAGGCAGGGGTTAGATTATACAAAGTTTATATGACTGATAGATGCAGGGTCTATGGATTCCATTTGTATCCCAACAAATACAGGGAAACTATTGAAGAGTGCTTTGAAAGGGAGCAATATAATGGAAACGTGTACTTTTAAAACATCATCTTTCAGTATGAAGAATGGATTTACATGGGGCAAGATTAGCTGCTGGAAAATCAGTGAAAAGTGTATTACAATAACATAGCAGCTGAAGATGATGGTTTGACTAGAATTCTGGTAGTGGAAATGGACAGAAGTAAAAAAGTTCAAAAAGCTGTTAGAAGGTAAATATTTAGGAAATAAATAAGAGATATTTAGAAGCATTCTATTTTGGATTGTAAATGGGGTATACTAAAGGAAATTATCAAAACTGACTTCCAGGGACTATCTAGTATCTCATGGAACAATAAAAAGAGGATCATGCTTTAGATCAGAGCTTGGCAAATTTTTTCTATAAACATCCAGATAGTAAATATTTTAAGATTTAAGGGGGCATACAGCCTCTGTCACAACCACTCAACTCTTCTGGGATAGCAAGAAAAATTGTCTGTGTAAGCAGCCACAGACAAATGTAAATGAATAGGCTTGGCTGTGTTCCAATAAAACTTTATTAACAAAAACAGGCAGCGAGCCAGATTTGGCCCCGGGGCATACTTTGCCCATTCGTTTTAGATGATGAACACTGTGATTACACAGGCTGTTGTTTACAATGATGGCACTAAATCATGCAAAAAAAAAAAAATTTAAATTTTGTTTAGTGTTTTCTGCTGAATCAAAGCCATGAATATTTGAAATACTTTGAAAAATCTAGAGAAATTTACTGAAATCAATTTTACTGCTTAAAAGCTTACCTGAATTTTTCAGACAACAAAAGCAAATATTGAATGCTTTATTCCCTGATAATACAAGACGGAAACGGAGTTTTAATATTAATATTGTTAGCTAAGCTTCAGAAAGGTCAGCTTCAAGGCAGTTGGAGTTACATTTATTTCATTGTAAAGAACTGAGGCAGCAACAAATATTAGCATCATGATATCTCACTGTAAGTCACTATAATATCACCTTGCTAGTGAATGACATTATTTTTCAGTTGCTATAATTATAGAAAGAAAAAGATATTCCTTCAAAGAATTTGTCATAATCTCTCTGAATTATTTATTCTTGGCAATGTATGTTTAGGTAGATTTCAAGAACATAAACAAGAACAAATACCATTATGAGAACTCCATGAAGACTGACTCAAATGTTCTTTCATTGAAAATAATTTCTTTTAAAAACAATTCTACAGAATAAATAAAAAATTATTAAGTTCAAAAAGGTGTTTGGAAAATTCCTACTTCTATGTCAATTCCTTCTTAAAACCCTCAGTGCATAAAGTCAACTGGGCATATATAACCATATGTGTCCAGATTCCAAACCAGATTGTCAAACAAACTTTCCTGATACCTAGATTATAGAATCTCAGAAAGCTTGAAAAATCAAGGAGTTAAGTTCCATGACAATATAATTTTGTTTCTTACAAAGATATTTTCTAGATATTACATGAATTTTCCTTAATATCTATCTTGATTATCTACACACACTTTTAAGATTCTTAAATTCTAGCAAGCTGTATTTTGGAAAATAGATAAAACAGATAAATTAGCTGTTTTGCCAAGAATTCTTTGTTTCATGAGCTGAGAAGCCCAAATTTTTTTAAAAAATAAGTTTATTTTAAAATCATAATTATTTGAAACATTACACTCAGAATCAATGAGTTCTCATAGCAACTTATCTCCTGGAGAGCAAGCATGGTAACATTCTTATCTGAGGTAGCTGACCTAACAGGTGTTTTCCTTTTCTATACAATTTTATGAAGCTATGAAATCTTCATTAAGTTGTAGGTCATAGGCATCTCTCCTGGAACCAGCTGTGCCAAATAAGCATGAGAAGTTTTTGATATTCCAATGTTCCATAGTAAAATGAGAACCTAAAAACAGAACCCAAAAAAGAAAACACCCAGATGCTATTTGAAACTCTGTTAAGCAGGCTAATGTGCTTTCCCTATTAAGTCATTATTAAAATGCTATTATACTTTTCACCTGTAGCTATTCGAAGGTGGACCTAATCCTTAACTCCCAATTTTTTTTTATCTCTTTTGCCCTAGCTAAAAGAGGAATCAGTGCTAGTTATAGATCACTTAGCTTTTTGTTTATTAATTCAATCGAAATGTTAATGCTTTCTACGTTCATATTACTAGAATATGTATAGAGGGAGGGGAAATTTAAAAATTGTAAGACACAGGCCAGGAGCGGTGGCTCACACCTGTAGTACCAGCACTTTGGGAGGCCAAGGCGGGCAGATTACGAGGTCAGGAGATCCAGAACATACTGGCCAACATGTTAAAACCCCATCTCTACTAAACATACAAAAAAATTAGCCAGGCGTGGTTGGACACGCCTATAATCCCAGCTACTCGGGAGAGGCTGAGGCAGGAGAATCGCTTGAACCCAGGAGGTGGAGATTGCAGTGAGCTGAAATTGCGACACTTTGTACTCCAGCCTGGGTGACAAGAGTGAAACTCCATCAAAAAAAAAAAAAAAAAAGACACAGACTCTGCTCTTGCAGAAATTAACCACAGAGATGGAATATAAATTTAGAGGGAATTAATGGTAAGTGGAAGTTCATGATAGACCAAAAATAACCATTCAAAGAAGAAACTGCTTTGGGCTTCACGTGGAATGCTTCATAGAAGATGGAGAATTGTGCTCCTTTTAGAAGGACGGATAAGATTAGAAAAGATAGTCAAAGTGGCAGGCAATTTATGTAGGGTGCATAATATAAGCCAATGCTCGGAGTCTGAAATAAGCATGGTAGACTTACAGGATGGTAAAGTGACCATCCTGTATAGGGCAGGATTTGCAGATCAGTGAATAGAGTTAAATAGGTTCAGTGACTCATCAGCAGAGGAATTTCCACTTGTTCCATGGTAGCATCAAAGAATTAAGTAATTTCCAGGAGAAGTCAGTAAAACAGGGGAAAAAAAAAAAAAAAAAAGGAATGGCTAGGAAAAAAATCAAAATGGTGCCACAAAATCTTCGAGAGAGAAGAATCTTAAAAGTAGGAAGGGATCAATAGTGTTGAACATCGATTGGAGAATAACAAATTGACACTGGTTTTGATGATTAATCAGTCTTTGGGGCAGTAGGGAGAGCAGTCTCAGTAGACTGCTGTGGACACAAACCAGATTGAATTAAGTTTAGGACAGATGTGCGCCGAGTGAATTGAAAATGTACGTGTGAGTCTAGAAGCTGTAGTGTCTACATAAGGATGGTTGACTTGCACATGTTTTACACTCACATTCTCACTGAAATGACAGGAAATATATTTACAACTAGAATTTATAACAGTGCTGAAAAATAAGTATACTCAAACTTTTGTCTTATTTTGGATGACAGTTATGGGGGTTAATACATTATCAATGTTGTGTGAATATGTTGGTTAAAATGTTAATAGTCATTTCACTGTAAATCCATATCTGCAGCTATACATTTACATCTATTGATATAGATTATTGAGTGCCATTAGCAGACAAAATAAATTTGAGGTATATGAAGGAAAGTAAATGGAATTACATATATTCAGCAGAATAAAACAGTAACACAAATCACAGAAAATTCTACTGGTTAGAACCCATTTGTCACAACAAAACTTCTTAGCAACTTAAATATCAGGAGCAGGAATGTGCCAAGGATTCACTCAAGGGAGAGAATTACTTGGGAGACAGTGATACAGCTTCAGAAAAAATACAACCCAGAAAATTAAACTCACCAACATATTCTTTCACCTATCATTTCACAGGAAACAAAGATCACCATTCAAGAAACACACATAAAATAAAAAAGAATGCTAAAGATGAACAACTGGGGGAAACAGAGATATACAGAAAAGAGAATAAAACTTAAATCATTTTAAATAATTTCAGAGTGATTAAAAAAGACTCTGAATCTACAAAAGAAAACCAACAATATGCAATAAAATAGCAATAAAAATAAAGGATTCTTGGAAATAAAGCATGTTAGGTAAAATTTTTTTTTAAAAAATAGACGGGCTGAATAAGTGAAAGGATGTTGCCAAAGAATGTAAAATCAAGAGTAAAAGAAATAAAAAATAAAAACATTACAGAGATATGGAGAAGAGTTCCACTCTATCCAATATTCATATACTAGGAGAGAAGAGGAATGAGAAAATAAATAATCAAAAGATAGTTTTTAGAAGAATGACCTGAAAACGATCCAGTTTTCACATTGAAAAGCATGCTGGGTATCTAGTAAGATGAAATACAAGCAAACACATTCATTCATTCATCCTTTATCAAAGATTTCATGTAATATTTACTATATGCCTGGCTCCATTCTAGGGATTAGGGACTGCCATGAAGAGGACAGACCAAATTCTCCCTCTATGGATCTTACATTGTAAAGATCAGAGATAAAATATGTTAATTAACAAATAAAAGTCAAAAAGAAATAAATTCTCTGAAGAAAGAAGTATAGGTAATAATAAATAATGAACATGTGGAGCTACTTTATACTGGGATAGCAGTGAAGGTACCTCTGAGGAACTGGCATTTGCTGTGAGAGCTGAATGGCAGGAAAATGCTAGCCATGAAAAGATTTGGGAGAAGAGTATGCCAAGCAGAGGGAATATCAGGTGAAATTTCCAAAAACCACAGCTTAAAAACATAGGAAACATCAACCATCCTGGAGTGAAAATGACTCTGGAATGAGAACTCTCATCTTTAAAACTACATGGCAGAAAAAGAAGAAAATAATGTTAAGTCTAGGATTTTGTAAAAAGTCAAACTACCATTCAAATATTTTTAGACATGCAAGGACACCGGGTTTATTCTGAGAGGAAAAAGCCTTTAATAAGTATTTCAGCAGAATGAGAAAAGAACACAAAGAAATAGATAACATGAGATGGATTAATACAAATCGATAAAATACATGGTTACATCTAAACACTTACTGATAATAGAACTGTGAGGATTAACTCAGTTGTTGAGTGTTCTGATCATAGCTGCAGAAAAACCACCCCAAACTTAGTTGTGCAAAATTATCACTTATTTTTATTATCTATAAAAGTTATGGAAGTGACTCAGCTCAACTAGAAGGTTCTCAGTTGGGGTTGCTAATGTGATTGCAATCAAGTGATGGCTAGAGGTAGAGTCATCTCCATGACTTCCTCACTCATATTTGAGACTTGATACTGCCTAAAAATTGGGACTGTTCGCTGAAACACCTCATGAAGCCTCTCTATGTGGCCTGGGCTTCCTTTCAGCATGGCAACTAGGTTCCAAGAGCAACTATTCCAAGAAAGAGAAAACCAAGTGAAAGCTGTATCTCTTTTGTGATTTGGCCTCAGAAATCATACAGCATAGCTTCCACCAGCTCCTATTCACTAGAAGCAAGTTGCTACAGACCAGGCCAAATTCAAGGGAAGAGGAATTAGACTGACATATTTTAAAGTGACTACACTAAGAAAAGATACGTAAAAAATAGTGCCACAAATACGACAAAAAAAAGTAACAATCTGGTGGTGAGCAAAAAGGAAGAAGTAAAAACATACTCAAACCCTTGTCTTATTTGGGAGGGTGTGTCAAAGGGTTAATGAATTATCGTTGTTGATGAAAAACATCAACATAAGTTCGAATATGTTTGTTAAAATGGCAGTGGTCCTCACACTATGTATCTAATTCTATCTGTATCTGCATAACTTTCTCCAGTGAAATGCTATTTCATTAAACAATTTATCTTGAAGATTCTCTCTTTATCATTTAATTACACCTCTTTTTACAGGTAAAACTGTCCAGAACCTTCAATACTCATGCCATCAGGCTATATCCTCATTATTGACCTTCTGGCTACTGTCAGTCCTCTGACTCAGAATCTTCCTCCTTTACTATGGTAATCTATGAAAAGTCAGTTTCTTTTAATAACCTATCATTTAAACTTGCCTTCAAATCCCTGAACCTTTCTTACCAAGTGACCCTCATCTCCAATCCACTGAGATTCACCTATAACCTTTACCAAACTCTCAATTCAGTTATCATTAAGAATTACTCCACCTCACTTTCTGACGGTAACCCTTACCCTCAAATTCTGACTACATCACTCTTGCATCTCGTAGAGACATCAATTTTTTATTGTCTTCCAGCTTATTTGCCCTCTTGCTCATCACTTTCCTTATGTACCCTGTACTGAAATGTTTATCATCTTCATTATCTTGCAGATATGTAAATTTCCTTACATCTTTAGCTTATCCAAACAACACAAAATCAATGTTGTCAAACTCTGCCTTCTCTTCTACACTAAGAAAACAACAACAACAACAATATGATTTGGCATGACAAAAAATTCAGTCTCTGTTGTCAGCGAGGTACCCAGAACTGCCAATAAATGATTTTTATATATTCTTAGTCAGAAATATATCATTCCAACATTTGTGTTGCCCTTATCAAGCATTAACAAGTTTTTATTGCTCTTCTCAAGCATCTGACACCATTCTAGCTCCTTCATTCTCAGTAAATAAGTTTATCTATTACAGGACAAAAATCAAGGTCATTAAGAGAAAATTCTTCAAATCTCCCTCAATTTGCTAATTCCCCTATACACAAATCTGTCTACCTTGCATCCATCAAAAATATTTTCCTTCATCTTTAAAAGATGAAGCCATCCTCCTCATACTACTTGTGTCTTTGAACTCTTTGTGTATCATGAAAACAAGTTGTCTTTCTTTCATCTCTATGCTAGTTCCTCTCCTTTCAGCCAATAAACATTCTCTAGTTTTTCATTTAAAAAAAAAAAACACACCTCCAAACTTCACATTCTCTTCAAGTTACCACTCATTTGTTTCTCTCCCAGACTACATAGAATAGTAAGCTGGATGGTCCCCTCAACATAACCTCTTATTCAGAGTTTAATGACTACATCTGTGCATCTGTATTCCACTCTGTTGAAGATATTCTTATTAAAATCACCAGTGACCTCATCATTGCTGTCTAAATAGTGTTTGTCTATTGATATCAGTTACATTTTATTCTATTGGTCACTTTATTTGTTGACACTATACTCTCTAGTTTCTTCCATTTTTTTCCTCTATCCCTTTTGATATGAGCTACCTACATTTTTTGTCAATTTTTATTTTAGATTCAGGGGATATATGTGCAATACACCTAGATATATTGTATAATAATGAGTTGTAGGGTACAACTGATCCCGTCATGAAGGTAGTAAGCACAGTACCCAATAGTTAGTTTTCAACCCATGCCTTCTGCCTCCCGCCACAGTAGCCCCCAGTGTCTATTGTTGCCATCTTTATGTCCATGCATAGCTGATATTTAGCTTCCACTTATAAGTGAAAGCATGCAGTATTTGGTTTTCTTTTCCTGCATTAGTTTGCTTAGGGTAATGGCCTCCAGCTACATCCATGTTGCTGTAAAAGATGTGATTTTGCTTTTTATGGCTGTGTAGTATTCCATGTCACCTATATTTTGCATGCTGATGTTCACCAAAGTTCTGAAGTGTCCGGAAGCTCTTCTCATGCCTTATTCCTTTTCCAGGTGATCTCACTCACTTCCAAAATTTAAACTTCTACCCATGCACTAATCATTTCCCAAATTTAATTCTCCTATATGAGTCTCTGGCTTTCAGAGTCACATAGACTGCCTGTAATAAAACAGCTTAGTATGTTCAGTCAAAAACTAAATTCATCTAATTCTGTCCTTCAAATCCAGCTTATACCTTCTAAATTATCTCTCAATTAATGGCAAACATCATTTACCTGGTCAGTCAACCAAATTAAAAATGTAAGAGTCATCCTTGAACTCTCTTTCTCCCTTCTATAACCATTCAACCATTAAATCTGGCCTATTAGATCGCCTCTATATTTCAGAAACATAGCCTGTCCTCTCCATTCTAATTAGACTAATTCAGACATTTCACATGGCTGCCTGAACTTCTGGAACAGCCTCCAAAGTTGTTTCTCAGCCTCCAGTTTTGAATTCCGTCTTTCTTTGCCTGCTGTATTGGAAAATAATAAACTATCACTTAGAAGGACATAATGGCAGTGAATATTTTCAGAGGAAACCTGGGTTTTTGTTCAAGTGGGGCTATTGAGATATGGTGCAACTCAGGGTTTAAAAACATAGGACTAATGTCAAACAGCCTAGTTAGTTCAGGCTCATGCTGCGATATCTACCAGATGTGTGGTCTTAGGAAAATTACTTAGCCTCACTCTCCCAGGTTCCTTGCCTTAAGATTGGAGACAGTTACATTACCCAGCTGACGTGATGATTGAGTGTGATACCTGTAAAATACTTACACTATGTCAGATACACAGTGAAGACTGAGTAAGTACTCTGGTGGTAGTAGTGGTGAGAGGGGTTTTGAATTTCAGAGGAGATTTTTCAGAAAATGTTGAGATGAAACAGTGGACATAGGTTGAGGAGTCAGAAGACTGGTATAGACTTCTTTGTCTCACATTTTTCCTCCCGCCTGAGGATTTTTTTATTTCCTTCTCTAAAAGTTCTGAAACTGACATTCTTGGCATTTCATATCGACGGGAAAAGAGAGATCAATTATTTCAAAATTAGTTTGGGGTTCAGCAGCTAGCCACTGGATTAAAATGAAGTCTTACCCCAAAATAAATTGTAGGCGGAGAAAAGATTTAACTGCGAAAAATAGTTAAGACCATGAAAGCATTTAAAGAACACATGGATTTATTTTTCATCTCTAATCTGAGAAAGGCTTACCAAAAAAAAAAAAGACAAAAAAAGTCATAAAAAAATTGATAAATGTGACCAAATACAATATTTTAAATTTTGCATGGTAAAAATACCTAAACAAAGTCAAAAGACAGATGATAAACTGAGAAAATATTTACAGCACATATGGCAAAAGACTAATTTTCCTGTACTAAAATTACATTAATTAAATATACGTAAAGTCTTAAAATATATTAACTTTTTTAAAAAGCAAGGACAAAACAGCATATTTGTGATACTTTCATTTATGTAAAAAGAAAAAGAGGGAATGTTTACAAATATTTGCCCATGCACTGAATATCTAAAGGGATGCACAAGAAACTGGCAAAAGGGGTGCTTCTAGGAAAAGAAACTCAAGGCTGATTTTCACTGTATGTCTTTTTTACTCTGAATGTTTTAACATATGTAAACATTATTTTTTGATCACAAAACTGAAGCTCTTTTTAGAAATCTTCCATGAAACTCTGAACAGGGTAAAAAAGAAAGGAAAGGAGGAAGAAAGTGAAGGAAAGAAGCAAGAGGAGAGGAAGGAAGGAAGGAAGAGAGGAAGAGAGGAGGAAGAAAATATTTCTCTAATTTCTGTTTTCTTATAGTAATTAAGTCAGCTTTTTATCATTTATTATTCAAAAAATTTCATCTCCTCTACTAGTACATAAGATTTTTAGGACAAAAAAAATCCTATCTTCCTGGTGTCTTGTACTGTACCAAACATTTAATAGATGTATAAAATTAATAAACAAGTGAATGATTATCCCCTGGTCTGTTTTATGTGTGGTCTTTTTGCTTTGCAAAATTTGTCTCCTGTTATTTCCTGTACTTCTTGGGTGTTACACAGGTTTTTCAGCATTTTGAAAAGTACAAAATGAATATTGCATGGTAGCTAACATTTTCTTTCCAAAGGAGTTTTATACCCCTGGCATTTGAGTCAGAAAAGTCCTGGAGTCCTGTCATCTTGAATAAATTCTCCATTTTCTGAGAAACACCACCACTAAAGAGCGTAACATCTATAGATTTGTATATTCTTCAGGAGGGTTCCACTACATCAAAGTGAGTAACTTTGCACCAAAATCATTATATAATTGTAGAAAACTTACTGGAAATGATTGGTATGCATTGTACATAATTTAGAGCTTTATACTGTACACTATTTAGGCATAACTGATTGAATAATTCTTGGCTACCTTATAATCAAATTTCTTCAGCTCAGTGCTAAATGTTAAATCACATCTCTAAAATGTGGTTCTAGTAATGAGAGTCTATTAACATTCTTGAGTGGTATTACGTGTAATAAAATTGCAAGCCTATGAGAATGAAGACAACCTCAAGAAAGAATGGTGTGAAACTGAAATACGGTCCAGTTTGTTAACAGCAGGGCTAACTTCTACCTAACCCCATTCACAGGATGGAGTCTGATCACTGTGCAACTAAGAAATCTGATTCATTAGTTCCTTGACTCCACATCTGAGAACAGTCTAATTAGTTTACTCACCAGTCTCTTCAGTGTCTCCAGATGTTGTTTGATCAAAGATCTATCTCCGAGCTAACTCTGGCCTTTTTGCCAGGAAATTGTGCACAGACTTCATCCAAGAAGACAAAGGCCTTGTCACTAAATCGTTGAAGTGGCAATAAGTAACATGTTTAGTCAGAAAATTGGGCCAGAGTTCAGGGTTAGAACATCATAAGACGTTTACAGTAATGTACCATATGTATCACATTTGTACAATGATGTATTATCGTGTATCTATGATGTAAAATTGTATTTTAGATGAAGTGTTGCCTGTGTCTGCACACACACAAAAGTATTCATCTTCAGTTCTTAAATCTGTTTCTGAATTATGCTCCCTATGAAAGAGAAAGGGGGCACAGTTCAGACCAGGGTCCTAACTATATTTTGAATCTGCAAGAGTCTGCCTTCTGAAAATTGCAAATAAATGCCTTTCTTCCATCTCGCATTCCTGTGTGTGTTCCCCTGCCTCAATGCATCTATGTGTGTGAAACCGTATCAGTGCAAGAGAAAGCACAGATTGGGAAGAAGCAGGCTAGACACTCTGTGGTCATTTTGAAAAGCAAGTGTAGGCAGAAGCATGTGGAGGGCAGGGATCAATTGCCCCGATTTTCCTGGCAATAAGGGGTTTCTAGGAATGCAGAACTTTTAGTGTTAAAACCAGGATGGTCCTGGGAAAACTGAGATGGATGGTAACCCCAAGTAGGTTAATTGTCATGAAAATAATCTCTTCATCCTTTTTGAGGGCCCGGCTTATGTAGCTCTAACAGGAGATTCTGATACAGTTGCTCTGTCATTGTTGGAGCTCTTCTCAACAACTGGGGCTATTGTAATCTCATATGAGTCACAAGAAAACTTCTTGCATGGTCTAATGTAGAAAAAAAAAAAAAACAGGAAACAATGCCAAAATCCTCTAGCACTTTTTGCAGAAGCATTTCTTCTACTTGATTTTCCAGTGGAACGTGTCTGTTCTCCAGTTCTTTTCCTGTTCTATTCCAGAACTCACCATACACCCAAGGGCAGAGAATGTCTAGTATTGTATCCACAGCTCTGCAGTCTCAAATTATATGCTTGTATTAACTCTGAGCATTTCATGATGAGTGCATTCTAGATTTGTAGGTTTGTTTGTGTATTTTGATCATAGTTTATTCAATATATCTTTGGAAACATTTATTGGTTTGAATGTGTAACTGTTTCAAACGATCTTCACATCTTGGGAAAACTGGAAAGATTATGGAACTAGGAGTACTTGGCATTTAACTACACATTAGCATCATGTAATTGTATGATCAGATGTGTACCATCAGCAGACTTTTGAAAATGAGAGAATTCTGTTTGACATGGGAGAATGTGACTAGTATATTTTATAATTGTATAATACAAAATACACTATGAAACTAGAAAACATAAAAAATAAAGATAAATCCATTACCTAGAAAACATTCTGTGCTTTACTGAGAATACTCAGAGCTAGCATTCATTGAACATTTGCCACTTGCCAGACATGTGCTAACATTTTTACTGGGGTTATCTCATTTAATCCTCACAGCAACCTTCTGAAACAAACATTATCACTCTCATTTTACAGATGAGGAAACTGGACTCAGAAAAGTTAAGCCATATGCTTATAGAACTGGTACTGGTAAAGTGAGAATTTCTACAGAGCTCCTCTGTTTCCCAATTGCATGCCCTTAGCTGCTCTACTGCAATGCTACTCTGCTCAACTAATGCCTACCATTCATTCAACAAGGATTTATGGATCCTGAGTGTGAGGTCTATGAAAAGCAGAGAAAAAATACCATGGAACAATACAGAATTGGTTTCTGCCTTTTTAATGCTTAACCTTAGTACGTGTAGTTTCTACATTTGTATGTGAAGCATCCTTAACATATTTTTAAAAGCCAGACCCAAATTTTGGAAGGGAAGTTTCTTCCCAGAGAAATAAAAATATTAAACATTTTAATCTTTTCTTCTAAAGACAATATAGATAAGTCCTTCACAATATATGCTGTAATTAGCTTAATCTTAATAACTATTTGATTGAAAGTAAATTTGATTTCCTTGACTTTTGAGCCAGAATATTTTATAGAATTATTCCCTTTTAGGTGAATGGAGGACTTTGCTGACTTAACTGCAAACCTAAGCAGTAGGAAAAAAAATGCATATTGCTTTTAAATTGGGGAACTTAATACCCACCCCCTCATGAATTTTACTTCATTAAATATAGGTTAGTACATAATATAATTCATCTTGTTTTCCCCTAAGTCGTCACTACTTTAAAATGAACATAGTGTGCCCGGTTAAGTGTAAAAATTAATGGAGTCTTTCTCATACAATTTATATAGCCTTCACCCCATATCATAATTAAATGTTGACTTGTATACTCACAGTGCTTTCTTCAATCTTCAAAAATTGTACAAGGATAAGCAACAATAAAATACTTAAATAAATACTTCATGGAAAACAAATAAATCATAGTCATCTTAAAAGGCTAATCCAGTAAACTAATCTGATCAAACCATCAGTCTTGTAAAATCAATCACATTTGTCTCCCAACAAAAAGACACAGAAAAAAGTTTATAAATGAAATATGTTTTCCATAGGGACTCAACCACAGATTGATTTATGAAAACAGTCCCTAAGACAAAGACTAACTTCATTCTTAAAGAATTTCCACTAAAAAACAATGACAATTCTTTTTCCTTTTGTACTAGTTAAGCAACTGGCTGGGTATATGTAAACCTTGCTGAAATAGAGTTGATACTGATCTTTACCGTTTGTCCTTATTTCAACATGGAAAATGGCAACAATCCTTCTCATCCACAAAGCCTGGGCCAGAGCATTCTTAAAAATCAGTCTGGCTCCAAAGCTCGGGGTGAGGTTTCCGTAAGAATAGTGACTTTGTCATCATCAGATTTTTGTTTTTTAAAATGTAGGCAAAAGTGTTGCCATCCACATTTATCTCATATTCTAATTGTAAAGGTGTTGCTGCATTAGTTGCCATGCCACATATATTCTCTCTGACTAAATAGCTAAGCAACCATCCAAAGAAATCTGCAAGAACATTTGTTTTACATCTGGGAGAGATGTGGAGGATGTTGACTTTCAAATGCCTTCAGTACTCCAACATATCTAGTGCATCAAGGGAATGCCAAGGAACACTTGTATTTGTCTTTATTCACATGAATTTAATAAAATCAATTATTTAGAATATTAGACTGGATGGATCCTCAGAGATCATTAGCTCCATGGCTTGAAAATGTTTTAGCAATCAAATCATTTATTTCAAAGGCAATCTGATGAAAAATCCCCAGTAGTTAATATGGACACTAGATAAATCAATTTTACAAGTTCCAAGTACAATATTGACAGATTATTAGGTTATTAAGTTCTGTCAACTTAGTAAAATATGGATGTATAGCCCACATGTAGATGCACGTAATTCTATTAAAGTTTTTAAAATATATTTTTAAAGGGAGACCCAAGTCATACCATTAGAGACATTTTTGTAGAATATGACAGCTCCTTAAAACAAAGTTTGAGAACTTACTAATCTAGCTTCATCATCTCATTTGACAGAGGAGGAAATTGAGGCCTAAAGGGTAAAACATTATTGCCCAAGAGTACATATTGGCAAAAGTGAAACTCAAACCCAGGTCCCCAAAATAATATTAAATCATATTTGTTTGCATACACTCAGCACTCATTTTGTGCTAAGCACTTAAGTCATTTAATGCGTATCACTACATACGATAAATTAGTACTATAATCCCTATGTTTGCAGAAATTGAAACTTAGAGAGGTCAAGTGATTGACCACATTTACAGGACAAATAAAGACCAGAATCAGAGTTTTTATTGAATACTGTTTAGTTTAACACTCCATGCCAAAATGTATATCACAAAACTGAATATGTGATCTAAGAATCTAGAGTTGGGTGAATCTGAGGCTAGAAACCCCGGTGCCTTCCCCTGGATCATCCTTGGTGTGCTTTCAGTTATGTAGATCCAAGAAGAACTATCCACAGATTGGTCCTGCCTTTCAAATTCTATTAAGCCCAGGATTGGATCTCTCTAAACACAAAAATCTTCTGTATAGGAGCCAAATCTGCCTCTGGCTGTGCCTAGAATTACTGCCAAACTGGAGAAGACACTTGTTTTAAAATTTAAACAAAGACTGTAGATTTGGACAGAATTTCATCAATTTCTATGGTGGCATCCACAGCAGTAATAAGAAAAACCATGTTTCTGAACTGAAATAAATATGACTATTGCAAAGGAAGGGTTTTGTGGTTTTCTTTTAGTGCCAAAACCTTATAAGTATATTTAAATCCTCTAACTCTACTGGGTTTCATTCTTACTCTTACTTAATATCCGTCATAAATCACAATGCTCTCAATTTTATCAAGCATTGACTACATGTAGTAATTAGCATTTAAAATCATTATTTGGAAGCCCTGGGGGAAATTTCATAGGTGAGATGATCCAACTTCAGTCTCCAGCTGACTGTAGGTCAGAAGCACCAAATCACCCTCTATAATTGTACTCAGTTGGTAATCTCATCTCAGTTCATGAGAGGCTCAAGCCAAATTAGGTCATATTACCTACTGCTTCTCAGGAATACATTCCAGCCCAGCACAGGTCAAATTGCATGGCCTGAGTGGTGATTACCCAGAGGCTGGCTTTGCTAGAAAGGCAGCATGGAGCAGAGGTATGACAGTGAGAAGGGATGCCAGTCCTGCGGGAACTGCAACTTGACTGTGAATTATCTTAAAACAGCTTTTAAAGATGGACCTGAGATTTATATTCAAGATTTAAAATCCTGGGCAGAGAAAGAAAACCAAGAGTCTCGATCCTATAGGAAAGTCTCCACTTCTCAAAATTTAGATGACATATATGACGATAGCATTTTAAAAAGCCACGTGTGTTCTAAATGTAATAGCTCATAAAACTTCATACAAATAATAATAATCAGAGGAACACAAAAAAGGAGAAATCCTTATAATTCTCAAACAGCTCCATAGCAGGTACTGCTGGGATCTTCAGATGAGGAAACTGACACAGAAAACTTCAGTAACTTCTCAAGACCACACAGCTGTTTTTAATATGTGGAGATTAGGCCTGAAATTCTGCATGTTTAAGAAAAATACTCCTCCCGTAATTTCTCCTGTACTTGGGAGAGAACTACCTCAAACCTTTCTTTTTCTTTTTTTTTTTTTTTTAACTATATTTTAAGTTCTAGGGTACATGTGCACAACGTGCAGGTTTGTTACATATATATACATGTGCCATGTTGGTGTGCTGCACCCATTAACTCCTCATTTACATTAGGTATATCTCCTAATGCTATTCCTCCCCCCACCCCCTCCCCACAATAGGCCCCGGTGTGTGATGTCCCCCTTCCTGTGTCCAAGTGATCTCATTGTTCAATTCTCACCTATGAGTGAGAACATGTGGTGTTTGGTTTTCTGTTCTTGCGAGAGTTTGCTAAAATGAAGTTTTCCAGCTGTATCCATGTCCCTACAAAGGACACGAACTCATCCTTTTTTATGGCTGCATAGTATTCCATGGTGTATATGTACCACATTTTCTTTTTTTTTTTTTTTTTTTTTTTTTTTTTTGAGACAGAGTCTCGCTCTGTCACCCAGACTGGGGTGCAGTGGCTGGATCTCAGCTCACTGCAAGCTCCACCTCCCGGGTTTATGCCATTCTCCTGCCTCAGCCTCCCGAGTAGCTGGGACTACAGGCATCCACCACCTTGCCTGGCTAGTTTTTTGTATTTTTTAGTAGAGACGGGGTTTCACCGTGTTAGCCAGGATGGTCTCAATCTCCTGACCTCCTGATCCGCCCGTCTCGGCCTCCCAAATGTACCACATTTTCTTAATCCAGTCTGTCACTGATGGACATTTGGGTTGATTCCAAGTCTTTGCTACTGTGAATACTGCTGCAATAAACATATGTGTGCATGTCTCTTTATAGCAGTATAATATATAATCCTTTGGGTATATACCCAGTAATGCGATGGCTGGGTCAAATGGTATTTCTAGTTCTAGATCCTTGAGAAATCGCCACACTGTTTTCCACAATGGTTGAACGAGTTTACAATCCAACCAACAGTGTAAAAGTGTTCCTATTTCTGCACATCCTCTCCAACACCTGTTGTTTCCTGACTTTTTAATGATTGCCATTCTAAATGGTGTAAGATGGTATCTCATTGTAATTTTGATTTGCATTTCTCTGATGGCCAGTGATGATGAGCATTTTTTCATGTGTCTGTTGGCTGTATGAATGTCTTCTTTTGAGAAGTGTCTGTTCATATCCTTTGCCCACTTTTTGATGGGGTTGTTTTTTTCTCACAAACTGGTTTGAGTTCTTTGTAGGTTCTGGATATTAGCCCTTTGTCAGATGAGTAGATTGCAAAAATTTTCTCCCATTCTGTAAGTTGCTTGTTCACTCTGATGGTAGTTTCTTTTGCTGTGCAGAAGCTCTTTAGTTTAATGAGATCCCATTTGTCAATTTTGGCTTTTGTTGCCATTGCTTTTGGTATTTTAGACATGAAGTCCTTGCCCATGCCTGTATCCTGAATGGTATTACCTAGGTTTTCTTCTACGGTTTTTATGGTTTTAGGTCTAACATTTAAGTCTCTAATCCATCTGGAATTAATTTTCGTATAAGGAGTAAGAAAAGGATCCAGTTTCAGCTTTCTACTTATGGCTAACCAGTTTTCCCAGCACCGTTTACTAAATAGGGAATCCTTTCCCCATTTCTTGTTTTTGTCAGTTTTGTCAAAGATCAGATGGCTGTAGATGTGTGGTATTATTTCTGAGGACTCTGTTCTGTTCCATTGGTCTATATCTCTGTTTTGGTACCAGTACCATGCTGTTTTGGTTACTGTAGCCTTATAGTATAGTTTGAAGTCAGGTAGCGTGATGCCTCCAGCTTTGTTCTTTTGACTTAGGATTGTCTTGGAGATGCGGGCTCTTTTTTGGTTCCATATGAACTTTAAAGCAGTTTTTTCCAATTCTGTGAAGAAACTCATTGGTAGCTTGATGGGGATGGCATTGAATCTATAAATTACCTTGGGCAGTATGGCCATTTTCACGATATTGATTCTTCCTATCCACGAGCATGGTATGTTCTTCCATTTGTTTGTGTCCTCTTTTATTTCACTGAGCAGTGGTTTGCAGTTCTCCTTGAAGAGGTCCTTTACATCCCTTGTAAGTTGGATTCCTAGGTATTTTATTCTCTTTGGAGCAATTGTGAATGGAAGTTCATTCATGATTTGGCTCTCTGTTTGTCTGTTACTGGTGTATACGAATGCTTGTGATTTTTGCACATTAATTTTGTATCCTGAGACTTTGCTGAAGTTGCTTATCAGCTTAAGGAGATTTTGGGCTGAGACAATGGGGTTTTCTAAATATACAATCATGTCATCTGCAAAGAGGGACAATTTGACTTCTTCTTTTCCTAACTGAATACCCTTGATTTCTTTCTCTTGCCTGATTGCCCTAGCCAGAACTTCCAACACTATGTTGAATAGGAGTGGTGAGAGAGGGCATCCCTGTCATGTGCCAGTTTTCAAAGAGAATGCTTCCAGTTTTTGCCCATTCAGTATGATATTGACTGTGGGTTTGTCATAAATAGCTCTTACTATTTTCAGTTACATTTCATCAATACCAAATTTATTGAGCGTTTTTAGCATGAAGGGCTGTTGAATTTTGTCAAAGGCGTTTTCTGCATCTATTGAGATAATCATGTGGTTTTTGTCTTTGGTTCTGTTTATATGCTGGATTACGTTTATTGATTTGCATATGTTGAACCAGCCTTTCATCCCAGGGATGAAGCCTACTTGATCATGGTGGATAAGGTTTTTGATGTGCTGCTGGATCTGGTTTGCCAGTATTTTATTGAGGATTTTTGCATCGATGTTCATCAGGGATATTGGTCTAAAATTCTCTTTTTTTGTTGTATCTCTGCCAGGATTTGGTATCAGGATGATGCTGGCCTCATAAAATGAGTTAGAGAGGATTCCCTCTTTTTCTATTGATTGGAATAGTTTCAGAAGGAATGGTATCAGCTCCTCCTTGTACCTCTGGTAGAATTCAGCTGTGAATCCGTCTGGTCCTGGACTTGTTTTGGTTGGTAGGCTATTAATTATTGCCTCAATTTCAGAGCCTGCTATTGGTCTATTCAGGGATTCAGCTTCTTCCTGGTTTAGTCTTGGGAGAGTGTAAGTGTCCAGGAAATTATCCATTTCTTCTAGGTTTTCTAGTTTATTTGCATAGAGGTGTTTATAGTATTTTCTGATGGTCGTTTGTATCTCTGTGGGGTCGGTGGTGATATCCCCTTTATCATTTTTTATTGTGCCTATTTGATTCTTCTCTCTTTTCTTCTTTATTAGTCTTGCTAGTGGTCTATCAATTTTGTTGATCTTTTCAAAAAACCAACTCCTGAATTCATTGATTTTTTGGAGGGTTTTTTGTGTCTCTATCTCCTTCAGTTCTGCTCTGATCTTAGTTATTTCTTGCCTTCTGCTAGCTTTTGAATGTGGTTGCTCTTGCTTCTCTAGTTCTTTTAATTGTGATGTTAGAGTGTCAATTTTAGATCTTTCCTGCTTTCTCTTGTGGGCATTTAGTGCTATAAATTTCCCTCTACACACTGCTTTAAATGTGTCCCAGAGATTCTGATATGTTGTATCTTTGTTCTCATTGGTTTCAAAGAACATCTTTATTTCTGTCTTCATTTCGTTATGTACCCAGCAGTCATTCAGGAGCAGGTTGTTCAGTATCCATGTAGTTGAGCGGTTTTGATTGAGTTTCTTAGTCCTGAGTTCTAGTTTGATTGCACTGTGGTCTGAGAGACAGTTTGTTATAATTTCTGTTCTTGTACATTTGCTGAGGAGTGCTTTACTTCCAAGTATGTGGTCAATTTTGGAATAAGTGAGATGTGGTGCTGAAAAGAATATATTTTGTTTCTTTGGGGTAGAGAGTTCTGTAGATGTCTATTAGGACCGTTTGGTGCAGAGTTGAGTTCAATTCCTGGATATCTTTGTTAACTTTCTGTCTCGTTGATCTGTCTAATGTTGACAGTGGGGTGTTAAAGTCTCCCATTATTATTGTATAGGAGTCTAAGTCTCTTTGTAAGTCTCTAAGGACTTGCTTTATGAATCTGGGTGCTCCTGTATTGCGTGCATATATATTTAGAGTAGTTAGCTCTTCCTGTTGAATTGATCCCTTTACCATTATGTAATGGCCTTCTTTGTCTCTTTTTATCTTTGATGGTTTAAGGTCTGTTTTATCAGAGATTAGGATTGCAACTCCTGCTTTTTTTTTTTCCATTTGCTTGGTAGATATTCCTCTATCCCTTTATTTTGAGCCTATGTGTATCTCTGCGTGTGAGATGGGTCTCCTGAATACAGCAAACTGATGAGTCTTGACACTTTATCCAGTTTGCCAGTCTATGTCTTTTAATTGGACCATTTAGTCCATTTACATTTAAGGTTAATATTATTATGTGTGAACTTGATCCTGTCATTATGATATTAACTGGTTATTTTGCTCATTAGTTGATGCAGTTTCTTCCTAGCATCAATGGTCTTTACATTTTGGCATGTTTTTGCAATGGCTGGTACCTGTTTTCCTTTCCATGTTTAGTGCTTCCTTCAGGATCTCTTGTAGGGCAGGCCTGGTGGTGAGAAAATCTCTAAGCATTTGCTTATCTGTAAAGGATTTTATTTCTCCTTCACTTATGAAACGTCGTTTCGCTGGATATGAAATTCTGGGTTGAAAATTCTTTTCTTTAAGAATGTTGAATATTGGCCCCCACTCTCTTCTGGCTTGTAGAGTTTCTGCTGAGAGATCTGCTGTTAGTCTGATGGGCTTCCCTTTGTGGGTAACCCGACCTTTCTCTCTGGATGCCTTAAGATTTTTTCCTTCATTTCAACTTTGGTGAATCTGACAATTATGTGTCTTGTAGTTGTTCTTCTTGAGGAGTATCTTTGTGGCATTCTCTGTATTTCCTGAATTTGAATGTTGGCCTGCCTTACTAGGTTGGGGAAGTTCTCCTGAATGATATCATGCAGAGTGTTTTCCAACTTGGTTCCATCTTCCCCGTCACTTTCAGGCACCCCAATCAGATGTAGATTTGGTCTTTTCACATAATCCCATGTTTCTTGAAGGCTTTGTTCATTTCTTTTTCCTCTTTTTTCTCCACACTTCTCACTTCATTTCATTCATTTGAACTTGAATCGCTGATACTCTTTCTTCCAGTTGATCGAGTCAGTTACTGAAGCTTGTGCATTTGTCACGTATTTCTCGTGTCATGGTTTTCATCTCTGTCGGTTCATTTATGGTCTTCTCTGCATTGATTATTCTAGTTATCCATTCTTCCATTGTTTTTTCAAGGTTTTTAGTTTCTTTGTGCTGGATACGTAGTTCCTCCTTTAGCTCTGAGAAGTTTGATCAACTGAAGCCTTCTTCTCTCAACTTGTCAAAGTCATTCTCCGTTCAGCTTTGTTCCGTTGCTGGTGATGAGCTCTGTTCCTTTGGATGGGGAGATGTGCTCTGATTTTTTGAATTTCCAGCCTTTCTGCACTGCTTTTCCTCCATCTTTGTGGTGTTATCTGCCTTTGGTCTTTGATGATGGTGACATACTGATGGGGTTTTGGTGTGGGTGTCCTTTCTGTTTCTTAGTTTTCCTTCTACCAGTCAGGACCCTCAGCTGCAGGTCTGTTGGAGTTTGCTTGAGGTCCACTCCAGACCCTGTTTGCCTGGGTATCAGCATCGGAGGCTGCAGAAGATAGAATATTGCTGAACAGCAAGAGTTGCTATCTGATTCATGCTCTGGAAACTTCGACTCAGAGGTGTACCCAGCCGGGTGAGGTGTGAGGTGTCAGTCTGCACCTAGTGGGAGATGTCTCCCAGTTAGGCTACTCAGAGGTCAGGGACCCACTTGAGCAGGCAGGCTCTCCATTCTCAGATCTCAACCTTCGTGCTAGGAGAACCACTGCTCTCTTCAAAGCTGTCAGACAGGGACGTTTACATCTGCAGAGGTTTCTGCTGCTTTTTGTTTAGCTATGCCCTATTGCCAGAGGTGGAGTCTTCGAGCTTCCTGGTGGCTTTGTTTACCTACTTAAGCCTCAGCAATGGCGGGCACACCTCCCCCAGCCTCGCTGCCACTTTGCAGTTAGATCTCAGACTTCTGTGCTAGCAATGAGGGAGGCTCCGTGGGTGTGGGACCCTCTGGGCCAGGTGTGGGATATAATCTGGTGTGCCATTTACTAAGACCCTTGGTAAAGTGCAGTATTAGGATGGGAGTTATCCAATTTTCTAGTTGTTGTGTGTCTCAGTTTCCCTTGGCTAGGAAAAGGCACCTTTCTTGCAGAGAACATGGTTCTGGGCTGAACAGGTGAGATGCTCAGTCTTATGATGGATGCCTAGTCTTATGATGGATGACTTGGGCTCAGGTCTTTTCTGAATTCATAAAGAGGCCTAAGGCAAAGGACACAAGTTTGTTCATTCTTTCTCTCTTCTCTCTCTTTCTTTCTTTCTTTCTTTCTCTTTCTTTCTTTCTTTCTTTCTTTCTTTCTTTCTTTCTTTCTTTCTTTTTCCTTTCCTTTCTTTCTTTCTTTCTTTCTTTCTTTCTTTCCTTTTCTTTCTTTCCTTTCTTTCCTTTTTTCCTTTCCTTTCCTTTCTTTCTTTCTTTTCCTTTCTTTTTTTTTCTTTCTTTTTCTTTTTTTTTCAGATGGAGTCCCACTGTGACCCAAGTTGGAGTGCAGTGGCACAATCTTGGCTCACTGCAACCTCTGCCTCCTGGGTTCAAGCATTTCTCCTACCTCAGCTTCCCAAGTAGCTGGGATTACAGGCGCATGCCACTGTACTCGGGTAATTTTTGTATTTTTAGTAGAGAGGGGGTTTCACCATGTTGGCCAGGCTGGTCTTGAACTCCTGGCCTCAAATGATCCACCTGCCTCAGCTTCCCAAAGTGCTGGGATTACAGGCGTGAGCCACCGAGCCCAGCCACATATGTTCTTTTCACCCAACCAGTTGTATTCCCCAGTAGAGGAGGGTGGCATTGATGTACGGGGCCTCCCATTTTTACCTTGCTCTCAAAAGTAAGGGAGAAACGCTGTGGTAATGCTGTTCGGAGTCCTCCATCATGTGTAAGTGAACATAAATTATCTAGCAATTCCTTCACAAGTTCCAAACTCTGTACCAAAGAACTTTTCTATTCAATGAAGTAGACACCAATTTTTCCCCAAGACGTTCTTCTCCCAGAGTAAAACAATTTGCTTGGCTAAATAGAGCCTTTTACACTACACTAAAAGCTTTTTTGTATTTATTATCTCATTTTATATTCAAAGCATTACTGGGAGATGTGCAGAATAGGTATTCATAATGTCTCAATTTTTGATGGTGTTGAGGTAGGTGGTTTATGTATCACATGTCAAAATAAATTGGTATAAAGCTTTGTTTCCTCTATATTATGTACACACTGTCATGCACAAAGGCAGATGTCAAGTCTCTATGATAGTTCTAGAAATACCTTACAGGGCATTATGACTATACAAAGTCAGGGTAGGACAGCAGAATGCCTGTCTTAAAGACTCTCCATTCTAATGCTCAGGACCTGTTGTGCTACTCAGACCAGCATCTTTTGCACAAAATATTTATGGAATCATTTGTGAGAAAGGAATACATATATTTTGGTTTTAGACATTTGAAAGCATCAGGTACAATATTAATATGAAATTTTGAGCTTGCGTGTAGAACAGTCAATTTAGTGGGTTAAAATATGGGCCTGTTGGATCTGAGGTCTTCACTCTTATGAATCTGCACAATTCACTCAGAAAAACGTGCAATTCCAAGGGCCCAGATTTATTTCTCATCTCAGACAAATCAGTTGGCAAATAGTTGCCACTGGGCACTGAAAGGATGAGTGAGTTGCAGTCTGTAGCCAATTCCAGGGGTAAAAATATTCCCAAAGAGCCAGCTCCTTGTACTGTAAGTCAGCAGCATGTCTTCAAAAATATATCATATTGCATAATGAGATAATTACTTTATTTAACAGGTGTAAAAAATCCAGAATAATTTTAGTAACAGTTAAACTTGAGATGCCTTGATTAAGAGACCAAGTGGGAAGAATTCATTAGTTCCAATTTTCTGTTGCTGTTTAGGGCAATAATACTAAAGACTCTTTTATTTAAAGCTCTCTGAAAAAAGAAATTTATACAAAAAGTACACACACACCCCCACAAAAACACACATGTATATAGCATAATTAAGATCTCAAAAGCAGATCAAGTAAAGATGTCTCGTGACATAATTCATTTATAGGCATTATTGGAAACTTTTCTTTCAATGTCTGACCAATCCACTGTAACTCATTTAATGATTATCGCAATACCTTGCATGTGTCCTTGTGTAATCCTTTGTCCACATTTTCACCAGAATTAACTTTCCCAGAGTATAAATTAGATTATGGCTTTATTCCGCTTAGTTTTTCACTAACTCACAATCTCCTACAAGAAAAATCTAAGCTCTTTAAATGCATGTAAGTCATTTCACAATCAGTTCAAGGTGCCCTCTTCACCCAAATTATTTAGAGATCCGAAAATACACTGTGCTGATTCATGCCCAAGAGCTTTGTGAATGCTGTTTCATTGTCCTGAAATATTATTTTCACTTTTGCCTGCCTATTCAATCTAACTGTCCTTTCTCTTAGTATAATCTGCCAGTGCAAATTGCTTCCTCTGGCCTGATAACTCTGTACCTTCTTACAGCTATATTTTATTGGGCTTGTTTGATCTAGCATTGCCTGTTCAACTAACTAGACCGGGGGCTCCTTAAGAATATGAAGTATCTTATTTATCTCTGCATCCTTATCACCAAGCTCAGCACTTAGAATGTAGATGGCACTCAGTGAATACCTATTGAACATATGAATAAGTGGATAAGCACATGAACAGAGTTTCTAATGAGGAATCAGGGAATCTAACATTCTGGTTCTGCTCTGTTTCACTCTGTCTCTGACTTGTTATAGTGTACTTTCTTTCTGAATAGGACAATTAGCTACCATTGAGTCAGCTTTCATGAGCGTCATGCTGCCAGGGCAGGTGTTGACTGCTGTATGCTACTCCACATGCACAGTGGCCCTCCTGACCCCAGCTGTGTTGGCCATCTTTGCTCAATCAGCTACTCTTAAAGAGAAGAACTTTGTCTCTCCAGTAATCCCAAAATAGTGGCTAGCCCAGACTATGATTGTCATGAAATGCATGTGAAGCACTTTGCATTGGGTCAGGCCTTTGTGAAAGCTTAATAAATATCAGCTGCTATTATTATGTAAGTGTTTAAAACTTCCTTAGGTGAAAGACTATAAAGTTTTATATTGATATTCTTTTCTATTTGTATTATAAATATTTTATGAATGTAGGTGTAGGACCTCTTTCTATATACAGCTTTTATCCCTTGGAATACAGACTGACCTGGGAGGTAAAAATCAGCAAAGAAAAAAAAGAAAAATATAGGAAGTAAAACTGATGTGTTTATGCACTTGTTCCACTTCAGTTTATAGTAAAATAATTTCTCCTAAAATTGCACTTTCAAGGTCTCTTCAAATGTATATTTTCATGTAGCATTTCTATTACATCAGCTTTGATGTAAGAGCAGTTTGGCTAACTGCTCTTATCTCCCATTGAAGACAATGAGTTTAACTTCTAAGAAGGTTCATTTGAGTTTTAGGAATGGACATCTGCTCATCTTAGTCTCTTGTGGTCTCTCTGGTTTGCAGAAAATAAAATGATGAACCTTGAATTTCTTTTTGCTTTTGACCACAGGGGAAATAATTCTGGCCACAGATATAAAAGAACAGAAAAAGAATCTGTGCTTTTCCTCTGTCCTTTATTTACATTCTTCATGGTTTCTTTTCCATTGGGTATTCTCATTTGTGTGTGGTTGATTATTGATCTAGCTCAAACTCAGATCTCCATTACTGATAACCAAAGTTTGGGTTCAAGTAACTTAGCATTTACAAAATGCAGTAAAACAAACTGCCCTTGTGAGATATATTTTTGTTTGACTTTTGCTTGACTAGTCAAACAGTAAATTGCAGAAAGTGGTTCCTTTCTTTATATTTATAAATGCATCCATGCCAGTGTTAACTTATCCAATAAATATTTTTAAATTAAAATTATGAATGATTAATATAAAAGCAAAACACTAAATGATCGTAGACTCAACTGACAGTTTACTTTTGTGAAGAGAAGTTTTGTAGATGATGAACTGGAGGTTGTTTGTGGCTCAAGTAGAAAAAACTTGAAGTTTTAGAGCTAGATTAGCTCTGAATTAGACAATGCTGAGTTACTTTGAGTGAATAACTGAGCTTCTCTGATCTCCCATTTCTGCATTTGGAAAAAAGGAAGCAATGGAACATGATTCATATGGCTACTTAAGCATTAAATAATGCACAGAAAACATTAAGCCTGTAACAGGCACTCAATTAGTAATTATTTGTCATTCATGTACCCTCTCTGAAACTTTGTCTTCTGCACAAAACAATCACGTATTTGCCTATATTTGTCCATAGGAGCTTTTGCCTATTAAGGAGCCTAATGACAAGTGTCAAAAGTGAAATAATTTGATAAAATTATATGAAGATATTTATATGACATTTATTGGCTCCGGGCAACACTATTCATGATTCTTCATCTAAATAACAAGCAGAAGGTATGGTCAGAAATTTTCATAACAAGCAGGAATGCCTGGGAATGCACTGTGGTGATATGAGTTAAGTGCTCTGTCTCATTACCAGCTAATGTGACAATAATAATGCATAGTGCCCACGGTTATGACATTGGAAAGTTATTACTTCCAATAGAAATAACTGAAGACGTTGTAGGCCGTTGATACACCTCGTGGGAAATTGCAGGGGATCTCCTGTAATTAACATGAACCACCAGTGCACAAAGTAAATAAGCAACACAATTATAATTTTTCCAGCCGTGAGCAGGTATTAGGGATTTTCCTTTCATCCTCTTTGCTTTGGGAACTGGCTCCTTGCCATGCTCTGTCTCTGTATTCCCTTCTGAATTCTACATTTTAGTACTTTTTCTAGGTCATAAAGTCATTTGATGCTCTGTGAGTTGGTGAGTGGATAAAAGAATCTCTACAGATGGAAGCAAAACTCTAGCAACTACAGGAAAGGGAAAGTTGCCTTTTATAGCTGTCTGTGTTTGGTTGCAGGGGTGACCTGCATAATGATATGGCTAATGGAAATCAGTAGCACATACTGGCCCCTAAGCCCACAGTTCTTTCTCTGTGTGAAATTAGAGGAGAAAAGAATCAATAAGCAGGCCAACATGAAATCCCATCTGTTTCTGAAAGGGGCAATTGAGAATTAAGCTTTGAAATGGGACAATAGAAAGGGGCAATTGAGAATTAAGAGCTTTGAAATGGGACAATAGAGTTTTTAAAAGGGCACTCAAACCTCACTGTGTGGCCTATGATGAGTCTGTCAACCTCTCTGGTTATGTGCCTTCTTGTCTGGAAAGGGAGAGTTAGTAACTATTCCACAGAGTATGGAGAGGACTAAATGAGGTAAGCTACATAAAACATTTAGCCTGGTGCCTGGCATATATTAAATATTCAATAAATGTTAATACGATCACTTTCTATTGATAGGCAGTTTCACATAGAGCATTTATCTTCTTTTGGCTTATTAACTTCCCAGAGGAGTAGATGAGCTCAAGTAGTGGGGTAGTAAACAGAAGAGTGATGGGATGGGAAAATAAATCTCTATGGAGGTAGTTTGGGGAAAGCTATTTGTCCTAGTCCATTAAATCAGTTATAGCCTAAGGTGGTCCTGTTTATCTGACCACATAACTAATTTTGTCCAATTTGCTTTAAGAATCGTTTTTTAACGAGGCACTACATGGCTAAGCACTTGAGCTCTAGAAAGTTGAAATTCACCTGGTGAAACTTTTTAGTACAATGACAACATATGAACAGAAATTTAACTTCCTTTTATTCGTCACAGCTACCTCCCCACCTCGTGTACACACTCACACATCCCTCCAGAATCCCATAGCAATTACCACTGGAATGTGAAAGTAGTGGGAAATCTGCATCAGTTCTGGAAACCATAATATGTTACATCCTAATGCCAATGCCATTTCGGCATGAAATATTGAGAGATTTCCATCATATATAGTACTGACATGGTCTGTTGAAGGGAGCCTTGAAGGGCAATGCCATGCAGTCCTCTGAAAGGCCAGCATCCTAAGGAATTAGGTGGAGTCCTTGAACAGCCCTTGTAATACCTCCTTAATTCAAAAAAGACAAGAGCATACTATGACTCATGGGTAAGGTTGCCAGATCAAGTATAGGACACCTAGTTAAAGTTGACTTTTCAGTAAACAATAGATTTTGGTGGGTGAGGGGAGGGACCAGGGTAAAAGTATGTCTCATGCAATATTTGGGGTGGGGGGAGGGAGCAAAGGTAATAAGTATGTCTCGTGCAAAATTTGTGCCATACAAAAAACAACAACAACAAAAAAAAAACAAAAAAAACCCTGTTAAAAATACTACTATCTAATAGGCTAGAAACTGAGAAGAGTATGCCATAAACAGCCTCTGTAGCCCTTTCTGGTTACTTGGAAATGCCCAGACTCTTGCTAAAAGATTGTAGATACAGTAGCACAGGCATAGGCATGTATATTATTTGCTAAATCAGGCAAGGCTACTCACAGGGCTACCACAAGCAAAGCTTTGGGAAGAGCTGCAGGCTGGGCTGTGGCCCTGCAACTGTGATGAACAGAAGATGGACAGTATTGCAGCATGTTCTTCAGCAGGTGGCTACATGGAAACAGAAAAGAACAAAGAAGCAACGTTTCAGCACAGAGGAGGGGCTCCCTGATGAGGCTGCCTATTGCCTCAGCTCCCTCTCCTTTCCCCCAAGACTGCAGGCTCTCTGAACAGTTCCTGTAATTTTACAGGAAATGTATTCTCTTTTTCTCTTTTCATCTGGATCTAGAGGTTTCAGATAGTCACTTGCACCAATAGAGGACAGAATCTCTCAATGTATTGCTGTGAGCCAATACTGGGTATTCATGGCCACCAACCCCCATCCCCCCAATAAGAATGAGGAACAAATCTATTTTTTAAAAACCCCAAATCTAAAATACAGAAGGAGTTAATGTTTAATATGCCCTGAATTCCATAATGAAGACAGTAACAGAATTAATACTAAAGAAAATCAAGTTAGTAAAGTAGAAAATGAACTTAAATATTTCTAGAAATTGGAGACAAAGGCACAAAAACTGTACAACTTGATATATAGATTCAAGAGACTTAATCCATACGAATAATAATCTTACAAATAAATAACAGATTGTGTGATACAAAGGTATTAATAAAAGAAAGAGTAAAAGAAAATCTTCCTGAGAGGAAATAATACTAGGTCACAGATCAGAAGGACTCGTGGAACCAAAAGGAGCTTGTGTGTGTGCTGGTTTTTTGTTATTGTTGTTTGTTTGTTTGTTTTTTGCTGATTTCTTCTCAAGAATAAAACATGAAATGTTACAAGTATCCAAGCAGAGAAAAATTAACATATTACTAAACACCAAAAACAGGCTACTGTTAGTTTTCTCTAGAACATTCCTTGAGGTAGTAATCATCCAAACTCTGAGCAAAGAGGGCTTCTGTCCCCAGTGGTTCCTGTAATAGGGACAGCAGAAAGGCATTCTCCGACTGCAAAGACTTCCTACACACCTCTCCTGAAATAGTTAAGTGAAGATACATTTCAGCTGACTAATAAAAGATAAAGAATTTTGAAAATGGGGAAGTTGTTATGTGAGATTAAGAGTGAGCAGTGAAACTGGATAAACATAGTTAAGTCCCAATGATTGTTTCTAATATGGTATTAAAGCTTAATGCAAATAAATACCAGACATTATTTTAGAAAAGACAATGTATAGTATCAAATCATTAATTTTATAATTATAATCTGAATCTATATAATCTGGAATAAATAAAAATGGAGAGTTATCAGAAAAAGGTATTGGGATAAAATTAGGTTCCCAGAGTAGAAATCTAATTCATTATAATTATGAAAATAACTTGAATATTTAAAAAATTATAACCATAACCACTAATGGACTAAAAATAGGACACATATTCCAATTTAGTAAAGTAACATTAAAAATGAGAAAAAATATTTAAAGGACATTATCAAAATATTAATGACATTCATCACTAGATATTACTTTTGTAATCTGAAAAAACTAAAAAAGCTTACTATTTCAAAAAACCTACTCTCTAATAAACTAGAAACAGAGAACAGTAAGCTACATAGAGCTTCTGTGGCTCTTTCTGGTTATGTTTTAAATGCCCAGATTCTTCCTAAAGAAATTGTAGCCTTAGGAGCTGTGTAAACATAGGCATGATTAAATCCTCTTCTCTGATACCACACTGGTATTCTTATCAATGATTGCAAACAGAGTTGACACTGTCTGTGTAGAAGACATTGGTCTCCTGGCTGGGTGCAGTGACTCACGCCTGTAATCCCAGCACTTTGGGAGGCGAGTGGATCACGAGGTCAGGAGATCGAGACCATCCTGGCTAACATGGTGAAACCCCGTCTCTACTAAAAATACCAAAAAAAAAAAAAAAATTAGCCAGGAGTGATGGTGGGCGCCTATAGTCCTAGCTACTTGGGAGGCTGAGGCAGGAGGCAGGAGAATGGCGTGAACCCAGGAGGTGGAGCTTGCAGTAAGCCGAGATTGCGCCACCGCACTCCAGCCTGAGCAACAGAGGGAGACTCTGTATCAAAAAAAAAAAAAAAAAAAAAAAAAAAAAAAAAAAAAAAGAAGACATTGGTTTCCTGTTACTTTTGCCTCCAGCTTAAAACAACCACGATAACTTTTTGAGCACTAGTGGAAAATTTCAAAAAAGATTTTGCTGTACTGGTACCCAGTCTGTCAGTTTAAAGGTATGACAGAAATGACCATGCCAGGATGTGTTGTGCTAAGATTACTTCAAAGATGGCCACTCAGTAAAATCTACATTATGTAAAGCATCCTTCACTTTGACCTTGGCAACAGATTTGTAGCCTGAGATAGCAGTCATGACTGATCACAAATAATTCATTTTATATTAAACAAGTGCTAAATTCCATAGTAGTTCTTAACAGCAAGGGACTCTCAAAGGGCAAAAGACTGAATAAACTTAAACTTCAGGAAACAGCAAGCTCTTACTTGCAGCAATCAATAGCCTTTTACTATGGAGAGTAACAAAACCTTTTTGGCTTCCTGAGTGCAAGTCAAGACTCTGATCCCCTTTCTAACCATCATTCATTTTCAGGGCACTTTGATTCTGTGTCTCTCATGTGGAGGCAACAAGGTGCTGGCCTCTGTTTGAACTCAAGTCCTGTGGAGAAAAAGATTCCCCAACAGAGAAAATAAATACTTCCCAACTTCTTTGTTTGTCTTCCAGGCTCTCAGTGGGCGCAGCACTCCTGCTCCCTCTGGGTAGCACTCTTCAACTCTCCCTGCTAATTAACCTCTCCTACCGGGTTGCCAAATGAGCTGCTGACAACCAGCCCTGAGCAACTAGAAAACACCAGGACAGCAGACTGGATTGTTAAATTCTTCCATTAAGTCTAAGAGCAGAGAGTGCCTTTGGAGTTTTGCTTGGATTCAGTAGTAATAGGTTGACATCACAGTCAGAAAAGGGTAAGAATTTGTGTCACACTGACTCTTTAGCTACAATCAGGACACAGTTTTTAGATTTTTTCATGTGGTAAAGGAGGCTATAAAAAGTAGTAAATTAATTTTAGAGTATCCTAAAACGTAGGTTTTCTTGCAATAGGAAATAAAGATTTCTGAGAATTGTGAGGAGCTCCCTTGAACTTTCAACCTTCCTACCTCCCTTTCCCTGACATAAATGGATCCCAAACCAAGCGGCCATTTTGTTTTGTTTCAGCAAAGGGATGAGGGTGGCTAACATTCCTGACAAGTCGTGAGAGCTCAATAACTAATGAAGAAGAACCAACATATGATAAAACAAATAACCTATATCACAATTTGTAGAACTACCATAATTTACAGAATTTTCAATAAGGAATTAGCTATAAATAATTTACTTAAAAGTAAAAGCTTTAGTGAAAGCAATAAAGAAACATTTTTGCTTTTTTTAACCATTAAAACTAATCTTCAGTTCTATGTGTGGCCAGATGGATGAATACATTTCAGTGACCTTCAAAATGAATGTTGCTGTAAGTCAGGATCACCTTAGCATTTCCAATGGGCTGAGTATCAGAAGGCCAGTACATGTCAATGCATACTTTCTGAAACTCAGAAATGTTGATGTTTATTTTCTTTTAAAGCATAAGATTCTGCTTCTTTTTCACCTTCTTCACCTCTTTTGGTTTCAAACATTTCCACCTTGATCTATTTCTCCCCGTTTTTGGTCTTTTAGATTTCAGTATTTCTAAACTCTTTTACTCCAAGACAGTTTCATGGCTCATTTTTACCTTAAGCTTAACCGATGACCAAATCTATGTTTTCTTCTTTTAATGATTTCTTCCTGCACCCTCACCTTACAGCTTATTCTTCAGGGTAAGTTCATCCACATTGTTTGATTTGAGGGATAGTGTCCAGTAAAATTTTTCTCTAATTTCTGAAACACATTCTTCTTTCGGATTAATCTCTCTGCTTATTGATGGCCCGGAATGTTACGTTGCAACAGATTCCTAGGAGGCTTCAGTGGGAATGTTGACCATAACTGATTAATGATGCCCTGGGCACAAGACAGGAAAGTGCTAGTCAACATCCTGTACTTTTGCCAGCTACGTCTGCTGACTCCTTTGTATGAGGGCATTGGCCAGTCTCCTTTACTTACTGCATGTTAGGAGAGATCTTTAAGTACATAAAGTGAAGAAGTTCACAAAAGAGAACATCCCAAAGTAGGTGGGGTTCTAAATACAAAGTGCTTATGTGCCACAATTTTGCTTTTTGTGCCCTGATCTAGCCTTCAATATCTACTTTGAAATATCTATTCAAAATGCAATATTTTCATTCTAAAACCAAAATTGAAAAGTACCAACATAGACATGGGCAGTACCTATTTCTCAAAGCATATTAGTCAAGAAAAAAATTTTACAGGGACTGATCTATAGGTAGATTTTTGTTAATAATTTGGGGTCACCATACTGTTAAAAAAAAAAAAAAAGTAAAAGCCAGAATCAGTACACTGTAGTTAATTAAACGAATAAATGGACATACTTGAAGTTCTGTGAGCAGTAGCAGGGCACGAACAAAACTCTCTCACTGCTCCTCTGAATCTTTTACAAGTTCTTCTTTCCTACATATTGGCAACATTTAATGTTTTCTCCACAAACCATTTATCTTCTCCTTTTTATTCTCTTCCTAGGGATCCTCATCTCAATCTCACCTGAATGTTTTTCCTCTCCTTAAATGACTTCCAATCCAAAACTTCAAACTTGGTTCCTTCAGGTTTATTCCTGAATATCTAGTTGAATGGTAAAATGTAGATTTTGGAATGTTCTCCCTAACCTTTAAAACATTCCAAGGTGAATTCATTATTACCACACAAAACCTTTGTTTTTCTCCCACCTTTTTTTTTTTTTTTTTTTTTTTTCTGAAACAAGGTCTCACTCTCATTGCCTAGGCTGGAGTACAGTGGTGGGATCACGGCTCACTGCAGCCTTGACTTCCTGGACTCAGATGATCCTCCCACCTCAGCTTTCTGAGTAGCTGAGACCACAGGCATGCACCACCATGCCCAGCTAACTTTTTGTATTTTGTATTTTTATTTTTGTAGTGATAGGGTTTTGTCATGTTGACCAGGCTAGTCTTGAACTCCTGGGCTCAAGCGATCTGTCTGCCTTGACCTTCTAAATTGCTGGGATTATAGGTGTGAGTCACCATCCTAGCCCCATCTAATTTTTATGTTAATGAAACTACAACAGTTCAATTACTATGCATTTTGATTTTACCATGATTTTATCTCTTTACATCTATAATGTAGAGGAGCTATTGTAGGTCCTCAATTCCTTTCTTTTTCTATTCCAATTTCCTCCAAACTTCTTCCTTCTTTTGAGGTTTTTTTATTTCAATACATATTAAATATCACTATCAGATATTTCATTTTAAAATATAGTTCTAATTTATTAACCTCTGTTTAGAAAGCTGCAGAGACAGTCCTTTACCTAGAGAGTAAAGCACATAATGCCTTAAGCTGGCATTCAGTATCCTCTGTAGGCCAGTGCAAGCCTGACCATCCATCCATCCCTCCTACCTCTCCTTCTTTGCTTCCTTTCTTCCTTGGTTCTTCCCTCTTTCCTTCTTTTCACCCTTCCACAAGTAATCACTGAGTGACTACTGTATGTCCAGCACTGTGTGAGGCCTTGGGAACACCAAGTCAAATGACATAGTTTTACCTCAGTCAGCCTAATAAAACCAGATATGTGTACATAGAATTAACATTAAGATGTGGTAAGTGCTGTAACAGAGGTAAGGACAAAGGAGATCAAGGACACCAAGGAAGAAGCAGCTGACTCCTGGAAGGCAGGAAAAGGATTGTTCAGGTAAGAGTTCACATAAAATGTGACACTGACTTTGAGTACTGATGAATGAAAGAGTTCTCTGCTCTTTTTCTACATTCTGTGTACCTTCCAGACAGACCAGAAGACTTTCCTTGCTGTGAATATATGCCAAAAGTGCATTTGATCATGCTTTTTACTTTTAACCAGGTCTCCCTTCCCATCTGTAGTGAGTTGAATGGTGTTCTCCAAAAACTTACTTACCTGGAACTTAGAATGTGACCTTAATGGAAAATAGGGTTTTTGTAGGAGTAATTTATTGGAACATCTCAAGATAAAATCATGCTGGATTTAGTGTGGGTTTTAAATTCAATGACTGGTATACTTAGAAGAAGAGGAGAGGACACCCAGAGACATATCAAGGATACTGCCATGTGAAGATAGAGGCAGAAATTGGAATAATACGTCTCCCAGCCCTGAAATGCGAAGGAGAGAAGCATGAGCAGATTCTCCCTCAAGGCCTCCAGAAAGAAACAAACCTGCCCACACCTCGATGGCAGACTTCTGCTCTCCTGAACTATGAGAAAAATGTCTGCTTTTTCTTTTTTCTTTTTTTTTTTTTTTTGAGACGGAGTCTCCCACTGTTGCCCAGGCTGGACTGCAGCTGCACGATCATGGCTCGCTACAACCTCCGCCTCCCGGCTTCGAGCGATTCTCCTGCCTCAGCCTCCCAGGTAGCTGGGATTACAGGCGCCCGCCACCACACCCAGCTAATTTTTTGTATTTTTAGTAGAGATGGGGTTTCACTATGTTGGCCAAGCTGGTCTCAAACTCCTGACCTCGTGATCCACCTGCCTTGGCCTCCGAAAGTTCTGGGATTACAGGCATGAGCCTCCGCTGTTTGTTGTTTTAAACCACTGATTTGTGGTAATTTGTTTTGGCAGTCTAGATAAACAAATATACTTTCTTAATCCCTTGCAATTTTATCTAGTTATTAAAATTTTCTCAAATGCCACTTTTTCCATCAAGTTTTTTTCCTACTGGTTTGCCCCAACTAACGATTGATGTGTGCTTTCTCTCCTTTCTTTGACCTTTATTTGTGACTCTTCTAGAGTATTACATTTTACCTTGCATTTGTCGTGTATATTCAGTTTACCAGATTGCAAACTTTTGGGTTTTTTTTAACATAGTTTATTCATATTCATCTCTTTCATGTAGCAGAGTTCCTAGCACTTTCTTAACCTCAGTTCTATCAAAAGCAAAACTTGAAGGAAACAAAGAAATATGTGTGAATAGTTTTAGGAATGTGGTGCATAAAAGCTGCTCAATAAAGTTATAGATAGGAAAAACACTCAATAAATGTTTGTTGAAGGAATTTATAATTTACTTATAGAACAGGCATCTTATCTAATCAGTATAGTTCCAGTGCCTAGCATAATTATTGGTGTATATAACATGTCTTCAATAGATATTTGTTGAATGAATGAATGAATGAATGATGAGTGGGATCAGTTCAAGGGACTTTACCCAGTATGAGAACTTAGTTTCATGGTTGTCCTCAGCTCTATTGAAATATACCCTCCCCCATGGTCAGAGAGGAATAATAATATCAAAATGCCTAATTGATATGATCCTCTCTAAATTGCTATTATGTTAATGTGATTGTAATGTTCATAATCAAATTTACATGTATCAAATTATCGCATCTGATTGATTCATTCTATGGATAAAATGAAAAGCTCATTGTTCACTTATTTTTATTTGCTCACTATCTTTAATCAAAATTGTGACTTGTGAATTTTGAGAGATGAAATTGAGACCCCAAGTGAGCTGCCCAAGGTCACACAGGTAGAAAACAGCAGAGCCAGAATTTAAAATTAGATTTAGCCAATTCCAAAACTCACACTGTTTCACTATTCCAAGCTGACTTGGCTTCAAATCATTTGACTTTTCCTGACCTCAAAATCCCCCACTCACCAGCTCAAGTTGATTCCTTTATTTTCATCATCCTGCTAGCATTGAATTGTTTCTAGGCTTCCCATCATCTTGTGATAGGAATGCCACCCACTTATGCTGTGCTGACCTCCGTCTGGTCCTCGTCAATGTGATTTTTCCTTCATCATCTCTTCAGGGTACTTGCCCTTTCTTTGCCACCTTCCAACACCATATGGCACATTCTTATGCCACATGGCTTCCATACATCTTGCCTCCTTATGCTCTTCATTCTCTTAATTCCCTTTATATACACTTTGACAATTTCTCCCAGCTCTTGGATTTCTGATCTCTACTTTCATCCCAGGTTTCACTGCCATGCCCTGTTCTTTCTCATTTCATGGCAGTCTACACAGTTATGATTGCAGCATATGTCTATAATTCCTTCCTAGTACTGGGAACATCCATCACTCTGCTGACACCACATAAATTCTGTGCATACATGTCAGATTTGAGAGGAAGGGAGGATACTTTCATCCAAAATGAGCTGACATTGCTTCACAAGTTAATTTGGGGGCCCACCAACCCCCTACAAAGTGGCATCATATGAATGTACAAAGAATTCTGAGACAAAGATTTTTATTGAATTTCTAGAGATTAACTCACATAAATATACACAAATGGAATCACACATACAAAACACATATGTCATGTTTCTTTTGTTTCCAAATTTGTATTATACATTTGTAAATACTGAAATGTTTAAATGAACAATGAACATCCATATGCCCAACATCTAAATTCAATAACTGTTAACTTTTGCCACATTTGCTTAATGTAGCTATAAATATGTGTGTAGTTTTCAAATAAACTATGTGAAAATCAATGAAAGACATCAAGATGCTTCAGAATGTATCTCCTAAACAATGAGGACATGTTCATTTACAGCCATGCTATGCCATTATCATATGTAAGAAATTAACAACGATTCCTTAGTAACATCAAATAGAGGTCCATATTCAAATTTCTTCCAGTTGTTCTTAAGTGTATTCTATAACTTAAAAAAAATCAGGATCGGGAGGCTAAGGCAGAAGAATCCCTTGGACCCAGGAGGCGGAGATTGCAGTGAGCCGAGATCGCACCACTGCTCTCCAGCCTGGGCAACAGAGGAAGACCCCACCTAAAAAAAAAAAAAAAAAAAAAAATCAAGATCAATAAACTTTCATATAGTGCATTTGGGTATGTTGTCCTTTTAGTGTCTTTTCATTTACAGTAATAGTCTTCCTGCCTGTTTTTTATGTCTAGACATGACCAAACAAGGCTGATTCTCTTGCAAAATATGTCTCATTCTGGATCTTGTGTTGCCACGTAATTTCTTTCTCCATCCCTTTATTTTCTGTAAATTATAACTTATTTTTAAAGTATTGATTAGGTTCTGGCTAAAATTTTTTGAAAGAGTATTTCCTAGATGAGTGTATGTACTTCAAATTGCCTCACGTCAGGGGACATATAATATTAGATCTGTCCCACTATTTGATCTCTTGGTTAGGGTGGGGAAAGCCAGATGTCTCCATTGTAAAGTTGCAGTTTTCCCATTGCAATTGGCAAGTAGTCTGTGAACTGACACTTTGGCAGAGTGTGAATTACTTACTCCCCTGACTGCCTTTCCCATAATGATTTTAGCATCCACTGGTGATCCTTCCTGAATTAATTACTGGATTGGGGGTTACAAAATGTTGATTTTTCTAATTCTGTCGTTCATTCTAGATAGAATTATTACCTGGCCTTGCTCTATAAAGAAAAACTTATTATCAACTAAGATAAAACTATATTTCATCTAAATTAAAGGCAGAATAAGTACTTACTAGTTCTCTTTAATTACCAGTATTTAAAGTAAAGGATTGTTATAATCATCATCTCCAATTGAGGCTAGTGAGATTTCTCCTCCTTTCTTTCCTTTTAGCCTTATGGATTTTATTTATTCTATCATTATAATTATTAAAGTCATGATTCTTATCCCTCCTCAAATTATTCAAATTTTGGCCAGTGAGAGCTCCTTCAAGCTGGCTTCTGTTTCCTTTCGACACAACTACATTAGACTTTGAATGTTTCCTTACCTTCTGGCACAGGTGCTCAGGCTCTCCTTGAATTTTTCTCCTCAGGATTATTTTAGCAAGAAAATATACTAATTTTTATATTTAGATGAAAAAAAAAAAGAACATTGTGCCCATAATTCATGGCAGGTCATTCCAAAAATAAGCTTAATGTAGCACAAATACATTAACCCCAGAAATCTGTTCTAACCATCAGAAGAAAGATGTTCAGAATCATAGCCTAATTTTGTGTTTCACTGCACCGATGAGAAATAAAGGAGACAGAAAGAGAAAATGACATGACTCCTGGACCATACCCATGGTGTACTGATATGTACAAGCAATCAAAGAAAGAGTGGAGAGGTACTAGCACCACTATAAATTTAAAAGCTTGAATTACAAGAAAATATCAAATGTCTTACTGTAACATTTATAAGATAGGCTACAAAATTTATGAGCTATGTTTCTTAACTTACCACCATCCCCAAATTTAATATTTAAGGAAAATAATAGTAGTGCTAGTTGAATATTGGTTTGGTCATAGCCAAAATCATATGGAAGCAAAGTAAAAATTTGATATGCTAAATCACAGTGAAATATCTAATATTAAATATAATATCAGATAAGTGCCCTGAAAATAAGTATTCTTTACAAATAAACACCAATAGTTAAATTCCTACAATTTGTCATCAATGTCAGAAACTAGAATGACTCTTAGACAATTCAGTAAATTCAGAGCTTGTACACGCAGTCTTTCAAAAGCCTATACTAGCCTCAATGAGAATCCTGGTAACATTTGAGTCTGTTTATCTTACTAGGGCTTCCACACACACAAAAAGCCTCACAAAAGAGCACAAGCATCCTACAAAGGTTAAGTGAACTGCAGGAGTTTATAATAAAAACATTTAGACATTCCCGGAACAAAATAAAATTAATGGATCACTCATGTAGTTGGAATTCAGAGAAGCAGAGCTCACACAACTCCAAACAGATGTTAATAAGGGTAATGCCAAAGAGAAGATGTGCCAGCTTGCTCTTCAGGAACAGTGATTATTTTGGTCACTAACACCATAGCTTTGTGGTGAAATACATTAATAGGTTAAAGCAGTACTACTTCTTTTCTTTCCTCTAGAAAGAGGTAAGATGGACAATATCTACCTCATTTCAGACATATTTATCCTCTTACACACATATTTATTGCTCCACCCAATTTTAAGAAAGAATATCAGGCAAACATACTTGTCTGTTGTCATATTCTTTCAAACAGCAACTACTTCTACCGGAGGTAGTTTCTCAGGGCTGTAAAAGCATCTGTTCCACAGCTGGAGGGAAAGAGGCTTACAGCTATTGAGCTGTGCACAGGACCCTTTCACAACTCTAAGTTTTACCATTAGTTAAGGACCAGTTTTTTCACACAAGGTATGCATAATGCATGGGCAGGTAAAGGCCTGCTTTCCACTGTGTTTGAGATGGGGAAGAACAATGCCTGGGCACTTTTTTCCTCTATGTTAATGGCACTTAAATTTGTGTGTGGGGGGTGGGGGGTGGGGGGTGGGGGGGGGGGGGGGAGGCGGGAAGTGGTCAAGACCCCTTTGAATATCTGATGAAAACTATGGGCTCTCCCTGGAAAAATGTACAATACTTTGAGTGCAATTTGAGGGTGTTTATTGCCCCCCTGAAGTCCATCCTTGGACAGCTGTGGACTCTATGAGCTCTGAGAAGGAAGCCCTCACCCACATAGCCAAGGCTGCTAAGCATAAAAACGGAGTGAAGCACAGCATTCCACTCAACTTTTTACCAAAGGAGAATGTATTCATGTGTTACTGTCACATAAACGCAATTAAATTTTTATCTCAGCTTTTTAAAAATTCACATGAAGAGCCAAGAATAAGTCAATGATAAAATTGATAAAAGTTGGGGCAATCCTAGGCATTTCCACAGCTTCCAAAATAGTGTGATTATGAAAGAGTTATAATAAATTTTTTAAAAACTGATAACAAGAAATTTCAGCCTGGAAAAGACAGTGGCAGAAACCAGATTTCTTAAAGGCCACTACATTTCCCATGCCATTCTAATTAGTAATGGATTAGAAACAGCTCTTTGTGATAATGTAAGATCTTGATTTCTTCCCTAGGAGTTAGTTGTTTCTTTTCCTGGCAATTTAGGAAGGTATTATTATGTGCAACTGCTAATACTATTAGTTCTTAAGTTAACAAAAGTTTAGTGCACATTTATGAAATTCCACGATGACCATCCATGCTTAAAGGTAATCTCTCCTCTAAAGTTTAAATTATTAATGCTTGTTTGATGCCTGGTTAAAGGGCTCATTTGTTTTTAATCTCAGGCTATTTTATGAATTGATTTTGCTGTGCCTGGACACTTTTGAGGAGCCAAGAAGGAATATTTATCTCAGCAAGCTTTCTTTCCGGAAAATCCCACCTGATAAGGAGCCCTTCATAGTACTTTTTACCATGACCTTCAAGGCCTTTGCAATCTGCCCTCCAAGTATCATCGACTTCATCTCTTATGATCACCCTCCTTAGATCCCTTACCATTTCTTGCAGGGCCCTGCATCCATGTCTTTTACCACACTTTGCTAGTTGCCTGAAATGCCATTTTCTTTTCCTCTTTCTAATGAAGAGCTACTTGTTCTTCAAAGTCCAACTAGGCTTGTCTCTCCACTGAGAAGCCTTCCCCTACTTGCTCAGGCACACACAGTCCCCTATGTTATCCACTGCCCTAGCTCTTTATTGGAAGAAAGGAAGGAGGGAAGAAAGAAAAACAAATGAATGCCATGAGTGCTACATGAGTAAAGATCATGCTTGTGCTTTCATCTATGTGGTTGTAATGCTTACTACAGGGCCTGGTGTTTGACAAATAATTATTATAATTAATTAATTACTTGGATGCATTTTTTATTTTTAAATCAAAATTTATAATTAGATATTTACTTTTTTATTTAGAAATTTAACATAGATTTATCCTGTTAACCCATAAATGCCATGAGGTATATATTTTTTAAATTTATTTAACAGCTTTATTGAGATATAATTGATATACAAAGAACTGCACATATGTAATATGTACAATATGATAGGTTTGGACATATGCAGATACTCACATGCCATCACCACAATCAAGGGAACACATCTAACACGTTCCTAAGTTTCCTTGTGTCCTTTTGTTTTTTTGTTGTTTGTTTTGTGGTAAGAACACTTAATATAAGATCTATCCTCTTAAAATATTTTGAAGTACACAATACCCTATTGTTAACCTTAAACACTATGTTGTACAGCAGATCTTGAGAACTTACTCATCTACCATAACTGAAACTTTATACCCACTGAACAACAACTCTTCATTTACCTCTCCCTCTAGTTTCTGTAAACCAATATTGTATTCTCTGCTTCGAGTTTGACTATTTTAGAAACTTCATATAAGTGGAATAATGCAGTATTTGTGCTTCTGCGATGCTATTTAACTTAGCAAAATGCCCTAAAGATTCATTTATATTGTCACAATTGGCATACTTTTTTTTTCCTTTTGAAGGCTGAGTAATATTCCATTTTATGTAAATACCACATTGCTTTATCTATCCATCTGTTGATAGACAGTTGTGTTGTTCCATATATCTTGGATATTGTGAATAATGCTGCAATGAACATAAGAGTGAAGATGATTTTTTCCTGGATTCTAATTTCAGTTCTTTGGGATGTATACCCAGAAGTGGGATTGCTGGATAATACGATAGTTCGATTATTAACATTTGAGAAAACTCCATACTTTTCTCCATAGTGACTGCACCATTTTGCATTTTCACCAACAGTGTACAAGGGTTTTGATTTGTCCACATCCCCAACACTTTATGTGTGTGTGTGTGTGTGTGTGTGTGTGTGTGTGTGTGTGTGTGTAAGTGGACCCAGCCTGGAGTGCAGTGATGTGATCATGGCTGCAGTGAGCCATGGTCACACCATGATGACACATCCTAGGCTTAAGCAATCTTTCTGAGTAGCTGGGAATAGAGGCATGTGCCACCACGCCTGGATAATTTTTGTCTTTTTAGTAAAGACAAGGTTTTGCCATGTTGCCAGGCTGGTCTCAAACTCCTGAGCACAAGTGATCCACCTGCCTCAGCTTCCCAATGTGTTGGGATTATAGGCGTAAGCCACTGCGCCTGGCCCCCAGGCCTTTTTATCTTTTGTTTTCTTAATACTAGCCATCCTAACAGGTGTGAGTTGTAGTCTTGTTGTTTTGATTTGCATTTCCCAGATATTCCAAAGTATTTCAAAGTGCCTTTCACCTCTTCAAAGCAAAATTCGTATTTTAAATACCAAATGCATAGTGCGAATAAATGTGAGAATTCTGTGGAAAATATGGAGTCTCATGTTATTTTATTTGGGTTTTCAGAAGGCAGCATAATATAGTGATTAGGATTTCAGGCTCTAGAATCAGACACCTAACAATTGATCTAAGTTACTAGAGCACTCTGAAATAACAGAACAAGACTTATAAAATCTATGTGAGGATTAAGTGAGACAATGCACATAACAGCCTTGTCTGTGGCACATAGCAAACAGTTAATAAAAATGTAACTAGAAGTGATGACAGAAGTGGCGGTGGAGGTTATAGTGGTAATGTTTATTTAAAACAATTAGAAGGCACCTATTTTAATTTCTTAGAATAATCCCTAGCCCTATGATTGTACAAATGTAGCAATAGATTGGTTTTTTCTTCAACTGTTTGTAGCATTTATTCTTTAACATGAGTGAATAATGAGAAATGAAGATTGTTATCTTATTTGTAAGAATAGGCAGGCTCTAGAGTAAAACATTGTCTTGTTCTTTCAGTCAAGGAAAAAAGAAGAATAAAAGTTTCTGTGTACCAAGGGGCTAAAAGTGGTATAGCAAAAGCATTTAGGGGGTACAGTGGGTACATAATGAAAAGGATAGTGGCTTCTTTATTATCGATGAAACAAAAACTTATCCATAACCATAAATTATGAAATATGAAGAATATTTGCCAAATGCTGTGAAACTTGGACCAAAAGAGAAATAGTACTGATATCTATTCCCATATTCTTTAGGCAGGAAGAGATTTCTTAAAATTAAATGTCCAAGTTTCTAAAAGCTCATATATTAAACTTTTGAGTAAAGCAATAAAATAGAGGGTTTTAGAAAGGTCTTAGAAAAAGAGGAGAATGTTCCTACAGTAATCAAGTTGATAAACAATTAATCAGGGGAGATAGGATTAAAGTACACCTCATACTAATGTATCTTTTTTATGATGTATTATATAATATTATAACATTTATAATTACATAAAATATCTGCTGGAGGTACAATAAAGGAATAAGGGAAAGCAGTGAAAATAAGACTATAAATCAAAGAGCATATTACCTAAGAGCTATAAACCACCTTAACTTCCTGAATGGGAAAAGACAGAAGATGGTAGGAAGCCAGGACAAAGTAATGACAAATTTGGTTAGAGGGCATGGGATAACACAAACTTGATTTAAATCTGGGTATTAACCAAGCTAAATCAATTGAATTTTCCTCTGACTTTAACTGGCAAATAAGTGTTCTGAGTTCAACACTCATTTAAAGATAGGTAGTAGGTAGAAAGGAAACAATAGTGGGAGGCATGGCAGAAATACCAGGTTGGGGAGAGAAGAGGAAATAAATATATGCAAAAAGCAAATAATCTCGGGATACAAAATCCACATGCAAAAATCACAAGCATTCCTATACACAAATAATAGAGAACCAAAGCATGAGTGAACTCCCATTCACAATTGCTACAAAGAGAACAAAATATCTAGGAATACAACCTACAAGGGATGTGAAGGACTGCTTCAAGGAGAACTACAAACCACTGCTCAAGGAAATAAGAGAGGACACAAACAAATGGAAAAGCATTCCATGCTCATGGATAGGAAGAATCAATACCATGAAAATGGCCTTACTGCCCAAAGTAATTTATAGATTCAATGCTATCCCCATCAAGCTACCGTTGATTGTCTTCACAGAATTAGAAAAAACTACTTTAAATTTCATATGGAACCAAAAAAGACCCATATAGTTAAAACAATCCTAAGCAAAAAGAACAAAACTGGAGGCATTATGCTACCTGACTTCAAACTATACTACAAGGCTACAGTAACCAAAACAGCATGGTACAAGTACCAAAACAGATATATAGACAAATGGAACAGAACAGAGGCCTCAGAAATGACAACACACATCTACAACCATCCGATCTTTGACAAACCTGACAAAAACAAGCAATGGGGAAAGGATTCCCTATTTAATAAATGGTTTTGGAAAAACTGGCTAGCCATATTCAGAAAACTGAAACTGGACCCCTTCCTTATACCTTATACAAAAATTAACTCAAGATGGATTAAAGACTTAAATGTAAAACCTAAATTCATAAAAACTCTAGAACAAAACCTAGGCAATACCATTTAGGACATAGGTATGGGTAAAGCCTTCATGACCAAAACACCAAAAGCAATGGCAACAAAAGCCAAAATTGATAAATGGAATCTAATTAAACTAGAGAGCTTCTGCACAGCAAAAGAAACTATCATCAGCGTGAACAGGCAACCTACTGAATGGGAAAAACTTGTGCAATCTATCCATCTGACAAAGGGCTAATATCCAGAATCTACAAGGAACTTAAATTTACAAGAAAAAAACAACCCCATCAAAAAGTAGGTGAAGAATATGAACAGACACTTTTCAGAAGAATACATTTATGCAGCCAACAAACATGAAAAAAAGTTTATCATCACTAGTCATTAGAGAAATGCAAATCAAAACCACAGTGAGATACCATCTCACGCCAGTTAGAATGACAATCATTAAAAATCAGGAAACAACAGATACTGGAAAGAATGTGGAGAAATAAGAATGCTTTTACACTGTTGGTGGGAGTGTAAATTAGTTCAGCCTTTATGGAAGACAGTATGGCGATTCCTCAAGGATCTAGAACTAGAAATACCATTTGACCCAGCAATCCCATTACTGGGTGTATACCCAAAGCATTATAAATCATTCTAATGTAAAGGCACATGCACACATATGTTTACTGCAGCACTGTTCACAATAGCAAAGACTTGGAACCAACCCAAATGTCCATCAATGATAGATTGGATAAAGAAAATGTGGCACATATATACCATGGAATACTATGCAGCCATAAAAAAGAATGAGTTCATTTCATTTGCAGTGACATGAATGAAGCTGGAAACCATCACCATCAGCAAACTAGCACAGGAACAGAAAACCAAAAACTGCAAGTTCTCACTCATAAGTGGGAGTTGAACAATGAGAACACATGGACACAAGGAGGGGAACATCACGCACTGGGGCCTGTTGGGGAGTGGGTGCTAGGAGAGGGATAACTTAGGAGAAACACCTAATGTAGATAATGGGTTGATGGGTGCAGCAAGCCACCTTGGCACGTGCGTACCTATGTAGCAAACCTGCACATTCTGCAGATGTATCCTAGAACTTAAAGTATAATTTTTAAAAAGCAAATAAATTAGCAAATATAAGTATTACACCTCGAAATAGAGAAAGAGTTGAGAAAAAGTTATTTGACATTTCAGTCACATCTTTCTAACAACAACAGCAGCAAATGATTCAATTGGAAAGAAAGAAAAAGAAGGCAACTTAAAAAGTCAGCAGCAGGAAGCAAAAAAAAAAAACTGGTAAAACTCAGAAAAGAAATAAACATAATGATTAAAAGATAACAAATACAGAAACATTGACTAAAAAATAAAGACATGAAGAAGAGACAGAAATAACAATATGAAATGCAAAATAAAAAACTATAAGAAGAATTAAGATGAAAATGATAAATATGATTTAAAAGGAGATTACATTTCTTGAAAACCAAAGACAAAATGGATGTTTTAAATATAACGGATATAATAGAGGAAAACTTCTGAAATAAAGCACTGAATCTGCAACTTGAAAGGCACACTAACCTTATTGAGTATTCAGTGAATTTCCAAATTTTGAGGATAAATAAATAACTTTTGAAAAGTGATGAAAAAAAGTCACAAGCAGGAAAAACATTATAAATTCTCACAAACCCATTTCCAGAAGACAGTGGAACTATATCTACAAATATCTGAGTACAATTGTGACCAAAGAAATTTAGAATTCTAAAAGTTTTTCTTTCAGACATAAAGTCAACAGACTAATATTATCTCACATGCAGAAGTTCAGGGAAACTGTACCTCTAATCTCATTGAAGAAAAAAAAAATGAGCCGGGCGCCGTGGCTCACGTCTGTAATCCCAGCACTTTGGGAACCCCAGGCAGGCAGATCACGAGGTCAGGAATTCGAGATCAGTCTGGCCAATATGGTGAAACCCCGTCTCTACTGAAAATACAAACATTAGCTGGGCATGGTGGAGGGCACTGTAATCCCAGCTACTCGGGAGGCTGAGGCAAGAGAATCACTTGAACCTAGGAGGTGGAGGTTGCAGTGAGCTGAGATTGCACCATTGCACTCCAGCCTGGGCAACAAGAACAAAACTCCATCAAAAGAAACGAAAAGAAGAGGGGAGGGGAGGGGAGGGGAGGGGAGGGGAGGGGAGGATCAGTTTCTGGTGAAATCTAGACAACCAAGTGATGTACGAAAATAAGCAGCTGAGGTAGGAAGATTCCATGGTGAAAATATTGGCAGTGAGCACTAAATCATATTAAATATAGAACTAAAGACTAAGTAACTGTGGACTTATGGTCAAAGAACAGAATAAAGATGTTATAAATCTTGACCATGTAGAAATAGTATTATTACCATTTTGTTAGTAATATTACTAACAGAATTTGGAAGTTCTGAAGGAGAAATTATAGGAAAAAGTAAGTAATTATTTTATCAGCTATAGTGGAAATAAGTAAATGTTATTGCCAACTGAAAATATTAAAATAATTATTTTGATTAATATTTTAATTCTAGAGTTTTTTCTTTTAAAAATTGTATGATTTGTGTGTGTATAAAATATATAATACACACATCTACATACATACAAAGGATTTAGAATAGATATGTTCTAGGTTACTTGCATTTCTATATAAGTTTTATAATCAATTTGGTAATTTCAACAAAAAAGTCTGCTGAAGTTTTTATTACAACTGCTTTAAATTTATAGGTAAATTGAGGAGAATTGACATCTTAACTATATTATCTTTTATCCTATTAGCATAGTATATCTCTCCAACTATTTAGATTTAATTTAGTATCACAATAATTATTTTTAAACTTCTTTATATTTTATCGCCCTCCAGCACAGTCTTGCTCATAATGGATACTCAGGAAATATTTACTCAATGTAATCAACATCCCCCAAACCAAAATATTTATTCAAGAATAATGAATCTGTAGGTAGAGAGAATGATAAATCTGAGAGTAAGAAAAAGATGGGTAAAGATACGGGTAAATGTATTGTTCCAACATCAATTTAAAGTTTAAAGGTCTACTGCTTTTGCACAATTTAAAGTTTGAAAGAGCATTTATTTTTATTTAGCCAGCAAATCTCCCACTGGAATTCCATATCTTATCTCTACTTCACATATAATTATCACTGAATTAGTACTTGTTGAATGAATAGCCTTTACACTTAACTCTTGAATATCTGCCCTACACTGTCATGTCATTAAACCTGATTTGTTTCCAAGGGGGAAGCAGATCTTCTACAAATGCTTGCTGAAACTCCACACGAAACACTATTCTGCAAACATCTCAGGAATAGTGTTGTGAGGATGTTACTCAAAGAACATAACATTTTAGCGCAGAAGCCCTGACTACAAAGACCTGAAAAACTGATGAAACTATGGTTGAGTCATAGAAAATGATAGTTATGTAACTACTGAGTCTTTGGGAAAAAAAGGTTGAGAAAAGAGGAGTGGGGCTAGAAAAGCGGTGTGGAGGGAAGTTTAAACATTTGAGAGGTAATGGAAGGAAATGAACAAATAATGATGAACATTAGTAGTTGTAAAATAAATGTGTTTGGAGAACCACTGATTGGGTTTGTAAAACTATATTGTAACATAGAACTATGTAAAAATTCTTCTATGTATGTTATGATAAAGTGGTCAAGACATTAACAACAGGGTATTGTACTGCTTTTCTTTAATGTTAAATCCAGAATGCCCTTACAGCCAGCTGGTGTGCTTTTCTGAAATGACTAACTGGTGTTAAAAACACAATCTTTTATTTTAGGACAGTGCATTTCTCTTTAGACATTAGTGTGCTGAACCTTAGTGTCACATGTTTGAAACTCTAACCCACTAAGTTCATTGTCCCTGATTAAAACATGAATAATGCTACAACAATATAATTGCTGTTGAAGTCATTGTTTATTATAGAAAAAAATGAGCAGGTAACATTGGCATTTCAAGAATAATGAGTATCTCACTCACACAAAATAGGCAGGAGGGTTCAACAGATCTGCTGGACTGATCTGGTGTGAAATAATTGCATTGATGACTTTCTTCAGGTTGTCATCACCAAATATCGCCTGGCAATTATTTTGAACAGCTGGCTGCCGTTATTGTGCATCTATTTATAAAGCTGTTCTCTTCAACAAAGCTGAGGTCTTATAAGCATCTGTCTGCAGCCAGTTTTTGTTTCTCAAGTAAAGATGATTTTTTGCAGACCTTAGTTCTTGTCCGCCTTTCCCCCTTCCCCACCAATATTCAACATCCTTTTGTGGATCTTCTTTATTTATACGTCGTTTCTATTAACAGATCTGTCCCATCCAACCAAAATGAAAATAGCCCTGAATTAATTAAGCCATGACTGGCTTCTGTCATATCATAAAACAAATGAGATTATATCTTATCCCTGTGCTTACAAAGTCTACTTCCAAACACATATGGGATGACAGCAATAGTTCTTCAACTTCTGATTTCCTCTTGTAGAATTTCGTGATTTTATGTTATGTTTTTATAGATGCAATTAAATGAAAAGAAATAGAAGTCATTGAAAAACTGCTTCAAATTAAAGAATAACATTTCTGGAAGAATTACCATAGAATATTTCAGTTTAAAAATATACTGTTTAGGTGCATATCCTAAGAAAGATTAAACAAATATGAGAAGGAGATGACAGCTTGGTGGTGGCCCTTTTTTCTCAGAGGACACCCAAGCATCTGTTATAGCTTTGGTCATTTGCTGATACTGTTTGAAAGATAAAGCTAAGAAAACAAATGTCTCATGAAAAATGTCCAGAAATATATAAGTAATGGGAGATCTGCTAAATCAGCACTGTCAAATAAAACATTCTGCAATGTAAATACTTCATATCTGCCAGTAGCCACATATGGCTATTGAACACCTTAAATACTATTAGTGTAACTGAGGAACTAAACTTAAGTTTTTACTTACCTAATTTATTTATTTTATTTATTTATTTATTCATTTTTGAAACAGAGTCTCACTCTGTCTTCCAGGCTGGAGTGCAGTGACTCTATCTTGGCTCACTGCAACCTCTACCTCCTGTGTTCAAGCAATTCTCCTGCCTCAGCCTCCTGAGTACCTGGGATTACAGGTGCCTGCCACCATGCCTGGCTAATTTTTGTATTTTTAGTAGAGATGGGTTTTCGCCATGTTGGCCAGGCTGGTCTCGAACTCCTGACCTCATGTGATCCGCCCACATCAGCCTCCCGAAGTGGTGGGATTACAGGCATGAGCCACTGCCCCTCTGGCCCCAGCCCTTTAATTTAAATGTAAAAAGCCATATGTACCTAGTGGCTTCTGTATTTCGAGCTCTATGTAATAAACTCTAATCCCATGAACAATTATAAATTATAATCTAATGTTTAAGATTAGCAAATAAGCGAAATATTTAAAATACATATAAGAAAATATTAGAGGAGCTTGTTTTTTTAAAAATTTTACTCACACTAAAATATGTTCTTATTATATCTAGTCTTTTCTATTACTTCACCCATTTTTAAAAGTTATATTAGTGTGATAGTTACAGAATTTGGAGGTTAATTGAAACCAAAAGAAAAAAAAGAAAAGCCTAACTCCGTTTTATATATGAGTAAAATGACTTCCAAAGAGCTTTGAAATGACTTCCCTAAGATCACCTGGCCTTGTCAGAAGCAAGGTTAAAACTAACATCCTTTTGAAGGGAATCCTGCCATTTGCAAAAACATAGATGAACCTGGAGGACATTATGCTAAACAAAATAAGTCAGACACAGAAGGACAAATGCTACATGATTCTACTTATATGTTGAATCTGAAATAGTCAACTTTAGAAGCAGAGAGTGAAATGGTGGTTGCAGGGGCTGGCAGGAGGAAGAAGTGGAAGGTATTAGTCAATAAGTACAAAGTTTTGGTGACACAAATTGAAAAGTTCTAGAGATCTACCTAACAACATTGTGCCTATACTAAGTAATACTGTATTATATACTTAAACTTTTGCTAGGAGGGTAGATCTTCTGTTAAGAGCTCTTATCACCTTAATAATAATAAATAGGGAGGCAGGAGGAACCTTTTGTAGGTGATGGTTAGGTTTATGGCATAGATTATGGTGATGGTTTCATGAGTATATGCTTAATATCCAAACTCATCAAGTCGTATAAATTAAATATGTACAGCTTTTTATATGCCAAAAAATACAACTTATTTTTCTAGATAAATATTGTTTTGGTAAAAATATATATAATATAAAATTTAACATTTTAACCATTTTAAGTGAACAATTTGGTGGAATTAAGTAGATTTTACTTAAATATACATTTAAGTACCAAATGGTTTATAAATGGTTGTGCATCATTGTGCAACCATCACCAACCACTATCTACTTCCAGATTTTTGAATTCTGTGGATTGTAAAGAGTCAGTGGGAGGGATTTCAAAAAATAAATTTAGGTACTTTAAAATTTTACCTAGTAGAATACACAAATGGAGACAGAAAATAGAATAGAGGTTACCAGGGGCTGAGAACAGAAAAAATTGGAAAAACTGACACCTTTGAACCTCTCTCAAATATTCTTTCTTTCCCAGAGCAAAGTTGTTCAATGGCTGTAACTTTTTAAAAAAAAATGAAATACTCTGTTTCACTGTCACAAATATTTTATTTTTAATTGTATATCCTACGTGTACTAATAATAATGGTAATTCTGGTTAGTGAATATTAATATTTAATATGGGAAAGATACTGCTTTTGGATATACTGTTTAAGTCCTCATGACAAGCCTTTGAGGTAGATTTCAGTATTATTCCTATTTTATAGATGGGAAAACTGAGGCACAGGGAAGCTAAGTAAGTTTCCCATAGTCACAAACCTAGGAAATAGCAGAAGAGTTATCTATAACTACCTGAGGACTGTAGGTTGATCATTACTATTACTTACACTAATTGTTCCACTGTGCAGTTGCAGTCTCGTGCAATCTGGTGTCACTCTTGCCTACTCAGTCTGTCACCTGCTGCTAAACAACTGCTATAGACATTGAACAGACCAGTCAGCCTTTCATTGTTCATAGATATCTCCTGTGCATTCCAGGCTTTGTTCTTGTTGCTTCCTCCCTTCCCATTCACTCATCAGCCAGCTCCTGTGTACTTCAGCCAGGGCTCTCTAATGAATTTGCTCTTATCAAGGTACAAATGAACTCCAAGTTAATATACCCAGTGGACGCTTCCTATTCACCCCTTATTAGCTCTTTCAGAAGCACTCAATGGTGTTGATCACTCCCTTCTATTTAAGTAGTTGACCCTCTGGTTTTTGTGATAACGTTAACTTCTATTTCTTTACCACTATCTTTGGCTTTTCCTTGGATGCTTCATTTACTGGCTTTTTCTGCTCTGTCTGACCTTAAATATTGCTATTTCTCAGAGTCCTTTCTCATTCTTTCTCCAATCCTTAGAGAACCTCAGCCTTCTCTACTCCTTTAAATACCAGCTTAATGCTTCTGAGTCCCAAATTTAATTCTCAATCCAAGTTTTCCTTAGTCTTGTGCATACATCTCTCTATCTGATATTTCTATCTGGTAGTTTTTCAAGCATCACAGATTGAAAACAATTTGAGAAGTTTCCCTCAACCAAAATTTTCCCTAGTCTTTTCTGGTATAGTATTTGGTGCCACCTAAAAGGACTGCCAGATAAAATCTGTTGTAAGAGCCAGTTTTTCTCTCCCCTATGCAGCTCAAATTGTCCCAGTTATACTGAAATAGACCCCAGACTCATTCTTTCTTCCCCCATCCTGGTCCAGATCATAACCAAACCTTTCCTGGAGCTATTTCAATGATATTTCAAATGGGTCTCTCCTGGCCTTATTTTTCCCCTAAATCTCTCTTCTATGTAGATACCATATTGATATTTTAAAAATGTATGTCATATCATCATTTTCCTTGCTTAAATCTCTTAAATGTTACACTGAAAAAGAATTAAGAGCTTCTTAATTTCATCTTGTCTTCAATTTCATTTTCACCTATCATGTACCACTCATTCCCTCATCCATGGTAGTCCAGCCACACTGGACTTCTTTCTGTACCGCATTTTAAGCGCCTTCTCATGTGGGAGCATTTGTATATGCTGTTTCCTATGTCTCAAATGCTTTTGTGTGGGTTCTTCTCAGGGCTAGCTCTTTTTCCTTTTCTAGTTCTCAAATAAAATATCTCCACTGTGGAAAAGCCTTCCCTGAACATCCTGTCTAAAAGGGTCAATCCTATTGTTCTGTATCAAAATACACTGTTGTCTTGTTCATGGCCTTTTGCATTTTGTAATTATTTATTTCTTTCTTTTTAGTAAATGATAAGCTTCAGAAAAAGCAGAAACGTTTTGTTTTTCTGCTGAAGACCCAGCACCTAAGACAGTGCATTGCACAGAGTAGGTTCTCAACAAATATTAGTTGAATATGTGTGAAAAAATAAAATAAATCACATAAATTAGTAGAGGCATTATTTTCAGGCATTGTTCAGGCATTAAAATTTGGGAACCCTTGCTCCACTGAGGGATGAGTCTTTTTGCAGGGGAAGGAACTGTGTAAACAATAACATATAAAAAAACCCTGAGATATTTGCTCTTTATATCCTCCAGAGCTTGCACAATAAATGCAGTGCATTGGCCGGTTTTCATGCTGCTGATGAAGACTCACCCGAGCCTGGCAATTTACAAAAAAAAAAAAAAAAAAAAAAAAAAAAAAAAAAAAAAGAGGTTTATTGAACTTACAATTCCACATGACTGAGGAGGCCTCACAATCATGGTGGAAGGAGCAAGTCACATCTTACATGGATGGCATCAGACATAAAGAGAGGGCTTGTGCAGAGAAGCTCTCATTTTTAAAACCATCAGGTCTCGTTAAACCCATTCATTATCATGAGAACAGCACAAGAAAGACCCACCCCCATGATTCAGTCATATCCTACCAGGTCCCTCCCACAATGCATGGGAATTATGGGAGCTACAAGATGAGAGTTGGGTGGGGACACAGAGCCAAACCATATTATGCACACTGAGTATTTACTTAATTGAAATATGCAGAATAGACTTTAGAAAAAGTTCACCTTCAGATATGCCCTTGAATCATTCATATGAAGGGCTAGAGGGGTCATCCATTTAAGCATATTTTTTGTTAAAGCTGTTCAGTGTTTTTAAGAGAATTTTAAGTCTTCTCTCTACCTGTGTGAGCCTCAAAGCACATAGGCCTGTCTTTTTATCAATATCTCAGAACACCTGCTCTCTAGAACCTTGCCAAAGATTACTCCTTGAAATTCCCAGTTATATCCCCTCCCCACCAGCAAAAGGTGTCACCTGGAAGAAAGACCCAGTTTGCCCTGTTCCTCTTCTTTTCCCGCACCTAGTATAAAACCTGATACACAGTAGGTACTCAACAATGTGCAACAGTTGCTAAATAAATAAATGAACACTGTTTGATTCTATAAAAAAAAAACCTCATTTCTTGAAAAAATACAATAGAAATCACCCTAAATAATGTACCTTTCATTTGTTTCTCTGGAGTCTGAAGTCTTGATAGTTTAGATATTTCTGCAGAGACAGGATTTATAAATTATATTCTTAAGGCAGGCCATCAAAAAACTCTAATTTTAAAATATAGTGTTTATTATCTCATATAAATATCTTTAAGAAATTGTGTTTAAATGATGTTTTCAGCTTATATAGCATAACCTGGAAAGATTATTTATTGATATTTAGTCGAATTGAACATCTAGTTTTTGATTTGATGGAAAATTCGCTCTCTCCTTTTAGAAGAAATATGTTGATCTTTTTCATATATAATTTCATATTGAATACACATTAAAATATAGACTATCATGTAAACATAATTCAGTACATGTAAGTTGATATTAAAAACATATTCTAAATTCATATTCTAAGATCATATGCCATATTTATATCCAAGCTTCAGAAGTACGATCTCCTAGTTCTATGAATTTAGAGTTGATATATGCAAGGTTATTTCATAAGGTACAAGAAACCATGCATAAATTGATATATCTTCCTGAATAAATTTATTCACTAGTAAGTAGTTTAAAACAGTATTTTAATATTAATACTAGCACATACAGTTTATAGAGTAGAATGCAAAATTCGCATGAATTTTTAAGAAAAAATACAAAGACTTCAAAGAAATTCTATGCCTAGAGAAAGCAGCTCTGAGCTAAGCTTTTGGGACCCCCAGAAGTATACATACTCCTTCTCTGAAGTCAGGAATTCTTTGGTGGAAGAGTTTGAGATGCATTAAACCAGTTCTGAAAAAAAGAGTCATCTCAAAACTAAAAAAGAGGCCCATCTAAGATGACAGAACTAGAGAAGGGCTTTAGAAACAGGAGCAGCCCAGAATTCTTCAAGGAAGTAGGCATGAAGAAAAGCCTAAGTGAAGGTGAGAGAAATGAGAAAGCACAGGAAACCACAACTAATCCCAAAAGCCCCTTCTAAAAGCTCAGCAAGATGAATCTCTGAATGCAGAATAGAAGTCATTCTGAAAGTGTTCATCCTCTTCAGGTTTGAATCTCTCCCACTCTCCAGCCCCTCCACTGCCCAGGTTCTCTAAGCTAGGACCCACAGCATGAAGTCTTCACTGGATACAGTGTGAGATGCGGCTGGAGGAACAAGCTGAGTGAGAATTCTACGACCTGGGACTTGATGGTTCACATTGAGGGGGAGCATAAGAAAGGGAAACTGTGGTAGACTTGGAGATGCATTGCCCAGACGCAGACAGGGCAGTCAGCATGTCTCTCCAGTTGTCAGCTCCTTTAGTGGCTGCCTCAGCTAAGGACAGCTACCTCGCCCAAAGCCACATCCTTCCCAGGGCACCCCTCATCTGCAGACTGAGCAACGCAGGAGCAAATGCCTAACACTTTGGCCCAACAAGAGCAATTCTGATGGGCAATATACCTTCCAGAGTTTTGAGTTAGTGGAGCCTTTTGGGGGCCTGTACACAGTTCAATTTCTCCTACAAGCCAGGCACAGTGGCTCACACCTGTAATCCCAGTACTTTGGGAGTCTGAGGCAGGTGGATTCCTTGAGCCCAGGAGTTTGAGACCAGCCTGGACAACACGGAGAAACATTGTCTCTACAAAAAAATACAAAAATTAGCTGGGCATGGTGGCATGCACCTGTGGTCCCAACTACTCGGGAGGCTGAGGTGGGAGGATCACCTGAGCCTGGGAGGTCGAGGCTGCAGTGAGCTGAGATCATACCACTGCACTCCAGTCTGGGCGACAGAGTGAGACCCTGTCTCAAAAAAAGGTTTTTTTTTAAAATTATCCTGCATCCTAATCCTATTTCCTCCCCCTTCCTCTCACAGGTGTTGACCCTTCATAAACTCTCTCTCAGCACATGCGTCTAGGGAACCCAACTGAGATGGCCTGACATCCTGGCAGGGCCAGAGGCAGTGCCTGGTATTGGAGGGCAGATCTGCACACATGGCAGAAAAGCAGTGAATGAAGAGAGACTGGGAACAAGCAGATGAAAAGGAGGGGATGTGTGAAACAAGAGAGCTCTTACTGAATTGCTTTGAATTTTAGCTAAATTTTGAGGCTAGCTTTTCTGGGCCAGCAAATGTGTGATGGGTGGAGGACAGGTTTATACAGCCAGGCATAGGATAGACAATTCCATCCTGTTTGCTTTAGTGCTTCTTTACCTAAATAGGAATCTCAAGTTTTTGACCCCATGCTCATGTTGTGGGAGAAAGGTTTACTTGACTAATTTTCAGCCCCATACTTCCAATTTTACCTGCTGCTGGAGTCAGCCTTCAGGCTAATGGGAATCTAGCATTTCCCCTACCACACATTCTCATTCTCCATTTAGCTTTCAGGGTTGGATGCAGGCCTGGGCAGTGAAATGTGGGGCTTTGGTGAACCAGGCATGGCGGGCAGCAGTAGAAGACAAGGTGGGTGTGTGGATAGACACAGTTGAAGGGTTGATGATTCCTCTGACCTTAAATGACCCTAAGTAGCAGTTGTGCAGTATTTTGAGCAAGAGCAGATGGTCTGTGTAGATAGGAGTAGAAACAGATGGCATCTCACTGTCAGATTTTCTCTCCTGAGACCTGGTGCCTGTCGTTGTATGCTTTATATTGCTCTTTGGCATGCCAAAGGGAGTTTTTAAGAACTCCATGAATAGCCAGTGGCTCTCCCAGGATCTTGCTGGCCTTCTGCTAAGGTGATACGAGGTGGTTTGGGTAAGGGATGTAAGTAAATGCCGTAGTTACAACACAAGGATAAATTTTAGCGGAAGTAGTATAGTAAGCAATAAGCAAATTCCCAGGTGGTGAGTTAGATAAACCCATGCTGTCGTCTGTGTGATGTGCAGCGATGACATGATCACAGGGAAGTGATTAAGCATGCAGACTCTGGGGCTCCACTCACAGCAATTTCACCACTACGGTGCAACCTTGGGCAATTTACTTAGTCTTTCTGTGTCTCAGTTCCTCATGTGAGAGTGGATGTAACATCATAGCACCTACCCCTTTTAGGTTTGTGAAGATCAAATGAGTTAATACATCCAAAATGCTTGCCACAAGGTAAGTACTCAGTACAGATGCTCCTTGACTTGTGATGGGATTATGGCCCAATGAACTCATGGTAATGTGTCAGCATGGCTGACTGGGAGCTGTGGCTCCCTGTTGCTGCCTAGCATAGTGAGACAGTAAGGTACAGCATATCTCTAGCTTGGGAAGAGATCAAAATTCAAAATTTGAAGTATGGTTTCTACTGAATGCTGTTGTGCCAAACCCCTATTGACTCCAGTGTGGATGGCAACAGGTTTAAGAGGCCAAAGAGACCCAGAGCCTGCAAATGAGACAGGGGGTTTACTGGGGCCTTATATGCAGGAGAGAGGGTCCAATGGCAGTGAGTTGGACAAGATAACCACATAGGCAGTGGTGATGGGCTGGGCAGAAAGATACAACCACTTGAAAAGGCATGAAGTTTTTATTTAACATTTTCACTTAGCACTCTTTCCCCAACAACCTCCACCTGGCAACCTTCATTCAACCCAAACACAGGGCCTTCATCCTCTGTAAGGCCTGTGTTCTATGGGATAGGCCAGAGGCTCATATGTTCCTCATAGACAAGGAACCAATCTCCAGGTTGGTCACTCCTGGATTCCCTAGCTCGGAACACACATTCAGGTGCATCTGCCATACAAGGTCATTCTCAGGCTATGCTTAAGTTATTGCTTTCAGGTGCATTTAGCATAAAAATGCATATCCCTTTCATACTGTACCATTGTAAAATAAAAATTATAAGTCAAACCATCATAAGCTGAGGAGCATCTGTAAATGTTAGCTATTATTATTGATTCATTCCATATGGCTATTGGCTTGAAAGTAAAGCAGCAGATAGATTAAACCAGAGGTAGATATCTCAACTACTTCTAGAATTGGGTCATGATCTTGGGTTATGTTCAGAAATGCTGTTGCTAGGTAATAGACATGTTGAAAGCATCCTTAATCAGTGGAGAATAGGGGCTTGTTGACAGAGTGCAGGCAAGAAATAAATTGTGACCTGCGAGGGCAGCCATTATCGCAATAATACGTGCCGGTCATAGCAGGGCTTGGCAGTGAGCCATCATGAGAGAGTTCCATGAACATCTGAAGGTTATAAATGGGCATGAAAGTTCTTCAAGCTCCATAAATGTGCCCTTGGCCTGAACATGTGTCACAAATGCTGATGTATCAGAAAGCATCATGCAGGACATCAGGAGTCAGGTGGCAGCACTGAGTGTGGGTTTCCCCCACAGGGAGGAACAGCTGCTGTTTCAGCAGAAGGATGCTTTCCATCCCCCAGCTCTACCCTTGCTTTCTCTTCTCACATCCCACAGCACCTAGACCCTGCGCTGGACCCTAAAATCCCCTTACAGGCACAGCTTTGCTTAGGCTTCTGCCTGTTTGTCTTACCAGATTGCCTCAATTCTCTGCATTTACTACTGGATAACTAGAGAGTTATCAAGGAGAGAAATTTCTTGGGAAGAGTTGTATTTATTTCCTGATATTTTGGTATATATGACAGAATATTTAATAATTGGTTGTGGCTACTCAGTACATTCATTTATTCATTCACTCATTCATCTACCTCCTATGTTAAAATGTAAACATATATATACATATATATGTATATATATGTACATATATGTATATATAGTAAGAACAAATGGAAAAAAGTGGCAGAATAGTGTAATGAAGCCATGGGATACACTTAATTTTATAATGCATTTTGTTTGGCTGAGAAAATTGGGTGGGCTACAAATTCAGCCAAAACACTGTTTTTCAAGCTTTACTGCAAGTTATGGTTACCAGATACTTTCTTTTTTAATTCCACTTTCAGTGATTCTGATGTAAATGAACTGGGGCGAGGCCTGGGCACCATAGGTTCCAAAAACTTCTCAGATGAAGCTAAAGGGCAGCCAGAATTTCAAACCACTAAAAGCAAAGAAAAAACAACTGATTGATCATGAAAATTACCAGGTTCCTTCCTTGGATATTTTGATTTAGTGCTCCTAAGTCATTACATAAGCAATCCAGGCAATTCTAATGATTAATAAATTTTGGAAGAGCAATTGATTTTTAGGATTCACAATTTTATTTGAATGTAAAGTATTAGTTTTCAGGAGGTGTTTAGGTTTTCTGGCACTTAGGCATGAGAGAAATTTTCCAACAGTCCTCAGAAGGGAGATACTATGAAATTCATGAACAATATCCTCAAAAACATCCATTCAAAAGCAATAATAAATGTCCCACAGCCGCTCCTGATTTATCTCCGTGTAGGCAGAGGGCATAGCACCAAAACACAATGTTGTTTTGTTTATTTTTAAATTATTCTCTAAGTATAAAGATCCAAAGCAGAATTGGCATGACAAACTTAAAATGGGCAGGAGCAAGGGCTATTCCAAAGTGTCAAGAAGAACCCAATACTATTTATACCTGGAATAGCCTCACCCAATGCTCCCGCCCACTGCAGATACTACCGATGTGGGGCTTCTCAGATGTTAATACTCATAGAGGTCACCTGAAGATCTGGTTAAACCCTAGGTTCTAGACTGGGCACAGTGGCTCATCCTGTAATCCCAGCACTTTGGGAGACTTACAAGGGAGTATTACTTGAAGCCAGGAGTTGGAAAGCAACCTAAGCAACAGAGTAATAACTGCATCTCTGGGCGGTGGGGGCGGGAGGGGGGGAACTAGCTGGGCATGGCGATGCATGCCTTTAGTCTCAGCTATTTGAGAGGTTGAGGTAGGAGAATTGCTTGAGTCCAGGCTGCAGTGAGCTATGACTGTGCCACTGTACTCCAGCCTGGATGACAGAATGTAACTGTCTCTAAAAATAAATTTAGAACACACACACACAAACTCAGGACAAACTCAGGTTCTAATTCAGTAGGGCTGATGTGGGGTTTGAGAGTCTGCCCCACTCATGTAATATGAGAAGGCATCACCAGTACTAAATCAAAAGAGGGTGAGGCATCCAAAAGCTTGAGCATTTTTCTGTTTACAGCTTCTTGAGTTTTTGTAAGTGTGTTGACCCAACTGTTTTTTTGATTTAGTAGCAATAAAGAAATCACTAATGGTAAACAGCCTTTTTGTTTTAGTTCTTTCTCACAGGGAGGAATTTGAGAATCTGGAAGAATTTACAAGAAGGTGGCATTCGAGAGCTAAGTTATGAAAGAGAAGTGGGAAAGATTTAAAAAAGAATAACTTCATAGAAAGACTAGATCTTAGTGGGAAGGATCTGATGTAAAGGAGAGCTAGGAGTGAAAGACATGAAAGTTGAATACTTGTCACACAACCTGCTTAGTTTGTCCAACTCGAGACCAAAATAGAGCAGCATGTGTTGCACAGCAAAACTTGTAAGACACCGAAAAAGTCTTTAATAACAACATAGGCCTCAATAAGTGAGTTGTAGCATTTGATGGGACTTATTTAGAGTGATGTTAATGAGTAATTTTTAGGAATATGCACAGAAGACAGAATGAGTTTAAATTTTGATATGAAAATTCAGTTATACAAAAATGCCATGGTAATATATTTACATGAAATAACAAGAAAATTACAATATCTGTATTTCTGGAAAGGAAAATGGCAGCAATCTATTTTTGTTGTTTAAAACTGTTCAATGCCCTCTCCATTGCCATGAAGAAGCAGCTCAAATTTATTGTCTCACAAGCCCCTTCATAATCTGGTCTCCTTGACCCTCCAGCTTCATTTCTCATTGCTTCTACAACCCTCCTTCAACTCATTCTCTATTTCAGTTATGATGAGCTGCTTCTAGTTCCTCAAATGCATCATGCGTGCTCTCTTGCCTTTTCACATTCTGTCTTTTCCACCCAGAATACATTTCATATTACCTTTCCCCTTTGTATAATAATCTTTTTCTTTGCTCAGATCTCGTGGCAGTGATCATGGCCCTATTTTAAGACTTCCCTGATGCCTGCTTCCCCTTATTCAGGTATCATTCCTATCTTCCCATAGCTCCTACTTCCTCATGGTAGCACTCAACATATTATACTGTAAATGCATGTTTACTTACCTGTATCCCCAACTAGATAGTAAGCTATAGGAAATGGGACCATGTTGAAATTATTGACAATTTATTTAATCAATATATATTTATTGAGCATCTGCTAATTTGCCAAACACTTTCCTAGGACCTGGCAATACAGCAGAACAAGGTCACAGCCTTTCTTGTGCTTGTATTCTGGAAGAATAAGTAAATTGATGCAGAAATTAAATGAATGGACAAAGTTCTATAGGTACAAGATATATCAAAGATGAATCAGCAAAAGCTTATTACTCAAGCCCTTAAAATGCGTCCCGACATCCTCAAGGTGCTATGTATGACAATTCGAATTTTTTTTTTTAAAGACAATGTGTGATCATAAGTAGCTTCCAATGTAGTTGGTTTAGGAAAATACTAAAGACAGGTACATCATATGTTCCTCTAATCACAATTTCAATAAAATTTATAAATGAAAGAGTCATGGTTGACTGACAGATTGGGAAGGGTGTATATTTATGGAGAAATTTAAACTTGAGTCAAACTATGGAAGATAACTAGCATTCTGCTTTACAGAGAGAGAGAAAGGATGTTTTCACAAGAAAAATAGCTGCAGCAAAGCCACAGGGAGCTGAAAGTGAGTATGACTTCAGACAGGAAAAGACTGTTCCAATCTGACATCTCAGAAGCAAAGATGGGGGGCAGGAAGCTTCATTTTTGTGCAGTTCTCTAATTTGATTTGTTTATTCATTCAGTAAACATTGAGGATCACTCTATCCATTCACAGTGTAGTTACTGAGGGATGGGATACCAAGGTGAACAAACACGGGAATGAACCCAGCCCTTGTGGAACTTCCTACACCATGTGATTGGTGGAGAGGGACTTCTGTCATCATACCAGAAAGGAGTCTAATCATGAAGGGGTTTCTGGAACCTGGTATCCTTATTCCTCCTCTAATATTTTCTCAGTAAACTTGGGAGTCCATAAGCCATTCAAGCCATTCATGCTTTACGTTATCAAGACTTCATCCTGACCTTATTATTTCATAAAGGATCATATAGCACATTTGGTTTTACTTCATGCAAGTACAAATTTCCAGTCTCAAAGTTATTTTTAAGATTGAGACAAGGGGAAAAATATCTCTTTTAATCTGAGAAGCATTTTGTTCAGATGGTGAGTTCTATCACTCAGTTTGTCTTTTTGACTGATCCTGCGAAGGCACAGTAAGACTGAGTGCTGAAATACTCCAGGTCCAATTCTGAGTCCAGAGTCACAACGCTGAAAGTGGATCTTTTCTTAAACAGTGCTTTTAATAACCAAAAACTTGCAGTGCGCCAAAACAGGCATTCTGTTAGAAAGGAGTTTGCATAAGTCGAAATTAAGCCTATTTCATTACTAATTCAATGAATTCATAAACTATAGGAATAATTTTACCCTTATTTTAATTTGAATCAGAAAATGTTTTCAGATGTGTTTGATTAATTAATGATGCCTCTAGTGTAAGAGGATGATAAAGCTGAATGTATTCTCTGAGGGAATGCTCACAGCTTTTCTGTGGAGTTTGAAGCATCCAAAGCACCTGTTTGTATTCTTATAAATTTCCATCTTGCTTCAGGAATGTTCATTGCATCACCAGGAAGTTACTTTTAAAATGCAAACATGGTAATGCTAAACATGAAAAGATACAATTACTGAATTTTAAACATTGATTTTAGTAGTAGAAGGGAGGTAGATAGCTTCTTGTCTTATCTACATGAAGAACTAAATTTTAACCAAGTTTATATATCTCTATCATAAAGCAGATTCCAATGCCACAGAATCCAAGTCTAAGAAATGTGTTATTGACGCAATGTTTAAGTCATTTCACTAGATTTTTTAAAAAATACTGGACAGCTGAGTACACTGAGAAGACTCTAAGTCACCTCCCTTTATCTCTTACAAGATCTCTCTCCAGGCTACATATTCACAGTTGAGATAAGGAGAAGCAATGCCCCGAATACAAGCGATTAGATGTATGATTTTCTTTTCACATGTTTCAGTAGGGAGCAATTGTGTTGCCAGTAAGAAGCAATGGTGCTTAAAATCAATTATCAGGACAAAAAATCCTTCCAGCTGGCTGAGATGTCCAGAAAAGTTGTTTCTTAGTGAACTTAGCTCATGTCAAGCATCTCTTTGCTTAACTAGGGAGCAGGTTGACGCCCTAAGGACTAGAATGCAAGGTCTCCTGTTGAAGCAGTTAGTCATTATTGATTGATTATATGTACTTGTTGTGTATAGTAATGTTTTGAGTGTGTGTTTGTGTGGACATGTGTTAGAAAAAAGAGAGAATGGGAGAGAGAAGATAGGAGAGAAGAAAGAGAAGACAACGAAGGAAGAAATATTACACAAAATATTGTCAGCATTGCAGGAGCTCAGGTGGCATATTCTAACCATATAGGGTCCATAGTGGCTTAAAAACTGCAGAATGGTTTTCCTACACTTTCTCATAATCAATACAGAACTCCCACTTCCCCTGCTGTCTTGGACCATCTACTTCTCCTCATTCAGCATCTATTGAGCTGCTTTACCATATTCCTTTTGCCTTCCTCCCTCCACATGCCCAGGAGTATCTTCTCCTCTTATGCTAAATTGACTGTATAAGTTGTCAGTCATTGTAATACTCTTGTTGAAGATTAACTTCCTGGTTCCGATGATGGAAGTGAGAACTGGTTATATTCTTTCTAAGAATATGGGTCTTTTCTCAGGAAATGTAACCCATAAAAAGAGAAGAAATGTTATCCTGAATGTTACCAACCATCTTCTCTAGACTCAGTATGTAGAAAAGGAGCTAATTCATACCTACATCTAAGAGTATAGGTTTTCCTGAGGTTGCACTGATACCACAAGAAGGTTAGTGGACATTATTCCAGTCCCTGTGTGTCTCTGAGAAGTGCTATATCTTTCTCCTCCAGGGAGATAAGGAACAAAATTCTTCCAGCAGGTACCAGAAGGTATAACTGCAAGAACAGAGACTGGAATGTGTGTCCTGTCACTTCAGCTGCCATGGATTCTTCCCCGTATAGGGCTACCTGATCATAATCCAAATTTTTGCAAGAACAACCAGGCATCAGCTAGGCTTTCAATTCTTTACAAGCATCTTGGAAGAAGTCAAATCTTCTTTATTTCTGACATTGCATTATCTCTGTATTATAAAGATGCTGGATCATTTTTCTTCAAATATAAGTTTTGACAGATTTTATTTCATTTAGGTCACAGTCTTCTGACCAAAGGAAGAAAAGAATATTATCCATATAGTTACTGCATAAGAGGCTCTTAAAAAAGGATTGTCTTAGGGACCCTTAATCAGCTGGTCATTTGTGTCTCTGGACTTCCCCTCCAGATACAGCTATAGATGCTGAGAATGGAAGAAAAGAATGGGAAGAACCCACAATATAGGATGGTTACCTGTTATGTGAAAGAAAACCAGATGTTGAATATAGCCAAGATTAGCCTCCAACTAACGTATTCCTGTATCCTATTATGAAAAAGTGGCCCCCTTCACAGCTCTAGCATAGGTAAATGGAAGGAAGGGAGATGAAATTCACCCTGTTATATATACATTTCCTCATCTCACCTTCATAACAGCTATATGAGGTAGTTATTATCATCCTCATTTTGTAGACGAAGAAACTGAGAGTTAGAGAGTTTAATGGGTTTGCCATTGGTCACATAGCTAATAAATAGCAGAACCATGTTTTGAAGCTGGGTCCTCTCCCTCTAAAACCAGTGCTCTTCACCACAGAAATACTGGCCTTTTAGACCAGAAAGGTGACCTTATTTTCATTAATGTCTTGTTCATCCAATGAGCAATCTTTTCTTGTTGTCTAATATGTGCCAGTCAATATAACAATTTGGAAATACAACAATTATGAAACTCAAAAGGTCTCGGGGCATAAGGAACTCCTCTGGAACTTCAGAAACTCAACAAAAGATCTTCAAAAAAGAAATGCTTGCTGCACTCAGGCACCCTGGAAGACAGAGTCCTTGAACCCTGCAGGAGACTCCAGTGTCCTGCTCACTTAATCATTATGTCCCAGATTAGACTAAAGATCATATGCTAGAAAAATGAGTTTGTATATAAGTTCACTTTCCCCCAGACTTAAAGCTTATACACTGCTAAAAGCTGATGTCTGTACCAAAGTCAGAACAAGGGCTATTTGGGGAATTCAGGGTTATGCAGATGGAGACTCTCACCGCTGCTTCCCAGCCCTGTCACCTGGCATCTGAGTCCCATAAGCAACAAGTCTAGGAAAGATAAATTGAAGAGGGATGTTTCTGTTCTCCACGTCCAGGTGTGGAACAGCTGGTAAATGCCAGGGGACCCCAAAGCTGTAAGCAATAAATTCTGCTGAAACTCTGGCCGCTTCACATCACTCCGGATTTCTCACATTAATAATCACTGCCCTGAGCAAAATGGAAGCTCAGGTGTGTTCTGTTGCTTTGCTTTCCAACATATCCACACAGTCACCTGGTTTGGATTCACAGTGGGGTCTTGAAAAATGACAGGCAGAAAGCTATGATTTATACAGGGAATGGGTAATTAAGGCATAGTGCCTGGAAGGATAGCCTTAGTTGAAGTTATTTCACAATCTTCGTTAGAAGCCACAAAGTCCAAAGAGTCATTGTATGAATATCTTAAGTATGCATATATGTACACAGATGCACACAGACACATAGAGCTAAATGTTTGCTTGTCAATTGAGCTTTTTAGGTTACTGGCATTAACTCAGGATATTGTGAGGTTGTGAGCTATAACATTAGGTTACATTTTTCTTTTAAAAATTGTATAGGCAAAAATAAAGGGAAAGAAAAAATAGCAATTTATGGAACAAAATAATTTGGCAGTTTTACTGCACTGAAAATTAAGCTGGTTTAATATGTAATTAATTTAAAATATATATATTGATTAACTTCAAGTGTCTCCTCTATGAAAAATTCTTTTGCCGCATTTTGATCTTAGTCATATGCATCTCTGCACATAAATATAGGGACATAGATGCAATCTATGGAGTGTAGATTTTTTTTATTTTGGGGGGTTACAGCTGAGAGTTTATGTACTCAAAAAAATACTCTTCTGATTTTTCCACTGTGTTAATTTGTGATTAGCTAACATGTAGCCAGAGTATTCAAGTGATGATGGGACTAAGCAAATTTTTTATACTTTCCTCATTTTATTTTTCTCATTTTATGTATTCAGGAGAAAAGAGAAGCACATTGAAGCAATGATTTTTTAAAGTTAATTATAAATATAAATGACACTGGATTTCAATGAATTGTATGTGCTCTGAATGCATAGCTCATAAATAAAAGACAGGTCAGAGGAAATCAAGACCCAATCAATTTTCATGGCCATGAACTCTGATCACTGTACTTAAAATTTTCAAACCTATACCGAGAGATTAATAATAATGCTAACAACTACCACTTGTTGAGCAATTACTATTTTGTAAGCACTGTGCTAACATTTAATGTTCATCACACTGTAGTGTCAGTTTATCCAAATGGAACTGGAGGCTCAGATACTTAAGTAACCTACCTAGGATTCAAATATTAGTATGTAATGAAACCAAGGTTTGAGCTTAGGTGATATGACTTCAAACTTCATGCTTGTAGTTTCTATGCCACTTTGCCTCCTAAAAAGTCAAGGGAGAGTAAAGCCTCCAGATGATTAAGAACACATGTGAACATATCAGCATCTTTTCTCTGTCATGCTATTTTTGGCAGTTGAAATCTTGCTCCTCCTTGGAGCCCTGTCCTTCATGGCTTAATTAAAGGTTTGGGAATCTTATGGATATGAATTAAAATCCAGATTGGACTTCTACATTACGTGACCTGAAATAGATTGCTTACCCTCTCTGAATCTGTTTTCTTCCCTAGAAAAACTGGTAATGATCATTCCTACCTTACAGGAATGTCATGAATAATAAATACATTGGTTTATGCAGTGTTCTCTTCATGACAGGCACATAGTAGGTCTTTAATAAATGCAGTTTCTGTCTGCCACTTATGCCGTAAAGACTACTCTATTATCCAGAACTGGAACTATTTTCTTACTTCATTGTCTCACAGGTCATTGTTTTATACTCCCTTACAAGGCTACTGTGGTTACTTGGTGTTCCATTTCCCCAACTAACTTGTAAATTACCTGATGTGAAGACTGACTTTTATAACCAATCATATTTGCATACACATTCAATAATGTGTACTTTACTAACTTATAAAGTACCCGATGTCAAGATTGACCTGATATAACCAATCATATTTGCATATGCATTCCAGAATTCATTAAAATTCTGGCACAGAAGTTCAGTGAAGGTGGGAAGAGACAATGTGAACAATTCCTTGAGTATTTTAAAACTTCAATTAGTCAAAATTAGCAGATCCCTATGAAAACTAGAAGCTGAATATAAAGAATTAGAATTTGAAGAAATATACGTAAGATTAGAAATGTTCCATAATCATCCTTGACTCTAATTGGAGATATTGTAGGTGACTTTGCCATGAAAATAACACCACTTGAAACAACGGTGAACTACTGAAATGAATGAACTAATTAGGTTATTGGGCCATCACAATGATCTGTGCACATTGCAAAGCTATCCAACTGGCTGCATGACTGATATTAATATTAAACTACATTGTGACTTGAAACATTGCAAAGGCCACTAACTGACATCACCCCAAATTATTGGTTTTAAGATGGAATAAATGAAGATATGTAGATAAATTTTCATGGATACAAGAACATATAATAATTATTTTTCCTGATAAAATATTCTCAAAATCAATTTGCCAGTTGAAATCTTGCTCCTCCTTGGAACCCTGCCCTTCACAGCTTTTTAAAGCATTTGGCAAATTGTATTCTTTATCATGTAAGTAATCAGGGAATCAACAAAAGGTAAAACATTAAAAGAAATCTGAGGACTCTATTTTCGAAGTAACAGTAAGATTAAAAAGGGAAAGTATTCCTGGTTCTTAAAGTCAGAAATTTACAAGAAAGTATAAAATTGTACTATTTTACTAATGCAAAAACTGTTTTATGGAACATGGTTGAACTAAAGGAATTCAGTCTCCTTTCAGTTGTGCCTAAGAAAAAATAAACCAAATAATTAAATGGGAAATTAACAAAAACTTAAAAAGCTTGACCTGAAAAAGCTTATTGAAAAAAATATTGATATATCAAGGGCCATATTGCAGGAATAGCTGTAAGAATAGCATAATAACTTATTTAATCGTTAGAAATTAGAACCCTACAAAATATCCAGGTGACCTGACAAAGCATAGTAAGTGATCTTTAATAGAACCCTTCTTTCATTTATTCATGCATGCATTTATTTATTTATTATGTTCATTTATCGATTTATGCACACATTTGGGTTAGCATTCATTGAGCACATGCACATCTTGTGCTAGATGCTGGAGATAAAATATTCAAACCAGGTCACTGCCCTTAAGGTAGATTACAATTTAGTGGGGGTTCCAGGCATATAACCAACTAATTATAATACACAATTACTGTTGCTTTAATTTGGAGATGAATAACTCTGCCTAAGGCCATCAGGAAAAGCTTCTCAAAGAATTGACATCTTATCTAAGCCCTGATAAGTAAGGTGATGGGAGAGAGGGTGTTTACCAGATGGAGTAGATTAGAAGGAAGGCTATCTCAGGCAGAGTATAAAATAGCACGAAGTATTTGGGAAACAACAGCTTGGCTGTATTATAGGCATTAGAATAGGAATGACAGGAAAGAAAGTTAGGTTAGCTTGGGAATGGTCTTTAAGGGTCTTGGTGTTAGTCTAAGAATGTGGTTGGGCTTTACTCTTTAAGCAATATAGCTTAGTAATTTTTAAAAATAAAAAATGTTACTAGAAGATCTTTGTTTAAAAACAATTCTTGCTGAAGTGTGCAGATTGAATTGCACTTGGAAAAGACTGGAGAAAGAGAAAATTACTAAATCCAGTAATAAGATAAAAGACATATTTATGAACCTAATCTGTATGCAGTGAAATAATTATTTAATTAAGTTCTTTCTTGACTCCTTGACTGGTTTCAGTGAACCAGATATCATTTGAGAGCTTAAAATTATTTGATCAAAAGTTAAAATTAATTTATAAAATGTAATTAATTAAAGCTGATGAAAACAGCTAAAAGAAAAACACCTTAGACAAAAATATATTGGACTGAGTTTTGTTAAACTATAAGTCATCATTAAAGATAGTCATGTGGTAAGTGATGAGATGGTACATAATAACAAAATGTTTCATTTTAGTAGGAAAAAATTGCTCAAAGTAATATATTATTATTGACTCTTAGCAGACTTTAATTATTTTTAAAATTTAAATTTTTTATTTGGAATATTTATGTAAATCCAGACAGAAAAAATATACATAAAATAAAAATTACTGTATATAAAGAGAGTAAGTTCAAAGAAAGACACAGAACATTAAGGTTGCTGTCCTTTGGAGACACTTTAGTGGGAAAAATGTCTGTGAATTACATTAACCTAAGAAAAATGCTCAATCTCTGAATATTAGTGATACGGTAGTATCTGATTGAAGAGAGTCAATCAATTGGCTAAGCTAAATCAATCAGCTTCTCTAGACTAGGAATTTAAAATTGTTATACAGGGACACTAGTGGGTTGATCAGAAGTGCGGAAGCTGTAAAAGCAAGTAAAGGGATGGAGTTGTCCTTTGTATCCCAAATAGATGACAAAGAAGAGAAAGTCAGTTTAGAGAGGAAGTGAAAGTAGATATTCAGAAAAGAAAAAGAGGTAAGAGAGCATGGGACACTGAAAGGGGAAAAATAAAAGAGCTGTATACGGGGTCCAATGTCCTCAGTGCCCTAGATTCTATGAGATTCCCATGTATCTTTCCAATATATTTTCAATTATTTTCTACATTCAATTATTTTTCTAGTGAGTTTATTTTTGAAGTCAGATAACCCCTAACCACTACATACATGTTTCCTGCATCAACAACAACAAAATTGTATCCGTGGACAGCAAACTATTTTGAAGCTAAATATACCAACACTTTATTAGGTTGGTGCAAAAGCAATTGCAGCTTTGGCCAATAACTTTCAAATAATATCTATTTTTTTAATGGATGCATTATGTTTTTATGGCATCTTATAGCACTCCAGAGGCATTTTCTTCAAGCATCTTCTAGAAACTCAGCCTGGTGTCAAATCACATTCTGCCCTGAGTAGGAAGGCTGTTGAGCATCTGGATCTAATCAGGGCTTATTTTTACAGAGCAATAGTGCCTGCTCTTAGTAAACCCCACTTTCCTTGTCTAATGGTGCAACCTATGCAGATCTATGCCCCGACTCTTAGGGGTTAACACCTTTAGAGGTGAGGAGGACAAAAATGAAAAGTAAATATGCAAATGGACTTTTACTGATACCAATAGTGAGAAATAAAATTATCATGCACTCAGGTGCAGGAGTCATCAAAAACTATTTTTTCTGCTTTTGGGAAAGATTTCAGAGCACCTTTATCATTCTGGCCTAATTATGGGCAGTGTCTCAGAAAAGGTATCAGTGACTTCTCCATTTAACTCACCAGATCATGAGTGACACTTTAAAAATCCAAGATATTTGACTGTTTCTTTTTCAACTGAGAAGCTTAATATAGTAAAAGTTTGACTCATTATTTTGTAACCAAGGAAGGATTGATCCCATGGAAGCTTTTACTAAATCTATGGTAAACCAGGTTGACAAGTTTCACCAGTTTTTCTAGTCAATTGTGGATAGCCACCAGAGTTCTGGAATTAATTGGGTCCAAGTTTTGAAAATAACTCTATATAAATTCTTTAGGTGGGGAAGATCCCTGGAAAATCTTAACCTGGCTTGTCTAACGTTAAACCCTGGATGATAATTAATTCTTTTGCACATATTTATGTTATTTTTGCCTTCCAAGCAACATATGAGTCTAAACAGAGGGATAGATATATTATGGCTACACAAGGGACATTCAAGAATAATTGGTAGGGTAGTACCTCCCACAAGAATATAAGAATGACTGCATGCATTTTCGTAACTCCTATGCTTAGAAAAAAATTTCCTGGCACAAAGTAGATTCTCTGTAACTACAGTTGACTCTTAAAACAGGTTGGAACTGAGAAGGTCCACTTAGGTACAGATTTTTTTCAATAAAAGTTGCAAAAAGTATGCCGGCGTCTTCTGCCTCCCCTTCTATTTCCTCTATCTTTTCCTCCTCTGTCATCCCTAAGACAGCAAGTCCAACACCTCTTTTTCTTCCTCCTCCTCAGCCTATTTAAAGTGAAGATGATAAAGTTTTTTATGATTATCCACTTCCAATTTAATGAATACTGCATATATTTTCCTTATGATTTCATTATTAACATTTTCTTTTCTCTAGCTTACTTTATTGTAAGAATACAGTATATAATACATATACAATAATGTGTTAACTGACTATGTTATCATTAAGACTCCCAGTCAATGGTGGCTATTAGTAGTTAAGCTTTTAGGGAGTCAAAAGTTATACAGAAATTTTTAACTGCATAGGGGTCAGTGTTTTAATTCTTGAGTTGCTCAATGGTCAACTGTATTTGCTAAGTGAATGATTGAATAAGTTAGTGAATACACAAATAAATGAACTAATGTGTAAGTTACATAAAAGCAGAAACTGTCATGTTCATTACTGTAGCCTCAAGTCTAGCACTTTTTAGTATCATTTTTCTAGCACTTAGTAAGCCTAGTACTAGGAGTGAATGAATGAAGGAGTAAAAAAAGCCTTAGGCTCTTAAAGGCAGGGCACTACATTTGTCACCTGTAGTTATAGACTCACTGTAGCTAATTAAATAAGTGGAAGGTTTAACAACTACCCACAAAAACTTAAAAATCTCCCTGTAACCCACTCTGTGATATAAAGCTGCAGCTAATAACTTCCCACCTAGCGGTGAGCCTGTAACAGAAGAATTGCCCTCAACAATTCTAAACAAAACAAACCACCTCCTGCATGTAATTGCAGGGAGGAGATAGAGAAGCCAGAAATAAACCAAATATGGGTGATAAAGAACTGTCTTCTTCAATCAGTTCTAACAGAGATTTGTATTTACTGCTTGTTATAAAAACTTTATTACCCTTTTTACAACTCTAGCTGTCCAGTGTTTGATTTAACCCAAAAACATGCTAGTAATTTGCTCTTTGGTATGTACGTATTTTTCAAAATCTAGAACTAATGGACCTGGCTTTGCTGTTCTGCTTTTCTTACATGAATCAGAATGAAAAGTGCAGGTCACACACAAGGTACTGAGGAAGGGCCTCTGTCAGGTAAGAAAGTGTGCTGTTAGATTAATTTTAGACAACTTGCCCTAGGAAACTTATCTAAGTTAAATATAAAGTGTATTGCAATTTTCTGTATGCAAGATTACCATTAGCTACAGTAGTGATATAAAATATGCTACCTATTTAAATAAAAATTGGAGGGATCCTATACATGTTGATTTTGCTGCATGATTGGAAACATGTGCATTAGTGAGTCTCACAATAAAAAATTCCACCTATCCTTCCTATTCTCTAGTCCATCATTTATATCATGTATCTCCCTGAAGCCTGAATCCTTTGGAGATTTCACATTGGCATTGATGTAAAAATGATATTAAGGCATATGTTTTATTAGGTGCTACTGCATGTTTGTATCCCCAGATGAGGACTAGATTTAGTATCACTCTAGAGAAACATTAATTATTTATAATTATAGAATTTGTTTCACTCTGAGAGAAGCAATTAGAACATTTACGTGTAATAGAAAAATAAGCAATATATAGTGAGCTCTATCGTGGGCTTCTTTCCCCAATTTTATCTCAAACTGAGAAGATTCTAACAAAAACTTTCCTATTCTAAAAAATGTCTCTTAGCCCAATGTGATTAAATTAGCTGTGTACCCTGTGAATGTGCTGCTGCTAGAGAAGCCCTTTGGGGTCTGGGGAAGAGACTAATGGGAAACTATAAAGCTCTTGGAATAAACAGGAGTGTAAATCATTCATGGGTTCAGTCAGTTCTAACCCCAAGAATGTACGGGCTTGGAAAAGGATTATCCAAACAATATATCTTTTCCAGGCCGCTCTTCAGAGAAAACAGCTGGCTTGGATTAAAAGAAATGATTTCAAAAGGAACTAAATAGAAATGTTTTGAGCACCTTTCCAGATTCCAGTTAGAGAGGAAAGGGGAATGCATTTCACCATGTCCCTTTATGTCTTCCCCTTTTGCTTTCCTGAAGGAAAGGGGATAGGAAAAATATTACTTAGGTTTCTTTAGCTATTGAATTACAGGTTTTTAGTGCAATAATATATGACAGATTCACAACACCCCACTGAAAGATAAAGCTACACTTCTCTTATCCAACTCTTCTGAAATCACAGTCTCCATAGAAAAGGAACACAAAACAAGTAATTTGATAAGATTGTGCCAAAACACCAATTTTGTGCCTATGTAGTCTTCATTTATTTATTCCATATTGAATCCATCTGGGACAGTATTGCACCAAATAACAAGCTTTTTCTAAGCCCTGGGTTGGTGCCCCTTATGGAATGAATAGCTAGGAGCGCCAACCAGCAAATGGAGTTAGTAAACTATGGGTATATGAAGTTTGAAACCCAGGCAAGAGTAGAGGAGGTGAAAGGTGATACAGCAAAAACACCTGTTTTAACAGGCTGGAAAATTTTATAACAACCCACGAGGCTCAATTCCTCCACACCTTCAGAAACTTTGAGGCAATACCACAGAGTTCATTGTGTCTAAAATGTAAGAATATTATTTTTAGGTGACTTTTCAAAAGCAGGGGTAATACTATCTCCTTGTATTCCTGAAACTGAGAAGATACGGAATTTCACAATCTGGACTCTATGTAGCTGTAGTGTCTTTTTCAGGTTCACTTTTCAGGCATTCAATGCCACGTTGTTAATAGCACTTCCTCTCTTCTGCTTTCAATTAACATGAGTTACTGGACTGATGTTCCTGTAAAGAGGCACCTTGTTAAATTCAGTATAGCTGCAATTGTAGCTCTTTGTAAATCTTCAAATAGGTGTACTAAGGTTGTCTGGTGATAATCTGAGATGTTTTGAAAAAATTTTAGCTTCCTGCTATATCTGAGACTATTTAATCAGTTTAACAGAGACTCCAGTGAATAAATTTTAAAGGGTTTAGGCCATTTCCTATGTCCATGGCAGTCAAGGACACATCCCAGTTTTGTTGCTCTGCACCTAACAAAAAGAGCTTTGGGATTTGAGATTTAAGCCCTGGATTTACAATGCACTGATGTTTGTTATACCTATTAATGACAAAGCTGTGTGATTTAACATACAATGGTAAGACATTTAATTTTATGAACACAGTTGAAATTTTGCTTCCAAAAATAACATGACAGGTGGGTTCTTGCCTGAGAGCTAAGGAAACCTGAGAACTGTGTCAAGATAATTGTTCTCCTCTGAATTAGCAGATATCTTTCAGCTGTTTTCAGTTCTCCTTATCTCTAACAACCCAGCAGCAGAAACCAAAACTGTTTAATCCATCAAATTGCTCATCAAAAACAAACACCAGGAAAAAGAAAAAAAGACAGTGTGTATGCTGTGTGTCTTTGCTTAAAAAAAAAATAAAAATAAAAAAATCCTAGTTAAAGCTCATATCTACCTAGAAAACAGATTCCCCCTTTGATAAACATACCTAAATTCCAGGGAAGCTTGATCCATACTCAGCAGTCAATAATTATTAAATAGTTATTTCTTAACCAGTGGTGCACATCAAAATTATTCATTGAACTTTTAAAACCACCTCTTCCCTAATATTCCCAGTCCTAAAGTTGTGGCCTCAGTTTCTAATTGTTGTTAACATATCCACAGGCGATTCTCATATGTCCTACTATTCATTTATTTATACTGACGTTCCATATACAGCAATTGTGACTTTTCAGCTATTTGTACATCTTGTCATTACTCTTAAATTAGATCTAATTCTGTTCAGTGTTAAGTGCCACCGAGACATAACTCAGCCAAGGATAGGCCAGCCAAAATGTTTGAATTTAAATCTCAGGGTCAGGCAAATCCATCAAGATAAATGCCAACAAACGGTTCAAAAATATCAGGGCAGAGAACTTGGTAGAATCCACAAGCAGACTCTAAAAGAAGTCGCAGAGCAAAATCAGCACCAAGGACAGCACCACGTGCCCCAGAGATCCTTAACTTCCATGGGGCTTCACAGGTCATTCAAAATTACTACCACGCCTGGCTCTTGTACACTTCTGCAGTTCTTTGATGGTGCTGAAGCAGAAGTGTTTATCATGTGGAGCTTTTTAAACCAATTGACATGTCCTACTTCCGATCCTCTAATTCAGAAGCTCTGGGGCAGATACGAGGACAAATACACACACACACACACACACACACACACACACACGTATATAACATATATATGTTAAATATATATACATATATGTGTGTGTGTATATATATATTTAACAGATGTGCACCACTGATTAAGAAGAACTTGATTCTGTGATTCTAAAACTTGAACATGCATTATAATCACCTGCAGAACTTATTAAACTTGGATTGCTGTTGCCGGGCCCCACAGTTTCTGATTCAGAGGCTCTGGGATGAGGCCTAAAAATACATGTCTAATAAGTTCTATACTGCTTGTTTGAGGAACACACTTTGAGAACCACTGAATAAAATTATAATGGTATGTCACAGCAGTCCCAGCTCCAAATGAAATAATCTGCCTCATTTACCATGGAGATCTCTGTGAGGGATCCAAATGTAAAATTATATTATCATAGTAACTTTGTTATACCTCTGGAAAACCTCTGGTGTCCTCTGAGGCTTCAAATTTGTTATCATTTAATTACTGACCATGATGATACTGCCAGCTTCAGAACAGGTACAGAATGGGACAGAACAACCCAACAATATTCTGGTAGTAAGAATCAATGAGGTTTGTCATAAAAGATTTTCCTTTATTATCCTGATATTACTTGCTCTTTACTGCTTTTCTATTTCTTTCTTTTCATTCTCTTCCCTAAGCATTCCTTTTAGCACTACCCCATTCTTATGGGTTGAGTTTTGCCACCACCCACTGACACCCAAAATGTGTTGGAGTCTTAACCCCTAATAAGAAACATTTGACCATAGTTGAAAATAGAGTCTTTACAGAGGTAATCAAGTTAAAATAGGTCATTATGATGGACTCTGATCATTATAAAAGGGAAATTTGGGCACAGAGATAGACCTGTACAGAAGGAAGATGATGTAAAGATACACAAAGATATCCATGTAACTGGAGTGTTGTCTCTACAAGTCAAGGAATGCCAAAGATTGCTGGAAAATACCAGAAGCTAGAAGAAAGAGAGAAAGATTCTCCCCTAGGGGTATTAGAAAGAGGATACCCTTAACAACACCTTAATTTCAGACTTCTAACTTCCAGATCTATGAGACAATAAATCTCCCTTATTTTAAGCCACCTAGTTTTTTTGCTACTTTGTTATGGCAGCTATAAGAAACAAATATACCTATCATAAGCTAAATCAGTGAACCCATAAGTATTTATGTACTGTTTCATATTTTAGAAAGCACTCATATTATCACAGTCAATATAAATAGCTGAGTGAGGGAGATTTTGGTAATATGCTTATTTTACAGATTAAGACACAGGCTCAGAAAAGGTGAATGAGTTGATAAACCTTATAATAAATAGGAGAGAATGGCATCAGCAATAGGGCTTATAGAAGCCCCTTGCCCTTATCTCCCTGACATAAACAGGCAAAGCAACAAATAAAAAACTATATCCAGAGTACACAAAAAGAGTAGCAGAAATCCTGTAGAGCATAAAAACCCAGGATTTCTGCATAAAGAAGGGAAGAAAACATCTGCCTTTGCGACCCTATCCCCCATTTGGACCAGCTTGAAATCTGGAGCAACTTCTCGCTGCAGGTAAAAGTAACGCAGCAGCCCCCATCACCACTTCGGTAACCTACAGTTGTTGCCACTGTGGACCCCTGGAGTTCTCACAGGTGCTACACTCAGCTGAAGAAGTTGACTGGAGTTCATACATCTGTACTTCCTAGAGAGAAGAATCCAGCATTGTACCTCACCCCCACCATGGCCTACTGTGCTGTGCTAGGTTGGAATTGGAAAAACCACTGGCACGTATCCTCCCCTGAGGGCAAGTAGCCATTGCATCTTTCCATCCCTGAGGCTCTGTCACAACTGCATCACCCCTCATGTTGGCTCACCATCCATGAATCAAACTGCAGTTAAACTCTATCTTGTTGGGCCAAACTTCTGTGCCACCCTCCTCCAAAACATGAGCTGATAGAGTAACAGATCCCAGCTTGTTGGCAATCTGCATCTACCCAGGCCTCAGCATGAACTTGTACTCAAAATCTCAGATGCCATAGTTGAGACCCTGATGCCAAGACCCTGACTCCACAGCACCTGTGTCATAGAACCCAGTGCTGTTGCAGATTCTTTTTTTTTTTTTTTTTTTTTTTTTTTTTTTTTTTTTTTTTTTTTTTTTAGACGGAGGCTTGCTCTATTGCCCAGGCTGGAGTGCAGTGGTGCGATCTCCACTCACTGCAAGCTCCACGTCCCAGGTTCACGCCATTCTCCTGCCTCAGCCTCCCGTGTAGCTGGGATTACAGGCGCCCGCCACCGCACCTGGCTAATTTTTGTATTTTTAGTAGAGACGGAGTTTCACCATGTTAGCCAGGGTGGTCTCGATCTCCTGACCTCGTGATCCACCCAGCTCGGCCTCCCAAAGTGCTGGGATTACAGACGTGAGCCACCACGCCCGGCCTGTTGCAGATTCTTGTAGCCTATGACAGATGCAATGAATGCAGAGGCTTCCTCTCAGCTAAGACTCCCCATTGTGGGAAAAGTGAGAACAAAAAGACCCCAAAAACCGTTGCCAGTGAGAATGCTAACAGCACAAGCTGCCACTGCCACTGCCATAAACTTCTGTAGCCAAGGGCAATGAATCACCCATAATCATTGCTGACACTGATCTCAGCTGAAGAAGCTGACATTGAGGCTATACCACTGCATCCACTTGGTATCAGAGTCATTGCATCGCTACCAACTGTTACCCTAAGACCCATATGAAGGTGAAAGTCTTTTTCTAAAATAAGATATACCGTAAAGTTGGGAAGACAAGACTGTTTAACCAGATCCATATACATTAACACAGTGACTGAAGAAACATGAGAATGCAGTACAAGGAAACATGACACAACCAAAGGAACACAATGATTTTCCGATAACTCACCCCAAAGAAATGGAAATTTATAAATGGCCTGAAAAGAAATTCAAAATACTAATTTTAAGGAAACTCCCTGAGATACAAAATAATAAACAATTCAATGAAACCAGAAAAATAATTTATGATGTGAGATGGATATACCATTTAAACTGATTTGATCTTTATAAATCATATGAATGTATTAAATGATCACATGTACCTTAAAAATATATATATAATGTATTGATAAAAACAATAAAATTAAAATAAAGAAACTAATGCATGATCTGAATGAGAAATTCAACAAAAAGATAGATATCATAACGAAGAACCAAACAAAAATCTTGAAGCTGAAGAATTCAATGAGTAAAATAAAAAATACATTTGAGATCTTCAACAGATTAGATTGAACAAAAGAAAGAATCTCTGAACTTGAATACAAGTCTTTTGAATTAACTCAGTCAAAGGGAAAAAATGAAAAAGAATACATAAAGTATATGGTACTTATGGGACACCACAAAGCAAATAAATATTTGTATTATGAGATTTTCAGAGACCCAAGAATTGAAGGCACATAAAGATTATTTGACAGAATAATTGCTGAAAATTTCCCCATATTCTTAGAAGAGATATGGACATTCAGATCCATGAAGCTTAAAGTTTCCCAAACAGGTTTAACCCAGTGAAGTCCTCACAAAGGGTACAGTATAATTTCAAAAGTCAAAGATGGAATTTTAAAGCAGCAAGAGAAAAGCATCAAGTGAAATACAAGGGAATCTCCATTAAACTAATACCAGATTTCAGAATACTCAATTACTGTAAGGGTGGTATGTAAATCTTTCCAAAATCTGGTATGAAGGTTAAAAATCAAAATGGATAACAATAACCCTAGCTACAATATTTAATTATGGAAAGCACAATACAAAAACATGTAAACGATGACAACAAAACTATAAATTGTGTGTGTGGAAGTAAAAGTCTAGAGTATCTGTATGCAACTGAAGCTAAGTTGTTATCAGATGAAAAATAGTCTGTCATAACCATAAGAATTTTAATGTAAGTCACATGGTAATCACAAAACAAAAATCTAGAGCAAATACACAAATGAAAAAGAGAAAAGAATAAAAACTGAATGTTACATAAAATCACCAAATCACAAAGGGAGACAAGAGAGGAAGATAAGAAGGAAGAATGTACAAAAAAAAAAAAAAAAAACAATTAACAAACTGGCAGGAATAATTTCTTACCAATCAAAAGTACCTTAAATATAAATAGACTAAACTCTTCCATCAAAAGACATGAAGTGGCTGAATGGATTTTTCAAAAATTACAATTATATACTGCCTACAAGTACATTCATTTAAACTGTAAGGACACACATAGGCTGAAAGGGAAGGTATGGAAGAAGACATTTCATAAAAATAGTAATCAAAAGAGGGCAGAAATGGCTTTACTTATATTAGATAAAATAGACTTTCAAAAACCGTTATGAAAAACAAATAATGTCATTATTTAATTATCAAGGGTCAGTTTAGCAAGAGTACATAACAATTATGAATACGCATGTAGCTAACATCAGGTCACCTAAATATACAAAACAAATATTAAAGAATTTGAAAGGATAGATAGACTGCAATACAATAATAATAGAATACATAAATATTTCACTTTTAATAATGAACAGATCAATTAGACATAAAATTAATAAGGAAACATTGAATTTGTACTACATTTTAGACCAAGTGGACATAAAAGACATATACAGAACATTCCACCTAACAGAAGCATAATAAACCTTCAAATGCACACAGAATATTTTCCAGGATAGATCATATGTTAGGCCACAAACTAAGTCTAAACAAATTGCAATGGTTTGAAACTAGAGATCAATAGGAGAAGATCTTTAATAATTCACAAATATGAGGTAATTAAACAACATGCTGCTGAACAACCAGTGGGCCAAAGAAGAAATAAAAAATAAATGAATTAAAATATTGAGACAAACAAAAATGGAAACACAACATACCAAAACCTATGGGATGAAATAAAAGCAGTTTTATGGGCGAACTTTATAGCAATAAGTGCCTACATTAAAACAGAAAAAAGAGGCCGGGTGCAGGTATGCCTGTAATCCCAGCACTTTGGGTGGCCCAGACAGGTGGATCACGAGGTCAGGAGTTCGAGACAAACCTGGCCAACATGGTGAAATCGCATCTCTACTAAGGATACAAAAAATTAGACGGGTGTGGTGGCACATGCCTGTAATCCCAGCTACTCAGGAGGCTGAGGCAGGACAATCACTTGAACTTGGGAGATGGAGGTTGCAGTGAGCTGAGATCATGCCATTGCACTCCAGCCTGGGTGACAGGGCGAGACTCCGTCTTGGGGAAAAAAAAAAAAAAAAAGAAAAAAAAATCCAAATAAATAGCCTAACATTACACTTCAATGCACTAGAAAAAAAGCACATATGGAATACTATGCAGCCATAAAAAAGGATGAGTTCATTTCCTTTGTAGGGACATGGATGCAGCTGGAAACCATCATTCTCAGCAAACTATCACAAGAACAGAAAACCAAACACCACATGTTCTCACTCATAGGTGGGAATTGAACAATGAGATCACTTGGACTCTGGAAGGGGAACATCACACACTGGGGCCTATTATGGGGAGGGGGGAATGGGGAGGGATGGCACTGGGAGTTATACCTGTTGTAAATGATGAGTTGATGGGTGCAGCACAACAACATGGCACAAGTATACATATGTAACAAACCTGCACGTTGTGCACATGTACCCTAGAACTTAAAGTATAATTTAAAAAAAAAGAAAATAAAAAAAAGGAAAAAAAGATGAATGAGCTAAAACTAAAGTTAGCGGAAGTAGGAAAATAATAAAGTCAATAACAGAAAGGCCATAGAAAAAAATTAATAAAACGAAGATTTAGTTATTTGTAAAAATAACCAAAATCAACAAACCCCAAGTTAGATTGACTAAAAAAAGAAAGAATATTCATAAATATAATCAGAAATGAACTAGAGACATTTCAACAGGTGCCTCATAAATAAAAGAGATCATAAGGAATTATTATGAACAATGATGTGCCAACAAATGTGATCAACTAAAGTAAATGGATAAATTTTAAAAATATATAACCTATCATGATTGAATTAGGAAAAAATAGAAAGCTTGTACCCAATAACAAATAGATTGGAGAAGTAATTCAAAACCTTCCAAAAACAACAAAAAAGCCATGGACCACATGACTTTACCGTTGAATTCTACCAAGCCATCGAAGAAAAATTATGACCAACACTTCTTAAACTCTTCCAAAAAATAGTGCTAGAGTGAATACTTGCAAATACATTTTAGGAGGCCAGCATGACTTTGATCCTTGAGCCTGATTAAAAAAAAAACACACACAGGTCAATATCTGTGTTTTGAGCTATCTCTATTTCTGAGCTATCTCTATCTCTGATAGACATTGATGCAAAAATCCTAAAAATATTAGCACACCAAATTCAACAATATATCAGAAAGATTATATGTCATGACTAAGTGGGATTTATCTCTGGCTTGCAAGGCTGGTTTAAAATACACAAATCAATCAATGTGCTGTATCCTAGTAACAGAATAAAAGATAAAAACCACATGATCATGTCAATTGATGTAGAAGAAACAATTGACAAACTTTAGTATCCTTTCTTGATAAAAAACCCTTAACAGTTTAGTTATAAATGAAAAGTTCCATAATATAATGAAGGGAAATTATAAAAAAAAAAAAAAAAATCCAGAGCTAACATTACAATCAATTGGAACAACTGAAAGCTTTTCCACTAAGATTCAGCTCAAGGTAAAGATGTCCACTATTGCCACTTCTACTCAACATAGTACTGGAAGTACTGGCCAAGCAATAAGACAAGAAAAAGAAATGAAAGGCATCCAAATTAAAAAAAAAAAAAAAAAAGGAAGTAAAATTTATCTCCATTTGTAGAAGATATAAATCTATATATAGAAAACACTGAAGATTTCACACATATACAAAAAAAATATGTTGGAAGTAATAAATTCTGTAAAGTCACAGGATATAAGATCAACATAGAAAGATCAGTAACATTTCTATACATAAATAATTACCTACCTGAAAAATAAATCAAGAAAACAATTTCATTTATGATAAGATCACAAAATTAAAATACTTAGGAGTAAATTTGACTAAGGAGGTGAAAGATTTGTATGCTAAAAACTATAAAATATTGATGAAATAAATCGAAGCCACAAATAAATTAGAAATACACTGTGTTTCCTCAAATAGCTGAAGCAATACTGATAAAAGTAAAGTTGGAGGCATAGCAATTCCTGATTTGAAATTATGTAACAAAGCTATAGTGATCAAAACAGTATGGTACCAAAATTAAAACCAAAAACATAGACCAATAAAACAAAATAGAGAGCCCAGAAGTAAATCTAAATATAGATAGTCAACAAATTTTAGACAAAAGCAGAAAGAAGGCACAATGGAGAAAAGACAGTCTTTTCAACCTGGATATCTACATGCAAAAAAATCAAATTGAACCTTTATTTTACACTCTGTCAGGGCAAAAACTCACTCAAATTCAAAGTGCAGTTTTTTGTTCTCACACAATAATTAACACAGAATACTTCTATGACAGAATGTGTTGGGAGTTCTCCCTGCAACAAGCAAGCATTAATTTTGCAACAGACACAAGTTGGGTGTCCTTCAGTTCAATTCCATTTTGATGCAATATACCTGGAGATAGCATCAGTTCCCACAGGGTGAAAGCTGAGTTCTACAAGACTATGTGCCACTTCCAATGCCAGTTGAAAGCCCCAGGTTGTTTTACCTGTGCTTGTGATCAACTGGCTATAAATTGGTAATTCTATTACTACCTTGTTGGGTTTAGTTAGAAACACAAAGACCAAATATATAACAATATTATAAATACTATACCAAAACAGTCAACTAAAAGTAGATAAAATGCCTAAATGTAAGATAAAACTCCTAGAAGGAAACATAGGTGAAAAGTTCTGGCCTTTACAATGATTTTTTTCACATTATACCAAAAGCTCAGGCTACAAAAGTAAACGCAAATAAATGAGGCTACATCAAACTAAACAACTTTTGCACAGCAAAGGAAACAACCAAGAGAAAAAAAAAAAAAACCTAAACGTAAAACTACCATTTGATCCAGCAATCCCACTACTGGGTATCTACTCAGAGGAAAAGAAGTCATTATTCAAAAAAGATACTTGCACATGCTTATGTATAGCAGCACAATTCACAATTGCAAAATCATGGAACCAACCATAAGGCCCATCAACCAAAAAGTGGATAAACTATTTATATATATATACACATACACACACACGAGATGATATATACATGATATATATGTATGATATATATGTATGATCATCGTACATATATGTCATATATGTACGTACATATATGACATATATGTATGATCATACATATATATGGTACATACATATATATGTATGATGATATATGTATGTATATATGATGATGTATATAACTATGATATATATATGATATATATATAACCATGATATATATATATTCCATATATATATGATGGAATATTATGCAGCCAAAAAAAGGAACAAATTAACACCATTTACAGTGACCTGGATGATATTGGAGACGATTATTCTAAGTGACGTAGTTCAGGAATGGAAAAACCAAACGTTGTTATGTTCTCACTGATATGTGGAAGCTAAGCTATGAGTGCACAAAGGCATAAGAATGATGCAATGGACTTTGGGGATGTGAGGGAAAGAGTGGGAGGGAGGCAAGGGATAGAAGACTACAAATAAGATGTAGTGTATACTGTTCAGGTGATGGGTACACCAAAATCTCACAAATGACCACTAAAGAACTTACTCATGTAACCAAATATCATCTGTACCCCAATAACCTATTGAAAAATTTAAAAATGACAAAAGAAAAAAAAATAAAAATCAACCTACAAACTGGGGGGAAATATTTGCAAACCACATATATAAGGTGTTAATATCCAAAATTTATAAAGAACAATTATAACTCAATAGCAAATAAACAAATAACCTGAGTTTTAAAATGGGCAACAGATGCAAACAGACATTTTTCTAAAGAAGACACAAAGATCACCACAGAAATAGATAAAAAGTGTTCAACATCACCAACCATTAAAAATGCAAATTAGAACTACTGTAAGATATCATCTCACACCCATTAGGATGGCTATTACTATCTAAAAATACAATAAATTACAAATGTTGGTAAGGGTGTGGAGAAAAGGGAACCTTTGTACAATTGTTGATGGAAAGTTAGATTGGTACAACCATTACAGAAAACAGTATGGAGGTTCCTAAAAAAAATAAAAATAGAACTACTGTAATGTGAGCCAACAATCCTTCTTCTGGGTATATACACTAAGATGAAATCTCTACTTTGTAAAGAGATCTGTATTCCCATGTTCATTCCAGCATTATTCGCAATAGCCAAGATAGAAAATTTAAGTGATTATCAACAGATGAATAAAGAACGTATGGTGTATACACAATGGAATATTATTCAGCCTTTAAAAAGAAGATTCGGCTATTTGCTACAACACAGACAGGCCTGGAGGACATTATACTAAGTGAAATAAAGCAGACACATGAAGAAGAATATTTTATGATCTCATTTACATGTGGAAATTTTAGAAAAATGCCTAATATACAGAGATAGACAATAAAAATATGGTCACTGGAGGGAAGAAATGGAGAGATGTAGATCAAAGGATACAAAGTAGTAGATATGTAGGATGAAAAAGTCTAGAGATGTAATGTACAATATAAGGACTATAGCTAACAATATTGTATTATATTTGAGACTTTTTAAAAGTAGATTTTAGCTGTTCTTGCCACAAAACGTGACTATGTGAGATGACAGATATGTTAATTTTCTTCACTGTAGTAACCATTTTACTATCTATATGTATCCCATAAAACTATGTCATAAACCTCAAATATGCACAATAAAATTCATTATAAAATAAGCAATAGTTGAGTGGTAGGAATAAGACCCAGAAGCCTGTGCTCGTTATCTTTTACCATCTTTTACTCCAATCAAAATGAGAGAACACTTACTTCTATGGTGCTAATGACTTCATAAAACATACATTTCAAATTCTTTAGTTTTGACTCAAAGCCATTAACAACAAAAATGAGCAAATGTCTACTGAAAGTGGTGTGGGGTTGCAGCCAGAGAAATGTGAGTTTATATCTCATCTTTGCTACTAATTATGTTTTTGGCCATAAACAGGCAACTTATCTGAGTCATAGTTTCTTCATTGTTAAAAGTAGAAACATGGGCCGGGCGTGGTGGCTCACGGCTGTAATCTCACCAGTTTTGGAGGCTGAGACAGGTGGATCACCAGGAGTTCGAGATCAGCCTGACCAATATGGTGAAACCCCATCTCTACTAAAAATACAAAAATTAGCTGGGTGTGGTGGTGCACACCTGTAGTCCCAGCTACTTGGGAGGCTGACACAGGAGAATCACTTGAAACTGAGAGGCAGAGGTTACAGTGAGATGAGATTGCACCACTGCACTCCATCTGGGGCAAAAAAGCAAGCAACACTCCATCTCAAAAAAAAAAAAAAAAAAGAAAGAAAGAAACAATAAATAATTACATGAAGCTGTTTGGAGGTGTAAATGAGAAAACATACAGAAAGCTGGTAGCAGAGGCCTTGCAGATGGATGTTAGCATCCTAGTTCTTCCTCTTGCTTCAGACCAATTGAATGCCACTGAAATGAGAACTTGGATTTCTGAACACATGCCTAGGAAACAATGATTCACCTTCATTTTTGGACTACTTAGCATTAACTATTTATTAAAGTCTTATTGTTGACACAAGGAAATTCCTGGGCCACTTTAGTTTTACATTCTTAGAGGCTAGGTGGGACCAGGTTAAGCTAGGGAGACTTTTCACTTCTTGATTTGAAGACATTTAACATTTGGTTGTCATTTGCCCAAAAACACATATTCCTGTCTTTAATCTGGAACACACAAAGGAAATAGGCAAGAGGTCAAGATTTTGATCACATTGATTATTGCCGGGTCCTTGTGCTGCAAAGCAATCACTGGCAATGATTGTTTCATGGTGCTGCCTCACAGCACAGCATTAAGAAAAACTTAAAGGTCAGAGAAACTGTCATCACCTACTTCAAGAACCAAACCATCATTTACAACCTTAGTCACAGAGGAGTCTGATGTCACAGGTGAAACACAATTTAAGCACAGTCACATTCTCAACACAGAAAATGAAGCACAGGTTGCCTCAGATAAGCTCTTATGCCTCATTCTCTTCACTTCGACCAGTTATCATAACACAAATCTTTTAATATTTAAAAGTATACTTGCTTGCACAGTGAGGTAGTTTGATGGCAGGTGATGGGAAATTAAATATTTCAGTAAAATGAGTTGAAACATTGCATTTCTTAAAATAAATTATTGTGTGTTAATATAAGGTTTCCTAAACTGTTGTTTTCCATTTGGACATACAGAGTATAAAAGATTAGGAAATATCATTCTACATGAGGTTGTATAGTGACAGAGTAATGCAAAATGAGTCATTAATAATTTTAAAATAGAATATAAATAATCCAGGGACTGGTGCTCTGTATGTGAAATGATATCCCATAAGCATAGTGGCGACTGGGTTGACCCAAAGAGGGAGTATTAGCACTGGAAGACTGAATTAAGAAAACAGGAAAAAATTAAGTAGGCCTCACTTTGATGTACTGCTCTCAAACAATCTCCAGTGCAAACTCTAGGCAAAGAAAACAGATTTTGGTTACTGTGTGTAGCAAAAACAATGTGAGATTCATGGCACATGAATGGTTCATAATATTTTATTTCATTATTTCTGAAGTGCTTAAGTTTTTTTTTTTTTAATTTTACTTCAAGTTCTGGGATACATGTGCAGAATATGCAGGTTTGTTACATAGGTATACATGTGCCATGGTGGTTTGCTGCACCTATCATCCCAACATCTAAGTTTTAAGCCCTGCATGCATTAGGTATTTGTCCTAATGCTCTCCCTTCCCTTGCTTCCCACCCCCCAATAGGCCCTGATGTTTGATGTTCCCCCTTCCTGTGTCCATGTGTTCTCATTGTTCAGCTCCCACTTATGAGTGAGAACATGTGGTGTTTGGTTTTCTGTTCCTGTGTTAGTTTGCTGAGAATGATGGCTTCCAGCTTCATCCATGTCCTGCAAAGGACATGAACTCAACCTATTTTATGGCTGCATAGTATTCCATGGTTTATATGTGCCATATTTTCTTTATCCAGTCTATCATTAATGGACATTTGGATTGGTTCCAAGTCTTTGCTATTGTAAATAGTGCTGCAACAAATATACGTGTTCATGTGTCTTTACAGTAAAACCATTTATAACCATTTGGTTATATACTCAGTAATGGGATTGCTAGGTCTAATGGTATTTCTGGTTTTAGATTCTTGAGGAATTGCCACACTGTCTTCCACAATGGTTGAACTAATTTACACTCCCACCAACAGTGTAAAAGCATTCCTATTTCTCCACATCCTCTTCAGCATCTGTTGTTTCCTAACTTTTTAATAATCGCCATTATGTCTGATATGAGATAGTATCTCATTGTGGTTTTGATTTCAATTTCGCTAATGACCAGTGATGATGAGCTTTTTTTCATATGTTTGTTGGCTGCATAAATGTCTTCTTTTGAGAAGCATCTGTTCATATCCTTCACCCACTTTTCGATGGTGTTATTTTTTTCTTCTAAATTTGTTTAAGTTCCTTGTAGATTCTGGATATTAGACCTTTGTCAGATGGGTAGATTGCAAAAATTTTCACCCATTCTGTGGGTTGCCTGTGCACTCTGATGATAGTTTCTTTTGCTGTGCAGAAGCTCTTTAGTTTGATTAGATCCCACTTGTCAACTTTGGCTTTTGTTGCAACTGCTTTTGATGTTTTAGTCATGAAGTCTTTGCCCATGCATAGGTCCTGAATGGAATTGGCTAGATTTCTTCTAGGGTTTTATGGTTTTGGGTTTTACATTTAAGTCTTTAATCCATCTTGAGTTAATTTTTGTATAGTAATTTTTGTTTAGGAAAGGGGTCCAGTTTCAGTTTTCTGAATATGGCTAGCCAGTTTTCCCAGAACCATTTATTTAACAGGGAATCCTTTCCTCATTGCTTGTTTTTGTCATGTTTGTCAAAGATCAGATGGTTGTAGATAAGTGGTGTTATTTCTGAGGTCTCTGTTCTGTTCCATTTGTTTATATATCTGTTTTGGTGCAAGTACCATTCTGTTTTGGTTAATGTAGCCTTGTAGTATGGTTGGAATTTGGGGAGCAAGATGCCTCCAGCTTTGTTCTTTTTGTTTAGGATTGTCTTGTCTCTACAGGCTCTTTTTTTTTTTTTTTTTTTTGGATCCATAAGAAATTTAAAGTTGTTTTTTTTTTGTTGTTGTTGTTGTTTTTAATTCTGCAAGGAAAGTCACTGATATCTTGATAGGAATAGCATTGGATCTGTAAATTACTTTGGGCAGTAGGGCCATTTTCATGATATTGCTTTTTCCAATCTGTGAGCATGGAATGGTTTTCCTTTTGTTTGTGTCCTCTATCATTTCGTTGAGCAGTGGTTCGTACTTCTCCATGAAAATGTCCTTCACTTCCCTTGTAAGTTGTATTACTAGGTATTGTATTCTCTTTGTAGCAATTGTGAATGGGAGTTTACTCATAATTTGGCTCTCTGTTTGTCTACCGTTGGTGTATAGGAATGCTTGTGATTTTTGCACATTGATTTTGTATCCTGAGGCTTTGCTGATGTTGCTTATGAGTTACTTTTTAAGGTAAAATTTAAATTTACCATTTCTTTCTTGAATCCTCATTTTTTCTTTGTTTCAGCTTGTTCTCTCAATAAATTATTTTATCTTTAAAACAATATTTCTTGATATATTAATCATTAATTACAGTAACTGCTTATTAAAAATAATTTTAAAGCAATAATCATTGGTTATTATAAAAGTATACATAAAGAAGAAAATAAAATATATTTATAATCACACTACCCTCAGGCATGAAATACTGTGTTTGAGGTTTTTACTGGTTTACACAATTTTAGAACATTTTGGATAATAATGAATATAGCTTATATAAACATATAGCTTAATGTATCTTTTCTCATATAACATTATCATACATCATTGTTTTCTTTGAAAACATACTTCAGTATATGGCTCTGGAGTAGTTCAAATGATTGTATCATTACTTTTTTTTTTTTTTTTTTTTTTGAGATGGAGTCTCGCTCTGTTGCCCAGGCTGGGGTACAGTGGCCGGATCTCAGCTCACTGCAAGCTCTGCCTCCCAGGTTTATGCCTCAGCTCCCGAGCAGCTGGGACTACAGGTGCCCGCCACCTCGCCTGGCTAGTTATTTTTGTTTGTTTGTTTTTTTGTATTTTTTAGTAGAGATGGGGTTTCACCATGTTATCCAGGATGGTCTCAATCTCCTGACCTCGTGATCCGCCCGTCTCGGCCTCCCAAAGTGCTGGGATTACAGGCTTGAGCCACCGCACCCGGCCTGTATCATTACTTTTTAAGACAATTCCACTATGGTGGGCATTTAAAAATTGTTTTATTCTGCACTATTTTCAATGGTTATGTGTTGATGGATTGTTGTGCATGAATCTTGGTTGGAATCTCTGTGAAACTCTGGAATAAGTGTGTCAAATGACTATTTCTTAGGAGTCTTGAAACACTGCAAAATTAGCTTCAAGAAAAGTGACACCTATTTACACTTTTAAATAGCAAAAAGTATGAACGTGCTTATTATTAAACTCACACACAGACACATATACATAGAGCATAAAAGTGCATTTAATCATTATATCGTTATTTTTTACATGTATTTCTTTGATAATATAGTTTTTTGTTCCTCAGAAAGTTACAATATTTAAAGCTAGAAGAAAGCTCTTTCTTTTACATATGAAGAAATTGAGAGAAAATTGTGTCATGAAACCTGCTCCCAGCCATATCACAAGCAAGAGGCAGATTCAGGACATGTGACATCCAGTTTGGTACCCCTTCCACTTCACTGCAAAGCCCTCAAGTCATTATAAGCAAGATGCATACAATTATCATCCTTTTAAATCCTCTCCTAATGAGAACATCTAAGCCAAAATTAATGTTTTAACTATGCATGACATTATTTTTACTCATATGACATGAATAACTTACAAAATTACATGAAATAAAAGATGCACTGTTGATTTCCTTATAAAAAAACACTTGACTCAAGCAAGAAGCATGGTTTTATGAAAGAAACATAATTCCCAAACACTCAAAGAAAGTGGGGGCAGTTGAGAGAATGTATTACTCAGAGCTTCTGCTCCTGAGTTGTAATTTTTTGATGGCCCCCACTGCTGCAAGCTGAATCTGTTGCTGCATATACACCAAGGCCACACTTCCCAGGGGCTGCTTCCAGAGAACTGTGTGTGGCAAGAAACAAAGGTTCTTGAGAGATGGGGGACTCTCCCAATGGGTGACAGTAGCTTGAGGATTTTCTATTTTCCCGACTGACTTGTTCTTGAAACTGTGCTGCAATTTGAAACTCTTCTCTAATCCTTCCTGCTAGCTCTCCTTTCACAGGCATCAATTCTGCCCCACAGTCTGAAGATTCTCCCTTCTCCTCCTACTTCTTCTTCCATTATTCTTAGGTAATTTTTTAGTTTTAATTTGTATGGATACATAGTAGGTGTATATATTTATGCAGTATGCGAGATGTTTTGATGCAGACATGCAATGTGAAATAAGCACATCATGAAGAATGGGATAGCCAACCCCTTAAGCATTTATCCATTAAGTTGCAAATAATCCAATTACACCCTTTAAGTTATTTTAAAATGTACAGTTATTATGGACTATAGTCACTCTGTTATGCTATCAAATAGTAGGTCTTATTCATTCTTTCTAATTCTTTTGTACCCATTATATCCCCGCCTCCTCCCTAGCCTCCCACTACCATTCCCAGCCTCTGATAATCATCCTTCTACTCTCTATATCCATGAGTTAAATTGTTTTGATATTTAGATCCCCAAAATAAGTGAGAACATGTGACATTTGTCTTTCTGTACCTGACTTACTTCACTTAACATAATGACCTCCAATTCCATCCTTATTGTTGCAAATGACTGGATCTCATTCTTTTTTATGGCTGAATAGTACTCAATTGTGTATCTGTACCATATTTTCTTTATCATTCATCTGTTGATGGACAATTAGGTTACTTCCAAATGTTAGCTTTGTAAACAATGCTGCAATAAACATAGGAGTTTAGATCCCTCTTCAATATACTGATTTCCATTCCTTTGGGTATATACCCAGCAGTGGGATTGCTGGGTTATATCGTATCACAATTTTTAGTTTTTTGAAGAACCTCTTAACTGTTCTCCATAGGGGCTGTACTAACTTACATTCCCACCAACAGTGTATAAGGGTTCCATTTTCTCCACATCCTCAGCAGCTTTTGTTATTGCCTGTGTTTTGGATATAGGCCATTTTAACTGGGATGAGATGATATCTCATTGTAGTTTTGATTCGCCTTTCTCTGCTGATCAGTGATGTTGAGTGCCTTTTCATATACCTATTTGCTGTTTGTATGTCTTTTTAGAAATGTCTATTTAAATATTTTGCCCATCTTTTGATCAGATTATTAGATTTTTTCCTATAGAGTTGTTTGGGCTCCTTATACATACTAATTATTAACCCCTTGTCAGATATATTCTGATTATTAATCCCTTGTCAGATGGGTAGTTTTCAAAGATTTTCTCCCATTCTGTAAGTTGTCTATTCACTTTGTTGATTGTATCCTTTGCTGTGCAGAAGTTTTTTAAACTTCATGTGGTCCCATTTGTCCATTTTTGTTTTGGTTGCCTGTGCTTGTGGGATATGGCTCAAGAAATTTTTGCCCAGACCAATGTCCTAGAGAGTTTCCCAATGTTATCTTGTAGTAGTTTCATAGTCTGAGGCCTCAGATTTAAGTCTTTAATCATTTTGATTTGACTTTTGCATGTGTTGAGAGATAGGGATGTAGTGTTTTTTTCTGCATATAGATACCCAATTTTCCCAGTATTTTTTATTGAAGAGACATTATTTATTGAACAGAACACTTTTCTCTAGTGTATGTTCTTGGCACCTTTCTCAAAATTGAGTTAACTGTAAGTGTGGATTTGTTTCTGGGTTCTCTATTCTGGTCCATTTGTCTATGTGTCTGCTTTAATGCCAGCACCCCTCTATTTTGGTTACTATAGCTCTATAGTATAATTTCAAGTCAGGTAATGTGATTCTTCCTATTTTATTCTTTTTGTTTAGGATAGCTTTGGCTATTCTGGGTCTTTTGTGGTTCTACATAAATTTTTGGATTTTTTAAAAATTTCTGTGAAAGAATGTCACTGGTGTTTGATAGGGATTGCAGTGACTCTTTAGATTGCTCTGGATAATATGGACATTTTAACAATATTGATTCTTCCAATCCATTAACATGGAATATCTTTCCATTTTATCATGTCCTCTTCAATTTATTTTATTAGTATTTTATAGTTTTCATTACAGAGATCTTTCACTTCTTCAATTAAGTTAATTCCTAGGTATTTCATTTTATGTGTGGCTATTGTAAATGGAATTACTTTTTTATTTCTTTTCACATTGTTCACTGTTGGCATATAGAAATGCTACTGATTTTTGCATGTTGATTTTGCATCCTGAAACTTTATCAAATTTGTTTATTAGTTCTAATAGTTTTCTTGAGGAGTTTTTGGTTTTTCCAAATATAAGATTATATCACCTACAAACAAGAATAATTTGACTTCTTCCTTTCCAGTTTTGGTGACCTTTACATTTTCTCTTGTCTGATTGCTCTAGCTAGGACTTCCAGTACTATTTTGAATAACTGTAGTGACAGTGGCCATTCTTATTATGTTCCAGACATTAGAGGAAAGGCTCTCTGTTTTTCCCCATTCAGTATGATGTTAGCTGAGAGTATGTCCTCTGTGGCTTTTGTTGCATTGAGTTATGTTTCTTCTATCTCCAGTGTTTTTTTTAAGAATTTTTATATTGAAGGGATGTTAAACTTTTATCAAATGCCTCTTCAGTATCAGTTGAAATGATCATGTGGTTTTTATCCTTCATTCTGTTGATGTGATGTATCACACTGATTGATTTGCATATGTTGAACCATCCTTGCATCCCTGACATAAACCCAATTTGGTCATGATGAATTATCTTTCCAATGTATTGTTGAATTCGGTTTGCTAGTATTTCATTGAGGATTTTTGCATCAATATTCATCAGAGATATTGGCCTATATTTTTCTTTTTTTGATGTGTCTTTGTCTGGTTTTGGTATCAAGGTAATTATGGTCTCATAGAATGAGTTTGGAAGTTTTCCCTCCTCCTCAATTTTTTGGAATAGTTCGAGTAGGATTGGTATTAGTTATTTCTTAAATATTTGGTAGAATTCAGCAGTGAAGCCACCAAGTCCTGGGCTTCTTTTTTATTGAAACACTTTTTATTACAGCTTCTATCTAATTACTTGTTATTGGTGTATTCAAGTTTTGCATTTTTTTCTAGCTTAATTTTGGTAGGTTGTATGTATCTAGGAATTTGTCCATTTCTTCATGATTTTCCAATTTATTGGCATATGTTGCTCATAGTAGCCACTAATAATCCTTTGAATTGATACAGTATCAGTTGTAATGTCTCCTTTTCATTTCTGATTGAATTTATTTGGATCTTCTCTCTTTTTCCTTAATCTGGATAAGGTTTGTCAATTTCGTTGAACTTTACAAAAATTAACTTTTGTTTATTGATCTTTTGTATTTTTTGTATTTTTCATTTCTATTTCATTTCTTTCTGCTCTAATCTTTATTATTATTTTCTTCTAATGAATTTGGTTCAGTTGGATCTTGCTTTTCTAGTTCTTTAAGATGCATCATTAGATTGTTTATTTGAAGTTTTCTCTTTTTATTAATGTAGGCATTTGTAGCTATGAACTTCCCTCTGAGTACTGTTTTTGCTGTTTCCCATAGGTTTTGGTATGTTGTGTTCTATTATCATTTGTTTAGAGAAAATTTTAAATTTCCTTTTTAATTTCTTTATTGACATGCTGGTCATTCTGGAGTATATTGTTTAATTTCCATATATCTATATAGTTTCCAAAATTCCTCTTTATTAACTTCTAGTTTTATTCCATTGTGGCCAGAGAAGATACTTGGTATTATTTTAATTTTCTGAATGTTTTGGGACTTGTTTTGTGACCTAACATATAGTCTATCCTTGAGAATGATCCATGAACTGAGAAAAAAAAAAGTGTATTCTGCAGCTCTTGGATGAAATGTTCTGTAAATTTCTATTTGATCAATTTGGTCTATAGTGCAGATTAAGTCTGATATTTCTTTGTTGATTTTCTGTCTGGAAGATATGGCCACACAGAAAGTGGGGTGTTGAAGTTTCCAGGTATTATTGTATTGGGACCTATCTCTTTCTTTAGCTCCAATAATAGTTCCTTTATATATCTGGGTGTTCCAATGTTGGGTGCATATATATTTAAAATTGTTAATTCGTCTTGCTGTATTGACTCCTGTATCATTATATAGTGAACTTCTTTGTCTCTTCTTATAGTTTTGGTCTTGAAATCTATTTTGTCTGATATAAGTGTAGTGACTCCTGCTCTTTTTTTATTTCCATTGACATGGAATATGCTTTTCCCTCCCTTCATTTTTAGTCTGTGTGTGTCTTTCTAGGTGAAGTGTTTCTTGTAAACAACAGATGAATGTGTCTTGTTTTTCATCCATTCATCCAGTCTATGACTTTTAATTGGAGAGTTTAGTCCATTTACATTCAGTGTTATTATTGATAAGTAAGGACTTACCCCTGCCATTTTGTTATTTGTTTTCTGGTTGTTTTGTGATCTTCTCTTCCTTCTTTCTTTCATTCCTGTATTCCTCTAGTAAAGATTATTCTCTCTGGTGGTATGATTTAGTTGCTTGCTATTTATTTTTTATGTATTCATTGTATGCTTTTTGGTTTGACGTTACCATGAAGCTTGCAAATACTATCTTATAACCCATTATTTTAACCTGATAATTTAACACTACTTGCATAAGCAAATAAACAAGCAAAAGAAAAAAAAAAATTCACCCTAACTTCATTTCCCTGCTTTTTAACTTTTTATTGTTTCTAGTTCTATCTTATTGTACTGGCTATGTTTTGAAAAGCTGTTGTAGTTATTATTTCTGATTGATTCATTATTTAATCTGTCTACCTAAGAGTGGTTTACATTTCACAGTTATGGTGTTGCAATATTCTGTGTTTTCCTGTGCACTTACTATTGGAAGTTTTTTACCTTTAGGTGATTATGTACTTCTCATGAATGTCCTTTCCTTTCTGATTGAAGTACACCCTTTAGCCTTTCTTGTAGGATGAGTCTTGTATTGATAAAATCCCTCAGCTTTTGTTTTTCTGGGAAGGTCTTTATTTCTTCTTCATGTTTGAAGAATATTTTGCAAAATACACTATTCTAGGGTAAATGTTTTTTGTTTTTTTTTTTTCCTTCAGCACTTTAAATATGTCATGCCACTCTCTCCTGGCCTATAAGGTTTCCACTGAAAAGTCTGCCGCCAGATGTATTGGAGCTCCATTGTATGCTATTTGTTTCTTCTCTCTTGCTACATTTAGGAACATTTCTTTATCCTTGACCTTTGAGAATCTGATTATTGAATGTCTTGAAGTAGTGTTCTTCAGGTTAAATCTGCTAGGTGTTCTATAACCTTCTTGTACTTGGATATTGATACCTTTGTCTAGGTTTGGGAAGTTCTCTGTTACTATCCCTTTGAATAAACTTTCTATTCCTGTCTCTTGCTTTACCTCCTCTTTAAGGCCAATAGCTCTTAGATTTGCCCATGTGAGGCTATTTTCTAAATCATCTGGCTTTCTTCATTTTTTTAATTCTTTTTTCTTTTGTTTCCTCTGACTGTTTATTTTGAAATAGTCTGTCTTCAAGTTCATTAATTATTTCTTCTACTTGATCCATTTTGTTATTAAGGGACTCTGATGCTTTCTTCAGTATGCCAACTGCATTTTTCAGCTCCAGAATTTCCACTTGATTCTTTTTAATTATTTCAATCTCTTTATTAAATTTATCTGATAGCATTCTGAATTCCTTCTCTGTTTTATCTTGAATTTCCTTGAGTTTCCTCAGCACAGCTATTTTGAATTCTCTGCCTGAAAGACCACATGCCCCCATTTCTCCAGAATTCATCCCTTGTGTCTTATTAAGCTCATTTTGTTAGGTCATGTTTTCCTGGATGATGTTGATGCTAGTAGATATTCTTTGGTATCTGAATATTTATGAGTTAGGTATTTATCATAGTCTTCACTGTCTGAACTTATTTGCAGCTGCCTTTCTTGGGAAGGCTTTCCAGATATTTGAAGGGACTTTGGAAAGCCTTAATAATCAAAGTTAGCTTTGTGATCTAAGCTGTTTCTGCTTTAGGGAGTATCCCAAGCCCAGTAATGCTGTGGTTCTTGCAGACTCATAGAGGTACCATCTTGATGGCCTTGGACAAGATCTGAGAGAATTTTCTGAATTATTAGGCAGAGACACTTGTTCTCTTCTCTTACTTTCTCCCAAACATAGTCTCTCTCTCTGTTCTGAGCCACCTAAAGCTGGGAGTGGAGTGACATAAGCACCCCTCTGGCCACCACCACTATGAGTGTGCTGGGTCAGACCTAAAGCCAGAAAAGTTCTGAGTCTCACCCAAGGCTTGCTGTAACCACACACTGGCTACTACCTATGTTCACTTAAGGCCCTGAGGCGCTACAATCAGCAAATGGCAAAGCCAGCCAGGCCTGTGTCTTTCCCTTCAGGGTGGCAATGTTCCCCAGGTCCCAGGTGGGTCCAGGAGTGTCATCTAAGAGTCAGGGACTAGAGACAAAAACATTAGAAGTCTATCTGGTATTCTATTGTACTGTGGCTAAGATGGCTCTCAACCCACATGATGCAACCTTTCCCATTTTTATTTTCTCTTTCCAAAGGCAGAGGGGCCTTACCCCGTAGCCACCATCAACCCTGGCCACAAGGAGTACTGCCAGACTACCACCAATGTTCCCTTAAGGCCCAAGGGCTCTTAAGTGAGCTTGTGGTGAATGCTGCTTGGCCTGGGACTCGCCCTTCTGGGCAGTGGAGTCCCCGCTGGCCCAGAGCAAATCCAGAAATGCTGTCCAAAAGTCAAGTTCTGGAATCAGGTACCCCAAAAGCCTGCTTGCTGTTCTACCCTTCCATAGTTTTGTTGGTACCTGAAGCTAGCAAGTCTCAGAGGCTCACCAAGGCCCTCAGTGTACTACCTGGATATCACTGCTAGTTATTCAGGGCCCAAGGACTCTTCAGTTAGCAGGTGATGAATGCTTGCAGGACTAGTTTTTTTCCTTCTGGCCCAAGGTTTCCTTCTGTTTCTAGAAGTGTTGTCTAGGAGCTAGGGCTTGAAATAGGGGCCTCAGGACTCTGACTGGTGCCCTATCCTGCTATGGCTTAGCTGGTATCCAAGATGAAAGACAAAGTCTTCCCCACTCTTCCTTTTCCTCTCCTCAAGCCCAAGAAAGGAGACCATTTTGGAGCCATAGGCTGTGCAGCCTGGGGCTACGGGACAGGTAGTGCCAGCACTCCCTTGGCTGCCGCAGCTGGTGTCTCAGTGTGTTGTGTACCCCACTAGTACACTGTCTCTGGATCTAGTTCAGCACTAAGACTTGCCAAAGAGTTGCAGTCCTTATGTCCTAGACTGCCTTTCAAACTTAGAGACAGAGAGGATTTTGGCCTTCGGTGATTTTTTTTTTTTAATCTCTTCAGTGCCTCTTTCAACCATATGAGTTAAAACTAGGTACTATGAGTGCTCAGCTGATTTTTGGTTCTTAGGAAGGTATTTTTTGTGTGTGTAGACAATTGTTAACTTGGTGACTTTGTGGTGGTGGTGTGAATGATTGATGGACTTTTCTATTCCACAGTGTTGCTCTGCTTCCCCCTCAGGTGTTCTTTTACTTTTAATCCCATCTTGCAGGTATTGCAAGGGGAACCTGAACTAACACAGAACACAAAGTGTACAAAGGACTACTAAATCCATTTATAAGCTGGGGCTTGCTTTCTTTGCATATAAATAAGATGTCCCTTATCATAAAAAAGAAAAATGTCCCACAGTTGATGGGATGTCTTCAGTGTTGACCCCTGAACTGAGTTTAGTGCTCCAGAAAAAGTTTTAGAAAATCAAGGCTAGCTTTTTGTTTTTTTGTTAATTAGGAGCCCTTTATTCCCAAGGCCACCAGACCACCTAGCAGTATTAACTTCTATACATCTACCTTGACTCTCAAAAAGGGAAGGTGGTAGAATGAGTGTTATCCTGTCAGTGCATTTACTTAAAAAAATTACTTCAAAATGCAAAGTATATGTATGTGTGTAATTGAACTTTATGCCCTAGGGGCATGGATTAGTCCATTTTCATGCTGCTGATAAAGACATACCTGAGACTGGGCAATTTACAAAAGAAAGAAGTTCTTTATTTCCCAAGTTCCACATGGCTGGGGAAGCCTCACAGTCATGGTGGAAGGCAAGGAGGAACAAGTCCGGTCTTACATGGATGGCAGCAGGCAAAGAGAGAATGAGGAAGATGCAAAAGCAGAAACCCTTGATGAAACCATGAGATCTTGTGAGACTTATTTACTACCACAAGAACAGTATGGGGGAAACCACCCCCATGATTCAATTATCTCCCACAGGGCCCCTCCCACAACACATGGGAATTATGGGAGTACAAGTCAAGATAAGATTTGGGTGGGGAAGCAGAGCCAAACCATACCAGAGCAGTTAGTTGTACAGGAATCAAAAATCCAGAGGTGACAATAAGAGGTGCTTTTATCTAAATCTTCAGCAGAGTATTTGTTAATTAGTACAAGAGATGTTAGACATAATTTTCACTGATGAGGTAAATGTTCTTTTTTAAAAGACATATATGTGTGGTGGCTCATTCCTGTAATCCCAGCACATTGGGAGCCTGAGGATGGTGGATCATCTGAGATCAGGAGTTCAAGAGCAGCCTGGCCAACATAGTGAATTCCGTCTATACTAAAAATACAAAAAATTAGCTGGGTGTGGTGGTGGGCGCCTGTAATCCCAGCTACTCAGGAGGCTGAGGCAGGAGAATCGCTTGAATCCAGGAGGTGGAGGTTGCAGTGAGCCAAGATTGCACCATTGCACTCCAGCCTGGGCAACAAGAGCGAAACTGTCTTAAAAAAAAAAAATATATATATATATATATATATAGACAGAGAGAGACAGAGAGAGAGAGTGGATATAAAATCTGGTCAACCATATATAATTAAATATATTCAAATATATATTTAAATATATACATGTATATATTTAATTAAATATTGTAATATATTTAATTATATATAAATACATGTATATACATTTATATATTTAATATACATTATATATATTTATATTTTTACATATATACACATATATATACAAATACAAACATATATATATATATAAAAAATATAGTTGACCAGATTTTATAAACTCCACTTTCCTTGAATGAACCTTCAGGACAGAGTACAAGATCTACCGTTTTACTCGGTTTGCGTGCGCGCGCGCACACACACACACACACACACACTCTCTCTCTCTCTCTCTCCCTCTCTCTCTCTCTCTCTCTCAGTGGAGGGCTCCAAAGCCTAACCAAACAGAATACTGGCTGATCAGATATCAGCATATCATCAGCCTTGGAGGAAACCTTCCTTTCAAGGTGTTTATCTTAATGCCTGGAGAAAGAGAACAAGCAGAGACTTAACCAAACTTATCAGACCAGGTTAGGAGTGGTTTTTGTGTACTGATGCATATTCTTGTGCACATGCATACATGCTTGGCTACTGATACATATTTGTATTTGTGGCAAAATTTAGACAGAGATCTGATAGTGAGGTTGTAGTGAAGGATATTCCCTACCTAGGTCTGATTGGAGATTATTAGACCTGACATTTGTTGAATGACCAAATTTACTTATGTCAGTTCACAAAAATGAGAGCTCTGTTTTATGCCAGATATCTGAAAGTTCAGGATATCTGTGAATTATGATAAGGGTGGTTGGGGAATTCTTGAATTTCTTTCATCTGTAGTCTGTCTCAAATTATTGAGATTTGTACTTAGAGACTCTTAAAGTTTTGTGAGATGTAGCAGCTGCAGTTGGGCTATTTAAAAGAATAGAGCAGGACTTGTTCTTACTGTGTTTCTACAGCATGAATAGGAAAAATGTTTGTTTTGGTTTTGTTTCTTTGCTCACTCAAAATCTCCCAGAGACAGTGGACACTTGGTTAATGACATAAACCCAAATTACTTTTCTACTCTTCAGAGAACCTAATCATATAGCACAAAAATATTGGTCAAATCCCTTTATAGAAGTGCTGCACTGGTGAAAAACATGGAAGAATAAAACAATGGAAAGCCCCAAGTCTTAGTCAATATATCTTCTCACCAGGGCAGACATAAACCATCCCACAGGAAATGTAACAAATTAGAATCATACAAGATTATATTTCAAAACTGAAAAATGATCTAAGATTGCTTTAATAAAAATCTCCCCCAAACAAATGCCAGGGCCATACTAGTTAATGTTATTAATAAACTTAAGTATTTTGGCTAGGACTGGAGAGAAGAAAAAATAAATATGTAAGAATGAATAAAGTAGCAAAACTCAACTGAACGCCATCTAAAATAAGCTCACTTTTAATAAGAAAATGCAGACAAGTTGAAAATAAATAGATGGACCAAAATATACCATATGTAAGAAAACAAAAGACATTTAATAATGATAAAAAGATCAAAACATCTGGAAAACAATAATTATAAATGTATATGTAGCATCAAAATGGAACATTAAAACACATGAAGGAAACCTCAACAATTTAGTGAAGAAATGAAAAATTGTGTAAACACTTGGGCATTTAATAAACCTCTTTCAGTAATTTATACAACAACTATGCACACACACACAAAATAATAATAATAATAGAGATACAGAAGATGTTTAGAACACTATCAACCACATCGAGCTAAATAATATATATAGAACACTGCATCCAACCACCATAAAATACTATTTTCAAGTGCACAAAATATATTCACCAAGATAGAAGGCTTGCTAGACTATAAAACAAGTCTCTATGATTTTGAAAGTGTTAAAATAATGTATATGTTCTCTAACCAAAATTGAATTAAATTAAAAGCTAATTTAAAAAATCTATTGATATGGTTTGGCTGTGTATCTACCCAAATATCATCTTTAATTGTAGTTTCCATAATCCCTGCATGTTGTGGGAGGGACCTGGTAGGAGGAAATTCAGTCATAAGGGTGGTTACCCTCATGCTGTTCTCATGATAGTGAGTTCTCATGAGACTTGATGGTTTTAAAAGGGGCTTTTCTCTTTTGCTCAGCACATATCTCTCCTGCTGCCATGTGAAGCATGTGTTTGCTTCCTTTTCCACCATAATTGTAAGTTTCCTAAGGACTCCCCAGCCATGCTGAACTGTGACTCAATTAAACCTCTATCCTTTATAAATTAGCCTGTCTTGGGAAGTTCTTTATAGCAGCATGAGAATGAACTAATACAGTAAATTGGTATCGCGGACAGTAGATGCTGCTGTAAAGATATCCCAAAAATGTGGAATCGACATTGGAACTGGCTAACAGGGAGAGACTGAAACAATTTGAAGGGCTTGGAAGAAGACAGGAAGATGTGGGAAAGTTTGAAACTTCCTAGAGACTTGGAGTGCTCAGAAAACATGAAGATGTGGGAAAGTTTGAAACTTGCTAGAGATTTGTTGAATGGCTATGACCAAAATGCTAATAGTGACATGGACAACAAAGTCCAAGCTGAGGTGGTCTCAGGTGGAGATGAGGGACTTGGGAACTGAAGCAAAGGTGACTCTTGTTAGCTTAGCAAAGAGACTGGCAGCATTTCCCCCTGCTCTAGAAATCTGTGGAACTTTGAACTTGAGACAGATGATTTAGGATGTCTGGCAGAAGAAATTTCTAAGCAGCAAGTATTTAAGAAAAAGCAGAGCATAAAAGTTGGGAAAATTTGAAGCCTACTATGTGATAGAAACCGAAAACCTATTTTCTGGGGAGAAATTCAAGCTGGCTGCAGAAATTTGCATAGGTAACAAGGAGCCAAATGTTAATCACCAAGAAAATGGGAAAAATGTCTCCAGCGCCTGTCAGAGAACTTCACAGCAGCTCCTCCAATCACAGTCCTAAAGGCCTAGGAGGGAAAAAATGGTTTCATCAGCTGATCTCAGGGTCCCCCTGCTCTATTCAGGCTCTGGACATGGTGCCCTGCATCCCAGCTACTTCAGCTCCAGCCATGGCTAAAAGGGGCCAATGTACAGCTCACGCCATTGCTTCAGATCAGTGAACTTATATTTGCATGACTTAGCAATAGAAACTCTTCAATCTGAAGGTACAAAGAAAAACACTGAGAAGAATAATCAGAGCCAAAGTGACATATGAGAAAACATAAAGCATTCTAATATAACCAAATATCCAGAAGGAAGGCAGTGGGCAGGAAAAAAAAAAAAGATTTAAACAAATAAAAGACCAAAATTATTGTTGTAGCAGGACAAGCCACAGACAAAACCCCTCAGACACCGAGTTAAAGAAGGAAGGGGTTTATCTGGCAGGGAGCATCGGCAAGACTCCTGTCTCAAGAGCCAAGCTCCTCGAGTGAGCAATTCCTGTCCCTTTTAAGGTCTCACAACTCTAAGGAGGTCTGCTTGAGAGGGTTGTGATTGATTGAGCAAGCAGAGGGTACGTGACTGGGGGCTGCATGCAGTGGTAATTAGAACAGAACAGAATAGGACCGGGATTTTTACAGTGCTTTTCTATACAATGTCTGTAATCTATAGATAACATAACCGATTAGGTCAGTGGTTGATCTTTAACTACCACGCCCAGGCAGGCTGTCTGCTTGTGGATTTCATTTCTGTCTCTTAGTTTTTACTACTTCTTTCTCTGGAGGCAGAAATTGGGCATAAGACAATATGAGGGGTGATCTCTTCCCTTATTCTAATTTTCTTTTCTTTTCTTCCTTTCTTTTTTCTTTGTTTTTTTTTTTTTTTTTTTTTTTTTTTTTTTTTTTTTTTTTAAGATGGAGCCTCACCCTTGTTGCCCAGGCTGGAGTGCAATGGTGTAGTCTTGGCTCACCACAACCTCTGCCTCCCAGGTTCAAGTGATTCTCCTGCCTCAGCCTCCCAAGTAGCTGGGATTACAGGCATGTGGCACCACACCCAGTTAATTTTTGTATTTTTAGTAGAAATGGGGTTTCACCATGTTGGCCAGGCTGGTCTCAAACTCCTGACCTCAGGTGATCTGCCTGCCTTGGCCTCCCAAAGTGCTGGAATTATAGGCATGAGCCGCCACATCTGGCAAAAATTCTTTTAAATTTAATAACAATTTTAGACTTACAAATCCAAGAAGCTCAGCAAACTACCAACAGAAGAAACATGAAGAAAATCACATAAAGGCTTATCACAATGAAAGTGTGTGAATAAAGATAAAATATTTTAAGCTGCTAGAAGAAACATTACAAACATGAAAACAGAGATGAGAATGACAACATACTTCCTGTCAAAACTATGCAAGTCAGAACAAAATGGAGAGAGAGTCTAAAAAATATCCTGCCAACTTAACTTCCTTACATATTGAAAATATTTATTAAAATTAAAATCAAAATTAATATATCATCAGACGAACAAAAGTTGAGAAAATGTATTGCCAGAAGACCTGAGTTAAAGAAATGTTGAAAGACTTTTGCTAGCAGAAGGAAAATTATACGTTAGAAAATTAGAGGTACACAAAGGAATAAAGAGAGCCAATAAATGATAAATATATAGGTAAATATAAAGACATTTTCTTATTTTTAAATGGTATTTTCAATATCAAATTAAGCTTCTATGAGAAAACCCTTTAAATACAAAACAAACATAGGTTGAAGAAAAAGCATATATGTGTGTATGTGTGTATAGATACACACCATAGAAACACCAAACAAAATGACACTGGAGTGGCAATATTGATATCAAATAAAGCAGGCTTCAGAAAAACAAATATTACCAGGTATAAAGAGTAGAATTATATAATGATGAAAGGGTCAATTCATCAAGGAGAAATAACAGTCTTAAATGTTCATGCACACAACAGCAGAGCTTCAAAACACGTAAAACATAAACTGATAAATTGAAGGAAGAAATAGACAAATCCAAAAGTATCATTGGCTATATTAACATCTCTTTATTAGCAAGTAATATAATAGGCAGAGAGAAAATCAATAAAGATATAGAGGGCTTGAACAACCAGATTGACCTAATAGGCATACTATATACATTTTTAAGTGCAAAAAGTTGAATTTATACAAAGTACAAATTGACAGCAACAGAATTAACCTAGACATAAATAAACAAAAAAACCTGGAAGTTTCCCAAATATTTTTGTGTTAAACAGTGCATTTCTAAACAGCCCATGGGTCAGAAATCAGAGAAAAATTAGAAAATATTTCTAATGAACAAAAATGTTTACATAAATTTTTGTGAGATACAGCTACAGCAGTGCTTAGAGGGAATTTTTGTTAGATGAGAAGAAAGACCTCAAAAACAATAATCTCTTTTCACCCAAGAAACTAGAAAAATAAGAACATAATAAATCAGAACAAAAAGAGGAAGAAATAATAAAGATAGGAGCAAAAATCTAGAAAATTGAAAACAAGTATATAATACAGAAATCAATGAAATAAAAAACTGTTTAAGAACTCAGTATCTCTGATGAACCTCTAGCTAGAATGATAAAGAAAATGAGAGAAATAGAAAAGAAATAAATTACTATTAACAGAAATGAGAGAAAATACATCACTATAGATTCAAAAGATGTTGTAAGAATTAGGGAATATTATAAACTACCTTATGACAATATATTTGTTAACAGTTGAAATAGGCCAGGCATAGTGTCTCATGCCTGTAATCCCAGCACTTTGGGAAGCCAAGTTGGGCAGATCACTTCAGGCCAGGAGTTTAAGACTAGCCTGGCCAACATGGTGAAACCCTGTCTCTATTAAAAATACAAAAATTAGCCAGGTGTGGTTGTACACACCTGTAATTCGAGCTACTTTTGTGTGACTGAGGCATGAGATTCGCTTGAATCTGGGAGGCAGAGGTTGCAGTGAGCTCAAATGCGGGTACTGCACTCCAACTTGGGTAACAAAGCATGACTGTCTAAAAACAAAAAGAAATATGTAAATTATTTGAAAGACACATCCAATTCAAGAAGAAATAGTTAAACTGAATATTCCTCTATTATTAAATAAATGAAATTTGTAGTTGAAACCCTTCCCATGCACAAAAAAAAATTTTATGCACAGATGTCGCAATTGGCAAATTCTATCAAATATTTCAAGAAGAAAGCATATCAATTCTAAACTCTTCCATGAAAATAGGAGAAATAGCCTTTATGTTTTATAAGGTTAGCATTACCCCAAGTCAAAAAACAAAGCCATCAGAAGAGAACTGCAGACCAATATTTTCCATGAACACAAATGCAAAGATATTTCACAAGAGTAAAATTTAGCAATACATTATGACCAAGTGGGGGTTATTCCAGGAATACAGTTTAGTCCAACACTGAAAAAATCATATAATATAATTCACCAAATAAATTAATAAAGAACAAAAATCATATTATCTCCATAGGAACAGAAAAAGCAACTGACAACTGTTTCTGATAACGATTCTTGAGAAGTAAATAACTTCCCACACAAAATAAGGATGTCTACCAAAAAATGTCTGTTAACATTATATTTAATGAAGAAAAGCTGAATATTTTCCCCTTAAGATAAAAAGCAAGGCGAAGAAGTTTGCTCTCAGGACTTCTTTTCAGCATTGTTTTGGAGGGCTAAGCATTCTAAGAAGGAGGAAGAGGAAAAGGAGGAAGGTAATGATATGCAGATTGAAAAAGAAGAAGAAAAAGTGTCTATTGTTCCACAGATGACATGTCTGTTAGAAAACCTAAAGAATTTTTAAAAATTCTACTAGAACTATTTAGTAATTTATCAAGGTTTCAGAATGCATAGTCAATATGAAAAAATCAATTTAAGTCTGTATTAACAACAAACAACGACACTTAAATTTTTAAAATACAACTTGCAATAGCATGAAAATATGCAATATTTAGGGAAATTTTAACAAATATATGCAAATATTGTACATTAAAAATTATAAACATTTGAACAGAAAAATTATAGACATAATAAAATGAAGAGAAAAACATATTCATGGATTCAATTAATCAAATAGTAAGACTTTAATTTTCCCTAGATAGATATAGAGATTGAATATAATTACTAACAAGATCTCATCAGATTTTTTGTATAAATTTAATAAGCTTATTTATTTAATAAACTTGTTTTCAACTTTATATGAAAGTGTAAAGCCTCTAGAATGTCTAGTTCTTTTAAAATAAAGAGCACAACTGAATAATAAGGCAAGAAATATAAAATGGAAAAATGTTTGAACAGACATTTCACAGCCAAAGATATTCAACATCATTGGTTAGCATCAGAGAAATGCAAATTGAAACCCAGGCAGTGCTGCCCACACACTGGAATGGCTAAAATTATAAAGACTGACAGTACAAAATTTTGTAGGAGATGTAGAGCTACTGGAACTTTCATGCATTGCTGATGTTAATGTAAAATATTAAAACAATTTTGGAAGCTATTTGGCAGTAAAATCAATGAAAATAAACATATATGCCACCCGTCAGTTCATTCCTAGGAATTTACTCAAGATAAATGAAAGTGTATGTCCACATAAAGAGCTTCAGGTTTTCTTATGTAGCACAGGATCTAAAGTGTATATTTATAAGCCGTATTAAAATATTTGTAGCTGCTTCATTTATATTAGCCAAAAACTATAAATAACTTAAATGTTTATCAAGAAGTGAATGGGTAAGAAAATTGTAGTATATCCAAAATACATAATATTACTCAGGTATTAAAAGAGGTAAGCTACTTATACGTTCAATAAAAATGAAGAATAAAAACATGCTGAACAAAAGAAGCTGAACCAAAAACACATTCTGGTTTATTCTATGTATATGAAATTCTATAAAAGGGAAATATAATATCTAATGACATAAAGCAGATCTGTGGTTTCTAGAGACCAAAGGTGGAGAGAGGGGACTGACTGAAAAAAGCCATGGGGAAACATTGTTGAGTGGCGTTTCTGTACTTGGTGGTGGCAGTGCATGCATTTGTCAAATATCATGGAACTACACCCTTAAAATGCGGTGCATCTTATTGAGTGTCAATTATATTTCAATAAATTTTATTAAAAATAAATTATTTTAAAAATATTTTTATTAATATTATTACAATAGTTTTGGGGGAACAGGTGGTGTTTGGTTACATGGATAAGCTCTTTAGTGGTGATTTCTGAAATTTTGGTACATCCATCACCTGAGCAGTGTACACTGCACCCAGTGTGAAAAAAATAAATAAAATAAGTAAAAATCTACTCTCTTAAAAAAAAAAAAGGCAGAGGAAGAGAGACCTGAGTTGGTGTGCCCTCTCACCATGTGAAGCTCTCTACCACGTTATGACTCAGCAAGAAGGTTATCCCCAGATGCCAGTGCTGTGCTCTTGGACTTCTTACTATACAGAACCATGAGTTAAAGAAACATACTTTTCTTATGAAAATAAAATAAAAATAAAAATGGATGTTTTAAAGCAAAGGAAAAGTCTTATAGTGGCTTATGTAATATCAAAGAACTAGGAAAGTGTGATATCATATTATGTCGTGAAAACTATAATATTGTCTGAACTTCAGTATCCTACTTTTCCACTTTAGTTTTTCTTAACATTTGTATTTTTCAAAAAGACAAATTGCTAAGTGTGGGCATAGAGTCAAAATTCTAACATGTTTTTCAATAGCTAGAAGACCAGATGATGTATCATTTTATAAATACGTAGAAAGAAAGAAAGTTGGTATTAAAGTCAGCATGAATTTGATAACTTGCCTAAAAAGTACGGCTGATTTCATTATCTAAGGGCTCAAAGCTTTTTATCACAAACATACTAGTCATTCTTCCTGAAAACTCCTCAGGGGCAAAGTACCCAAATTTCACAAAAGGCTGTCATACTTCTCATGTTTTAGAAAGATTCGAAAGTATAGGTGCCATTTACAGATCTTGACTTTGACTTCCATTGTTCCAGCCTTCTCCGTGATCTGGAATCTCACGTTCCTGTGTTCTAACCCTTTTCTGCTCTTTGCTCTTAAAAATCAAGTTAAGTTCTGACCAGCTGTCTCCAAAATTACACAAATTTAGGATAGAATAAGGTATATATTTAGGAAGATAGATGCACATTAATTTTAAAGTCCCACCCTAATACTGATCAGCAATAAACACGGATATTTAAGAGGATTGCAGATCAAACACATTTATTTTCCTGTATGATAGATATACCTATGTTTCTATATAGAACAAATAAGGGTACAGAGAAACATAAGTGCAAGGTTATATTACTATAAATACTCAGTCACATGTTCTTACTTATAAGTGGGAACTAAACATTGGGTACACATGGATACAAAGATGGGAACAATAAACACTGGGGATTCTAAAGCCAGGGAGGGAGGAAGAGAGGTAAGGGTTGAAAAACCACCTATCAAGTACTATGTTCATTACTTGAGTGACAGGATCATTAGAAGCCCAAACTCCAGCATCATGCAAAATATCCATGTAACAAACCTGCACATGTACCCCCTAAAATTTAAAAATATAATAAAATAAAAAATAAGTAAATAAATACATATCTAGAGACTTGTGTCTACATTGACAGAAAATATATTTTCTAACATCTTAGAGCAAGAATTATATATTATTTCCCCCAGTCACTCAAAAACTTTTGAGAAACTCTGCAACTTTTATTTGTGGAAATAACACATTAATTCAAGTTTGCTTATAAAATAGAAAAATATTTCACAAAAATGGATGCATTTCAAATAGAATAAATGTAAAGTAGTATTTATAAATTCATAAATGTATCCTCCTAACATTATTTATATTCTGTAAACAGAAATTCTAGGTATTCTATTCACATTAGAATCCATTTGAGATAGAAAATAGTAAAATATGAAATATTTGGTTTCTTTAGAAAGTTGCCTAGGTGACAATAAGAACATAGAGAAGCAAAAATGAAATAAATAAAAGAAAATAACACACAGGTTCAATGGAAGGAAACATATGTATGGTAGAACAAGACTGAAATGTCCAGTAGACATTGGAGCACTTTCACAAAAGAAAAATGTCATAGACTGTTGTAATAGTTGTAAGACGTTTAGTTTATGGGAAATATTATGCTATTAATCAGCAGTAAATCATAGTGTTTAAGAGGGTGTGATTTGGACTCAAGCTACTTACATCGAATTCTGCTTGCCCACTTAGTGCTTATGACCTTGGGCAGCTTTTAACCCTCTGATCTTCAGGGACTCCCTAGGGTTTTGTGTAGCTTAAAATGAGAAAATGCAAGTAAAGTGCTTACCATAAAACTTGGTATAATAAATCTTGCTAGGCCGGGCGCGGTGGCTCAAGCCTGTAATCCCAGCACTTTGGGAGGCCGAGACGGGCGGATCACGAGGTCAGGAGATCGAGACCATCCTGGCTAACACGGTGAAACCCAGTCTCTACTAAAAAATACAAAAAAAACTAGCCGGGCGAGGTGGCGGGCGCCTGTAGTCCCAGCTACTCGGGAGGCTGAGGCAGGAGAATGGCGTAAACCCGGGAGGCAGAGCTTGCAGTGAGCTGAGATCCGGCCACTGCACTCCAGCCTGGGCGACAGAGCAAGACTCCGTCTCAAAAAAAAAAAAAAAAAAAAAAAAAAACTTGCTAAATGTAAGCTATTAGTGGTGGTGGTAGTAGTAGTAGTAGATTATTTTCATTAATTACAATTGATAGAAGTGACCAAAGAAAGTGAAAAAGAACTGGAATCATTCTTGTCATGATTCTTTTAGGAACAGTGACTGAAAAGCATTTCAGGTTTTCTCCTATAGCAAATGATCTAAACTATAGGTTTATAAGCTGTATTGAAACATCTTGAAGGATATAAAGAAAATTATATTTTCTTATCTTTAATGACCAGAATTTGTTCCATAGGTTACCCAGTTTCCAGTAGGAGTGGGACAGGGATCATCTAAAAAGTGGATACAAAAGAGCAATCTTCCATGTGGTAGTCATTGACCTACCTGAAATCAGAGGGGTTACACCAGATTACCACCTGTATGGCATATTTCCTTTTGATTCCAAGGCCTTTAACAATTATTTGTGTCTCTTGGGATATAAAATCCTGCCAAATGAATTCAGAGCTGTAATTATAATGCCTCTACACAAGACAAAGGTGGCAGATTGGAGTGTGAAAATAGCTTGGGAGATCTCCTGTCAATCTACACTTGATACTGCTCTGGCAAGAATCTTTCTCAACTGGCTGCTTCCTCATGTGCTAAAATGCACTTTTACCAGAGAGCCCGCATGGTTGCAGAGGAGGAAGTGTTGCCGCCAACTTGATCTTTACTCTCCATAAGCTCCAGGAAAAGGCATGTGAAAAGTGCCATCTGTGGTACGTGGCTCTTTCTGATCTAATGCAGGCCTTTGACAGTATTAATAGAAGAATGTTGCAGTAACTTCTCAGAAAATACAGTTGCCCGGAAATTTTGGATGGCCTTTCTTTATAAATCCACCATTACCAACTCTAGAAGAATTGTTCTGGGTAGGATCCAGTATTGTCTTTCTCAGGTTATGTCACATTTAGAAAGGAGGGGAGAAAGCTCTGTGCATCTAGTTGTATTCATATCCTCCTGCCTGGTCTCTAGAGATGCTATTATTGAAACCATTCAGAGATCTTCAGATATGTTTTTAGTTCTACATTTGGGGTGGGAGATGGGTAAAAGCAGTAGAGGTGAAGGGTATTACTAGACCTTGGGTCCACAGAATTGTGTATCTTTTTTGTGTAAACAATTTTTGGCTGTATGTCAGGAAAGCAACAGTTTACTAAAGAGCCACTTTATCTCAATTAAACATCATGACAGACTAATAATTAATTGGGCATTCAAATTATATTCTGCCAGGACAATAGCTGTAAAATTTATCCTCCTACCTGTCTGCTAGCAATTAGGGATTAACAAGCAGCTAAGGAAGAAAATAAATTTAATGTGCATTCATTGGTCATTTTTCCTTGACTACAGTTTATTTGTTCCACCTGGCATTACAGGCTCCTAATTGCTGAACTATTCATTTTCTAAGAGATCTCAGACACATTTCCAATGCTATGGCATTACAAGTTCTTGAGAATTCACATCATGACATTTTATTAGCAGGGCTTTTTGGAGAAACTTAAAAATAGGCATGATATATGGAGGAGCATAATAATGAGGTGCTAATGAGGAGTCTGGGACAGTAGCACCCTAGAATGGGATATGTGGGATAATGAGGAGATAAACTTGTTATCCAAGTTTTGCTGCTAACAAAATTCCATATCCTGTCAGTGTGTGATATATCCTTCCATACTTTTCAATTCAGGGGCAACTAGGGGTTTTTTATTGGGGGAAGAGGGTCTGGACAAAAGGGTAGAGATGAAACCAGAGGGAAATATATACTAATTGTACAGGGAGAAAAATCCAAAAGAAGCATTTTATGAGATGTCTTAGGTGAAGAAGAATCGATAGAGCAAAAGTCGTTTTAAAAGGGATTAAATTTTTATACCCATGTTCATAGCAGAATTATCCACAATAGCCAAAATGTCAAAACAACACAAATGTTCAATGATAGACAAATAAATAAACAAAATGGAGTATATGCATATTATAATGAACTATTATTTAGCCTTAAGGAATGAAATTCTGATACATGATACAACATGGATGAACTTGAAGATATTATGCTAAGTAAAATCAATCAGATGCAAAAGGACAAATTTTGCATAACACAACTTATATCAGGTCCCTACAGTAGTCAAATTCATAGACACAAAGTAAAACAGAAGTTACCGGGAGCGGGAGGGAGGAAGGAAGGAAGAATTATTCTTTAATGGGTGTGGAGTTTCACTTTGAAATGATGAAAAAGCCCTAGAAATGAATGGTGGTGATGATTACATAATGCTGTGAATGTATTTAAAGCCACAGCACTGAACACTCAAAAATGGTTAAAATGGCAAGCTCTAGATTATATATGTTATACCACAATAAAACGTGGAAATCAAAAAACATTTAAATATTTCTCAAATTGGTCCTAAAAGCTTAACAAAGATGGAATACTCCATGGGTTATTCTATTTCTAGTTTGCACAGAAAATAATTTTGTTAAAATGCTTGATCACCCCCCTTTTTTTTATAATTTCAACTTTTATTTTAGATTCAGACACATGTGCAGGTTTGTTCCATGAGTATGCTTCTTGATGCTGAGGTTTGCAGTATGATTGAACCCATCACCCAGGAAGTGAGCATAGTAGTCAGCCAACAGTTACTTTTTCAACCATTGTCCCCTCAGTTCTTTTCCTCCCCACAGTCCCCAGTGTCTATTGTTGCCATCTAGATGTCCATGGGTACCCAGTGATAAACCACATTTGGGTATATCTTTGACAAGACGAAAAAATAACGTTGAGGAAAAACGTTTAAAAAAACAAGATAGTGGAATTCCTTTTGAGTTTGATTAACACAACTGTTTGTCCTTGTTCTTATTGAGAAAACCAGCAGATAGGATTAACAGAACTCCTTATCCTTTCCAGTAGTTATTATTATTCGGGGAGGGTGAGAAATTTAGGTTTTAAGCTTTTATTAAACTGTAGCATACAGTCTTTCCATTATCTCTTCTACTGCTTCATTTATTGTGCACCCTAATCATTTTTTTCCAATCAATTAAAAGTCCTTTCAGAAGATGGTCCATTAAATAACTCCTAAGACAGTTTTCAAATGGATGTATTCTACCTCCTTATAATGCTAATTTTTAAGACAATGGACAAGGCACTAAACTTTAAACCATAAAGTCATTAAATTTCTGTTCCCCATTTGTGAAGAATGAGGATCCAAGTGTGTAGTAGAACACCATACTAAACAAGTTAGATAAGATCCAGAGAAGTATACATCAGGGTTACCCTACTCTGCAAGTACTCCAAGAAAAAGTGAAAAAATAGACACATGTTTATATGAGAAAAGATATCAGACATACATACATGCATGAAAAATTTGATCAATTATATAAAATAGGGATATTTATTTATAATGACTTATCTTAAGGCAGTGACTATCTGATCTTAAAATCATTCGGTAAAGGAAATTCAGTCACTAATCTGAAAAATAAATACCGCATCATCATCCAAATGATCATCTATAACATAATGCTAATGTTGTGGCAATTACATTTCCACGCCCCCATGGTGCTGTAGAGAAATAGCCATACTCTGTGAATAAAAGTGTTAGATAACAGATGGAAAAGCAAAACATGCCATATGAAAGACCTTCTCAAGAAAGAAAATAACAGAAATAGAGATTGCTTAGAATATAGGTTTTAAAACAGACCTAAATGTAAAATGATTAGTATTTTACAAATCTTCGTTGTATCAAACGATAGCCCAGTTCTATTAGTTGACACTATAAACTTTGCAAATTAATGCAAAAATGTTGTAAAGTGAATTAGCTAAAATTTATATGCTATTTCTTTTCAAGCAACGTGATTGACCAACTAAATACAGAATATGTAATTACTCCTACAGGATTAAAAGAAAATTACAGTTGTGCCCTAGGTAAAACTTTTAGAAACATTTGATTATAGAACTGACTAAATCTAATCATCAAAATAGGATGCAGCTCTAAATTGCATAATCTCTAGTTATTAATAAACAATATTAATGTCTTCTATAGTATTTGATAGTATAACAATACAAAACCAAAATAGCTAAATGAAAAGAAAAAAAGCAATTATCTAGATGTTTGAATCCATATGTTATACCTTATGAGTTAGAAATCTACATATCTTAACCTCATGTAGATAACACTTGCCCATAAATTTTAAGTGTCATCTTTCCCCCTCCTCCCTGTTTTGGTCTTTACCTGACATGTATTTCCAGGAACATTCTAGTTTATAGATTTCTGAACTCTGGTATGTATGTACCTGAGATTATCATTCTTAATATTGGTGGTCCATGGTATCACTCTTCGTGATAATCTTTTCTCCTGTCATGGTAATATTTGAAGATTTTCTCTTTTTTAAAAAGTGTGTTTTAATTGTGCTGACAAAAAGAGTAGAACTCTGTAAAATATTTAAAGCGGTTCATTCTGAGCCAAATATGAGTGATCAAGGCCCAAGGCACAGTCTCAAGAGGTTCCAAGAACATATGCCTAAAGTGGTTGGGTTACAGCTTGGTTTTGTGTTGTAGGGAGACACAATACATGTAAGATATGCAGCAATTTGGTCCAGAAAAGTGGGACAACTCAAATCGGGGGTCTTAAAGGTCATTGGTAGATTCAAAAGTTTTCTGACTGGTCATTAGTTGATACAGTTATTATTTAAAGACCCAGAATTAATAGAAAGGAGTGTCAGTCAGGGTTAAGATAAGGGGTTGTGGAGACCAAGGTTCTTATTATGTAGAATGGGTGGTAAATGCCTCTTTATCAGGCATTAAAATGTTCGAGGCTCCTAGTTAAATCTATCCTGAAAAGGGGAGGGGATTCTCTACAGAATGAAGATATTCCCCACAAGGGACAGCTTTACAGGACCATTTAAAAATATGTCAAAGGAATATATTTTGGGGTAAAAATACTTCAATTTCTTTCATGGGCTGCTATCTGTCAAGTGATGCTATATTAAAGTCAGGTTGGAATTTGGTATCAGATAGCTACAAAGTGTCTGTTCTGTGGGTCTTAAGATCTCTGTTTTAATGTTAATGGTGATCTGTTGTGCCTAAAACCAAAGGGAGGAGGGTAGAATGAGGCTTGTCCAAAACCCTCTTCCCATCATGGCCTGAACTAGTTTTTCAGGTTGTCTTTGGAATCCCCTTTTCCCAGAGAAGGGGTAGATTCTGTTGATTGGAGGGCTTAGAATTTTTTTTTTTTTTTTTTGACAGAGTCTTGCTGTGTCACTAGGCTGGAGTGCAGTGGCGCAATCTCAGCTCACTGCAAGCTCCGCCTCCCGGGTTCATGCCATTGTCCTGTCTCAGCCTCCCAAGTAGCAGGGACCACAGGCACCTGCCAGCACGCCCAGCTAATTTATTTATTTTTGGTATTTTTAGTAGAGATGGGGTTTCACCATGTTAGCCAGGATGGTCTCGATCTCCTGACCTCGTGATCCGGCCTGGCCAGAATTTTATGTTTAGTTTACAACTGGCTTGAGGTAGATTATGTCAATTTTTCCTTGATTTGGGGTAATGGTCTTCCTGTAAATATCCTCCTAATAATCCCTTCCATGTGGAGGGAGCTTCATTCTCCTGTTTATTTTGGTACCTCCCAGTCATCTCCCTTGGGTAGAAGATATGACATACTTGATTAGTATTTTGAGAGATTAATCAGGATTGCATGTCTCAACCTTTGCTGCCCACTTTTTCTTTGGGCAATAGCTGCCTACAGGAAGCAAGTTTTCTCCTACAATTCTTTATCCTGTTAGAAACACAGAGAAGACTCCTGTTAGAAACACAGAGAAGACTCCTGTTGGAGAAGACCAAGAGTTGTCAATGCTACCTGTGCCTGGAAGACTATGTCTAGTAATTTATATTAGGTTGGTGCAAAATAATTGCAGTTTTTCCCATAAACAAATGGCAAAAACTAGCTGGGCGCAGTGGCTCATGCCTGTAATCCCAGCACTTTGGGAGGCCGAGGCGGGCGGATCACCTGAGGTCAGGAATTCAATACCAGCCTGACCATCATGAAGAAACCCCGTCTCTATTAAAAATACAAAATTAGCTGGGCGTGGTGGTGCATACCTGTAATCCCAGCTACTCAGGAGGCTGAGGCAGGAGAATCACTTGAACCTGGGAGGCGGAGGTTGCAGTGAGCTGAGATTGCGCCATCGCACTCCAGCCTGGGCACCAAGAGCGAAACTCCATCTAAAAAATATATATATATATATATATATATATATATATGAGATATATATTTATGATACATATATACACATATGTGTGTGTGTATATATATAGGCAAAAACCACAATTGCTTTTGCACCAACCTAATATTATAAAGCCTACTATTGCCATAAACCTAAATAACATTATCCAGTATCAGCTTTATGAGCAATAAGGGCTCTCTATCTGATATGTTTCTATCTTTGAAATAATTCAGAAAGTAGGCAGGAAAAGGGGATGTTATAATTTATTTATTCCCTTCAAGATTCCATTTCTGAACCCTCAATTCATTTTTGTTTGTTTCAGGGTTGTTTTGAAACTGCCTTTGCAAAAGTTCTAACAGTGAGAAAATTATGATAGTGAAAGAGATCTGACCTAACAAACTTCATCTTCCCTAAAACTCCAAATTGCCCTTCATCATTCCTGGGTGAGGGCCTAGCTAACTTTAGGAGAAATGTAGTTTATAGTTTAAATAACAATAGCCCTTCTAAAAACTAAATTGCCTTGATAAACTAATAAAAGGCCACATGTTTAGAATGTTGAGAGGAGCCTGAATTTTGATAAGATGTAGGCATAAACAACAGCCATTTTTCCAGAAGTCACTAGATTTGTAACTTCCCCAATTATTTCTGTAACATCATTATTATAGAATCTAAGAGTGGCCTTTTAAGGTGCCTTTTCAGACTTTTGCATTACTGATGACCAAATGATTCCCCTGAGACTCAAGACAAGACTCAACCAGTCCTGTGGCCCTACCTGGAATCAGACTGAGTGCACAAGGACCATTTTCTATACCCCTATGATTGTATCCTCGACCAATCAGCAGCACCCATTCCCTAGCCCCTACCTTCCAAACCATCTTTAAAACACCAATTTTTCAGGGAGGCTGAAAAAAAACATCTTTAAAACACCAAATTTTCAGGGAGGCTGATTTGAGTAATAATGAAAGTTTGTTCTTCCATTGAGTGGGCCCTCCATTACACTTTTTCTCTATTGCAATTTCCCTGTCTTGATAGACTGAGTGTATATGAGCAGTAGTCAGGATGAACCTGTCAGGTAGTTACATTTTCAGCAAGAGGGAAAAGAGACTCAAGAAAGTACTTTTTTCACCAAGTAGATTTTAAAAGTTCCAGAAATGTAAGAAAGTTCTAAAAGCATAAGGATCATGACGGGGGGCCGGGGGGGGGTGGGGAATAGAAATTCACTTTTAGTGTCAAATTCATTTGTCATAGAATTTGATTTTAGGACAATAGTACTTTTCTTAAATGAACCAGTATAACAATATATATTAAGCAACTGCTACACATTATTATGTTTGTAAAGTTAATTTGCTATTTAAGTACAAGGGTTCCAAAGGTATTTGGTAGAGACTGTTTTCACTAGGAATTCATTTTATCTTTTAAAAACTCCATCAAATATTTTAACAATTAAATATGTACTGATTAGGAATTTTTCATTAAATCCCATTAGCTGAATTACCATATTTCTTAATAAGAAAATGTATTTTGGTTACAAAAGCTAAAAGGTTAGTTCTTATCTGATGCAATGAACCCAGGAACTTGACTTGAAAGGCCAGAGAGCATCACAGAGGGAGACTGTCAGCCACTCCGTGCATATTTATGGACTTGTTGTTCTGGTGGTAAGTACTCTCCTGACAGCCAGTGCTAAATCTAATCAATCATCCCTTAAATACATCATAGTGTAGATTCACCTCACTCCTTCATTAGCATTCATTAGCAATTAATCAACACAGCAGGAGTCTCTAGAAAGTTCAACAATCCATAAGGTACATTTACATTAAAGATGAGCAAACATGAGGAGAGATAAAAAGAAACAGGAGATGAGCTGTGTCAAATCTGTGGTAGAAAACTAAATTTCGATGTGATCTTCAAAAAACAAAAATCAACAGAATTTGGTTATTCAGCCTAAGACTTAAACTCTTGATTAACAAGCAGTAGCCTGCGTAACTCTATTACAGTTGTCACAGACAGATTTATGCTCCCATCAGCCTGCTGAGTACATTTGTTCCACTTCAAGTAAGCCTTATGTATTGTCATTATATCTTCAAAAGGAACGAAAAGACGTTGCATCCAATTTTTTGCAATTTTGGGCAATAGCTTAATTCAGTCCTTAACTGTATTCTTGCTGAGAGTTGAGAGTTATAATGGAAACCTATTTCCCTGCAGGATGAAAAGGAGTCCTGCTGTGGCGTATAATACCCTGAACCCATGGCTGAGAGCTGTATTGTGCCCACTGAAGTGTCTCTCTTTAAAATGAGAGCCGTAGGGAGGGGTGTCCTTCACTGGTCAGAGCACCAGCATAGGCTCAAGAATCATGGAATCCTTTTCCTGCCTAACCTCGCTGAATTCCTCCGAGCCTTGAGCCAATCTATCCTCCGTTTTCCTGTCAGGTTGAGAGACATTTCTTGAGGGTGAAAAAACAATAATGCAAAAAAGTATTTTGCCCACGATTATTTTAATGCTTTGGTTTAATTATTCCAATTTATCATTTGATTTTAAAGTAATTCAAAATCATTATGCTCAAATGAGAAATATATAGTGGCTGGATGATTTCTCAGCTTCAAAATATTAACTGACAAATATATGTTTAAAGATATATGTCATAAAAATGGCAACTATTGGAACCATCCTGAGCTAATTTAAATAATGCCAACTTGGAATATTAATGTTAAATAACTGATAGATGTTAAACATGTGATACAGTTAATTCTAGACGTACAGAAGTGTACATGATTGTAACAGTGTTACAAACAATATTCATTTGGTCCGCATAGGTTGAAGTCTTAGACCATGTATTGGAACCATTTTTTTTCCCCGAACAAATACCTCAAACTTCAATATAATCCAAACACCCTGCATTGGTAAACTTATCTCAGCAAGTGTGAGCAACGAATTGCTACCAACGAGATTGCTTTATTTTGGGAGTAGTAAATGGCTCTGAAAGATTTTGGTCTCATACTGCAGTGGAAATAAAGACCTATACATTTTTTCTTTTCTCTTTAAAGAAAATTTTACAAATGTCACAGTTTGTTGGGTTGGTCCAGTCTGCTTCTCCATGGCTATAATTCAAAAGAAGAGTGAAGTAGCTTGCAGCCCAGCATGGCTCATCATTTTATTTTCAGAATAGACTTCCAAACTCTTGTGAACCACTACCACCTCAATTCTTGTTGAGTTTTCTAAAACTCAACAAGATGTTTGATGTTTTCTGGATGTTTTCTAAATATCTGGATGTTTTCTAAAATACTAAATTCTGGATTTATTTTTATTAGTTTTTTAAATGTCAACTTTTCTTTCAGATTCGGGGGGTACATGGGCACCTTTGTACCTGGGTATATTGTATGATGCTGAGGTTTGGCGTTTTTAAAGTTTTATCTCAATAATTTATCTTTATTTTTTTCAAATGCCTTTTGAAAAGGGTTCATTTTAGGGGTCGAGCTCATTTCTAGTGCACATTTCAGAAGCTGATAGAGTTATGCTTAGAAATGCTTTGTCTCATCCTGCTTCTCCATTTTATCCCAGCTATCTACTGTACTGGAAGAAAACAATACAATCTAGATAGGAAACTGAATTAGCTGATAAAAGCATTGAATTAGAGGCATGTTAAGATATTACTCAGGTCACTGAAGACTACAGTGCTCCACTTAAGCCCAGCAGCAACTCAGATCCTCATCACCTGAGTCTCTGACTGCAGCCATCAGCAGTGACTGACAGGTTCACATCAAGAGGCATCAAACCTTCATACATTTTTAAATACCCCAAATGATCCTAATGGAGAATTTAAAACAATTTGGGAATTCAATATTAGGGAAATGCATTCAAATGTAAGATCAGACAAATATATTAGCCAATATTCAAAGTATTAATGGACCTTAGAACTAAGTCTGTCCAGTTGAAGGTAATTCATAAGGCCTTCTGGACACCAGGGATGCTCTTTAGGGTGGGGGTGGAGAGGACACATTCAGGAAATGGGAATAAAAGATGAACAAGATGGGGGAAGGGGATGGAGGTCAGCACCACTGTGATAGATGCAGACAGAGAAGTGATTGGTTATACATCTTTTGTTTTTCAGACAGACTGAATCGTGCATTATATCACTTTTCAGCCATTCAGTTAGATAAGGTAGCATTTTCAGTCTCATAAAGTCATGAGATTAAAATACATTTTTTAAAAAAGATTTTACGTGGTCACCAAATTCACAGTAATATAGTAAGGAGCTGCCATGTTACTCCAGAGATGAATATTCCTAAGACAGAGATGCTGCCCATTCTTATTTCTAAGGAAACTTATAAAAGAGAGAAAGCAAACTGCCCAGATCAGTATGATTTTAGGCACATTATCTACTATCTCTGCTTCAGTTTTCTAATATATAAAACAAAGTCAATAATGGTACCAACCTCTCCAGGTTGTTGAGGGTATGAGGGCTATGGGTTTTTTTTTTTTTTTTTTTTTTTTTTTTTTTTTTTTGTAGAGTCTTACTCTGTAGCCCAGGCTAGAGTGCAGTAGCATGATCATGGCTTACTGCAGCCTCAAACTCATGGGTTCAAGCAATCCTCCTGCCTCAGCCTCCTAAGAAGTTGAGAGTACTGGAACATACCACCATACCAGCTAATTTTGTATTTTTTGCAGAGATGGGGTCTCACTATGTTGCTCAGGCTGTTTTTGAACTCCTGGGCTCAAGTGATCCTCCCACCTAAGCCTCCCAAAGTGTTGGGATTACAGACATGAGCTCACTGTGCCCAGCTGTGATTCAATTTTGTAAAAGCCTTAAAAGAAGGCTGGGTTTATAGTAGCCATAGTACATGTATTGCTGCTGTTGCTATTGCTATTAAGGTCTCAAGCCTTGAAATTTCTCAAGTGAAATATAATAAAGATATTTTCTGGAAAAAATGGTTTAAAACATACTGGAAAGTCTTAATAGTCTTTAGACAGAAGGTTACTTTTATCTCTTTAGATTATTGATACTTATTCCTAAGTGAAGACATGGGAATGGCTTCTTATTTTCCTGACCCCTGTGTTTCTATGAGGTACAAAAACGAGAAGTTGTGAAGTGTAAAAATGAGGAAGTTAATTCCACCCTCCCGGAAACTTCACCCATATGAAAACTATTAACAGGCTTCTGCATGAGACATGCATGCAAGCAGGTGGTCTGGCATAGTGGAGAGAATGTGGACACATGCTCCCACCTTCTGGCTTCTGTGACTGTGGGGAAGCAGTCCCACTTCTTTCAGAATTTGCTTTTTATTTTAAAAAGAAGTTTTCCTGAGAATTAAATGTTATTATGTGTATTAATTTTGTGCTTTAATATCTGGCTCATTAAATAGTAGCTATTAATTTATTATCATTATATCTACCAAAAATACGTTAAGCAAAGAGACCAGAGGCAAGATTCAGGAACAAAATTCAGGAACACCTTGATAAACTCTTAGTTGCAATGCACATAGAAGTAGTTCCAGTTTTTTATTTGATAAAAGAAATATAGAATGACTACTCTTACATCCCTGGTTTTCAGTGTTTTAAAGCACATAGATGAGTTTATCAAAGCAGTGGATTGCCTGAGCTCCTCACTCCAATTTTCTGGGTAAGAGGACTTTGGAAGAGAGCAACACATCTAATAAACCTGTGATAAAACATGTTACAAGGAAAATATTGTTGTACCAGAATTTAAACTATAGGTATTTCTATATTGTGAAATTAAATGCTAGAAGAGTTTGCCAATAGACTATTTGGAGTTCCGTGGGCCACAAATTGTGACTCAAGAGTGAGGACTCTTTTCACTACATATCCACTCATGCATCATACCAGGAGAAGCAGCAAATATAAAAAATATCATTATCCATTCCTATTTCTTGGGAAAGTGTCATAATTGATACTGGAGAATGGAGAAGATAAAATTCTTCAAAAATGACAGCTCTGAAAGTTCAAACAAGTTTGGCTTTTAGGATAGGACAGGCATACATGAATATGAGTTCAATTACAGGTCACAAAATCAGACAAAGAAGGGATATCACCATCAGAACATGTCACAAACTTAGTCGAAAATCCAAGTGGATAAAGAATATAGAAGGCTAGGGTAATACAACCAATGAATTTCCAAAACCAAAAGAAAAAGGACAGAAAAGCAGATGGCCAGTATCAAAACTCAAAGACTAATGTGAAGCCTGAACTTCAGGGACAGGATGCAGTCAGTAAAAGCAAGAGATGTTGGGTATTTGCTCCTCAGATAATTCACCAGCTAAAATACAGGGAAGACTAAGAGAAAAAAATAAGTCACTGGAGAACCAGAGTGTAGGGTAGAAACCTGCCACCACAGAGATAGCATATAAGAAGGAAGGACATGGCCAGGCGTGATGGCTCATGCCTGTAATCCCACTTTGGGAGGCCAAGGCGGGCAGATCACCTGAGGTCGGGAGTTTGAGACCAGCCTGACCAACATGGAGAAACCCTATCTCTACTAAAAATACAAAATTAACAGGGCATGGTGGCGCATGCCTGTAACCCCAGCTACTCGGGAGGCTGAAGCAGGAGAATTGCTTGAACCCGGGAGGCAGAGGTTGCGGTGAGCCAAGATTGCGCTATTGCACTGCAGCCTGGGCAACAGGAGTGAAACTCCACCTCAAAAACAAAAAACAAAAAAAGAAGGACTTAAGACTTAAAGCAATCACAGAAGGATTAGAAGATTAAGCAAGGGCCCAATTTCCAGAGAATAGGTACCAGTTTCTTGTTAGAAGCAGCAGCCAATCCTACTGAACCCTAAATCACTGTACCACCCACCCAGAGCTCCTTCTGTCTATGCCCAAGACTAGAGAAAAGACTAGTTCCAGAGTCTTAGATAAAGGAGAATCTTAGGGATAACAAACGTACCCCAGCTGTTAAGTTTAGGAATGGAGTGCCTAACTGAAGGCTCCATTCCATACATGATTCATCAACCTCAGCTCAGCTACTTCCTTTGTTTACTTGACTTCTTGATACCTGACATTCACCTGACCTGGCTCTCCTCCTGCTTAAGATACAATTTTCATGTAAATGCTCTGGGTTTAGTGAAATCAGAATTACTCAAACTAGAGCTATAAGGATATTTAAAATGAAAAATAAGTCAGGGATTCAGCTATTTTCCAGAAGCTGACTTACTGCCCACTTTGGACTGAAGAATCCCTACCAACGCTCCTGCATGCTCAAGTGCCCTGCCAGGTCTCAGTGGTCATAAGTCATTTGGTTGATCCTAATTTTTACAGGAAAAAAAAAAAAGAGATAAAAGCACTTTGCAGATAAAATCCTAAAAATTGTTTTGGGAAAGTGAATCCTTTCTGAATCCATCACATGCAAGTTGGAAATAAGAAAAAAATAACCTAGAGTTATAAATAGAATAAGAGCTTGGAAATAAAGAGAAACTCCCATGAAAGGGAAATAACAAAAGGGATATGAGAGCTCTCCTGTCTCTGTTCTTAGTCATTGTGTTTGCTGGTTGTTAAAGTATAATTTTTTTTTAATGTAAAATCATGACACCAAGCAGCTGTAAAATAAACACATCAAAGATTAATTTAGAAATTAATAAGGGAACTAGTAAGATGTTAAAGCTGGTCAATTTTTTTTTAGAAGATAGTAGATACAGGCAATTTAACAAGGAAATTTTTAGATATGCTTGCAAAGTTAGATATAAAACTGATTAGTGCCCAACAAGGCCAAACACTGCAACATTTGAGGTAGTTCTCACTGGACAGACCTTATTTGCATGTCAACTGAAAAAAGAAAGTCTCTACAAGTTAATCTCTGTTCTTCATGCTGAAAATTGCCCAGTCAAGAGAAAGTCAAGCCAAGTACTGCAATGAAAGAATACTCAGTAACCTCATTTGCCTATTTCTAAATTTTGAATAATTTTATGACACTACTCTCACTATATGACATACACGCTAACTAACTTTTAAAACAAGAAAATCCATGTATATTTTAAGCAGATGTTTTTACTAATAGCATGACAATAACTTATTTGCTGTCAGTATAAAGATGTTAATAGGATGTTCTGGTACAGAATATCCATTTTCCCTAAAGTTCTGAGTCATTGTTTTGTTGAAAATACTAGACTTTTGCTGAGCAATTTATTTAGAAGGCAAATCAATTTCATGAGTGGAACTCATGAAATCATATTTTTCCTGTAATCAAAGGTTGGTCTCCACTAATTCAAAACAGGAAAACATGTTAAACATTTCACAGTGAATAATAATCACAGTTTAAATAAGGATTCAAGTGTTGTTTATAGTTTTATGTGCATGAACATGTAGGCTAAAACTGGATCTTTGCTTTATAAAGTAAAATATACCCAAATTAAAATACTTGTGGTTATTAATTACTTTGGAATGGCAAGACATAGTTTCATGAGAAACGAATACTATACCTGCTGAGAATATTAAATTTCTCTATTACCATTAGTCACATAAAGAAATTATTAACCAGACAGGTTTAATTTTAGTTCTATCTTATGATAGAGAAAAAGTTGGTTAACTAATAGTTGTAAAGTATCATACTTGTTAGAAATGATTTTCATATTTGGTTTTTAATTAGACAAGGTTAGCACTAATGAATACTAATCAGAGTCATAAAACTAATTTTTATATAATCCAGCCTCAAATACACACAGACTTGCCTGATTTTAGTTTAGGGAATCCGGGAATAATGCCTGATGCATGTTGCATGTAACGGTAATTTGGGAATGTTGTATCCTAAACAGTAACCATAAGCAGGGTCTGGCTATTCTCAAATATAGAAAACGAATTAGCCCTGACACAGTCACAAGAAAGAGTTCAAAACCACAATTGGGAGCAATGGCGTTCACCTGACCATCTGATACCTATTTGCATGTGTCCTTTTCACTGCACAGATTCTGACACTACAAAGAATGTGAAAGCAGTGGTAAGTATATTCGAGATTTATTTTGATTAAAAAATTTCCTAAAACTAGTAAATTGTGATTCAATTTACAAAACTCAACTTACTCAGAATTATTAATTATCACATTTATTTCTCATTTATCAGAACATTTGCGTAGGTTCCATGTAAAAAGGATTCAATAAACTAGACTTGGTTAGCTTCAGAAATAACTTAACATCAAGGTTTAAATTACAATGACATTAATTTTTAAAGTATCTATTGAACTTTAAAGACAAATCCATAAACAGCAAATGGAAAGTTTAACTTTTTAATCTTATGAAGGTATCCATACTAATTGCAATGTTTTCACTCTCTAAATGCTTTTTTAAAATAATTATTTTTCAACTTCCTGCTTGACTCTTTATTGTAAGCCCCAAATGAAAATTTTCTTTACACTTGATTCTTGGACTTGGCAAATTGTTTCACTTTGCGTACGAATCTTGATGCACTCTCACAGACTTATGGCTACCCATTAGCTCCAGGACCAAACATGAAAAAACGATTTACCCTCGAGATGTTTATATTAGGCCCCGTATCCTGTGAACTTTATGGTTTTCTCAATGTGTTATCTTACTTCTTGTTATATTAAATGAGAGTCTAGCAATTAAATCACCATGGGATACTATTTTTTGCTGTATGTCAGTGTGTTAGGAAGGCTCCCAATACTTATGTATCTCATGCTGGTTAGAAGAAAAGTGAAAACCCCAGTTTTGAGGGGCTGCATCTGGTGCATATACTTGAACTTTGTGATGGAGCATGTGTTCCCAACTATATCAATTCCAGATTTTCTGGTTTGCTAGAAGCTGCATGAAAATTTAAATTGCATAGTCCCCTGTAACCACTCTACAAAGAAATGTCAACTATGCGTATTGGTCAGAAATGCGAAAAAAGGGCATGAATATATACATTTTCATACCATCATGAATTGTATAGGTATCATCACATTTAGTCATCTTCCTCAAATGTCTAATTAGGATAACTCCTACCCCCTTGAAAGATCTAGAGCAAATTACAATTATCTGGGGCTTTCCCAAATGAGAATGAGTCCCAAGGCCTTTGACTTTCAACATATAGTGCCAAGTACAGGCCTAGAAATAAGTAATGTGTGTGAAAGAGGAGAGTCCTCTCTGGAGTCCTGTGCCTACTCTTTGGTATATGCTTTCTTAGGTAATGATGTGGTTCAGTCCAGCAAAACAGCTGCAGCATACTTGTGGGTTCAGGCATAGCATATTAGAACCCCCCCCTTTTTTTTTTTTTCTTTTTTTGAGACAGAGTCTCACTGTCGCCCAGGCTGGAATGCAGTAACACAATCTCAGCTCACTGCAACCTCCGCATCCTGGGTTCAAGTGATTCTTGTGCCTCAGCCTCCCAAGTAGCTGGGATTACAGGTGTGCATAACCATACGCAGCCAATATTTTGTGCTTTTAGTAGAGACTGGGTCTCACAATGTTGCCCAGGCTGGTCTCGAACTCCTGGGCTCAGGCAGTCCACCCACCTTGGCCTCCCAAAGTGCTAGGATTACAGGCATGAGCCACCGCACCCGGCCTAGAGCCACAAATGACTTCCTGACTTTGCATTTGAAATTTTCTTAGTTGATTTCTTCATCACTATACTCCAAGCACCTAGAACACTGTGTGCACATAAATTCATTCAATAAGTGGTTATGAAGTGAATGAATGAATGAATGAGACAAGACACATGAAACAATTAGAAAATAAGAGGAGCCAAATTAAAATATATTTCTGGTCTGAATACAATCTACGAGTTACACCCACAAACACACACACACAAGAACAGGTGAGAATATCAGAATTTAATAGTGTTAAAGGAAAAGCTTCATGAAGAAAGCATGATTTGCAATGGACTGGGTTGATTGATAAAGGAGAAAGAAGTGGGGAGGCTCTTGAATGTAAATGGGGAGGCTCTTCAGTATAAGTGGCTCTATGGAGCATGCTTCAATTATAGCCACTGAACTTTGTAAGTTTCATAAAAATTCCATAAAATTCAACTATTGTAATGCCAGGAACTCAATATGAAGCCTTATTTAGAGATTGCCTACTTTGTTCTCATTGAAATACTAGTCGCTGTTATTTATTATTATATTTTGCTTATGAATTCATTCAATTAAACATTTCTTAAATACCTACAGTATGGGAGGATCTGTGCTAAAAGCCAAAGATTCAAATAAAATACCATCCCTGTCCTTAAATATCTCACAGTCTCATGGGGGATGACTGACAAGTGAGCAGAATGTTACACAGTATTATAAACAATATGAGAACACTCTGAGGTCACATATCTTCACTTCTTACAAAGACCAAAGAGCTCTCATTTCATTTCTTCTATGAGATCAATTTTTTGCCTTGCCTTGCCTTGCCTTGCCTTGCCTTGCCCCTTGTCCCTTGCCCCTTGCCTTTCTTTCTTTCTTTCGTGACAGAATCTCTCTGCCACCCTGGCTGGAGTGTAATGGTGAGAACATAGCTCACTGCAGCCTCCACCTCTTGTGCTCAAGTGATCCTCCTGCTTCAGCCTCCCGAGTAGCTGGGGTTACAGAAGTGAACTATAAGATTAATTTCTATGGTGGCTGACACATAGCTTATTTTATTAAAGAGAACATCTTTAGGCAGTAGATAAAATTTTATTTTTCCATCTTTTCTGAGTTTGCAGCTAATATTGGGCTATTAATTCAATAGACTAGCATATTCAAGATATAAGAAGAAATGGATGAGTATTGAAGGCCATTCATCCATAAACTGTTTTCCTTTCAATAAACTCTTCATAATTTTCTACTGTTAGGTAAGAAGTGAGAAATCTCAGTCCATTCAGTCTAAATGTCTTTGATTGGGCAAGACTGTTAAATTATGACTAGGGTAAGAGAATCTAACTTTTCAAGAGCATTTAAGCAGCTCTTAATGTTTTTTAAAGTCTCTGTTTCTTCTTTGGTTAAACTTATTGTGGATTGGAGATAATGAATGCGACACCTGGCCCATAGACAGCCTTCAATTTAAATGAGACATTATTAAGTAATAAGTAGTCTGACTTGGAATTTACTTCTATGCTCTGTTGGAGATGCAGATGTGAGGAGAAATCATAAACTGCCTATTCCTCTCCCTCTGACCTCTGAGATGGTGGTAGGCTGGAACACTGCTGTCATTTCTTGTCATTTATTGATCAGTTACTTTGTGCCAAACTCTACATACATTATCTCCTTCAATTCCCAGACAACCCTTTAAGGTAAGAATTATTATCCCTATTATACTTTACATATAATAAAATAGAGGCTCATAGAGTTTAATTAACTTGCCAAAGTCCCCAGAGACAGTAAATGACAGACCAGTGTTCAGTCCCAAGTGTTTCATGCCCCTAAACCCTGCCTACTACTGCTTCCTGAACCTGTGAGTTCCTAAAGGCTTTCTGGATAAACAAGGAGACACAGCTCAAGACTTTTGTACTCTTTTCCTACCCAACTTGATCCCATTTAATTTGATGCACACAATTAAAAGAGGTCTTCCTCTAGAATTTTAATTTAGAAGGACAAGAAAACCAGTTCAAATTCTGTGCAGTAAGAAGCCTACACCACCGAGACTATGATGTAAGACATGGCAATGCTTCACTAGGACAGATGAGTGACTGGAGCATTCAGAGAAGGAGCTATTGGTGTGCCTTGTTTGCTACGACTCTCAGGGGCAGAGGTCATATAAGCGGTACATGATTGGCATGCCATACGCCTTGGGGTAGACTTTGCTTCTTGCCATCCCAAACCATTCTCCCTCTTACCTTATTAACTAAAGCTAGATCTTGTTCAGGGTATGTTCAATGTATTCACCCCAGCTAGGGAGATGTAAACAGAAGTCTACTGGGTGAAGCTTTGGGAAAAGCCACTGATTTCCTGATGAAAGATGACAACCTCAGCTATACTTCTTTCTACCTTGTGCTCTTTCATTTTTCTGTCTGAAATGTAGATGTGATGCTTAGAGAAAGAACAATTGTTTTGTGACTGTGAGTAGCAAGCTTTTTCAGTAAAGATGACAGAGCAGGAAGTTACCAGAAATGTGGGTCCTTATTTAATTGCTTGAGCAGATACAGCAGCCTGGAATTGTTTATTTCCAAAAGTGAAAAAACTCAATTCTCATTTTGATAGGCAGTTCTAGTAATGTTTATATTACATGTACTTCCAAATTATTTAGTTCCTGATCTTACTCTCACTTCAATATCTGTATTTGTTGTCAGTTGTGACCTAGGGAAAAAGTTAAAAATTTTCCTTATTAGAGTGAATCTTAGCTATTGCCTTCACTCATGAGCACACACAACTATAGGTCTCTAGCTTCCTCTTAAATATCACACGGCAAGGCTTTGGACAAATAAGCTGAACTTTTAAAATTTAATTTTCCTCCCATTTATAATGAAATTAGTCATTCTTATAGGTATTCTACCCCAAGGCCTCATGTGAGAATGAGTTAAAAATATGTAAAGTCATACTTGAAGAATGGGACTATTTCCATATAAAATACAACCATTAGTAATGCATTAATAGTTTGCTCTGATTACTGCCTGCTATTTTAAATTTGTTAAAGACTCTTCCAATATGAAAAATGTTATGAACATTTTAATGAGTTATAAGTAAAAGTCCTTCAGAACATGGCATTACTTTTTTGTAATGAATATGAATGCAATCAGTGGGTTTCTGTAGACACCAGAATTAAGCAGAATTAGACCAAAAAGAAGAAAAAAAAAAGATTAGCTCTAGAAGTAAGATAAAATAGAAAGACAGCAAGAATGGGAAAAAGGAGAGAAACAGAGAGAGGCAAAGGGCAGGATAGGATTTTTAAGAAGGAAGAGTTTTCCCAAATACAGGATTAAAGTTATTATTTAAGAATAGATCTTATTAAAGGGAACATAATTACCTATGAATAATGTTATCATAAATATGATGCCCACACTTGAATAATTGTCCTAATAAAGTATTTTAAAACCACTAAGTATCTTTTGCAGAGAAATTTAAGCAAGAAAATGAATATAAAAACCATAAAGGGATAACTTGCCAGTGAATGCAACTGAAATTTCATAAAATCCCAGCTCTCATTCATCTAAATTTAGGGACCTCAATATTTTGCACATTGACGCTCAATAAATGTTATGTATTTGTGGGTTTTTTACATTGAAAAATAATATACTTGCTCCAAATCAGCAAGTAATTATAAAATGACTTTTAATGATAACAAGAAAGGTTAGGAATAAAAAATGCTACATAAATGCTTTCTTATTATTAATATCTTTGAAGACTATCACAGAGCTAAAATTTTTAAATAATAATTGCTATAGAACAATCAAGAATATGCAAAAACTACATTCTTGACCTTAAAATATGAAATAAAACTTTGAATTTCTGCTTTTAAATGACCAGTAGATTTGCAAAACCTGTGATCACATGAATGTCAGTTTGGCAGGATGGTCATAAATAATAGTTGATGATAAATGACAGTGTTCAGGGTGTGGAGCGATCTCTTGTGGAGGGCCACAGGGGTTGGCGTAAAGCTCTTGTCTTCTCTAACATCTGGATTATTGATGGTTAGCATTAATGATCTGAAAGACAGAGCACACAGCATGCTAATAAAATTTGCAGATGTTACAAATTTGGAAGCTGTTGCACACACCAGGAGACTAAGAATTAATACAAATGGATCTAATGAGATTACAAATACAGAAAGAAAAGAGGAAAATTAGATTCCATTTAGAAAAGTGCAACTAATCAATCTTGGGGGAGGTAATCAGAAACATGTTCACTCAGCAGGTCTGAGGACAAACCTGGGAAGTAATCAATTTAAACAAAATGCAAAGCACAATAATAAGACTGCTGGGATCAGTGAAAGAGTATTTCTCCAAGATCATTCAGCAGTTCCATACATGAGCCTCTCTTGGTCAAAACTGCCCATGGAGGGAGTAGGTCTAAGGGGAGAGGCCTGAAAGCAGGGACTATGAGGATAAAAGCTAAGAAGTAAGATCCCCGGTGCAATGGCTGCACCAACAGCCACTTCCAAGCTCTGGGTGGAGCGGCTGCATGCACGGCCACTGGTTCCAGTATTAAAAGAATGGGCACCAAAACTTGTGTCAACTTGTCTACTAAACCCATGATCCTTCCCATTAAGGTTCATGGTCCCATGCAGCTATTTTTCTGGTGCCAAAGGACCTGAGGACTTTAGCAAGGGTAGGGCTACCAAATAGTCTCAATATTACCAAAAGGTATACATATAGCCTAAGGGAAAGCAGCCCAGCTAACAAACACAGACCCTTGGTATCCACTCCATCAGTTATGAGCTATGTAACTTTAGGAAAATGATTTGCCTTGCTCTAAGTTATAATATTTAGCTTTCATATTTTTAACTGCTCTGAGCTTCAGTTTTCTCCTTTGCAAAATGCGTATAATAACATCTTCTCAGAGTTGTGAAGCAAAAGGAAAAATGTCTGTAAAGTTATTGACACAGTCAATGCTATCAATTACTATTACTACAAATTATTTTATGCAGTTATAGTCCTGAAGGAATCTGGTTGTTTTTTTTTTTTTTTTTTTTTTACAAACATCTGAAGTTCTTTGAAGGCAAAATGCTAATTGGAAGTCCTTGATCAGTTATTTTGAGGATATATCAGTTAAAATTTAAATCACTGCAGCCCACGGAAAAACAGATTTAGACTAGAAATTGTCATAGTCAAACCAGAGACTTTCACCAGACCACAATGTGCAATGATGCAATGATTGTAATGGCAATTGGAAAAGCAAATCATCCTGGCCAGCATGTCCATGGACAAGAAGAAGGAAAATAAGGAGGCAGTGTAATACTGAACACTGTGAAACCTTGAAGCCAATCAAGTGGCAAGGGGGCCTCAACCCCAAAAACAGCATAGAGAGATAGCAGGAACAGATATGGGCAAACTGGAAAAGTTCGAATGTGGTACTCAAAACACAAGAAACTTGAGGCAAGATTGCGATAAGTGAGGCCTAGAAGATCGTCTTCTGTCACCATTGAAGAAATGTTGTTTGTATCAGAAGTCTTCTGGGTTGGGTCCGCAAAAAGAAAAAATAACAGTAGGAATCCCAAGAATTTGTCATCAAGAAAGATTAAATGTGGTTATCCATAGCAGAGTGAGCAGAGGCCAATATAAAGACTAGGAGGTAATTCAACATAAGCCCAAAACAAGAAACAGCTTCCAAGACAGAGATGATGGACTGGGAAAGTGGGCAGATGCAGTCTTAGGTGTATCAAGGCTCTGGAAATAATAGCAACAACTGAAGGCCCCAAGCAAGTAACAACCTGGCCAAATCCCTTAGCCATGTGACCCAGGATCATACTCAGCATGTCACTCTCCATCATCTCTCCATATTGAATCCTTCCTTTGGTCCTGATGATTTCACCACAGACAGACCTCTCAACATGTCCTTTGTCCTCCCTTTTATGCTGCCTCCACCGTAATCCAAACCAGCCAACTTCTCTTACCAGCAACATGCCACAGCCTCCCAACTGATCCTTGCTTACTCATTCAGCTTCCTCCTGCTGACATACCCTTTCAAATCCATTCTTCAAACTATAGCAACAGTGATATCTTCAAAAGGTCAAAATAATCACATACACATACTCCATTTCAGGCTTGTGTTTAACACACACCCATGACAATCTGCTAGTTTAGGATAAAGGTTAAAGGAATGAATGTGGTTGCTAGGCCCCACACGGTCTGACCCTGCTTTTCTCTCTAGTTTCCTCATATACAATGCTCCTCACAATCTCTATCCTTCTTTCTGTTTAACCCTGAGCGTGCCTTGACCAGGGCTGTTATCATCATTTTTCTCCCTTGCTTGCTTTCCATCTAGTTTAACTCTCTTGTTACATCTAAGCTCAATCAACACTTCCTCAGAAAAGCCTTTTCTAAGTGAGTCACTGATCCTTCTTTTAGACACCGCATATCTCATCATTGTGACATTTGTCACAAGTGAAATTTTACATCTTTTATAGGATTCTGTGATTAGAATCTATTCTCACCCTCTCCCTTCAGGCTTACTGAGGGCAGAGCCATGTTTTCTTATATTGCCCAAAACATATCTAGCACAGGTCATTATTGGAAGTGTCTATAATTGTCTAGAGCATTCAGCCAGAATCTCTGGTTCTTTTGTCAGTTTTCTTGGTGGATATTTCTTCTCTCTTCAATGATACCCATATGAAAAGACTGGTGTGGTGGGCAGAATAACGCCTGCCCCCGAAGATGGTTATATCCTAATCCCTGAACCTGTGAATATGTTAACTTAAATGTCAAAGGGGAATAAAGGTTTCAAATGAAGTTAAAGTTGTTCATTAATTAGCAGGTCCTAAACAGGGAAGATTATCCTGGGTTATCCAGATGGTCCAATGTAATCACAAGGGTCCTTATAAGTAAAAGAAGGAGGCCAGAGAGTCAGTCAGAGGAAGATATGGCTACAGAAGATCAGAGTGATGAGACCAGGTTCAGTGGCTTACGCTTGTAATCCCAGCACTTTGGGAGGCTGAGGTGGGTAGATCGCCTGAGGTCAGGAGTTCGAGACCAGCCTGGTCAATGTGGTGAAACGCTGTCTCAACTAAAAAATACAAAAATTAGCCGGGCATGGTGGAAGATGCCTGTAATCCCAGCTACTCAGGAGGCTGAGGCAGGAGAATTGCTTGAACACGGGAAGCGGAGGTTGCAGTGAGTTGGGATTGCGCCACTGCACTCCAGCCTGAGTGACAGAGCAAGACTCGATCTCAAAAAAAAAAAAAAAAAAAAAAAAAAAAATCAAGTGATGAGATAGGAGAAGAAATTGACTCACCACTGTTAGCTCTGAAGGTGGAGGAAGGGTGTCAGGAGTGGGCACATTCTAGAAGCTAGGAAAGGCAAGGACACAGAATTTCCCTAGAGCTTCCAGAAAGGATGCAGCTCTGCCAACACCTTAATTTTAGCCAGTAATACCCAAGTAAGTCAAACTTCTAACCTGCAGAACTGCAAACTCTCTAACCTGCAGACAATAAATTCCTGTTGATTTAAACCACTAGGTTTGTGGTAATTTGTCACAGAAGCAATAATAATAATAAAATACAACCAATACCCTCTACCACTCTTGAATGTAAGTAACCTTGAAGGCCATTCACTCTGCCCTACCAGGGTAGTGATTCTGCAGTGGATAAGAAGGCCAAGTATGGCCTCCTCAGTCAGATACTCTATCTTCTTTTCCCATGGGTGAAATTTAACAATGAAACTGTTGGTGAATTCCCAGTGACTCTTCCTACTGGACATCTCTAGGCTGCTTTCTGCACGGGCAATTGCAGCTTCTTTGTGGGGGCAGCAGCTGCCTGTGACTATTACTATTAGAGGATCTGGTTTCTGCTTTGGCTTATACAGTTTACAGTTCTTAGGGGCTTCTGGTCTCAGCAGTTCCCAATAGTTCTTATCAGTGGCTCTTTTAGGGTTCTCCTTCGTTCAGTGTACCTGAACATTAGTCATATCCCACAGCAACCAAATAGATCAAGAGTATTTCCTCCAGGGAGGTGGCTTACACTGGGAGACTGCCATGTCAATGTTGGTTTTGTACAGTCTTCCCCTGTCCTGTGAGAGAAGTGAGACCATGAGGCACTGCACTGCAACGCCACACAGCAGCCCCTCCTCACTCCCTGCCTTTGCTTTTTCCTGCTTTCTACTAAGGTGGAAAAGAATCACTAAGTCTCCACTGATTTAAGATTAAAGCTCTAATATCAGTTGAAAGCATCTAGGAGACATGCAGAGAGAATCTACCACTCAGGTACTCAAAAATCATGACATACCCCAAATTCCTCTAAATATATCTATCAATCCATGGGCCACTGGGACCACAAATGCAAGTCGGACCCAAAAGTGTCCAAAGTGGCCTCTAGTTCCATGAGGTAGATAAGCAAATGATACAGTAATAACTATTTGGTTACCCATTCAACCAAAACTGACATATCATGAGAGGCTCACCAGCTTCAGCACCAAGTCAACTTCCAATAGTTAGGAGATTGAAATCTTATGAAAGGGAAGTAGTGGAGCATCTTGGGAAAAGTACAGGTTATAAGCATGGGCACACTCAAATCAGGCAAGTCTGGCTTCAAATACTACCCCTCCTATTTACCAGTTATACAACTTTGAAAAACAACTTCTATATCTAAATATATGTTTCATTGTTGTTAAGAATGAGGCAATAGGTATAACATATTTACCAAATTTTTTGACATTCAAAAAAATGAGTGCTTGATCCCCTAGAATAAAGAAGTTTTGTCAATGAATTCTTTCTAACCTACAAAACTATTCAGGAGAAAAATTCTATGACAGTGAATTATTTATCATATATGGTATAGTAGGTAGATTAAATTTGTCATCAGAAGCCCTCAATTTGCCCTGTTGCTATATCACCCCTTGAGGCCATCTGTCTCCTTCTTTTTCTTCCGTAACTGATCAAATACAATTAAGAAGTGCCATGTCCCCTTGGACCAGTTCGTGACCCATCCTAAGATTCTGCCTGGCCTTTCCTCCTCTGATCAATTTATCTGGTCCAGATGTTAATGTGATTACAAATGTCTGATGAAGTAGATTCAGGGAAGTTCTGAGACTACAACTCACTTTTCTCATCCAATCCAGCCACTCTTCACACCAAAATGCACATGTTTTCAAAAATTCAAGGTTACTATGAATGCCGAAAAAGCTTAATATAGCACTTTCTACAATGTCCTAGAAACAATGTTCTTGCTGAAGGCTTAACTGTAATCTGATTCAATCAATTCCATCAAATAATAATTAAAACCAGCATTTACTGGGTATTTTATATGTGGCAGTCACTGTAGCATGTATCATCTCATCTAATGTTCACCACAATCGTATGAGCTAAATATTATCATTATATCCATTTTAAAGATGAGACAATCGGGGTATAGAATACTTAACCAGGCTTGACTGAGTTAGTTCCTTAAGCAGGAAAGCCATCTGTTTATTGTTTACCCAAACCTCCCAATTTTCAAATGATTCACATAGATTTCTATAGCTTATAATGCTCTCCATGCAAGTGAGTTAAAAGCAATTTCTTCTAATGGCACCTTAAAACAGAATCACTCATTTCATTTTAATCAGGGCCCTTAAACTCAGAATTTGGGTAGTTAAGAGCAAAATGAAAACTATAACAAACTAAAGACTACAGCGGCTATTATCACAATTGTAAAGCTTTAAGCGTTTTATATTTTCATATTTATTCCTCACTTTTAACTACTATATTTACTTTTTATTTAAACACTGAAATGTGTCAATATAAATCCTTGCTATGTGCAATGAACTGGCAGGAGTAATTTAACTTTAAAACATTATAAAAATCATAAGGAAAAGAACTATTTTTACATTTTTAGAAACTTTGATGGACTATTTTGCTGAGTGACAGTCAATGGGAGTAGACAAGCAGTGCAACGTGATTAGACAACTACCAACATACGGAGCTGTTGGATTTCTCAACCCCACGGGCAACAGAAATGGCAGAGCAGATTTTTGGGAAATTTTACACATTAGTACATAAACAGTCTGTCAAAAAATCACACTTTTCAGATGTCTACCTCCTACAGTCTTAAAGACATTACAAACTATCACAAATGTGATTTGCAAGGGAGAAGTTTCCTAGCCTCCATATAAAATGATTGTCATCACTGACAAAGTCCAGGAATATCAAGGGAAAAATAATAAATCCCTTAAAAAATTGATCTGGCAAGTGGGTTGTGCACCATTACAGCTAAAAAAAAAGAAAAGAAAAACAAAAAACCTCAATAAAGTTTGTGTGTGTGTGTGTGTGTGTGTGTGTGTGTGATTTAATATATTGCCAGGAAGAGCAGATTTGAGCTATGTTGAGTTGGAAACCAGATTTGAAAAAGGACATACTAAAAAAATAAAAAGTATACTGTAAAGCAGCCCTGGAAGTATATAAAAAAGCAAAAAAAAAAAAAAAAAAAAAAAAAAAAAAAAAGTACTTGGCAACAGTTTGCAAAATGAGATGAATCAAAAGCCAATTAAGAGATCAAAATATATGGAGCCAATAACATAAAAGTAGGGGTGACAATATAGTCAGCTTGGAAGCTAATTAGAATGGAGAGGTGATAATTGTATGCACTGGGGGAAGGCAAACTGTAGAGTGTTGAATGGAAATGAGGCAGAGATTGAGAAGGAAAAGATCTCAAACACGTCTGCAGTGTCGTAGTAAATAGTCAAAAACAAAAATGTGAGAAATGAACCCCTTGGTGAGGTGAAGAAAACTTCCTTGCTAACCCTAAGGTTTGTGCTATAATAGACTCTACAAAGATTATGGTTCCTTGAAAAAAGAAAATATGGGCTAACTCTTCCCCCCCCCCACCAGAAAGGAGATGCTCTTCAGTCATCTATGCTCCCCCGCTCTTTTTCTTTTACAGTGGGCTTGAGTGAGTCTGAAGATTGGGGATTAGAGATCAAGCTCCACTTCATTTTCTAAACTGTTATCCTGGGCCTCTTGCCAACCTTTTTTATTTTTCTTTTTGGCTTATCCGGTCTCCATAGTTTTAACATTTTTTGTTTTTTTCCACAATAAATTTTGATCCCAGCCTAACTTACTGCTATTCAGCTTTTCTGTATATTATTGGCCTTTCCCAGAATTTCTGTGAATTCTTGTTTCATATCTCTCCCTGATGATGACCTGCTTGGTCAGAATGCCTGTAGAGCTTTACTCCAGATGGCAAATGAAGCAAAAACAATGCCTTTCTTTTAATAAGGTTGCTGAAGTGACAATCCCCAGACCATAGCTAAAAAGCACCTTGAAGTTTGGTTAAGATCCACAAATGACTATGTTCTCATACTCTTAACTCTCTGAGTCTCTGAACACAGCAGTTCTTAGCATGGCCTTTGCCCAAGCAATGATATGCTTACATAAACACCTTTGCAGGTCAGCTTCTTCCAAGCTGCTGCCATGAGTTCTGCCTCTGTAAAGTGATTGGAAGGATGGTTGCTACGAGGCAGATATTAGATTGCTTTTTGTTTACTTACTTATTTGACTCTTGCCCAAGGAAATAGTGTTACATAAGAACATATGAAAGTATTACTTTTTTTTTTTTTTTTTTTTTTTTTTTTTTTGAGACGGAGTCTTGCTCTGTCGCCGGGCTGGAGTGCAGTGGCCGGACCTCAGCTCACTGCAAGCTCCGCCTCCCGGGTTCCCGCCATTCTCCTGCCTCAGCCTCCCGAGTAGCTGGGACCACAGGCGCCCGCCACCTCGCCTGGCTAGTTTTTTGTATTTTTAGTAGAGACGGGGTTTCACCGTATTAGCCAGGATGGTCTCGATCTCCTGACCTCGTGATCCGCCCGTCTCGGCCTCCCAAAGTGCTGGGATTACAGGCTTGAGCCACCGCGCCCGGCCGAAAGTATTACTTAAAGAAAAAATACTAAAGCCACACTTTGTAATTTTTTCAAAACGAATGAAGTGTCAAAAAAATTTTTAATTACATAGGGGAAAAAGAACACCGGGTAGCAGGTATGCAATAAAGTAGTTATGATTCTAGCAAATAAAAAATTAATATATTGAAAAAGTAAGATTTGAAGTATACTCAGGAATTAATTTAGTGATATACTGAAATGAGATAAAACAAAATTGGGTGATTCATTTTCTCCAAATAATTTATTCCTTTGGAAGACAGACAACTCTTAATCACCCTAGCAAACTTTACAATTCTCTACTCCTCTTAAACATAAACATTCTTACCCTCTAGAAAATATGTATTATAAATCAAAACCACACTGACAACTTCCACTTCTGATCAAGATGAAATAATAGAAAATAGTTTACTCTCCCACCTAAAACAATTTTTTAAAACTAGACAAAAATATGAAACACCCATTTTAAAGCTGTTGAACATCATGAAACATCTATCGTGTTTCGATGAGAAACAGTAAACAAGAGTTAAATCTTGTAATTGTCCTAGAAAATGGCAGAAGACGCACATGCCTTGAGAGAATTTCCTCCATGACATGCATAGGGTATGGGAACCAATGTGGAACCTGGCAGACTCCTTGAGTTGAAGAGACAGAGCTGAAAATTCAGGGAAACCAAAGAGACTAACGTCTGCCAGGCAGACCACTGACAAATAGAGATCTGCACACAGAGAGAATCCTAGAGATCTGTAAATGTTCCCTTTGGGTATTCAATAGACTAATGATCAGCACATGCGTGCTAGCAAACTACCCAGGGAGAGGGAAAGACCTCCTGGAAGAATTAGAAGGAGGAATACCTAGAGATGCACAAGGCTGGGAATAGTGCCTGTTGCCAACAGCCAGAATGAAAAAATGCATGGGCCATTTAATAGAATACTCAGAACCACCTTTCTTCAATAGTGGGGGACTAATTAGGCCTAGATGACATACAGCTGTAGTCCTCCATAACAAATCTTTAAAAGAAAGACCTGAAAGGATCCATCTGATTCTAAGTAACTTAACTGGATCCTACAATAAAGCTTAAAGATTCTTATAGGAATACGTAGTATTAAGCACCCAACAAAATAAAATATACGATGTCTGCCTTCCAAAGTAAGATTATCAGAGTGCAAGAGGCAAAAGAATATGTTCTGTGATGAAAAGAAAACTATATTAATCAAAACTGATGTAGAATGGACATAGATAAAAGCATTAGCAGACTAGGGCCTTAAAAGTCTTATCAAAACTCTATTGCATATGTTCAAAAAGAGCAAAAATTGGATGTGTTAAGTAGAGATTGGAAGATATTTTAAAATATTTAAATTGAAATTTTAAAATGGAAAACTATAGTATCTAAGATAAAATATAGATGGAATTAAAAGGAGATTAGTCATTTCAGGAAAAAAAATGAACTTGAAAACATAGCAGTATTAAACACACAGAAAAAATATTTCAAAAACATAAACAAAAAGAAAAATAGATCATCCACGAGCTGTGGGATAACATCATGTGACATGATATATGTATAATAGTAATCCCTGATTTTGGAGAGGAGATGCAGAGAAAAATAATTAAACGAATAATGGCTGTTGCATGGCAAGTATAGTAGCGACAACTAACTTGCACCAAAGATTCTTTCTCCTCTTCTGTAAGAGTTGTTTGTGCAACTCTGCCATTAGCCAAAGACTACACTTCCCAGCCCCCTTTGCATCTGTTGTGGCTGTGTGACTAGTTCCCACTAACAGAATATGAGTAGAGTGATGTGTGTCACTTCTGGTCCCACCCAGGGCAAGAGATCCTCCCTCTATTCTTCTGTGGCAACCTTGGAAGTCACAGGTTGATGATGGCAGATTGTACAGTATGGAAGACACCCTTTTAATAAAGAATTTGGATTGCCTTTGTCCTCAGTTCCTTAGAGTTACCTTCTAAACTCTTGGAATTTCCAGGGTGACCAGATGTCTTAGTTATTTGTGGCAGGTTTCTACATAGTTTATGCTGATGACATGACTCAAGTTGGGAATGGTCATGCCAGAAATACCAATCATAAGATTAGAGGGTTGGAACTTTGAGCCATGTGACATCCATCTGGGAAGGGAAGGAGCACTGCAGGTTGCCTAACGTTGCCAATGGTTCAATCAATCATGCCTACATAATGAAACACCAGTAAAAACTATGGTGAGCTGGGACCCTCATAGACCTTGCCATTTGCATCTCTCTTTTTGACCAGTTCAGATTTTTATCTTTTTGCTATAATAAAATTGTAATTGTAAACATAACACTTTCCTGAGTTCTGTGAGTTGTTCTAGTGAATTATCAAACCTGAAGGGGTAATAGGAACCTCTAAATTGATAGCCAATTTGTCAGACATGAGGGTATCTTGGGGACCCCAATACTTGCGGCTGTCTGAAGTGAGGACAGTCATGTGAAGGACTGTACCCTTAATGTGTAAAGTGTGGCCTAATTCCAGGCAGTTGAGTCAAAACTCTGCAGAAACTATATCCTGAATCACCACATGGAAGGCTATGAGTTTTCCTGCATTAAACTATTATGTGAACAAAACCCACACATTTTAAAACATTCAGTCAATGACTTTGGGGGATTTATATGTTATACCAATTACAGTTACCCTAACGTATACCTCTTTTTTTCTGTTCCCCCCCCCCCTCAAAGTTTATCTCCTAATGAGACATTCTCCTATTACTCTATTTAAAATCTTAGCCCTCTTTCCTAACCTCTCACGTCTCCCTCTGGTGTGTTTTACTTTTCTCTTTCACACTTATTACTATCACAGCCCATATATTTTATGTAAGCTCCAAGAAGGTAGGGATGTATGTATCAGTTGTTCACAGCTGTATCTGCTGGGTTTAGAACAGTGCTGGCATGTAGTAAAGGTTTACTGGATAAATGCATGACTCAGTATGCAGAATGGATTAGATGGAAAGACAGGACACAATGAGCACAACTAATAGAATTTATTAAATGCAATAATCTAAAGGAGAGAAAATAAAAACTTTAAGTAGACTAATGACAACAGAATTGAAAGAAGGTGGTAAATGCTCAAATCTTTCAGAGATAGATAGGAACCACATGGCATGAAACGTTTTGGGGAACAAGGTAGTGAGAAAGGTGCTAATGAGATCTTCATCTTTAGCAACTAGGGTGACTAGAGAGAATATGAAGCAGTTAGCAGAATGATGGAAGTCAGGAATAAATATAATTTAGGAAAGATTATAAGCTCAATTTTGGATCTGGCATTTAAATTCCTTCCATAATCACATGGCCTTATCACAGAGTCAAGAATGCTGCAGTCCTAAGGATAAACCCCAGGAGTTAGAGGTAGAGGAATGTTGGGGGAGATATTTCCAAATTAAACAGGGATATCACAGGTTTATGCCACTAAGATATATTGAATAACTTTCTGTGGAATGGAAAAAATTGTCAAACCAACCAGTTTTAATTCAAGTTTAATTTATTTCTCTATTTAGTTTATGTCTTTTAGAGACCCACAAGTGAACACTTAGGATTACAATGTTATTGACATTATTATATTAGAAAATCTTAGGCATAGAAATTCATTTATAATAGACCAGTAGGGATAAGTTTACTACCTTCAGCATCTTCAAAACTCTTGAGAATTGAATGGATCTTATCTTTATGGCTGAAAATAAACCTAGAGTACTTCATTACTGTTTCTTAATAACAAAGCCCTTTTGCAAACAAGCAGGCCATGAGCAGAACTTAAGATGAGTAATCACATCCATACAGTTTAGATGATCAATCGTCTTATATATGCATAAAATATTAAACATAATGAACATGTTAGGGCACTATTGATCTATTCCAGTCCAACTCACAACAAAACACGAATGGTTTCTTAGTGACTGAGAGCATTTATTAGACCCTAGGGTTTATACACGTGAATAAGTATAAGGTCTTCAATGTATGACTTTCAGCAGAGATTGGGCAGCTAAACTCCTAACTCACCAAAGAGTACAGTTAGCTCTTGCTATTGAATTAATACAAAAAGTCTGGTCTATCACAGGCCATATATTTACAGCTGTCCTATTTGCAGTGTCAATGCTTTAACCTCGAATTTTATTCCATCTACAAGTATCAGAAATCAGAGATAATCTGGCTGCCTAGCTTCCATAATAGAAATCAATGTGCACCATCTAGCTTTTTTTCTCAACTTCCTTGCTGTCTGCTTTTCACCCTTATTTTTTCTTTATCCACCTTGCCTCCTTCCCTCCATGACCCTGGGGCCACATTGTACATTATCTTTATCATTGTCTTTGTTCATGCTCTATCCTAGTCTCTCCATGTGGGATGTCTGTCCTTTCCTTCTTACCCAGAAAACACCTACGCATCCTTTAAGGCAGAGTTTCTCCAAGTATGGTCAGAATAATCTAAAGCACTTGATTAAAATGATTTGGAAAAAGTGCTAATTTTGTCCAGAAATTTTTCACAATTTAACAGTCTCCTTTAGAAGACCTGTTTCTGGGTTTGTGATGATCGATTCCACTCTATCACTATGTTGCAGCAGATAAGCGATTGTTCATGCCAGTGGGCTGGCCTCGTATACGTACCTGCAGTCTGACTGTCCATATAGGATGCCTAATAATTACTACATAGAGGTTGTTAGGCTTGGCAATGACAGAATCTGCAGCTTTAGTTAATTATCCCAGAGTGTGGGGAGGGGAATTCAAGTGCCTTAGAATTGTTTGGGTCTCCCCAGACCCAGTGGGGTCCTCGATCCACACTGGCAAGCTGACTATTGCCACTATATCCACGTGCCTCTCTAAGCAGTTAAAGAAAGCATTAAGGAGCTTCCCGATTCAGCTGAATTCTTCATTTGGCATTTATCCTTCTCACTCTTCAATGCTTATTCCATAGTGAAAAGTAATGATAACAACTTCTTCCAGGACTTTATCAGTTTTGCCAGTATTAAAATGAGATCAGTCTGGTAAATCAGTAACTCTAGTGATTCTTATGAACACAAAAGTTTAAGTACCTTGTTAAGGTCTTGGCAGACTGCTGCAGTAATGGGTCTGTCTCAATTTATTCATACCTATCTTTGCTGTGTAACTTGCCATCCCTCCCATCAAGAGCTGAATCTATTTCTCCATTCCTTGAATCTGGTCTTGGCTATGTGAATTGCTTTGATCAATGGATCGATAACAAATGTGACAACAAACAAAGCTTGATACAGGTTTGTGCATTAAAACTTTCCCTTTCTTGCTGCAGGAAATCCTTTCTCCACGTGCATGACCCCAGACTAGCTTGTTGGAGGAGGAGAAACTATTTGAGAGAGGATCCACCCATTCCAGCTGCCTCATCTATGCTACCCATCTTAGCTAAGGCCCCAGACATAACAGTGAGGTTATTCTAAACCTCCATTCCCAGCTAATGAAGCCCAGACTGGAAGCACTACATAACCAATCCATAAATATATAAGATATTATATATATATAAAGCCACTATGTTTAAGGGTAAAAACAAGCTGATTCAATGGCTTAGTTCAAAAGAACTTATTTCTTCACCTCCCTCCACTGCAGAGCACACCCACTCTGTCTGCTCTATTCTTCCAGAATATTATATTTACAATATTAATGAAATAAATCACTGTTCTGGGTATGAAGTTCTAGACACTACACTAATACACACCTTATCTATAGGAAAGTTAATGGCATCCCCACTTTATAGACATGGAAACTGAGACTCAAAGAGGTTATTTAAATTGCTCAAGGTCATACAGGTAGTACCAAAGGTAGATGCAGTATTTGAATCCAGATCATGTGTTAGTCCCTAGGATCCATTCTGAGTCAAGTCTCATGTATTTAGTCACCGGGCTTTACAGAATTGAACTACAATAATATAAGCTGAATATAAGTTTGCCTTCACTGTAGTTGCCAAGTACTTTAAAATTCAAGATAGTTTTTCATTTGTCATTTTAATCAGATACTGGGTTTAACATCTGTTATAACAAACACTTTTAATACATATTTATAGAATAAAATTGACCTTTAACATTATATTTACCTTCCCTATCCCTCTTTCTTGTTTGTCATTGTTCAACTTTTTGCCTACCACCCCACCAAAAACAAAACAAAAAGAAAAACACTACATTTTTATGGCTCCAAGTACTCTGAACTGTAGCATCCTTTAAGATGGCTTTCACAGGTCCATGCCACTTTTAGGTCTTTTTACCTTGGTTTTATGCCCTTGCTGTAATAGCCACATTGAAATGCTTCTGTATGTCCAGATAGTTCTATGACTCACTTAGATATCAAGGCCCTGGTGTCTACTATAAAGGAGTATCACAAGAACAAGATACAAGTACAAACTGTAAATATCAGGCTCTAACTTTACATAGGAATAGTATTTATTAAAATTGTAATTCTGGTTCAAATTTCCTCCACCTCTATTAACTGAACCAATCACTTTGAAATCATCCATGTTGTGTTGTCATTCCATTTAAATGAGGACTGTGACACTGCCTGGCTTAAGCACAGTGCATTCACGACTGTTTTTTTTCTCTACGCACACTGCTGACAGCATCATCCAGTGAATTTTCAGTGTCTCGTGTGTGTGTGTGTGTGTGTGTGTGTGTATGTGTGTGTGTGTGTGTCTTCGGAAGAGAAAGAACAAATGACATCATTTATATGAGAGACGAAGAAACAGGAGTCTGCAAGGGTTTTTAGCTCTTCCTGAAAGGACATGAGCAGGAAAACAAGACAAAAGTCACAATTCCCTTGAATTAAGTACCATTTTTTCCTCCAGACGGGCCTGGCTTTGATTTAAAATCATCAAGATCTTCAAGCTTTTTCCCAAGGTTTTGGAGTTTTCAAAAAATGGATCCTCTTTCCATGCAGTTTTCCCTTTATTTTAGGGGAGATTAAAACAAATCCAGTATTTCTTGTTCAAGTAAGCTTAAATCATTTTTAAAAATTAGAATATACTCAATTCCCAAAAGGGTTTAAAAATTTTAATTTGTCTTTTGTCCCATTCCTTAGAATTACTTTTCAAATGGTTTGGATTTAGCCAAACCTAGAATAGATTTTTGCCAAGAGTCTTTTCTCCCCCCTTAATTTCTAAACCCATGTGTATTTTAAGGGAAATTTAATACATATGCTTCTAATTCATGTGCACTTAACTCATCAGAATGTTCTTTTGTAAGACCTGTTTGAAGTTTAAGAAGTCTTTTTGGAGCCTCCCTTTAATAAGTCTTTTCAAGCCTTTATTCTTAGAAGCAGGAAGTCACATTTTGCCAGGAGTAAATGAATTTCAACCCCCGAAGGTTCACATTTAGTCCAAAACTAGCAGCCAAGCCACTTTGTGAGCAACTTAAAAAAAATGAGTTACTTTGCCCCAGGATGAAGTTGTTTTACTTTTTAGGCCCCAAACTCAGAAAACATAGAGACTTTTATTTGTCTTATTTCCACATCTTAAGGTTGTCAATGATATTTGTGAATGAAGATAACTTTAAAATAAATATAACTCTAAGTGCATCCTAATATTCCTTTAAGATTTACTAATAGATTTTGTGAATAAGCTGATAGGATTATTTCCTCAAAATAAAAACAAAACAAAACACAAAATGTATTAGATATTGAGTCAAAAATAAATGATAATGAGGGGGTGGAGTGAGATATGGAGAGAGATTGCTTATAGAGTAACAGATGACAACAGCTCAGTGCATAGAAATACAGCATAACAAGGGCTTTGATGAGTTTTTATCACAGCTCCATGTGTCAGAGAATCTGACATATATGAAATATGAGGATTAAAGAAGAACAAAGGGATTTAACACAAGATGCTGAACAAAATGCCATTAATGAATTATAAAGACAAGAATGACAATAGAGAAATCTCAGTGTTTAAAAAAATTACTAGTTGGGCTAGGATAATATTCCATCAGATTTATTTTTCACTTCCTGCTTACGGCCACAGCTGCTCTTTCTGGTTTTCTATCTCCCAGATCTGGAAATGATGCCCAGGAAGACCAGTCTGCATCTGGTCCACCAAAAGAAGGGCTAGTGAGAATCACAAGATACAGAAAACCAGTTACTTTGATTTCTTTATAATGAATGAGCTACCCCTGTTAGATAAAGCAAGCAATACTTGTTATTATCAGCAGAACCATAAACATTATGCTGCATTTTTTTATGCTGCATTCAGTTGAACAGAACGTATGTATAACCCAATGACTATCATTAAGAAACTTGTGGCTGACTGAGGTGGCTCATGCCTGTTATTCCAGCACTTTGGGAGGCCAAGGTGGGTGGATCACAAGGTCAGGATTTCGAGACCATCCTGACCAACATGGTGACACCCCATCTCTACTAAAAATACAAAAATTATCAGGGCATGGTGGCACGTGCCTGTAATCCCAACTACTCAGGAGGCTAAGGCAGGAGAATTGCTTGAACCCAGGAAGAGGAGGTTGCAGTGAGCCGAGATCGTGCCATTGCACACCAGCCTGGGCAACAGAACGAGACTCCATCTCAAAAAAAAAAAAAAAGAAAAAGAAAAAAGAAGAAACTTATGTGCTATCTGGCCTGGAACAATAGTCAGAGGTTAAGGAATATTTACTCATTAAATTACTCATTAAAAAGTTATGCTTGTACTAAAAAGATTTTGCTTGACTTGAAGGAAGTTCTCAGTCCACCTCTCCCTAAGCAAGCTGAGAGACGTGGCCCTGTGGTGAACCAGGGACAGACCTGCCAGAGATGCTCATCTGCAATAACCTGCACTGTGACATTTTGGAGGGAGGGCTCCTGCATCAACAAACATTCTCTTCTTGCTCTGTTCGCTACTTAGGGAACAAGGCCCTTGATAAAAACCAAAATGTTACTTAGCAAATTGTGCTTGTTCCTCCTTTGCTTTGCATTCCCTCTTTTTGCTTTTCATTATCTCCCTCTGATTTTATCTAATTCCTTTCTTGGGTTCCATCATTATTTTTATTTTCTTCCCCTACCATCTCCTTACTCTTCCAACTTTGCATATACTTCACCCCGTTTGCATTTCTCACAAATCTGTTTCTCTGTGCCCTCCTCACATTCCATCTGTTCTTTGTCCCCAGGTTCACCTCTTCGCCTGCCTCTGACTGGTCTGGCCTGCTTTTTCTCTGTCTAGTAGCACAAAGGCAGTTGCTCTTTTTTTTATTTTTTTCCTAACGTCCTCTTCATCCCAAGCCTCAGCTCTGCACAGTAAATTGGCAATGGCAGGAGGAAAAATTTACATTAACTCTTACTTGACAACAGAGAACACAGGGAGAAACATACACACTCATTAGGAATTGGCTCAATGTGCACGTACAGATGTACCTGGCAAACTAGCAGGTCAACTATGATGTTAATAATTAAGTTCTCACCTGTTGATTATGCCACCACCCTGTTGAGGCATCTCACCGTCATAACAAGAACCAGGCTTGATGCAAACTAACTACCCCAGCTTCCCATCCCTTGAAGGAATTAGACCTGTAGCCTCCTGACAGTCATGTCACATCTTACTGAAGACTTCCAGCAGTGACCTTACTATTTCAAGAGGCCCACTGTTCAGCAGTTAGAAAGTACATTTGACCATTGAAGAACTCAGGGACTAGGGGCACCAACCCCAGGCACAGTTAAAAAAAAATCCAAGTATAGGTTGGGCATGGTGGCTGATGCCTATAATCCTGGCACTTTGGGAGGCCGAAGTGAGAGGATCACTTGAATCCAGAAGTTCAAGGCCAGCCTGGGCAAGACTGTGTCTCTACAAAAAGAAAATTAAAAAATAAATAAAGGCATAGTTGAGCTCTCCTATGGTCCCACATACTGGAGAGACTGAGGCAAGAGAACTACTTGAGCCCAGGAGTTTGAGGTTGCAGTGAGCTATGACTGTGATTCTGCCTGAAGCAATCCTTCTCTACAAAAATTACAAAATAAACAAATTAATCAGGCATGGTGGTGTGCACCTGTAGTCACAGCTACTCAGGAGGCTGAGGTGGCAGGATTGGTTGAGCCCAGGAGATTGAGACTGCAGTGAGCCATTTTGTTCACACCCTTGCACCACTCCAGCTTGGGTGACAGAGCAAGACCTTGTCTCAAGGAAAAAAAAAAAAAGAAGAAGAAAAGAAAGAAAGAAAAAAGAATATCCAAGTATAAGTTTTGGCTCCTCCAAATTTAACTATGAATAGCCTGCTGTTGACCAGAATTCTTATTGATAATATAAACAATCGACTACCACATATTTTGTAGGTTATATGTAATATATACTATATTCTTACAATAAAGCAAGCTAGAAAAGAAAATGTTATTAAGAAAACCATGAGCGAAAATATATTATTCACTAAGTGGAAATGGGTCATCATAAAGGTCTTCACCCTTGTCATCTGCATGTTGAGGAGACTGAGCAGGAGGAGAAAGATGAGGGGTTCATCTTGCTCTCTTAGGGGTAGCTGAAGCAGAAGAAAATTCACATACAAGTGGACCCACACAGTTCAAACCTGTGTTGTTCAATGGTCAACTATACTTATTGTCAAAGAGCTTCCTGTCATTAAGTTCAAAACAACCTCACTGTGTGCTATGGACTGAATGTTTATGTCTTCCCAGACGTCATATGTAGAAACATAATCCCCAATATGATGGTATTGGGAGGTGATTCAAAAGTGGAGTACTCATGAATGAGATTAGAGTCCTATAAGCGGGCTGAAGTGACCAGAGCTCTCCCCATCTGCCATGTGATGTTACAGTGAGAAAATGGTCATCTATGAACTACAAAGCTGGCCCTCACAACACATGGAGTCTACTGGTGCAGCCCCCAGAACTGAGAGAAATAAATTTCTGTTGTTTATAAACCATCCAGTTTATGGTGTGTTTGTTATGGATGGACTGAGGCACTGTGATTCCATTTATTGATCATAGGTCTCCCCTGTTGAGTATTGGAGAGGCAATCTTGACCATAAGAACAGTTCTCTTACCATCCCAAATTTCTAATATTTTTCCAGGAGAGAGATCACTGGCTTTCCTCGTCGCACTCTAAGCCCTGTGAAAGTAGGTAATGTATCTCTTTTTCACCTCAGTGTTCCCAACTCTCAACAAGGTGCCTAGCATATAGTAGGCACTAAGTGTATGTTGAATAAATGAATTAACCCTTCTTAGAGAAGAGGCAATCCTAGCTCAAGTTCACACAGCTTGAAATTGGGAGAGCCCAGATATGCATCTATCTTCTCCTCTTAAAACCCACATTTAGCCTCTTTGCTGTTTTGCTAACAACATTCTTTGTTTGTGGTGGTAATGGCTATGATCTATGGAGATGCTAAGAGAACTAGTAGAACTGAAGAGACCTGGAGTTGGGATCAATGGCCACAGAAAGCAGAGATCTTTCCAGTGAAAACTGTGGCAGGGATGTAGCCTTACCCAGTGAACACCAGCCTTACAGTGAACATCACAGCGGGGTGCTCAGAGGCAGATACAGCCAACCACAACACACCATGTGGGAGACTGTGCTTGGCCAGGGGCTCTCTCCAAAAGTCATTAGCATATGAAAATGTCCATAGTCCCTGAACATCCTCTAGAGAAGGAAGAGAAAAAAGAACTTTTTAGAGAGTCAAGTTGAAGGTTAGACTGACAGAATATTAACCCAATGAGAATGAGTTAATCTGAAAGAGACTCTCAAGTGTATATTCTGTCTCATTCCCCTACATAGGGAATGGGGCTTCCTGAGCAAGACAAGCTACTTTTATTTATTTACTTTTTTTTTTTTTGGCACATTTGTGAATAGTTTAAGAACTTCAATCCTTCTATGAGGTTATGCAGTTAGTTATGATGCCTTATTATTACCCACCCAATATCACTGTAATTTATAAGATACTATTAAATTTCTGGTCAAATATACATATATAGGAGTGAAATACTCACCTATATTTTATAAACATGACTATAGGATGCATTTACATAATATAAAAATATATGTCTTTCATTCTAATGCTGGTTCTCTTTTTCCCCCTTTTTTTATTTCTTTTTTTATTTTGTCTTGAATAGTTCTCTCTCATGAGAGTCCTATAAACTGTCTAATATTAACATGTGGGTATCATCCCCTCTTATATATCTATTTTTGTTTGAACGATGAAGTATCTAATAACCTTCATTTGCCTGTTTCTGAATGTGTTAGATCATATTGATAAGTATTCAATAAACTTAAAACCATACCTTTACTTTTGGTTTCTCAGTCAACTTCTAGCATTAATTGCAAATTCAAACAAGTATCATTATTTTAGTTAACATAAAATTACTACAGGTATTTGTTTCATATTGTTGTCTATTTAGGAGAAAAAGATTTTGGTCAATTTGTATTTCTTTTTATGTTTATTTAAAATAAACAGAATGATTCATGATTGTTGTTCACTCAATCTTGGGGAAACATAAGACTGTCTCCTCTTCTCTCATCTTCCCTCCATTTCCCATCTCAGGAGAGGTTGTAATGACCAAAGACTAAATGGAATCCTTGATATGTTACAATGGAGCACTAATGTGGGGGAGTAGAGCCTTTAGTGGGAGGATTAAAGGATTATATGTAGAACTAGAGATAAAAATCGCTTTTCATGTTCTTTTCCTTTGTGTGTGTATTTTTTTTTTTTTTTGGTCCATCTTTTCTTTCATTTAAATGGTTGGAATGGAGATACCAGCTGGAAGAGCATGCTGTCATCCTTGGGAAGTCAAGTAGAGCACTTCTGTGTAGGTCTAAGGAGAGAAATCATCCTTTGTTCTTGATTCTTCTCCTCGTGTAACTTTTTTTTCCCTCCATCTCTGGGGTAGCTAATGGGGTAGAACAGGTCATGGAAGTGCCTTCTTCTTGTCTGGAAACACTCAAAGTTTGAATGGATCGACACTCAGGTCTAGAGAAGAAAATATGTGGAGGAGGGACTTAGGGCAGACTCAGCTCTAGGTCTTAAAGGAAACAGGTTCTCTTTTTGACATCTTGCATTCTTGTAAAGAGAGAGATAATGTTTCCATTTTATAGAAGAGTAAAATTATGTTTAGTAAGATTTAGTAATTTGCAGAATAAGTGGCAGAGATTAATCCAGGCAGCTAACTAGGAAAAGAATCAGATAGAGATTTGCAACTAGAGCTCACCTAATAATATACAATTTCATTTGCCTACCGTGTCATCTACTCCAGGGTCAGTAGTATGGAAGTGGCTATATGAGGAAGCAGTGAAAAATTCGGGTATTTAGTTCAGATCACATAAGTCTGCTTAGAGTTACAACTAACAGAGGTAGAATGGTTCGTCATTGCAAACAGGGGATAAGAAATGTGATTTTTTTTTTCCTTCATGCCTTTCTGGGGAACCTCAGTATTACTCAAACATTTGGTATCCAAATGTTCCCAAGATCACTGGGAGTAACCATCTGCTTCTCAATATCCCAAGTCTTCCTTTATAGCAAGAGAGATGTTCAGTGTAAGATTCTCTGTCATATTTAGGAGTCTCAGAAACTCCTCCAGACTTTTTAGAGTGTGATTTTTTTCATTAGTCCCATATAACTTTTTCAAGTAATAATTGTTTATATATAGATTGTCAAGTTCCAAAAGTACCTGAACTTCTTTTTACCTACCACAAAAACATATTGAGAGATATTTAACCAGCATGATGGAAGGAAGACTATTTTCAAAAACTCACTTATAATTTCTACATGTGCTACTCACTATTCTTTATTTTAAAAGTCTATTTATTATATTCATTGCTAAAAACCCAAGAATATCTTCACTTGATAATTATATCTTCAAGAATCATTATATATCTACAGATATTAAGCTTATATAAGTCAGGGATAAAGTTGTTTAATTTTTAAGAAGAGGTCCAAGGCTTTATTCATCTTGGGGACTTGTTAAACAAGGTGTTTTGTATTTAGTGTGGTTATCTTCAGATACAAGATTGCTTTTATTTTTCCTTCTGACTGCATATGTGTACATTTAATTATAACAGTGGCAGGGCCAGGGCCAAAGATCTTTGTGTATGATCTTTCAGTCCTTTGTAGTCACCCTGTGTCTTGTCTTTATAAAGTCCTTGTACATACCACTCCCACTGCTCAAATGCCCTAACTATCTCATCCTCTAGCTAAGTCTAGTTCTCTCTTAGATTAGTTTTGACCAGAGCAGGAAGACTTAGTTGTGACTACAGCAGGAAGACTTACTCTGACTTACAACCTAGATCGGATCGATCCCCACTACTCTATGGTCTTCATCTCATCTAATAATACAGCTTTGCTTATTTATCTTCTTGTAGTAAGTAGCAACTGCCCTGTGGTGGTAACTAATTTTGTTTAGTACCTCATTTTTACAAAAGACTACCACATACTTCTGAGCCCCAAAACAAATTCATGTGGAGGGTGAATGGGTTAATGCTGTTGTCTCCACTAAATAGAAGATAAAAACTAATCTCAGATCAATTAGGAGATTTGTCCATGATGAAATACTGAGCAGCGGCCACATTAAGATTTAAACACAGAACTTCTGATGAAAAATCCCACTATATTTTCATCCTACTACCTCCAACCTATTGGAGAAGGAGGTATATAGTGCGTGAATTTTCTTTCTTCTCTAATGGATATTAATATTTTGCCCAAATTTTTAAAAGTTGTTTTATTTAATCTCTAGTGTGGTTTATGAAACAAGATTTTTTTGTATTGTTAGAATAACTGTCACAGTATTTGATATTCATATTATAGTATTTGAGTATTTGTCACAAAACAAATAAATACTCAGCCAGTTTTCAATTTTCATAACAGCCGGAGGCAGTCATAGTTGATTTAGTATACAACGGAGATAGAAAAAGAGACTTCAGGGATACAGCAAGAATCTAAAACCACTGTAAAAAAGGAAAAAGTAGGCAAAAGTTAAGACCAAAGAAAATGATTTTTCTCAAAACTTCCTCTAGTCTAGTTAAAGATTCTTTGATGTTCCACTGCTGTACTGGTGCCAGTTCACTACCGGCTCCCGAGAGCCAATCATGAAATAGGCAGAAATTTTGTGAATTGGTGCCTTAAAAATTGGCCATGGTGAGAATATTTACACCACAAATATCAGCAAACAACATGAACCTGCACGTTTTCCCCTGAGAGCAGGTTTACCAACACACCATTGGGTATTGTTCATACATAATACTAGAGAATATATGAGAAAAAGCAATTGAATAAAAATAAGATTAAGATAATAAATTTTCCTTATATTTTTTACATCTTAGAGGCTTTCATATATTACCTAATTTAATCTTCACCAAAAGCCAATGAAGTCAGCAGAGAAGGAACTATTTATTATCCCATTTTACACTTGAGGCAACTGAGGATCCAGTTGTTAGAGTTGGTACTGGTGGTAGTGAGGCTGGAATCAAACATTTCTGGGTCCTTCCCCAATGTCCTGTCTGTTCACTGGGAGTACTCTATTAGGGTAACAATTTGTGCTTTGAGGAAACAGGGCAGAGACACACAAGTTTTGTGCACACTTTGCCATACTTGGAAGTGGATGGGAATTCTGTTTTTGTTTTTCCACTGAAAATCTGTGGAATCTGGAATGCTTTTCCTGAAAAAAGAATCCACATGACCATGTGCTAATGTGGGTTTTTTTAGCCCTGGTTTGCCACAACCCTCTGTTTGTTTTCTCTTAAATGTTAATTTCTAATTTGAAAAACCTGCTCAGAGAATAAACACTGAACTCTTCAAGACTATTTTTAAATATCTTCTTGGTTGCTTGGTTAATTTGAGTGTGTATATATGCTGGATTGACAGTTCTAAAGATTGAAGCCATTTATTTATCCGTAGTTTAGAAATAGTACTGAAAATGTTTTTTTCAGACATGCCCAGGCAGCCTCATGGGGTGCCTCACACGTGGTATCATGGCAGTTACGACATTGAGAGACAAGAAAGTAGTGCACGTGTCTAGGGCTGCCTTTAGTTTTTTTAATTTAGCATCCACAGAGGTGGGACATAGACAGATAACTGTTGGTGTTCCCTGATTATGAGGTTTTGTGCCACATGTTGGTCAAAGAAAGTGGCAGTGTCGGAATGAAAACCTCAACTTTATGAAAATATAAGCAAATTTGCACAGATCCAATTGCACTCTTTACATTTCCCTCTGCTGCCATGCTTTCTCACTCAAATTTGACAAGCATAATACAATTTGTTGAACCATCACGAGTTTATTATTGTCATACTCTGTAACCTCATTAGATATTCACAACCATATTAAGAAGTGGGTATAGAATCACCAGTCCTCTTTTGTCATCAGAACGTCAAGAAAAAACTGTGACCTAAGAGTCATCGTAGAGCATAGTGTTGAGAGACTATGCAGTACAGAAGCATTAAAATACTAGTATCAGAAGACATTAATTCTAATGCCCAAAAAGTATTAATTGTATAAATAAATGAATAAATAATTTATGACCTCATGACTCAACAAGGGAATGATACTAGACCTGTCATCTCAAATTTCAGGCATGGTATTATGATAATCCTTACTTTATGGGTTGTAGTAAGTACTAAGGAAAATAAAGTACATGAGAGTGCTTTATAAATTGATCTATCTTGTAAAATATGGTATTTTATGTGAATGTTTTTCACAGCCTAAATAACAGGATGGATAAAAATTCACAATGCATCATTTCTCAGATAGGTTGGTTATACAGTCCTATTTATTTAATACACTGTGGCCATTTTCCCAAACGACAGAGTAAACTCTATTTACTATTTGCCTACATGAATCAGAAAGAATCAGTTTTCCATTGTTGCTGTTGGTAATTGGTATCTGTATGTATACTTTGAGATGAACTTAAACATAAAGCCATGTCACTAGATGTCTAATACATTACATTGGACTATGTAAGTTCTTTTCTTTTTCTTCAATGCTCTCAAGTGGCAAAGATTAATTTATAGTGTGTATGTGTTTTTAGCATCTGTGAGGTTCTCCTGTGGGTTGCTCCATTGAGAGTAAAGCTTTACAAGCTGAAATTTGAATGAAGTAAAGCAGTTGTTAGGAAGAGATGGAAAACATTATGTGCTTAATTATGTTTCCACACCTGCGTTTATGAATTCCATTTTTGTAGAGAGAAGGAGATGTGGAAGCAATTAAAGTTACTGTATGGACCCTATTGGCAATGAGTCATTAGAGAGTTCACAGGGCCATTACAGTATTGAAGGAAATCCCAGTGCCTAGAGAGATAGAGAAAAGCACCAAGTACTTAATTACTGGTTGTGGAGGTGAAAGTTAAAATGAAATCATGGCATTGAGTTAATAAAATCCAGATTAATATTGCTGCTGATGGACACATTCCTGTTTGAAAAACTATTTATATAAATAAATGAATATAATTTTGTTATTTTTAAAATAGTAATTTTGGATTCTGCTAAGTCAATTATGAACTTGTGTAAAGACTAAGAGGCCGTATTTCAAAAGTGAGCTGTTTAATTAGCCTTCACATTTCACCCACATTTATCTTAGTTCAGGCAACAAATTCAATGCAACATGTATTTGCTGATGGCCTACTGTGTGCTATGACCAGCGTGGTGCTTGTTGCTTAACACTTAATCCTAGGGGGATAGTTTCTTCTTTTAGGTATTTATTCTTTTGAAATAATCGAAAAAGCCATGTGCTTTCTGATTCATGGTTCTTATCCCATGCTCTTAGAGCAAATGCCATCTTGCTGTGTAACACTGTTTGTACAAAGTTTGTTTTACACTAGGCTCGTTAAGTCCCCAGGGCTCTGGTCCATATGGCGATGAATGAGTTTCAGGTAAAAAAGAATGTGGTGATTCTTTTATGAAAGAAAGAACTGTTTCTCAATACTCTTAATAAGAGCATTTTTGATAGTGCTTAACCAAACAAGACGCAGATTGGAGTGCAAGAAAAAGCCATCAAGAGTATCCTTTCATCCACATTAGGCTGCACATGTGTGAACAAGGACATTCACATGTGTGGACAAAATTCACGGAATGTAAAGATTCTACTACTTTCCACATCATAAATATTGTCATATAGGACATTTAAATTACTTTTCATTCATTATAAAAAATGACTGATAGAAAATACTATGAGGCAGATGGTTAGGTCCTATTTTGATGTCATTAAGAGAAAATTGCACATATTTTGTTCCATGCAGTAATATGAGAGGTCATTTAGTGAAAAACACATTTACTAAATAAACATTTTCTGTGGAATGTGTTTGGGTATAAATATTTTTATTGTAATTGAATTTCTTTGCTATGTACTCATATTTTTAAAAACCAACTAGCTGACCTTAGTGTCTAGGTTGCTTTTATTATTGTTATAGTTGCTGAGGTGCTCAAGATAAGAGTTTTACAGGCACCAGTCAAGGGCCATACATTTCTTCTCAGTGTGCTTGACTTTTTTCAGGATCTTAAGAAACCATACCTCATGTTTCTTTTAGTTACCATCACTCCTGAATTTGCATCAACTCGTATATGTGTGAGCTTATTTTCTAATCTTGTTAACTAAAAAGTTGAACTTATGGAAGTCTAGAATAGAACACTAGTTAGCAGAGGCTGAGACAGTGGCAAAAGAGGTTGTTGGGAAGATGTAGGTCAAAAGATGCAAAATTGCAGTTAAACAGGAGAAATAAATTCAAGAAATCTATTGTACAGCATGATGACTACACTTAATAACAATATATTGTATTTGTAAAAATTCTAAGAGAGTAGATTTTACATTCTCACCACAAAATTGATAACTATATGAGGTAGTACATATGTTAGCCCAATTTAGCCATTCTACAATGTGTATATATATTCTAAAACATCACGCTGTACATGACAAATATGTATAATTTTGTCAATTTTTAAAAATGTATGTCTTTATTGGTTTTATATTTTAGAGAAGTTTAAACGCTTTCCTGTCATTTGTAACATTTTAGATCATTATAAATTGGACAATTTGTTTCAGATTTATTTGGGGCAGAGGCGGGAAACTTCTTCTGGATTTTCTGGTAAGGCCAGATTCTCACCATGTTGGTGTAATGGGTATCTGTGTCTCTTTCCTAGAGCAGGGGATATCCATGCACATTTTTTTTCTGGGGGGGGGCGGTTTGTTTTAGAATGTATTTCTTAGGAGTGTAATAAGAATTAAATAAAATAACACAATTCTAATACCTAACAGAGGGTGAATCTTGTAAACTCTCAATAAATGTTAGTTTAACACACACACACACACACATCCCTACACACGCATACACACACACATATACATCTCAGAATATAGTAATGCTATTTGGCTTCAGATCGACAGGACCCTCCCAAAGCCGTATAGGAGTCTGTGGATTGTTTACTGGGCAAAGCACACTGACATTAGTTCTTTACTTTTCAGTTCTTCCTGATTCATCAATCACATATTTGTACACACCCTACAATATGTATAGAACTTTTCTGGGTGCTTAACAAGATGCCAAGTAGTATAAAATAGTTATTTCCTTCCTCCCTCCTTCCCTCCTTCCGTCCTTCCCTCTTTCCTTCCTTCCTTCCTTCCTTCCCTCCCTCCCTCCTTCCCTCCCTCCCTCCCTCCCTCCTTCCTTCCTTCCTTTCTTCCTTCCCTCCTTCTTCCTTTTTTTCTTTTGAGACAGAGTCTCGCTCTTTCACACAGGCTGGAGTGTAGTGGCACAATCTCGCTCACTGCAACCTCTGCCTCCTGGGTTCAAGCAACTCTCCTGCCTCAGCCTCCCGAGTAGCTGGGATTACAGGCATGTACCACCACACCTGGCTAATTTTTGTATTTTTAGTAGAGAGGAGGTTTCACTATATTGGCCAGGCTGGTCTTGAACTCCTGACCTCAAGTGATCCGCCTGCCTCAACCTCCCAAAGAGCTGGAATTACAGGCGTGAGCCACCACGCTCGGATTTTCTTTTAAGAAGTTACAACCTAGCCAGAGACACCACTTTCTCACAAGAAAAAGTAATTAATTATATTCAGATTAATTGCAATTGCTTTCTTTCTCTTGTCCTCAATTATAATAATAGACCTATATTTTCAATCACCACCAAATAATTTAATCAAACCTCCAAAATTCTGAAAATTTTCATTCATTGATTCTGATTTCAAAGACCTTAAACCTTAAGGTTTTTCCTCCCTAGTAAACACCACTCAAGTTCTAGAACTCCTTAGTTCCTGATAATGGTATGGTCATGCAGAGGAAACAGTGAACTAAAACTTGGGAGATTGTGAATCACCCTTCCCAAAACCACTATTGAGTTCTGTGACCATAAAAAAAAATCATTTCACCTTTCTGAAACTCAGTTCTTATTTTTTAAAACCAAGAGGCCAAAAAAGAAAACACCACAAAGCTCTTTGGCAGCCATAGCAAATGATGGCAACTTTGCTGTCCAGAATATCATGAAGCTGTTTGAAAAATTGATCTCCATTTTTCCTAATATGGTATCAAACCATCTTGATTACTCAATAATATAAGCTTAAATATTATCCTTTTAAGCTAACCACAATATACAGAAGTTAATATGGATGTTATTGGCTAAGATAAAATTATGAGTTATTTCTAAAACCAAACAGAAAAAGTAGGCGGAATGTGAGGAGTGCTTCAATAGAATCACATATTTCCTATTCTCACAACTATAGACTTTCCATCTATTTGGAAAAATGGAAACAAATAAATACAGATAAATCTTATATATGTTTGAGTGAAAATGTGAATGCACCATGCTTCAAAGTTTTTTATATATCTAGGGTAGAGAAAATACCATCGTGTTAGAAGCTAATGCCCTGAGAGATATAAACAAAGAAAACTAGCAATCTTTAAAGGCCTCAATGAAGAGCTAATAAACTTTTTCTCTGGGAGTGATTTGAAAAGACTATTTACATCATCAAACAGTAAAAGTGTCACCTTTCATTGCATTAGAATAACTCAAGGCAAAGATAATTTTTCATTGTTACCTCAAGAAGAACCAGCATGTATGTTTATCCATGCATACATACATTAGAACAAAATTAGTCACATTTTAAAACAATTTTCACTATTTTGACTGCCTTTGGATCTAAGTAAAGATACATTTTAAGAGGTGAGAAGATAACTGCTAAATAGAAACTATACCTTTTCATCTCCATGTTGTTCTTTCCAATAACTCATTCTGCAGGCAAGAATCTAGTAACCCTACTAAGATAGGGAAGAGTTTGTTCATGACTGTGAAGAGGCAACAATTAGTTTTCACACTGAGAAGCTCTTCCTAGGGAACATCTGAGTGTTGGAAACATTAGTCAACAATTACCAAACAAACAAACAAACAAAACACCTAAAACCCAAAATATTGCTTAAGTTCCCCTCATGCCACCAGTGGGTCAAAGACATGGGTCCAGCTCCACTGGTTAGCATATAGGAGAGGGTGGCCGCAAAGTATAGTAGCTCATTGTGTTCAGGCCTCCAGTAAGAATTACAAGACTATGTTCTTGAGCACAGTAGTGCCCCAACCTCATCCCTCCAAAAAAAATTCCATCAGTAGTATCCAGCATGACAGCAGAAGACTTAGGCAAATGGTCTATGAGGATAAAGACTTAGGCAAATGGTCTATGAGGATACTGGCTCCCTAATCCTCAAAGCCTGGCTCTAATCCTTAATTTTGTCTCATGCATGTCCCTCACTAGCAAGTGCCAGCATCCCACATTTCTCTGGAAAACCAAATTACCACAATCTTATTTCCAGCTCCAGCACAATAATGGCTGAAAGATTCTGCACTTCCTATCCCGCCACCCATTTCCCCATGTACCTATGAACTGAAACCAGGTACATCTTGGATGGAACAGTCATTCAGGAAGTACCTGACCACCCTGGATTTAAGGCTTAGCCATGTTTTCTGGGATGTAATGTCTCTTACCTACTTGGGCTCTGGAATAGTCAGTACTGAGCTTTTGGATACCTGAGAAGTAAATGCAGGTCTATAATGATCCTGCCTCCTGGCCACAAGTAATCATGTACCAGTTCATGGACTGCCTGCCTTTAATTTCTGAGTTAAATACTGGTATATGCAGGACTAAGATGGATAAATCAGGGGTTTCTTATCTAAGTCAAGGGAGAATGTCTGAAATAAAGAGATATGGGTAACAGATCTGTAATGAGACTAGCATTTAGCTAATAACAATAATAGTAATATTAAATTAATAAAATAAAAAATAGCTACCTCTTAGGCACTCTGCTAAGTGTGCCACATGCATTAATGTGTTTAATCTCCAGAACAATCCTATGAGATATGATATCCCAAATTTACAGGTAGTTTTATTTGGAATAATGGGATTATGTAGGTAGGATCAAACAAGCAGAGATTTTTGCAAATTCTTCAGGTAAAAACTGAAACAAGAACTTGGCAGTTGAGTTCTATCTGGCAACTGGCTAATGTCCAAGAGCAATCAGCAAATTAGTAAATCTTTCCCATGTCAACCACCCCAATGTGTGTTCACAAGGGAATGGTTTACACATTTCCTTGAAAATGTCTTTATCAGAGCCAACTGCTATACTAGAACAATCCTAAGAATCCCCCAGAACTGAGGAACAACTGCCAATTCTGCACAATTGTGACTGCTGGAAGACAGTGGCTATGAAACACCTACATATATGCCTCTCGCAGAACTTTAAATCCAGGCTTACTCAGTGTAAGTTCAGCCAGAGTGTTGGAACATACTGCTGCTGCAGCTTAACACACACCATAAAATATCCTGAGCAATCCTTTGGCATCAGGGGTAGTGCAATGAGAACCACTCAACTCTGGAAAGTTGGGGTATCTGTGACTAAGACTTAATGAAATGACTTGTTCATGATTTGGTGAACTGAATTTCTGCCAAGAAAGGTATATTTTGCAGACAAGTGTTATAATAGAAAGCAAAGTAAATACAAATGTTTATAAAGTTGGCAACTTATTGGAAATGGTAGAGATTATCATTTGCTTCTGTCCACTGTGATAAATGATTATTTTCCTTTTGTCCTTCTAGATCTGCTCTGCACCCTTTCCATCTGTCCTCAGCCAGGAAAAAACTGACCTATAAGGACCATATCACCTGGGTTCCTTTGACTTCTGGCTTCAAGTTGAAGACCATCAATGGGGAACATGATTAGGAGACGGGGGCAGAGGACAACGAAGAAGAGTAAGGGTGGGATATTTGTTCCTTTTGCTATCTGTCTGCAGTGTTGTCTTGGGCTGGGCATGCCCGTTGACTAAAGGTCTCTATCCTTCCAGGTTCAGGCAACTGACTCCTCTCGCTCATTTCTTCAGGCCTAGGAATGTTGTACCTGTCTCCAAGCTCCTGCATTTTCCCTTGTGGTAATGCTATATTCACACTCAACCTGTTGTAAAGAAATCCTCATTAAAATCTCCTTTAGTGCACTTTCTGTTTTCAGATGGAACGCTGATTGACAGAACCATTCACACTGCTCCCCCAGACATAAATCACCCTAGATTTATTATGAGTCTATCTTCTCCACAATCCTTTTATAGAATAACTTTTAAAAACTCCCAGGTTAAGCTCCCTGATCTTTTCTGCCTTCAACTTTCTCATCTTCCAAAAGGCTATGGTCACCTTTATTTTTATCCAATGCTTCCTGTTAGCTTCAAACCATATTATTCCTGCTCTTGCTATTCTCATAATTTAGTTTTCTAAATATAAAAACTTTCTACAGCCAAATGGATTACAAAGATTCAAAATCCCCTCTGAACATAAGCTGCAAATGGCATAAATGACTTTTGCTAGTTGCCAGCGGCCTTGATAACACAAGTAGTGCTACATGCAAATGAGTGCTAATGTGAAAGTGGCTCTGTCACTTGAGATTAATGTGTTTTTGGTGAAAAAATAAAAGTCTAGGAGTACAGAGATTTATGATAATTCTTATCTACGTCAGGTGCTTTGAATCTCTTAACTGACCTGGAGTCATCGTGTCAATGGCCTTTTTGCATCTACAGAATTTAAAAACAAACCTTCGAAGCTTTAATGTTCATCTATTCACTTGCCAAATGTATTTGGTGCCTACTGTGTGTTAAGCATTATACTTGATTTTATAGATTTCAAAAATAAACAGGACACATTATCTGCCTTCAGGAACCTTACAGCTAGTGGTGGAGGCAGAACCATAAGCAGAAAAGATAATACAGGGTGATTAGAGCAATAATAGAGAAACAAAATATTGTGAGAGCACAATAAAGGAGTAACCAACTCACCTTGGGAGATCATTGAAAGTTTTCCAGAGAAGACAGTTCTTGACATAAATCAACAGGAGTGGACATGTACAACTGCCTGCTAGACATTTCCTCCTAAATATCCTATAGAAACTTCAAACTCAACAAGGTTCAAAGTAATGCATCATCATTTACTTTAAACATGCTTCTCTATTTCTCTGTTTTTCAGGTTCTATTTAGTCACCTAAACTACAAACCAGGGCATCAGCTCTATCTAATGAAATCCTGCCAATATAACCTCTTCAAAGAAATGAAAAAAAGAGAGCTAACTAAGGCCAAGAGTTGTGGTTGATGAATGTTGTGAGCTCAACTGTGGTTGAAGATTAGAATGGACTAATCTTTATATTTATAGTTATTCCTCTGATAATATCCAAAGCTTTACTAAAAAACAATAGCAAAACTAATCATTTAATGATTTAAGTTTTCAAAGACAATTTAGGAAACATTTATATCAGACTATCTGGAATGTCATTTTTATACTAGTGCCCTTGGTGATTTAGATATTCCCCTTCAAGGTAATAGTGGGAAGAGTAACTATCTCTGACATACCAGGCTGATATGTACTGTTTTTTCTCCAAGATGTTACTTATGGGAGTATGTTTTATATAAGAATATGTTTGAATCAAAAAAAAAAATTCAAGACTCAATGAGCAAGGCTAAGATAATAGAAGGAACTAAAATGTCCCTGGGTACCTATCACTGGTCATAATACTAATCTGCTTCTCAAGAGAGAGATTATTTCTCCCTAATTTCCAGTTTTGTGATAAAGCCCTTCTTCAGATTTGAGTAAACATAGAACATAATGTAATTTCATCTAAAACAGATTGTTATCAAGATGAAAGATTCATTGAAATGCCTACAAAACACTAAGAGAGTCTATTTGGAAGTGATAGCAATTTAAAAAAAAAATCAATCCATCAAGAGTATGTTAACAGTCCTGGGAAGGTAATGCAATTTGAATATAGTATTAGAGAGAAATAAATGAAATTTGCAAATTACTTAGACTATAGCACAGAATGTTGACGCTTAATGTAAGCTGCATAATATTGCTGCTGTTCAATTTTTGTTCATTTTGCAAAGTAACTAAACCCAAATGTGAATGTTCAAAAACTGCTTATGCTAAATAAAATGGATTCTGCTTTCCTTTCACATCAGCAGCAAGTGCTTAGTAATTATTGCTGTCACTGGATGTTATACTGCATTGATCCAGGCATTGAACTCTGATGATATTGATTTGTGCCTAAAGCTTGAATAAAGTTTAGTGAACAGTCCCAAATTCCCAGGAGTAGGTGCCCCTTGCTCTGTTTGTTCCCACCATCCCAAGCAAATGCCACACAACTTGAAAACTGTAAGTAGATTATGACCTTATATATTTTAGTTTAATGTATGCTAATTCCTTACTTATACAACAATTTTTCTTAAAGACCATTAAAGGATCCACTAAAGGTTATTAATCTTACATATGACCATGTCCTAGTGGAGAAGGAAGACAAGCCAGATCTTAATTATTCAGCTGAATAACTTTGAAACATAGATATAAAAAATTTTCAAAGATCTCTTTCTCTTTTCCTCTCTCTCGTATACACATAGAGGGAAAATAGAACTCTCATAAAATTTTATTTTTCAGTCTCAAAATATTGCTTTTCAGTCCTTCTCTTATGCTTTAAAAATACCCACTATTTCTAATTTTTGACTGTTTACCTTTTTATTACATTTCCTTTTACATTTATAAAACTTTTCTTTGAAATATATCCATCTAAGGTAAAAAGCTTTGGGGTAAGAATACTTCATAAGACTGAAAATTGGCCTCTCAACCAGTGTCACCATAGAAAAGGTGATTATAGAAAGACTTTAAATTATTCTCTAAGAAAATGGGAAAGTACAAATGCCACTCCCTTTGGATAGAACTATTCCCCCAAACAGTATGGTTTTTTGTTTTTTGTTTTGTTTTGTTTTGTTTTTGAAGATGCAAGACAAAAGTGAGGAAAAATTTGAGCATTTAATAGTAAGATTTAACCTCAGAACATATAACTTTAGCCAGTGGTGTCCAGCAGTAAAACCATATTACAGCTTAATGGAATAGAGACTTCATAGAGCCTACAGATCCTGTTGACTGAGACATTTACATGAAACACTATTTATTTTTTGATACTACTGGGATTAATAATATGTGATATTTGATGTTATCTAAGTTTATTAGGAAATACTTGTTGATTATGCTTCTGAAATGATAGAAGAAACATTAATCCATTAAATTTGGGAATCTCAGTCCTAATTTCCAATGTTTCTTGTATCTTCTATTGCTTTATAAGAATCTTTATTTCAAGGATACTGGGGGTGATTCTCTATTGAAGTTGTTTTCATAATGGAATTGGAAGAGAAAATGACAGACATATGCATCCTACAGTATTTTACTATGTCAATTCAAATGAAATGAAATAAATAAGAAATTGGAAGTTTTCAACTGTGTTCTTTGGTCCCCACCCAATTGTTCTCGGCTGGCTCAACTGTAAAACAAAGTTGGTACACTCCTGATTTACTTAAATGGGAAACAATGACATTTTCTTGAGGAAACTTAAATTTCATCAGGTGTTTCTCCTAGTAAGGAAAACAGGTGTTGAGTTACTTGATCTCTACTAGGAACAAAAACAGATTTCACTTTATATCTCTCAAAGCCCAAAGAGAAGAACCTAGGTACTTTCCTCAGTCCTTGGCTCAAGTTGCTTTATTCTGTATTTCTACAACATCTACCCTAGAATAGAAACAACTTTTAAAACAAAATGCCTCTTGTTGTTAAAAAGTCATATTTGTTGTTTGCAAACATAGGAAAAAAAGCAATGTTACAGTAGAGAAGCCTAGTAGATAGCAGGACAAAGTGCCTACTGATGTGAGGCTCTGAGGAAGACCCAACATAATCTATGCGTCATTTCAGCCCAAAATGCATAACGTGGAATCTACTCATGGGGAAACATCAGACAAATGCAAATTGAGGAACAGACTACAAAATAAATGGCATACACTATTAAAAAACACAAAAGCTAAATACAATGAGCACCCTGGGATTGGATCCTGAGACAAAAAATAATCACCATAAAGGATATTATGACAATTGACATTTTTAAAATAAGGTCTTCAGATTTGATCATGGTATTGTACTAAGGTTAAATTTCCCCATTTTCATCAATGTGCTAAGATTATATAAACAAATCTCCTTGTTCTTAGGATGCATACACTGAAGTATTTAAGAGTAAAGGAGAGTGATATTCTCAACTTGTTCTCAAATGGTTCAGAAAAGAAATACAGATACACACAAATATACATACATATACACACATACACACACAATGGGGGTGTGAGATGGAGACAGAAAAATAGTAAGTATAGCAAAATGTTAACATTAGGTGATTCTAAGAAAAGGGTAAACAGAACTTCATTTTATTCTAAACTTCCTGTAAGTTTGAAATCATTTCAAAAGAAAAAGTTTATTAAAAATTACATCAGTTAACTGTAAAGGGGTTTTATGTCTACTTAAAAGTATTGTGGGTCCCTTGCATTTCTGATGGTTAATGCTATGCAGATTTAGGATAGGAGCAGATCAAAACAACTTTTTGCTCCAGATAATGCTTAGTTTGCGAAGATGTGATAATTTATTTTCTGTTTACTGCTGGCCAACACAATTTCCTTGATTTCCCTTGCACTGTATAAAATAAGCCATACACCACAAAAGAGTGGTGTCCTGTCTAGGTTTTTTTTTTTCATTAAAAAAAATACTCTTATTCTAATTGTATAAAGAGTAAATGGTTGGCAGCTATTAGCACTTGTAAAAGATCTTTGCATGTGAGCTGAAACAAAAATATTAACAACTTGACATTTATTCCCACATTCACTGTAGTTACTATCTCAGAGATACCAAAACAAATATGGCACCAACAGTGCACTGAAGCCAAACAACTGGCCTGCACTTCCTGGGCAGTCAGGGGCAAGGGATGGATCTGAAGGCCATGAGACTCACCAAGCTTCCTAAAGCTGGCTCAGTACTAGCCTTGGCCATAGACACACAGAATATTCAGGAGAAGTAGAACAGTATTTTTCCACATGAATACCTTTGGCAAAACCCACTGTTTATTCTTTTGATTTTCTTTTACAACAATCGAGAGTCTCTTCAGTTGCTAAGTGAAGGATTTAAAAGTAGAAATACGTATTTCACTATTTCACTGGGCGTGGTGGCTCATGCCTGTAATTCCAGCACTTTGGGAGGCCAAGATGGGTGGATCACCTGAGGTCAGGAGTTCAAGACCAGTCTGACCAACATGGTGAAACCTTGTCTCTACTATAAATATAATATTAGCCAGGAGTGGTGGTGCATGCCTGTAATCACTGCTACTTGGGGGGCTGAGGCAGGAGAATCACTTGAACCCAGGAGGCAGAGGCTGCAGTGAGCCAAGATCACGCCATTTTACTGCAGGCTGGGCAAGAAGAGTGAAACTCTGTCTCAAAAATAAATAAATAAATAAAATGAAAATGAAGGTAGAAATACATATTTCTGTAACAGTCAATTAGATTATACCTACAATAATTCATAGCTACCTAGATAAAAGAACAGGATCACACATATTATGAAATATAGAATACTTAATGTGGCCTAGTTATGGCTGACAACAAATAGTGGTGTCTGATTCTAAAGGGTTCGCTATGGCTTGTCTGGGAAAAGCTGTTCAACTTCTTCATTTTCCTCTTCCTTGAATTGTTCAAAATTGTACCAGAATAACTACATTTTTCCGAGACAGAATCTCGTACTGTTGCCTGAACTGGAGTGCAGCAGTGTGATCTGGGTTCAAGCGATTCTCCTGCCTCAACCTCCCAAGTAGCTGGGATTTCAGGTGCCTACCACAACGCCCAGCTAATTTTTTTGTATTTTTAGTAGCGATAGGGTTTCACTATGTTGGCCAGGCTGTTCTCAAACTCCTGACCTCATGATCCACTGGCCTCGGCCTCCCAAAGCAGAATAACTACTTAAGATGAATTAACCCTTCTTTCAGATGCAGAATATCAACTAAAATAATGTCACTGAAAATTTGTGCTGTTGTGCAGATAAAGGGAGTGCTTTGGCATAAAATGCTCAGAGGTTGTGATTAGTAGATTTAGTGCACACAACTGTCAGAGGTCCATATGGTCTTTCATAATGTTAAGATTAAATTCACTCCCAAAGAAAAATCCCTGCCCATGAGAGCTCAACTCTTTCAAATGCCTGAGTTATACCTTGCTTAGAAACTATCCATATTGGATGATTTCTTATTTCTCTTTGGCCAGTGGAGTCCCAGTAGCTATATCATATTCTCATTCATAAATGCACAATTAAGTCCTAAGGAATTAAGAGCTTTGATGGACCTGAGTTCAAATCGGACTATTCCAATAATAGGCAGTATAAGTTTTGCACCAGTTTTCCTAGTACTTATAAACCTCAGTTTTCTCTTCTGTAAAATTGATATAAAATAATATATGTTATAGGGGTATTGAGAGGCTTAACTGAGTCAACAACGGTAAGGTCTTTAGCACAATGTGTGGTATTTAATTAGAGTTAAATAAATGTTCGTCATTTTTCTACACACAGGAACATAAATGGGTATGTCAGGGTGATCCCATTGTCTAAAGGGTGATCCCATTGACCAAAGTCTCTGCACTAGTGTCATCACATTGGAATATGAGAAAACAGGAAGACCTAACTTCCTTAACATCATTATCTATTTGTTTACCTTGATTTTCACAGCACCTGAGTTCTCTCATACTTATTTATGCATTTAAACACATTAACTCTTAAAAATGGTTTTAACATGTCAGTTGGTTTATAACCCATATTTCTTTGCCATTCCTTTCTGTATCCTACACTTAGTACCCTAGTTTCAAGACAAAACAAAAGAAAATTGAAATGAGGTAGTGCCTCACCAGCCTGCCTTCCCTCCCCAGGGTAGCAAGACAAATAAAGGTTTTGTTGTTTGTCTCAAGTAAGCATCAACACAGCCTGCAGCAGCCCTGTCAGCACCAGCCCATGATGCCAGGGAATTGCTGGGAGTGCCAGGATACTGGTGCCAATTTGCTGCCTGGGCTCCTTCAAAACCACATCAAAGTATCTGCCAGTTTCTAAACTTCCTTCCCAGACTCATGGGAGGAACATGGGGACCTCTAGATGGGATCAGATGTGTGGTTTTTCACATTCCCCCCCTCCATCTCCCCGCCTGCCAACTTGGGTGAGCCTCCAGTATTCTCTGTGTTCACAGGACTCTTCAGTTGCCTATAAAATAATATTCATAATAGTTGAAACCTATAACAGTTTGTGAGAAGGATCCAATAAATTATATAATTTATGTGTCTTCTCTATTACAAAAGGCCTGACTCCTACAAGTATTTCAAAATTTAATAAATAATTCAAGAATTCAAATGCACAGAGTTTGTTTTGGAGGTACAGAAAATACCATTGAGAGGCTTATTGGAGTGGTCTAGTGATAAAAGGAAGAGAAGAAAGACAATAGTTTATTAAGTCACCACAGTGGATAACTAAATCCTGTGGGAAAATGCTGTGAAATAGTGTAAAACATAAGCCATGTGTGATGGCTCATTTTATATGTCAACTTGGCTAGGCTATGGAGCCCAGGTGTCTAGTTAAACACTAGTCTAGATGTTGCTGTGAAGTCTACAATCAGTCGTCACCAAAGCAGAAGACTACAGCATGGAAAACCTGCCTGAATTTCCAACCTACTGGACTGTCCTGCAGATTTCAGATTCAAGACTGCAACATCAACTCTTACCTGAACTTCCAGCCTGCTGACCTGCCTTACAAATTTAATACTTGTCAGCCCCTACAATCACATAAGCAAATTCTGTAAAATCTTCCTCTCTCTCTCTTTCACTTTCTCTCTCTCTTTCTCGTGCATATGTGTGCATGGTTCTGTTTCTCTGAAGAATCCTGTCTTAATACACCACACAAGAAGTAAAGATGTTAGGTTAGTGATATACCAATGCCCTCCAAACATTGGTTGACAGCTGTGCTCAGGGGTAGTAGAGCCCTGGACATTTCCAGACTGTTGCATGCACAAGCAGAACATCTTTTTCAGCTCTAGAAAAAGCCTAAAAAGCCTTTAGGCACAGAAATAAATATATTGGTGATTGGAAGCAGGCTGGAGTATGCCAAAGTGGTAGGTCCAAGGGATATGAATGAGGCAGTAACTTATCTGCTTAGTCCATCCCTTGTACCTCTTTATTTAAACAGATAGCTTGTCACAATTTCTAAAACAAAAACAAGTTAATAAAAATTTAGACAGTCTAGTGGGTTAAACTGTAGCTCATGTTATTACAGTTGGTTGCTTCCCACTACTCCTTCTATATATATTCCTTCTCCTTCAGCATGCATTTCCACTGGTCTTGGTTGTTTGCCTAATTGCATAGCCCAGACCATCATGCCTGAGGGGTCTTAGCCCCTAATTGTCAAGCCCTTGTCAGGTCACAGTTGCCGCAATTAGCCATTTATGGTTTTTACTAAATATAGAAACAGCAAGAGACGTCTCAGTGAATCTCCTGAGTTCCAGACATACTCCACCCTGCTGCCATTATTAGAGGCACACCTGTCTGTTCCTGATTCTCAAAGTCCTTTCTCTGCTTGCTGATCAACTGGCATGAGGGTCTCAAAATGACCATGCAGTGGCTATAACTTTAGGTTTACTAAAATCATTGCTTTGTCCCTAGTAGAAGGAATCCATCCAGGAACAAGAATTTTTAGTCTAGTAAGTAGTAAAGTTGTGGGAGGTATGAAGCACAAAGTCACCATGAAGGCTACTGAATGACAGAGGCCACTCTGACTTCCTCCCCTTGGGTTCCAGGTCCATGTTTTCTGTTTATCAGAGGTACACCATCATATAATAGCTGTGGCTTCAACATGTATAACACATCTTGAAAGACAGCACCCCCAATCACAGGGTGTCATGGCCATTCTTACGCCTTAGCTGAGCCTTCATGAAGCCATTGCAATGTTTTATCAGGTTGACAGCATAAGGGTTTATGATGTATGTGTATTTAGTAGGACTGATGAATCATCTGATCACGTGTCTATTGTGACATTTTCTTCACCATAAAGTGGATTCCTTGGTCTGAAGGAACATTCTGCAGGATTCTATTACAATAACTCAGACACTCTCAGGGACTCCTGGGTGTGTGACTTACATGTGCCCTCCATGCCTGCTTGGGCTTAATCTCAAATGTACCATTTCTGTTGTGCAGTGGATTGCTGCTGTACCCACTTTTATCTTATGATTTGTTGGCCTGACAATACCTGGGACATAAGCAGTTCTGGTCACTTAGTCACTTAATGTTCTGCAGTCAGGTTTTCAGGATTCTACAATCACAGAAGTAACATATGATGACTATTGTTTCAGTGTATACACCACATTCTTAAAGGGCTTTTCCCAGATCTGCAGGATATCCTCACCAAGATAATGCTTTAGTTGAGTCTTGAAGCCATTACACTCAGAATATGGCATTTTTATTAAACATATTGACTGTGGAAAAGGGGCCATTTCAGGGGCCTCAACTTTTTTTTTTCCTGATATTGCAGCTCTTATTCCACTAGTCCTGGAAGCAATGTGAAGGAACTGCCTACTTCTAAGGATATCCATCCCAATTATGTTAACAAGGCACTGAGAAAATGATCATTGGACCAACTGTAAGGCACAGGTGGTTCAAGACTCCATACTTAGGTTGAGGCTCCCTTCCACACACCATGTCTTAACAGAAGGCCATGATGGGACCCAACCACCACTATGTACTCAGTGTAGGGAAGAAGATGACATATGTCCTTAAAATATATTTTTATCTATTTAGATGTCTGTATTTTTATTTAATAATTTAGAATTTAATTCTTTATTTGTATTTAGAGCACAAGGAGCCACAACTGAAGCTGATGAGAAGATAAGAAGATGATGTATCACTCTGACTTTGAACTGGGTGTAGTGGATGGATGGAATTTGAGATTATCCTCCTTAGGGAATGGATATATTCTTTGTGAGGGAAGAAGATTGAAACATATATTGTGATGAGAAGAGAAGATTTTTGGGATCTAGTCCTATTGCTAGATGAGCATCAATTCCATTTTGTCTTCTTGAGCACACAGGAAGATTATGTCTACCAGTATTCCTTTGTGTTAGGTTGAGGCCACCAGGTTAGGTTCTAACTAATGAGACATACGTCATTTCCTGGCCTCGGCATTAAACATCACGTGATCCTCTGCCCTCTCTCTTTGTTAGTCAGTGCTACAGCATGGAAGGAGCTGAAGTTCCTGTCACAATGTGGACAATGATATCAGGAGTAAATAAACTTTTATGTGTTAAGTCATTGACATTTGGGGGAGTATATTTGCTGTAACAGTTAACATTATGTGAATATAAGATCTTTTTTGGAGTATCTCTGTTCATTACTTGGCTGGTCAAAGTCCCTTGTCTAATACTTTTTTCAAGGAAATTTAACTGAAAGTATATTACTTGTTTACTGTCATATTTTAAAATGTTTATCTGTGTTTATGCTTAAATAGTAGTTTTGTTGGATATGGTTTGCATACATAAGCAAAAATATAGTTTTATTTATTTACACTTTCTTTCCCCGAGAACTTCACAGGCAATACTAAACTCCATTCTGGCATTTAATGTCGCTCTGGAGAAGTCTGGGGCTGACGTGAATTTTTACGCTTCTGGGTGAATTGATCTTTCTTTTAGCTATAGGCAGAGATAATTTTTTTCTCATTCTTTATCATTCTGTGTCTATTTTTAAAGATAATGTGCTCTGTCAAACTACAGATTTAATTCTTCCTTTATCTTGGAAGAATTTTAAAATTTATTTTTAATTTTGTATTTGACATATAATAATTGTACATATTTATGGGGTATATAGTGAAACTTCATATAATATATAGTGATCAGATCAGGGCAAATATTCTATCTATCATCTCAAACACTTATCATTTCTTTGAGAACATTCAGTATCATCTCAAACATTTATCATTTCTTTGTTTTGAGAACATTCAGTATTCAGGAGGAATTTTTTTATAGTTATATTCTTTCAGTAGGCAGGATTCTAAAAATAATTCCAAATATTCCACACTTTAAGCTCGATAACGTTTGATAATGATAAATTATCTTTCCTGTGATTATGTTTTTTTGTAAGGCACAGTTGATCTTACAATAAGTAGCTTATTTGGGTGGACCAAATCCAATCTCTCAAGCCCTTTTAAAAGCAGAGAGTCTTCTCCAGTTGATGGCTGAACACAAAGTCAGAGAGAATAGAAGCATAAGAATTTGGTAGGTCGTTGCTGGCTTTGGGGACAGACAGGCCACATGGCAAGGAACAGAATGCAGGCAGCCACTGAACAATATCAGTGACCTACAGCTAGCAGCAGAAAATAAGGACAGCAGACCTACAACTCAACAAATGCAATTTAACCAACAATCTGAATCAGCTTAGAAGGTGATTCTTCTCCAAATCCTTCAAATGAGAGCACAGTTGGTCATCTCTCATTTCAGACTTCTGAAACCCTAATCAGAGAGCCCAGCTGAACCACACTGGATTTCTTTCTCCTTCTCCTTCTGCTTCCCTTTCCCCTTCCCCTTCCCCTTTTTCTTCCCCTTCTTCCCTCCTCCTCTTCTCCTCCTTCTTCTTCTCCTTCTTCTCCTTCTTCCTCTTTTTCTTCTTCTTCCTCTTCTTCCTCTCCTTCTTCTCCTTCTTCTCCTTCTCCTTCTTCGCTTTTATTTTAGATACAGGGGTACGTGTGCAGGCTTGTTACATGGGTATACTGCACCCAGGTAGTGAACATAGTACACAACAGGTACTTTTTCAATCCATGTTCTCTTCCTTCTCTCCCTTCCCTAGTGGTCCACAGAGTCCATTGTTCCCATGTTTATGTCCATGTGTGCTCAGTGTTTAGCTCCCACTTATAAGCGAGAACATACAGTATTTGGTTTTCTGTCCTGTGTTAGTTCGCTGAGGATTATGGCCTCTGTCTCGATCCACGTTGCTGCGAAGCCTGGATTTCTAAACTGCAGAAACTGTAAGATAATAGACGAGTCTTGTTTCGAGTTGCTAAATTTGTGGAGTTTGTCATTATATAGCAATAGAAAAGAAAATACAATATTAAAATATTTCTTCTCTATTTTTTATTCTCTTCTTCAAAGTCACCTATTTCTTTTGTGTCCTGAATTTTCTTTGTGCTCAGTATATTTCTATTTTTAATCCTTTGTTCATTGCCACTTCATCTTGAATAAATTTCTCCATCCCATCCTCCACATACTTTACTTTACTCCACCTACTGCATTTTCAGCAGTGCCTAGTTTCAGCAGTGCCACTTACAAAAAGGTCTTTGTAACTAGAATGGTATGTTTTGTTCTCCTTCAAATATGAATTATAGTTCTTTCTATTTATCTCCTTTGGTCATCATTATATCTTTTCTATGGGCCCAGATTTCTACTCTGAAATCATACTTGTAAAAGATTTATATTTTATTTGTTTTTTTTTTAAGTCAAGGCAATATGTTTGGTCTCAATTTTTATACACTTCTTAGTAACATTTTTCAAGTGAATGTTGTTATTTGTTTTCCTGTTCTTTTCTTTATTTTTACTTGTAGTATTTTTGTATAGATCCTGTGCTTTTATCTTGTTTATATCATTTTCGAATGATGATACTTCTCCATGGACCAGCAATTTGGAAGTGATCTGTATAGTGGGAGAGATCAATTTAGGGTTCCAGGCCAGCAAAACTTTTCCCTGGTACACCATGAGCTTTCTTAGAATAAAGATTTGTGCATGTAAGTGAATTGTTTTCATTTTTAAATCTACCATCAAATATAGATTGTCTGTAAAGGGTTCCTACTAACTCAGATTCCCTCTTTTACTCTACTTTACCTATAAATTTCTTGCAAAGATAGAATGAGGTTTCTTCACCAAACCCACTGCATCATCCCACCCAAAGAGGATGAAAGCCCTGACCAACAGCTTATATACACTGTTTTTATTGATCCAAATAAGGGGCTGTTTTTTTCTTTAAAGTTGTACCTCTTACTTTGTAGAGCTATTCTCAACTGACTTGTTTTAGATCTGTATATTTCTGCAAGTTTTATAAACATTTTTCTGAGCCCTCTTCAATCTTAACTTTATTAGACACATATTACAATATAAGCCATGCCTACAAATTGTGTGCATGAGTGGGAGGAAGTTTTGACCAGGTGGGCAAATTTAAGATTATTGGAGTTTTGTGGGATTTGGTTTGTTGTTTGTTTTGTTTGCATTTTCTGTCAGGCCAGAGATGCAAGGGATGGTCAAAGAAAACAATATTTTTAAGATACTAAAACAAGAAATGGATGAGGAATATCTACATGTGAGTGCATGTGATGTATCTATAGGAAGAAGGGACACGGAAGAATGATTAGGCTATCAACTGGAGCCAGGTTTTCTAGACAACAGACAACCTGGCCACACAGGCCTTTGCATTCTGATATGCAAAAGCATACACATCAACATTTTACCCATTTGCCAAATACATAATGTGAAGTAGTCCTCAGTGGACATCTGAAAACTCTGATATAATAGAGAAGAAGAAGAATACAAATGAGAATTAAAAAGAATTTCAAAAATATACATAAAACCATCAGAAGAATAATTCCAATAACTTTATTATAGTCAGAATTTGTTGGCAAAAACTGCAGATGTTGTCTAAACTATTCTCATGACTGTTAGAATAATTACCCTTGAATGTTAAAAATTCAGAAATACCAATAAAAAGAGATGGTATAATTGTTTTATTACTTATTGAAATCACTCCCAATATTTTAGCCAATATTTCTTATCTTAACCAAGCAATTGCTACTATAAGAAAGAACCAAATAACTGGATTCTTTCCATCCCTGAATAAAAGTTAAAAAATCAATAGGAAGGGAAAATACCAAAACATGTAAAACTCTATATATCCAAAAGTTGTATCATGTGTTGTATCATGTAAATGTGTTGTATCGTTTCGCTAGAAGAAGAACCCAGAACCAAATTGACCACAAGCAGAATTGCTATTAAAAACCTAAAGGTTCTGTGTATCTTCACTATTTACTAAGTAAGATCTTCCCTTGGGAACTTTAGGAACAAAACAATTTTAACACCTCTAGTATTTGTCTTATTTACACAAAAGCAACCTTTGCACAGTTTCCTCTAGTGGTCTCATTGATCCACTCACCAACAGTCGCTATTTGAAAAGTCGTTTTTATCTTTCCATCTTTTTCATTTTGCTTTTTTTTTTTAAATCAGAGTTTAGCTGTTTACTGTAGGCTACCCAGATGTTCTTTAGACTCTATCAGCTCATTTTAAAATTATGTCTTAAAATCCTTTTCTTTTTGTTGTCATTTTTTTCTCTAACCAAATAATCTTCTCTTTTTTTTCTCCTCTTGTTAGCTTTTTGTTTTGAATGAATACATCAGTAATAATCTCGTTCTCATTTCATGAGCAGCAGAATTTATTAAATAATTCTTTGGGAGACTTCCAATGTCTTCCAACAGCCTTAGAAATACTATTCCTTCTGCCACATCTGCTACAGTATGTTTTAATCACATTTTTAAATACCATGAGTGCAATGCAATGTACCTTATTAAGTCAGGGATAGTAAGAACTACAGTAATGTGATGATTTAGTTGAGTAGGATGAAGAAAGCTAAGGAGAAGGGAGTGAAGGGAAGAGAGTAAGCAAGTGTGTATCAAATATGCAGATGAAGATTAACTCACTCTGTGTCCCCTAAGTGGTTCCTTTTCGATTATTTAAGAATTTAAATCAAAGGAGCCAGAAAAGCATAAACTCAGGCCTAAATGAAAAGGTACAAAAATTTCTAAAATAAGCCTATTCCTTGTTTAGGGAGGTGGCTCAATGACCTCACTCCTTGCTAGATGCCCTTTTAAAAGTAACAACAGAGTAATGGTAATAGAAAGACCATAAATGCTCTCTACTAGGGTGCTTTCCCTAAATAAATGCATCTTCCCAAGGTTTGAGACTGAATCTTGCCCCAGGAGAAGCATGCTCAGCAGTGGATGAGAGCTGCACAGAGCCTACAGGAACACTGAGCCTGTGATGACAGCTGCCTTTAACTACGCACCAGACACAGCAGAGGTCCAGTCATATGCCAGAACTGTACCTCATTCTGCTATAAACACTCTCTGTGACCAACCCCTTGAAATTTCACCTCTCTCAGGACAACAGAGGTCATAGAATTTCTTTTCTTGGATAAATTCATTAGAAACCTTTGGGTCACACTACACCACTGATTCCTGACTTACGTCGTCTTTTGTATTTTTCAAGCTCTTCATGTGCCTTTGTTGTCTCTATACAGATTGGAAACTCCTCCAGATAAAGAACATGATTCATCTCTCATGGTGTTCTTGCACAGCTGTGCATACCATAGAACTCATTTGCTCAATATAGAGCTAAATCTGCTTTGGAATTTCAGTATCCTACCTTTGTCTCTAAATGCAGATTTTATTCACAAGATAGAACCAAGAAGTTGTCAATAAAATGTCTTCTTCTTTGGATGAACTTTTTATGAAGGCAAGTCATGGTGTATACCTTCCCTTTAAACTTTCTCTTTCCTTTCCTCCACCTCTTAAAAATGAGTTAAGAAATATGAGTAATACATGTATTAATAGTTAAAGGCTTATATGCTCTCAGAACTCATTGAACTCAGCATAAAAATAGAAATTATTGATTTAGACCATTAATCACTGATCTGATAAATCAGTCCAACTTTTCACAAGGCCTAATAACTTCTGAAGTAGTGTAAGAAATAAAACTGACTATTGTTTATGCTAGTAGAAAGAAAGAAAGGAAAATTTTTACCATTCTTACATTAAATTTAAAAGACTTTCCATGGATTCTTGCTTTCTCCCATTTGACAGACTATCTGGTAATAATCAGATATTAACTGTGGTCTTTAAATCAATGGTCATTTATTGAGTACCTTCTATATTCCAAGCACTATGCTAAGTATGAGAGGGAAAACAATTAGACATGGTTTTTCTCCCAAAGTGGACAAAAAATGGGGAAAAAAATGATAATGGAATTATTATCATAGAATGTTATCATCATTAAATTATAAATTAGGAGGTACTGAGGAAAGACAAAGGGCATCTTTATCAAGGTGCAAGGTCTTGGGAGTCTTCTTAGACTCTTGGCTTTTCACTTTAGTGACAGGTGGATATCAGATACTATCTTGGGAAGGCTTACTTTAGGCTAGAGATTAAATGAAATTATCTCTATGGACCTCTTCTGATTTTTGTCCTCCTAGAAGATTCAAATACTTTTCCGAATTATGCAATTATTTAATTTTTAGGACAGATACAGCATAGATTAATAAATTATAACGAAATATATGAGTCTGCCTTGGTCAAATAAATGTTATCTTTATCAGCCACCTGTAGTAAGAATTTAAAGGAAATTTGAAGTAAGAATCATGACAGTGAAGTTATGAACTATTTAAAAGGGTGTAATGGAACTAAAATCACATTAAAATGAGAATACGATGCAACTACTGGAACAACCCAAGTTTCATCAGATGTCATCAGCTTACATATTTTAATGAGTCATGGTAACAGTAACAAATCAGGTTTGACTGGGCTTTGTCATAAGATGTTGCTATAGGTACTTTGAGTTTCTGAAAATTCCCACCACCCCACTGCAAGTCCTCAGATTATATATGCTCATGGATCATAAAGTCCTTCCTTTCAGATGTTGCTGCTATTCCAACAGGCATTCCAACATCTGTCTTTAGATTGACTTCCCTTGGAGTCATTGTCGTATTGGACAAGGTATGTATATATGACTTGTACCAAAGTTCTTTGTGGAACATTGCAGCCACTCATATGAGCACCATGGTCTCTCACTCATTACTGCTATGGCTCCCAGTATCTTAAAGAGGATTCTGGTTATCCCTTCCAGGTTGAGTATCTAACAGAACAAACAAAAAATTTCAACATTCTCCGGATACTGATAATAGGTTCTGTGGTCTATGTAACAATTACAATGTTATTTATGCTACCATTGACATACAAAAAGAGAGAGGAGAAAGAAGGAGAAAAAAAGATGTGCTCAACATCATTGATCATTAAAGGAATGTAAATCAAAACTACAATGAGATATCATCTTATCCAAAAGACAGGCAATAACAAATGCTGGCAAGGATGTGGAGAAAAGGGAACCATTTGCACACTGTTGGTGGGAATATAAATTGGTACAACCATTATGAAGAACAGTTTGGAGGTTCCTCAAAAAACAAGAAATAGAGCTACCATACAATGCTGAAATCCCACTGCTGGGTATATACTCCAAAGAAAGAAAATCAGGATGTCAAAGAGAAATCTGTACCCACATTTTTATTGCAGCACTACACACAATAGCCAAGATTTCAAAGCAACCTAAGTGTCCATCAGCAGATGACTGGATAAAGAAAATGTGGTACTTTTACACAATAGAGTACTATTAAGCCATAAAAAAGAGCAAGATTCTGTCATTTGCAACGACATGGATGAAGCTAGAGATCATTACATCAAGTGAAATAAGCCAGGCACAGAAAGACAAACATCGCATGCTTTCACTTATTTGTGGGATCTAAAAATCAAAACAATTGAACTCATGAAGCTAGAAAATAGAAGTATGGTACCAGAGACTGTAAAGGATATTGTGGGGTGGAGGTGGGGTGGTTAATAGATACAAAAAAATAACAGAAAGATGAATAAGACCTTGTATCTGATAGCACAACAGGGTAACTATAATCAACAATAATTTAATTGTATATTTTAAAATAACTAAAAGACTTTAACTGGATTGTTTATAACAGAAAGGATAAGTGCTTGAAGGGATGGATAAGCCATTTGATGTGATTATTATGCATTACATGCCTGTATCAAAATATCTCATGTATCCCATAAATATATACACCCACTATGTGCCCACAAAAATTAAAATTTTAAAAATTAAAAAAAAAAGAAAAAAGCAACTTTAAAAGAGAAAGAAAAGAAGAATATGATGGATTTTCAAGAGAAAAATCAAACCTTGAGATGATCCCAATATTAGAGCTATAAGACAAGCAGTTCTTACAACTATGCTCAGTGAGGTAATGGAAAACTAATCAAAATCAATGAAAAGATAGGAACACAGCTGAGAAATGGAGACTGAAATACAGATAGGTGGAAATTATAAAACAAAAAAAATCTCATTTAGAAAAACTCACTGTGTGGGATCAATAACAGAACGAAAATGACAGAGGGAAGAGTGAGTAAAATTGAAAATAAATAGAAATTATCCAAGAATGGAGAAAAAGATTGAAAAAATATACAAAGCCTATGGAATCTGGGACAATATCAAAAGGTATAATTTAAATATAAGTGGGATTTCATGTGAAAAGGAGAAAAAAATTGGGGCAAGAAATGTATTTGGAAAAATCATGGTGAAATTGTCCCAGATTTACTAAAAGGTATAGATGTAAAGATTTAAGAAACTCAACAAATCCCAGATAGGATGGGTTCAAAGAAAATCACACATGAACACACTAGAGTCAAACTGCTAAAAAACAAAAATAAAGAAAGGAATTTTGAAAATCTTAAAAGCAGGTAGAGAAAAATGAAGCAATCCAAATGCCCCAGGATTTATTGATAGAAAACATGAGGCCATAAGATAGTAAAACGTCTTAAAAGTGTAGAAATAAAAAAATGTCAATTCATATTTCTATATCTGTAAAATTATCTGTAAAATTAAAGACATTTGCACATTAAGTGGAATTAAAAGAACTTCTTACCAGTATTGTTACTATACAAAAGATGCTAGAAGGTTTTCAGGATGAAAGAAAATGTTATCAGAGGAAAATTGGATTTCTAGGAATTGGAGAAAGAGCAACAGAAATGGTAAGTAGTGGAATGTTATGCGTTGAATTGTGCCCTGCAAAAGACATGTTGAAGTTCTTACCCTGGTACCTGTGAATGTGACATTATTTGGAAATAGAGTCTTTGCAGATGTAATTAAGATATAACTTAAGATGGGGCAGTGCTGGACTAGGGGAGAGAGGTCTTAATCTAATATTACTGTTGTCCTTTTAAGGAGAGAAAGCACAGAGAGACAACATATGGAGAAGGAAGAACGGCATGGGAAGACACAGACACAACCTGAAAGATGACCATGTGACAAAGGAGGCATTAAATGGTCTAGAGACTTAAATTAAAATGCAGAGAATGACAGAATAGGTTTTTTTAAAAAGCAAGACACTACTATATAATACCTATGAGTGAAACACTTTAAATGTAAAAACCCAAATAGTTGAAAGTAAATTTACAAAGTACAATATATTACTCAAGCAGTAAGCATAAGAAGGCTGGAGTTGCTATTTTAATATCATTATAAAGTGACTTTGAGACAAAAAATGTTACCAAATATAAAGAGGGAATTTTTAATGAAAAGGGGACAATTAATCAGAAAAAAATCAGTATGTATGTAATTACAAATGGTAGCTCAAAATATATAAGGCATAAATTGATATAGTTTAAAAGGATACAATACAATTCCAAGAACATAGAAGATTTTAACAGGCCCTCTCAGAAATTAAAACAACAACAAAAACTCAAAAAAGATTTAGAAGAACAATATTATCAACCACTTGATGTGATTGACATGTACAGAGAGATAAGCATTATTTTTTCAGCTTCCTTGAGAAGTTATGTGACTTGTCCAAATTCACACAGCTTTTAAATAGCAGAGCTGGGAATCAAACCCAGAAATCCCAGCTTCAGAGTTTATATCCTAACAGCCTTATGTAGTGGTCCAGCTGTTAAACTGTCATGAATTCTAAAAATTCCCTGAAGAAAATGTTAGGCTTCAAAAAACATGTCAGAACTTTTTATACATATTTAGCATTATTAGTTGAATTCATTGAGGTGTAATACAAAGGACACTGAAAAGATTATTCCTATCCTCAAAATATCAATAGATTCATTTCCTGATTCCTAGAAGCCATAATTAGATAATAATTGTTTTGACATAAAGTTTGATTATAAGGTAAGTGTTCTTGGGAGTGAGACGACATTGATTTTATACTTTATTATAAAGAGTTCTGTAAAACACCTCTTGAGTTCTGGTTCAATTAAGAATGTCAACAGCTATATACAGCCTTGATAGTAGGGTAGGTAACTGAAGTGGGTTAGGAAAGAGTGAGAATACCATTGTATAGGAGAAAGGCAGAAAAAATAAGTTGAGATTGTCAGAGGACTTTTCTGACTCAAGATTTTATCCTACAGCAAACTCTAAAGAAAATAATTTTTCTATTAAACATGACAAATGAAAATATAAACATTTTCTTCATCATATAAATCACAGTTTCATCGCTTGATGAAAACACTAGAAGCTAGATCTCAGCTACAGAAGTACCTCAATGGCAGGAGCTGCAAAGGTGCTTGGAATTACGACTAGAGTGGAAGCTCAAGTTGGTTTTGGACAATATTGCACCCCAGGTCCTTCCTTCAACAAGTGATTTGTCTTCTGTAAATTTTAAAGAAGTGTTCAAGATGCAGGCAGCATTCACACAGCATTCACATGTTAGCCAATCACAGTAATCTAAGCTAATGTTTATTCAAATATTCAAAGCTCTTCTCAAGCATTAACTCATTCAGCATGCTCCACAATAACAGGAGGTGGCTAATCTTCCCACCCTACAGATAGAAAAGTGGAGACTCTGACAGGCTAAATGCTCCTGGCCAAAAACATGATGGGGAAAGTTTTCGGAAAATAAATACTATTTTTAAGAAACAAGTGGAAAAATAGTTTAAAATATTTGAAATAAGTTTGGGCTATTTAATAAGTCCCATACAGCTCAATTCCCCATCTTTGCATTTTTTAACTTACTAAAAATTTAAAACAACTGAAAAGGCAGATATGACAAAGTAATTAGAAGTAAGAGGCAATAGTGCAAAGTGAAAAGGAAGATGGAGATTCAAATATTTCTAGCATCCAGTGAAACAATCAAGTTAAAAACAAAAGCATGTAAGAGAAAAATCTCAAAAATGTGCATGCCAATAGTGTAGTGTAATAGAAGAATAACAATAATGGCATTTTTAACATTTTAAAAACTGATATATTGTAAGAACATTGCTCTGTCACAGAGCAGAAAAACTAAAAATAAAACTCTTCTCTATGCACACAAATATGTAAGGAGACTAAGAGCTAACAAATGAAAAATATCAGCGTATCTATTTTAAGAAGAGAAAAGAAGGAAGGAAAAAAGATATTTAAAAAGAAGAAAGATGTCATATTGGACCTCTGCCACCATCCCTCCTGAATTTACTTTCTAAAGCAAGAGTAGCAGATTGGTGAACTGGTAAGCCTCCTTTGATTTAAAACCCAACAACTTTGCCGTTGCAATCATTTTTATTAAAATAAGTATTCTAGTGCTGCAAAAAGCAACCATGTTTACTGCTTGCTAATAAAGCAATCAAGTTTACTAATTTTGATTGATATTCAAAGCTACCCTTTAACAAACCACAATTTTACAGCCATCTGTCTTATAATATGACATCCCCCAAAGAGAGTGTTTCATTCCTAGCTGCAACGTGGTATGCAGGACTGGTCACATGCTCCCATGGTCTCCATCTATACATCATAAAGTAACAATTTTGTTTATGCATTTATAAAATATTTACTGAATGTACAGAATATGTCCAGGTTTGTATTTAAAACAGTGAATAAGAAAGCTATTCTGTCTTGGAGGTGCTTACGGTCTAGTTTCTACAAGATCCCTAAGCAGACAGTTCTAGTTCTGTGTGATTCACGCTATGAATAGAGGTAAAGAAGAAGCTCGGGAGCTTGCAAGAGAGGCTTACAGAAACGACATCTGAGTAGAGACCTTGAGGATGAAGAGATTTTAGCCAGGCAAGTTAGGGGGAAGACTTTCCCAGGCTTAACGAATGGCTTGTATAATGCTAAAGGGAACAAATGTAGTGCATGGAATGTAGACTTTATTTGGCAAGTTAATTACAAACTCCAGCAACTGTTTCTATTGGAGCTGTATTTCTATTGGAACTGTTTCTGTTGGAGGGGGAAAGAAAAGACTGAAAAGTCAAAAAGCAAAAAAGGCCTCAAGTTTAAGGCAATTCAACTAATAACGTGTATTAATTTGCATCTGTTTATGTTAAGCACACAGCCTAACTGACTGAGTACTCAATTTGTTGAATGAATGAAAGATCAATGCATAATTGCTTTGAGGCTATTACCTTCACAACTTTTTTTTTAGTTTTTAATTTTTTCAAATAAATGACATGAAAGCCCAATTTTTACTAATAGCACAAAGCAAGATGTTTAAAGTTACTCCCAAAATACATAGAAAAATAAGAAAGGCCTATTTTCTCCCTAGTGACTTATAACTTGAAGGAGGAATAGTTAAATTTAAGTCAGTTCCATTCAACATGCGTTTGAGCATCCTGTATGTCTAGTACCATAGTGTTAGGCTCTTTGCAAATGCCTTATGATTAGTGTTTTCACTTGCAAATACTTATGTATATGAAACAACCCAAGGGAAATACAGGAAACATGAAATAGTACAGATAGCAGTGAAGTGTCGCAAATACAGAATAAGAAAATTGAGTACAGTGACACTGAAAAAGGAAGGAGTTGTTTTGGGCTGGTAACCTCAGAGCTGGCACCCTCAGGGCTGGCTATTCAGAGGACACAAGGTGTCTTACAGGTTCCAAAGGATGCATGAGATTGATCCAAGCCTGAAGGAGGACTATAACCAAATATCAGATAAACAACATGAGACTGAAAATTCACGTTTAACTTTTCTTGGGATTCAGGTTGTGAAACAAGTCATGGAATAAAAGAACAAAACCAAAGGGATGTCAGCGCAATTACGGAAAGGGAGCTGAACTGAGATTGGGAAAATCTAGGTTCTACCTTCTGCATTGTCACTAATGCACTGCACGACCCTAGTCCCAGGACTTAACCACTGGGAGGGTCACAGTCTCCTCATCTGTACGATAAAGACGTAGAGCTAGATCAATGTGAAGGGTTCCTTCCCATTTGGAAGTCTGTGATTCTAAGAATACTTATTCTCAGAACTAAATTTAATGCTCATCTGTGATAATCAATTTATACTAGGTTCCTCTGATTTATACTGATGCCTCAATGCCAAATTTATGCAGACTTGGGTGAAAAATATTTGTTAATCTGAGCAGATTTCAGATAAATTTGAATATCCATCTCAAGGGATCTACAAAATGTAAGAAACTGCTGCTTCTTCAGACAACTGCTGCTGCTTCTAGCATCACCGTATGCAAATCATGAAACAATCCACACTATCTTATTACTATCTGGTTACGTGTCTGCTTTTAAGTAGATTGTGAAATCTTTCATGGCAGTAACTGTGTTTCATGTATTTTTATGTCTTTATTATGTAAGCTTAGAGCTTGGCTTATAGTGATAATTAATCATCATATGATAACAATTAAAACATAGCCAAATATTTTGAGTTATCAATATGTTCCAGGTACTTTTCAAAGTATTGTTTCATTTAATCTTCCCTTAAATTCTATAAGATAGATATTACAATTATTCCCACTTTACAGATGAACAAAGTGGAGCATATACAGAGGTTAAGCAAATTTCCCAAGTTCACACAACTAATAAATCTGGCAAAGAGTACTCACACCCAAGGCCTCTGGCCCCAGAGCTTATGCTTTTAAGTACATGGAGATGCTTGAGAGATCCCCACTGGATAAATAATGCAGCATATTTATTACAACTAAAGCACAGAGGGAAGGCATCAGGGATGGAAGAAGAAGTGGCGATGGGAGCAGGGAGGAAGAGTATGTCAGCAAGAGGGGAGTACTACAGATAAAGGTGTGGAGGAAAGGAACCACGCTATGTTAGGGAAGAAGTAACAAGCAGTTCAGTATTGTTGGAGAAGATAGGAAGAAGGTTGTTGCTGGAGACAGTGAAAAGAATCATAACACAGAGAACCTATGCCTTGTGAGTCCTCTGGGAAACTAGGAGCACTGATGGATCTGACAAGTGTAAGTAATCTTATGGAACAATGAGACAAAAACAGTTGAGAACAGTGTCCTTCTGAAAAGTCTTGGCTATGCTGAAGTAGTAGTCCATGAAACTCTTTAAAGTCCCTCTATTGACTTTTTGTCTTTGCTATTTCTTTTGCCTGTAATGTCCTTTTTCTTCCAGTGTTCCTTCCTTATTACTCCTGGGTTTTTCAAATACAGCTGAAATGTCATCTTCTATAAGAAATGTTCTTTCTCTCCTTTTCCCCAGCATCTGCCCTGCATGGCACCCTGTTGTAACACTCATGACACTTCACTGTAGTCATCTCTTCACTTGCATTTTCAGTCTTTTCTCCCAGTCTGTGGACACTTTGAAAGTCCACATGACCCTTCATTCTCTTCATCCTCTGTCTACCAGTTTCTGGAACAAGATAAAACTAAGTAATTTCTGTTTAATCACTCAGTTTTTAACTGGAATTATATTATAGTCATTTCATTATGTTATTTGTATATATTCTTGGGATAATGCATTGAAAATAACCTACCTACATTATGTCTACCTCTTATAACACCAAACTGTCCACATAGTACAAAATTAAGTGCAAAGGTTAGCAACAATACAACAAATGTATGGAACATCCTAATTCAATTTTACCAACTTAGCATAAAAGAAAATAGCCCATACTGCCCAATCTCTTCTTTCTCCTTTTCTAATAAACGCTTATTTCCTGTCAATACACTGCAGTTTATAAACCACCCTAATAAATAATAGAGCTTCCTTATTTTGTCAGTTCTCCATTGTACCAGTTTCTGGTTTTTCACCCAGTTCTCTCCACTCAGTCCATGAGAAAGGTTTCTGAGGGCCTGAATGATCTCAGTGCATTCCCTACAGCCCTAGTGATATTCCTATGCTTGTTCCAACCATTGCTCCCGGTCACTGTTTGCTATCCATCTCATTCTTTCCATGATCAACAAATATTCACTGCTCAGCATGCCAGGCACTATGATGAGAGCCGGGGATATTAAGTAAACAAGATAGTGACAGACCCTACACTCCCAGGATGCACACCCCTCAGGGAAATCAGAGATACTAAGACTGGGGAATCCAAGGTGCTACGAGAGCAGAGATAAGGGTACCAGCCCCATACTTAGTTGTCAGGGGAAGTTCCAGCATCTGGATGTTAAATTCAACTCAGCCAGGAAAAAGGAAGGAATGAGATGATGGGTGTGGGAAGAGAATGGAAACTAAGGCAACCAATACTTGAAGTTTCAAAGGTAGATAAGGGTTCCAAACTAAGAAACGGTGGTAGTTCCAGTAATTACATCCCAGATGCAGAGAATAGTGGGTACAGCGACCAGAGAGGGCACTCAAGAAGTACCAGGGTCAAAACACACTGAGCTTTGGAACCAGATCAACGCATTTGGTCTTCATCTTAAATGCAATCATAGGGAAAAGTTTAAACTGGGGAATGACAGTTCAATGTTTGTTTTAGAAAGATCACTCTTGCCCCCTTCTAGAGAAGGGTTTGGAGAGGAATGCAGTTGAAGCAGAGATGCCAGTGAAGAGGCTAAGTGGGAAGGCAAATCAGAGATTATGGTTCTCTATAGTTATGTGAATAAGGAAGGACCAAAGCAGATCAGAAGGACAGATATCTAAGTGTAGAACACTGTGCTTAAGGAACGACTAGTAGCAAAGAGGGAGAGAGAGAGAGGTTGGGGATAATGTCCTAGACCTCAAAACCTCTCCTGCCTGGTTACCTAAGTCCAGCATAAATATCACTCTGGGCTTCTAGAAACACCTCATATACGCCTCTCAATTGTCATGTGACCTGAATTCTGTGGTTAACTAAAAGTATCTGCTTCTGTGCATATTGCTATTTCTAGCCTAATGAAATAGGATGAAAATCATAAGTGGGTTTATTGATTGGATTTATTTCCTCTGTACTAGGTTGCCAAAACAAGTTCTCCGTGTGCTGGTCACTTCCTCTGAGAAGCCAGTCATGACTGCCCTAGCAGACCTAGGGCTTCCTCCAAGATTGTATAGCATCATACAAACCTCCATCATTATCGCATTCCATAAGATTATAACATGCAATTGTCCAAGTCTCCACTACATTGTGAGGTTTTAAGGAAGGATACTCTTTTTATATTTACCTCTCCAGTGCCTATCAATGCCAGAGAATATGGTACAAATTTCATATGTTGACTTAAGGTATTATTTTAATTGTTTCACTGGTATTGCCCTTGCAATTTAGAAAATCTCTTTTCCTGACACGATTAGGAACTCTGCCAAAGCAAATACGTGTTCTGTGTTTTTTAAATCTATTAAGAATTTGCATTAATTTAAAATGAGAACAACAATCATGGGAAATAATTCTAAAATGTTTCCCCAGCTATTTGTTCTGCATGTTGATGGAACAAATAACGTGAAGGGCAGTAGCTATGAGCAGGTTATGGTTTCTTAATGTACCACACACCAATCAGATGGCTCCACAATGCAAGACATTTATAATGTCCTTCCCTTTATATTCAGGCATTGATAATCGGAAACTGAAGCTGAAATGCAATGATTCATTCAAAGCAGACCTGACATCCAAACCTTTCTGAGGTGTTCATCTACATAATTGTATGAGTTATTCATTTTCTCTCTTGCTCAGTCATTCCTTGCTCTCTGCCATGAAAATGCCACTCCAGGGTATTTGCCGCAGTGGCCCCCAAAGCCTGAAAAAGTTAGGGGAGGGGGAGAGAGAACAACAAATAAAAACACCGTGGCAGCAGCATTCACATCTTCATGTCCTTTCCTGCCAGCCTGGCCTTCCATTTATGTCTGGGTGCTGGTTCTATCAAGCTTCTGTCTTGTATCAATTTTTAGCAGCATGGATAATTTATTGCATCTAGGATGATAGAAAACCAGCTTTATACATCATTCAGCTTGCAAAAGATGTGTAGCTTCAGTCCCTTAATGGTGTCATTTTGGCTGAATGCTATTAACAGATTACCCCTGCCTAGGGCAGTGGAGCATGTGCAGCAGAAAGATAACCTTGTGTTCGTAATTTAATATTAACTGTTTTCTCCATAGTACCTCTTTCCAGTACATTAACAACAAACCAATATGGCCTTGTCCCCTGCGGTCATATTCTTCAGCAAAAAAATGGATTACATGATAGCAAGTTCCTGAAGATTTACAATGAAGTATTACAAATCACTCAACACTCGCTCTGCAGAAATGAAAAATAAACAGGCTTAGATTCAATCAAATTTAATTCCTCCAATTTAGCTTTACCGCACTTCAAAGGGTGCTCTTATAAATGTCTTGGTGAACAAATTTAACAGACATTTTTTTCTCCTTCTTATACGAAAGCCTCCAGTTGTGTTCAACATATAGTGAGATCAAGAAACTGTTTTATTTTACTTTATTTTTTTAGTGACTACTCTGTCACAGTTTGATATAAAAGTGTAAGCCATTTACAGAAAACTCTTTATGGAATTTTTATCCTATTCCATTCCCGGGAGCTAAATTTATATCCTGCATTAGCTATCATAGCACTAGAGTATTAGTCTTCTCCCTTTGCAAGCAGTTCAGGGCAGTCGGAGGCCCTATCACTCTCCACCACTCACATACACAGGCATTATGAGTTTATCTCATCTTCTGCAGCAAGTACCAGGCCCAATTCATTCCTTTAGGCTACTTTACTAATAACCTATTCCTTATCAGGGCCTCTCCACCTCAGCTTGTGATCAAAGACCCAATTAATGGAATGGAGAAAGGTGAAGCATTCAAATAATGGAGACAGCTGTTTTTCTCTGTTAGAGAAAATCCATTTGTATTGTTATCGCACTCGCAAGTTCTGCAGCTCCTGTTTAATTCAGTCTTCCTCTATTTCTGCTGATGATAAAAAAAAAAAAAAAAAGTCACAATGAACTCCAAAGAGAATGGCAGAAACATCACCGTGTTTCAACTCAGTCTGGGAGTTATCAACTTGAAAGTGAAAATACAAGCAGATAAGAGGAGGAAATGTCCAACAAAGACCATATCGAAAATTTTTAAAATTTTTTCAAGCAGCATTCTCTATTCATCATTCTGAATTTTTGTTCAAGTCCTGTCCTATCCTGTATTGCTCAGCTGTCTAACTCAGCAAAGCAGAAGCTGATAATATCTTGAGTTCCACATCAGTTGAAAAGTAATTAAAGGCACAGAGTAATCATAATTGGTTGGTGGGGACATTTTTATGAACTTCATGTACTTATGGGTCCAGGAAACCTTATTAGAGCTCCAACTTTAAGTAGGATATTTCTCCACAAGTCAAAGCATTTTCCCCTAAACTGGTTATTAAACTATTTATTTCTTTTCCCCTTTAAACATTTTAAGCATTTCCTGCCCTCAATGCCATGCTTACTTTACTTAACTGAGCCCTAACATGAGAGGATTGTATGAGTGATTCTCAGACACAAAGTCTGACCATGTTAAGACATCATTCCTCTGTAAAGAAATTTCACTTGTCTGTAAATGCTCTGTCCTTTCTGCCTGGTAATGGAGCAGGAAAGACCTCTTGGTTTTAGAATTAAGGCTATGCTGTCTATCTTTTCTCTTAATAAAAGCAGGTCAGATTCAAAGCTGGAAAAGAAACAAAGACAGTCTTTTGCTTTTACTTTGTGTAGAACATATTTCCTTGTAAGGGTCTAAATCCAGGATTGTTTTTGGTTTTGTCAAATAAAAAGAGAAACATGTACATTGTTTTTCTCCCCTCAGGAGAATTCCCTTGGAAAGCAAAAATGAGAATCACATATTTGAATTCCTGCCTGAACACATATAACTAGCAAAATAAACACGTACAGAGCTACAGTATATGCAATGAATAGAGACAGCAGAATCTTAAAGGGCTGTTCTCCCAGGCTGATCGCTCACAGGGGATTCCAAGATGTGTGTGAGACTGAGTGGAAAAAAAAGCATTATGCATTTGCATGCAAAATGAACATTTAAAAGAAGATTTTATGGAAATAAAGACTAATATGTATTAAACATGGTCTGGTAAACAGGTCAGGTTTTTCTATCATTTTTTCTTGACTTCAACCTTTAAAAACAACAAAAAAATTAGATTGGCTTTTTCCTTCTGTATGGGAATAAAGCAACTCTTCCTTTCTTTGCATGTCATGGATCTTCATATTCTTTTCTTAATATTGAAACTAGAGCAAATAAATATGAAATAAAATAAATCACCTTCCTCAAAAAGATAAAAAAATAATAAAAGCAGAACTATCAATAATTTCCCTTAGGCATACTAAAAATATAGAGACACAGTTGGTGACAGTGGAGTAGAAAAAACAAAACAAATTATGAAATGCGGCTTTAATCTTTCAACTGTGAAAGGAAAGATCTATAAAACTTTTATTTTTTAATATATGTTAACTTTGTCTATATCAAGGCAATAGCATAAATATATAGTAACTTTTCTCTAGCAATGTTAGAATTACAGGAAAAAAAATACTTTCTTTTAGCAGAAGGATTTTGTCAGTCAGGATAGGCCAGTTATATTGGGGTAACAACCAACCACAGAAACCACAGTGGTTGAAAGCATTTATTTCTTATTCACACTATGTCCAGTGGGGATCAGCAAGGTATGCCGCCATCATATGTGTTCAGGGACACAGAATGACCAAGGCCCCATCATCTTATGGTGCTGCTTTTTCAATGCGACACTTCAGGATGTACCAGGGCATAGATGAGACCATGGAGAACATGTTCCCAAACATTAAATACTCGGGTCTAGAAGTCATCTTCATCAATTTCACTCGCATGTCATTGACCAAAGCAAGTCCCATGGCCACACCTAATTTTAAGAGGACGTGTACCCAAAAGGAGATCCAGGAATTTTGGTGCATACTAAGGAACTATTTGTATTTGCTCCACTGTTTAAGAAAGGAAAGTATACTGAAGATAATGCTCTTTGTTCGATCTTCCATTATAAATGATGCTATGATAACTTGACACTAGGGGAGCCACATTCCACATTTAAGTTTAGCTTTTTTTTTTTTTTTTAGATGGAGTCTTGCTCTGTCGCCCAGGCTGGAGTGCAGTGGCTCAATCTCAGGCTCACTGAAACCTTGGCCTCCCGGGTTTAAGCAATTCTCCTGCCCTAGCCTCCAGAGTAGCCAGGATTACAGGCACGCACCACCACGCTGGCTAATTTTTTGTATTTTTAGTAGAGATGGCATTTCACCATGTTGCTTAGGCTGGTCTCAAACTCCCGGGCTCAAGTGATGCACCTGCCTTGGCCTCCCAAAGTGCTGGGATTACAGGCATGAGCCACCATGCCTGGCCTAGCTTCTTTTTTCTTAGAAGTAGATGTTTTATACACTTTGTATAGGAGGCAGGATCCTACTCAGACCACAATTTAATCTTTGATAAAGAGGTCTTATGCTGGATCTTTAACTTATTTTACAATATAAAGTCCTTGAGGGCACATATACAGAATTTTCCTGATTCAAATCCACTAGGTTTACTGAATAAAAGTGTTTTTATGCTCTCAAAGATTTATAATTAGATTATGTCGTCTGGCTGAATAGTTTCTTAAATGGAGTATTCTGACCTAGAATACTTAATTATTTATTCTTTTCCTTCCTTCATTCATTCATGCATCATTCTTTATATTTATTCTGTAGGTAGGATTGATGGTCTACTATAGTCAAGCATGTATTTAGTTTTCATTTCAAGGATCAGGAAGAAAGCAAGTTCCTAGGCCTCAAGAAACTCAGTTTAGGGAAGGAGTCAGACTAGAAACTGAAACTACACCAGATGAGGAAAAAGGATAACAATCACATTTTAAAAAGTAACTTATTGGGGGTAGGGGCTAAGATGGCCAAATAGGAAAAGCTCTGGTCTGCTGATCCCCGCGAGACCAATGCAGAAGGTGTGTGATTTCTGCGTTTCCAACCGAGGTACCTGGTTCATCTCACTGGGAATGGTTAGGCAGTGGGTGCAGCCCACGGAAGCAAGGAGAAGCAGGGTGGGGCTTCACTTCATCTGGGAAGTGCAAGGAACCAGAGCCCTACCTACCCCTAGCCCAGGGAAGCTGTGAGGGACTGGGCTACTTTGCCAGGTCACTATACTTTTCTCACAGTTTTTGCAATCTGCAAATCAGGAGATTCCCTTGTGTGCCTACACCATCAGGGCCCTGGGTTTCAAGCACAAAACTTGGTGGCTGTTTGGGCAGACTTTGAGCTAGCTGCAGGAGTATCTTTTCATACCCCAGCAGCACCTGGAACACCAGTGAGAAAGAACTACTCACTCCTCTGGAAACGGGGCTGAAGCCAGGGAGCCAAGTGGTCTCGCTGAGCGGTTCCCACTCCCACGGAACCCAGCAAGCTAAAAACCTTTGGCTTGAAATTCTGCTGCCAAAAAGCAGTCTGAAGTGACCTGGGACTATTAAGCTTAGTGGGGGAAGGGGCGTTTGCCATTACAGAGGCTTTAGTAGGCGGTTTTCCCCTCACAGTGCTAAGGAGGCTGGGAGGTCTGGACTGGGTGTAGCAAAGCAGCTGTGGCCAGACTGCTTCTCTAGATTCCTCTTCACTGGGCAGGGCATCTCTGAAGGAAAGGTAACAGCCTCAGTCAGGGGTTTACAGACAAAACCCCCATCTTCCTGGGACAGAGCACCTTGGAGAAGGGGTGGCTGTGGGCGTAGCTTCAGCAGATTTAATGGTTCCTGCCTGCCAACTCTGCAGAGAGTGGCTGATCCTGACAAGAGAGATTCTCCCAGCACAGCACACCAGCTCTGGTAAGCGACAGACTGGCTCTTCAAGTGGGTTCCTGACCCCTGTGCCTCCTGACTGGGAAAAACCTCCCAACAGGGGTTAACAGACACCTCATACAGGAGACTTCTGGCTGGCGTCAGGCCAGTACCCCTCTACGACGAAGCTTCCAGAGGAAGGAGCAGGCAGTAACCTTTGCTGTACTGCAGCCTCCACTGGTGATACCCAGGTGAATGGGGTCTGGAGTGGACCTCCAACAAACTGAAGCAGAACTGCAGAAGAGGGGCCTGACTGTTAGGAGGAAAAACTAACAAACAGAAAGCAACAACATCAATATCAACATTAAGGACCCCCACACAAAAAGCCCATCCCAAAGTCATCAGCCTCAAAGATCAAAGGTAGATAAATCCACGAAGATGAGGAAAAAGCAGCACAAAATGCTGAAAATTCCAAAAACCAGACTGTCTCTTCTCCTCCAAATGATTGCAACTCCTCTCCAGTAAGGGCACAAAACTGGACAGAGAACGAGATTGATGAATTGACATGAGTAGGCTTCAGAAAGTGGGTAATAACAAACTCCTCTGAGCTAAAGGAGCATGTTCTAACACAATGTAAGGAAGTGAAGAACCTTGATAAAAGGTTACACGAACTGCTAACTAGAATAACCAGTTTAGAAAGGAATATAAACGATCTGATGGAGTTGAAAAACACAGCACTAGAACTTCGTGAAGTATACACAAGTATCAGTAGCTCAATAGATCAAGCAGAAGAAAGGATATCTGAGATTGAAAATCAACTTACGGAACTAAGACATAAAGACAAGATTAGAGAAAAAAGAATGAAAAGGAACAAAAAAAGCCTCCAATAAATATGGGACTAGGTGGAAAGACAAAACCTACATTGATTGGTGTACCTGAAAGTGATGAGGACAATGGAATCAAATTGGAAAACACACTTCAGGATATTATCCAGGAGAACTTCCCCAACCTAGCAAGATAGGCTGACATTCAAATTCAGGAAATGCAGAGAACACCACTAAGATACTCCTTGAGAAGAGCAACCAAAAGACATAATCGTCAGATTCTCCATGGTTGAAATGAAGGAAAAAAATGTTAAGGGCAGAGAGAAAGGTCAGGTTACCTATAACGGGAAGCCCATTAGACTGAGAGTGGATCTCTCTGCAGAAGTCCTACAAGCCACAAGAGAGTGGGGGCTAATATTCAACATTTTTAAGATAAAGAAACTTCAACCCAGAATTTCATATCCAGCCAAACTAAACTTCATAAGCAAAGGAGAAATAAAATCCTTTACAGACAAGCAAATGCTGAGGGATTTTGTCACCACCAGGTGTGTCTTACAAGAGCTCCTGAAGGAAGCACTAAATATGGAAAGGAAAACTGGTACCACCCACCGCAAAAACACACCAAAATATAAAGACCAATGACACTATGAAGAAACTGCATCAACTAATGTGCAAAATAACCAGCTAGCAACATGATGATGGGATTGAATTCACATAAAACAATGTTAACCTTAAATGTAAATGGGTTAATGCCTCAATTAAAAGACACAGACTAGCAAATTGGATAAAAAGTCAAGACCCAATGTAAATACACCCAGATTCATAAAACAAGTTCTCAGAGACCTGCAAAGAGACTTAGACTCCCACACAATAATAGTGGGAGACTTTAACACCCCACTGTCAATATTAGACAGATCAACAAGACAGAAAATTAACAAGGATATTCAGGACTTGAACTCAGCTCTAGACCAAGTGTTCCTAATAGACATCTACAGAACTCTCTACCACAAATCAATAGAATATACATTCTCAGTGCCACATAGCATGTATTCTAAAATCAACCACATAATTGAAAGTAAAACACTCCTTGGAAAATGCAAAAGAATGGAAATTATAACAGTCTCTCAGACCACAGTGCAATCAAATTAGAATTTAGGATTAAGAAACTCACTCAAAACTGCACAACTACATGAAAATCGAACAACCTGCTCCTGAATGACTACTGGGTAAATAACAAAATTAAGGCAGAAATAAATAAGTTATTTGAAACCAATGAGAACAAGGAGACAATGTACCAGAATCTCTGGGACACAGCTAAAGCAGTGTTAAGAGGGAAATTTATAGCACTAAATGCCTACAACAAAAATCTGGAAAGATCTAAAATCAACATTCTACCATCACAATGAAAAGAACTAAAGAAGCAAGAGCAAACAAATTCAAAAGCTGGTAGAAGACAAGAAATAACTAAGATTAGAGCAGAATTGAAGGAGATAGAGACACAAAATGCTTCAAAAATATCAATGAATCCAGGAGCTGATTTTTTGAAAAGATTAACAAAATAGATGAACTACTAGTTAGACTAATAAGGAAGAAAAGATAGAAGAATCAAAGATACAATAAAAAAAAAGATCATGTGGATATCACCACTGATCTCAGAGAAAAACAAACCACTATCAGAGAATATTATAAACACCTCTATGCAGATAAACTAGAAAATCTAGAAGAAATGGGTAAATCCCTGAACAAATACACCCTCCCAAGACTAAACTAGGAAGAAGTCGAATCCCTGAATAAACCAATAACAAGTTCTGAAATTGAGGCAGCAATTAATAGCCTACCAACCAAAAAAAAAAAAAGCCCAGACCAGACGGATTCACAGTAATTTCTATCAGAGGTACAAAGAGGAGCAGGTACCATTCCTTCTACCTATTCCAAACAATAGAAAAAGAGGAAACCTCTTTCTTAACTCATTTTATGAGACCAGCGTAATCCTGATACTAAAACTTGGCAGAGATACAACAAAAAAAGAAAATTTCAGGCCAATATCCCTGATGAACATTGACGTGAAAATTGTCAATAAAGTACTGGCAAACCGAATCCAGCAGCACATCAAAAACTTATCCTCCATAGTGAAGTTGGCTTCCTCCCTGGAATGCAAGGCTGGATCAACATATGCAAATCAATAAATGTAATCCAACACATAAACAGAACCAATGGCAAAACCACATGATTATCGCAATAGATACAGAAAAAGGCTTTGATAAAATTCAACATCCCTTCATGCTAAAAACCCTCAATAAACTAGGTATTGATGGAACATATCTCAAAATAATAAGAGCTAATTATGACAAACCAGCAGCCAATATCATATGGAGTGGGCAAAAGCTGGAAGCATTGCCTTTGAAAACTGGCACAAGACAAGGATGCTCTCTCTTACCGCTCCTATCCAACATAGTATTGGAAGTTCTGGCCAGGGCAATCAGGCAAGAGAAAGAAATAAAGCGTATTCAAATAGGAAAAGAGAAAGTCAAATTGTCTCTGTTTGCAGGCGACATGATTGTATATTCAGAAAACCCCATTGTCTTGGCCCAAAAACTTCTTAATCTAACAAGTAACTTCAGCAAAGTCTCAGCCTACAAAATCAATATGCAAAAATCACAAGCATTCCCACACACCAACAATAAATAGGCAGAAAGCCAAATATGAGTGAACTCCCATTCACCATTGCTGCAAAGACAATAAAATACCTAGGAATACAACTTACAAGGGACATGAAAGACCTGTTCAAGCAGAACTACAAACCACTATTCAAGGAAATAAGAGAGGACACAAACAAATGGAAAAACATTCCATGCTTATGGGTAGGAAGATTCAACATTGTGAAATGGTGATACTGCCCAAAGTAATTTGTAGATTCAATGCTATTCCCATCAAGCTATCAGTGACTTTCCTTGCAGACACAGGGGAAAAAAAACTACTTTAAATTTCATATGGAATGAAAAAAGCGCTTGTATAGCCAAGACAATCCTAAGCAAAAAGAACAAAGCTAGAGGCATCACACTTCCTGACTTCAAATTGTACAACAAGGCTGAAGTAACCAAAACAACATGGTACTGGTATTGAAACAGATATATAGACCAATGGAACAGAATAGTGACCTAAGAAACAGCACCATACATCTGCAACCATCTGATTTGCAACAAACCTCACAAAAACAAGAAATGGGGAAAAGATTTCCTATTTAATAAATGGTGCTGGGAAAACTGGCTAGCCATATGCAGAAAACTGAAACTGGACCCCTTCCTTACACCTTATAAGAAAATTTACTTAGGATGGATTAAAGACTTAAATGTAAAACCCAAAGCCATAAAAACCCTAGAAGAAAATCTAGGCAAAACATAGGCATGGGCAAAGACTTCATGACTAAAACACCAAAAGCAATTGCAGCAAAAGCCAGATTTAAAAATGGGATCTAATCAAACTGAAGAGCTTCTGCACAGCAAAAGAAACCATCATCAGAATGAATGGGTAACCTACAGAATGGGAGAAAATTTTTGCAAGCTACTCATCTGACAAAGGTCAAATATCCAAAATCTACAAGGAACTTAAACAAATTTACAAGAAAAAAAAAAGCAAAACAAAAACAACAACAACAAAAAACATCAAAAAGTAACCAGAGGATATGAACAGACACTTCTCAAAAGAAGACATTTATGTGGCCAACAAACATATGAAAAAAAGCTCATCATCACTGGTCATCAGAGAAATGCAAATCAAAATCACAATGTGATACCATATCATGCCAGATAGAATGGCGATTTTTAAAAAGTCAGGAAACAACAGATGTTGGCAAGGCTGTGGAGAAATAGGAACACTTTTACATGGTTGGTGGGAGTGTAAATTAGTTCAGCTATTGTGGAAAACAGTGTGGTGGTGATTCCTCAAGGGTCTAGAACTAGAAAATCATTTGACCCAGCAATCCCATTACTGGGTATATGCCCAAAGGATTATAAATCATTCTACTATAAAGACACATGCACACATGTTTATTGCAGCACTATTTATAATAGCAAACACTTGGAACCAACCCAAATGCCTATCAACGATAGATTGGATAAAGAAAATGTGGCACATATATGCCATGGAATACTACACAGCCGTAAAAAGAATGAGTTCATTTCCTTTGCAGGGACATGAATGAAGCTGGAAACCATCATCCTCAGCAAACTAACCACAGGAACAGAAAACCAAACACCACATGTTTTCACTCATAAGTGGGAGTGAACAATTAGAACACATGGACACAGGGAGGGAAAAATCACACACCAGGACCTCTCGTGGGGTGGGGGAAAGTGGAGGGAGAGCATTAGGACAAATACCTAATGCATGCAGGGCTTAAAACCTAAATGACAAGTTAATAGGTGCAGCAAACCACCATGGCACATGTATACCTATGTAACAAATCTGAACATTCTGCACATGTATCCCAGAACTTAAAATAAATAAAACTTATTACTATAATAATAGTAAGAATTATAAACACTTAACATCAGATGGTATATTGTATTACTTTATTTTCATTATGAAAGTGATCAGCAACTTGATTACCTTCAAAAAACTGTTTTTCCAGCTCCTTTTCCAGCTCAGGTCTATTTGTTCTTCTTACTGCTCTCCCTGCTCCTCCAGGTTGTTCGGCTTCCAACCCCTATCAGAGGTCCCTGACCTACCACCACTGCCACCTCCAGCAAGGTTTGCCTTAGGAGTTATATTTCCTTTGACCCTCTACCATCTTCTGTGCCTCCATTTTTATTTCTTCAATGCTCTATTTTATGATCCTTTCTCGTTGGTTCCACTATGCTCTGAGAACTATAGGCTCTAAAGTGTATTAAAACTTACATATTTGATTACTATATACATAAAAATGCCTCTAGCCACTGATCAGACTTTATATAATTTTGGGTCATCTGGGAGGCCAAAGGACCTTTACCTCTTATGCTCACCATAGCATAACACTCAGTGATGACTTCAGACCCAAGCTCTACATCTCCAGTTGCCTAAATCTGGACTTGAATATGAGAAATGTAGTGTGCAAAATCAGTCTAAATCATCTTCCTCTGAAACCAGATTTTTCCCTCAAGAAAATTCTCATTTTTGCTAATGCTTCATCCAGGCACAAAACTTGGCCTCACCTCTTCATTTCCAAGTCAAACACCTAATGCTTTGAGATTTGTGTTTCTAGGAAAGATTGACATTTGAATTGGTAGACTGAGTAAAGCAGAGGGCCCTTTGCAATACAGGTGAACCTCATCCAATCTGTTGAGGACCTGAATAGAACAAAAAGGCAGAGAAAGTTTGAATTAGCCACCTCTACCCTACTGCTTGAGCTGAGACATTGGTCTCCTCTCTTTAGATTAAAACTTAAACCATTAGTGTTTCTGGTTCTTTGGCCTTTGGACATGGAATGGAATGTATATCACCAGCGTTCCTGGGTCTCCACTGTCCAGATGGCAAATCATGGGACTTCTAGCTGCTAGTCATTTATCCAATTCCTTATAATAAATTTCACATATGTATATACAGTCATGCATCCTTTAATGACAATGATATGTTCTGAGAAATGTGTTGTTACGCAATTTTGTCATTGTGCAAACACCATAGAATGTACTTAAGCAAACCTAGATGGCATAGGCCTACTACAAATCTAGGTTATATAATTATAGCCTGTTTTTCCTAGTCTAAAAACCTGTACAGCATGTTACAGTACTGAATATTGTAGGCAATTGTAACACGGGATAAATGTTTTTACGTATCTAAGTGTAGAAAAGGTACAGTAAAGATATAATATTATAACTTTATGGGACCAAGGTTATATGTGTGATTCATCATTGACCAAAACATCATTATGCAGTATATGACTCTGTGTGTGTGTGTGTGTGTGTGTGTGTGTGTGTGTGTATCTCCTATTGGTTTTGTTTCTCTGGAGAAGCCTGACTAATACAACTGGCAATAATTTCCCATTGTGTGTAGAGTTAAGACGAGTGTCTATGGCCAGATTTTAAGTCATCCCATAATCTGGCACCTCCAATACTCCCTCCATCCTCTCCCTCCTGACTATCCAAACTTTCTGTACAAAATGAATCATCTGTTTCATTTGAGTTGGTTGTTTTGGAAATAGAGTTCATGCTTATTTTCGGTCTGAAAGTCACTGCTCATGTTGCTTAATGAATTGAAAGAATACTGCCTAGCCTAAAATATAGCTCAAATTCTGCTCCTTCCAAGAAATCTTTTCTACATTTCCATTAACTTTGAATTATTTTGTAACATAGCAGGCTGTGCTTGTAGACTCACTGTGGCACAGACAACCTGTTGGTGCTCTGTTATTTAACCCCTGACTCTCTTGTTATTTGCATGCAAGCATGTCTCATCTCCTTATTGAACAACAAGCTTCTCATCAACTTTGGGCCACACCTCCTATTCCTTGTCTACCTTTTATAATATCTTACAAAATTCTTAATATATGTGGTACCTAAAAAAATACTTGTTAAATGGAGAGCAAAACAAATCTAAGACTTTTTTAGCATTTGACTCATACTCTCTCAAGTCATAACTTCTTTTATTTTCAATTTCAGTTCAAGACTATGCCTTTAAATCATTTTATCCTCCTTTTATATATTTTTCTAAATGCATTTGAAAATAAAATGCTTTCTAATGTCAGATGAAAGCATTAAATGGGAATAGCAAATAAATAATATAAATATGATGTGGTTTTAAAAGGCTGTTATAAACAGGGCTAGTATCACTTACAATATTTTTAGGTGGAGAAATGCATTCTAAAGCACAGAATAAATAAGGGAATTGGTCTGTTCTGGGAACAACCAAAAATTGAGAAATATATTTTTTTCCCCTGTGGGATTGGGTCCATGTGTCTGGAAGTTCAGAGCTCCAGGGATGCCTCTCCTTCCCTGTGATGACACCTCACCCTAGTATAGTATCAATCAGGCACTTGTTGTACAAATAGTTGATAAGCAAGAGAGACTTGGATATGTGGACAATAAAGGCCATTTTGGTTTAAAAATAGGGAATTTGTGTGTTGCACTAATTATGTTCATCTTCATTCCAATCTGACCCAATTTTCATTTATATTATTCTGGTCATCAGTTTCTTCTATTTCTAAAATCTTTCTTTTCTTTTGAAGGACCTGGATTTGTTGTAGAGAATTCTATTCCTGGATACCATGCATTTATAATTCCTTGAATTTATCAAATAATATTATGACATAGATATATATCTATATATATAGATAGATATAGATAGATAGATAGATAGATATAGATATAGATATAGATATAGATATATGACCATCTGTCTCACCTGGAAACAAGTCCTGGGAAGTTTTCTTCCCATGCCACCATCTTTCAAGTCAGGAATCCCACCCTCTAAGGAGGCTTAAGTAAGCTTTGGGTAGGCAAAGTCATAGGTCTCAAGAAATCTCAGAGGTTGGGCAGGCCTCACTTCTGCCAGATGATCTTTAGCTGTCAATTGACAAACAGCTGTCAATGGATGATCCTCCCCAGACTACAATGAGGAAACTGATTTTGAGGCACGTCAGTCCAGGCCACATAGAGCACTCACCCAGTGACAACAGGTGGTCAGTTTCTAGCTTGGATCCACTTAGCTCCTAATAAAATGGATGGCCTGAGCCGGGCCATGTTTGATGCCGTCTTTTGGAGCCAAAACTTGCCCATTTTCTACTTTTGAGAAGATTAGGGTAAGGCATTCTTCCTCAAGATAGTTTTCTTTCATCTCTCACAAACTTGACATAACATCCTGATTTTCATTTTTTTTTTTTTTTTTTTTTTTTTTTTTTTTTTTTTTTTGAGACGGAGTCTCGCTCTGTCACCCAGGCTGGAGTGCGGTGGCCGGATCTCAGCTCACTGCAAGCTCCGCCTCCCGGGTTCACGCCATTCTCCTGCCTCAGCCTCCCGAGTAGCTGGGACTACAGGCGCCCGCCACCTCGCCCGGCTAGTTTTTTGTATTTTTTAGTAGAGACTGGGTTTCACCGTGTTAGCCAGGATGGTCTCCATTTCCTGACCTCGTGATCCGCCCATCTCAGCCTCCCAAAGTGCTGGGATTACAGGCGTGAGCCACCGCGCCCGGCCAATCCTGATTTTCTTAGAACAATATGGTTTCCCACTATCACCAAAAAAAAAAATAAAAATCATAATACACAAATCTGTGATGTTTATCATGTGAATGTATTCTCTTATATGTGTACCCTTGTGCAGTATACAACTGCACATCTGTATCTGAAATGCCCTGTTGACCCTGATTACCCAACTCATTATGTCATGCCTCATCCATCAACCTTCTCCAAAGTCTTGAAACATCCAACAGTTTTGTCTTGGGTGAGCATCTTTGTCTTGTTTTAATATAGAAATTCTTCTCATATTTCTTCATCAAGCCTGAGGCTGGCTTTTGGTTTGAAGTACCTATATTTTTCAAGAATTTTAAATATCTATCCAGACCTATTTGTAAACCAATTTTGTTTCAAAAATCAGAATTAGGATTTTATAAAATTTTTTGTAGTCAAAGAATGCAAATCCACTTAACTCTTTTTTTAATATTTATTTTCATGCTCCTGTAAGGTAACAGGGCCATATGTCTCTTTCTGAGGGCAATTTGGAAATATCTACTGATATTTTAAGCATATATTGTTTAACCCAGAAATTCTAGTTCTAGATATTTAGCCTATAGATATGAGGTGTATATAAAGATATACATACAAGGATATTTAATACAAGAGGGAACACTTAAAATGACCTAAATATCTTTTAATAGAGGATTGATGATTGTTCTCCATTTGCTTGGTAAATCTTCCTCCATCCCTTTATTTTGAGCCTATGTATGTCTCTGCGTGTGAGATGGGTCTCCTGAATACAGCAGACTGATGGGTCTTGACTCCTTATCCAGTTTGCCAGTCTGTGTCTTTTAATTGGAGCATTTAGTCCATTTACATTTAAGGTTAAGATTGTTATGTGTAACCAAAACAGCATGGTACTGGTACCAAAACAGAGATATAGACCAATGGAACAGAACAGAGTCCTCAGAAATAATACCACACATCTACAGCCATCTGATCTTTGACAAACCTGAGAGAAACAAGAAATGGGGAAAGGATTCCCTATTTAATAAATGGTGCTGGGAAAATTGGCTAGCCATAAGTAGAAAGCTGAAACTGGATCCTTTCCTTACTCCTTATATGAAAATTAATTCAAGATGGATTAGAGACTTAAATGTTAGACCTAATACCATAAAAATCCTAGAGGAAAACCTAGGTAGTACCATTCAGGACATAGGCATGGGCAAAGACTTCATGTCTAAAACACCAAAAGCAACGGCAGCAAAAGCCAAAATTGACAAATGGGATCTCATTAAACTAAAGAGCTTCTGCACAGCAAAAGAAACCACCATCAGAGTGAACAGGCAACCTACAGAATGGGAGAAAATTTTTGCAATCTACTCATCTGACAAAGGGCTAATATCCAGAACCTACAAATAACTCAAACAAATTTACAAGAAAAAAACAAACAACCCCATCAAAAAGTGGGCAAAGGATATGAACAGACATTTCTCAAAAGAAGACATCTGTGCAGCCAACAGACACATGAAAAAATGCTCATCATCACTGGCCATCAGAGAAATGCAAATCAAAACCACAATGAGATACCATCTCACACCAGTTAGAATGGCGATCATTAAAAAGTCAGGAAACAACAGGTGCTGGAGAGGATGTGGAGAAATAGGAACACTTTTACACTGTTGGTGGGATTGTAAACTAGTTCAACCATTATGGAAAACAGTATGGCGATTCCTCAAAGATCTAGAACTAGATGTACCATATGACCCAGCCATCCCATTACTGGGTATATACCCAAAGGATTATAAATTATGCTGCTATAAAGACACATGCACACGTATGTTTATTGCAGCACTATTCACAATAGCAAAGACTTGGAATCAACCCAAATGTCCATCAGTGACAGATTGGATTGAGAAAATGTGGCACATATACACCATGGAATACTATGCAGCCATCAAAAAGGATGAGTTTGTGTCCTTTGTAGGGACATGGATGCAGCTGGAAACCATCATTCTTAGCAAACTATCACAAGAACAGAAAACCAAACACCGCATGTTCTCACTCATAGGTGGGAACTGAACAATGAGATCACTTGGACTCAGGAAGGGGAACATCACACACCGGGACCTATCATGGGGAGGGGGGCGGGGGGAGGGATTGCATTGGGAGTTATACCTGATGTAAATGACGAGTTGATGGGTGCAGCACACCAACATGGCACAAGTATACATATGTAACAAACCTGCACGTTATGCACATGTACCCTACAACTTAAAGTATTATAATAATAAATAAATTTTTAAAAAAAGGAAAAAAAAACAGTAAAAATTCGTGTAATTACTTTCTTTGAGTATATGTAGTAAAATAAAAATATTATCTGCTAAAAAAAAAAAAATTGTTATGTGTGAACTTGATCCTGCCATTATGATATTAACTGGTTATTTTGCTCGTTAGTTGATGCAGTTTCTTCCTAGCCTCGATGGTCTTTACATTTTGGCATGTTTTTGCAAAGGCTGGTACCGGTTGTTCCTTTCCATGTTTAGTGCTTCCTTCAGGGTCTCTTGTAACGCAGGCCTAGTGGTGACAAAATCTGTAAGCATTTGCTTATCTGTAAAGGATTTTATTTCTCCTTCACTTATGAAACTTAGTTTGGCTGGATATGAAATTCTGGGTTTAAAATTCTTCTCTTTAAGAATGTTGAATATTGGCCCCCACTCTCTTCTGGCTTGGAGAGTTTCTGCTGAGAGATCTGCTGTTAGTCTGATGGGCTTCCCTTTGTGGGTAACCCGACCTTTCTCTCTGGCTGCCCTTAAGATTTTTTCCTTCATTTCAACTTTGGTGAATCTGGCAATTATGTGTCTTGGAGTTGCTCTTCTCGAGGAGTATCTTTGTGGCGTTCTCTGTATTTCCTGGATTTGAATGTTGGCCTGCCCTACTAGGTTGGGGAAGTTCTCCTGGATGATATCCTGAAGAGTGTTTTCCAACTTGGTTCCATTTTCCCCCTCACTTTCAGGCACCCCAATCAGACGTAGATTTGGTCTTTTTACATAATCCCATACTTCTTGCAGGCTTTGTTCATTTCTTTTTCTTCTTTTTTCTTTTGGTTTCTCTTCTCGCTTCATTTCATTCATTTGATCCTCAATCGCAGATACTCTTTCTTCCAGTTGATCGAGTCGGTTACTGAAGCTTGTGCATTTGTCACGTATTTCTCGTGTCATGGTTTTCATCTCTTTCATTTCGTTTAGGACCTTCTCTGCATTAATTACTCTAGCCATCAATTCTTCCACTTTTTTTTCAAGATTTTTAGTTTCTTTGCACTGGGTACGTAATTCCTCCTTTAGCTCTGAGAAATTTGATGGACTGAAGCCTTCTTCTCTCATCTCGTCAAAGTCATTCTCCGTCCAGCTTTGATCCGTTGCTGGCGATGAGCTGCGCTCCTTTGCCGGGGGAGATGCGCTCTTATTTTTTGAATTTCCAGCTTTTCTGCCCTGCTTTTTCCCCATCTTTGTGGTTTTATCTGCCTCTGGTCTTTGCTGATGATGGTGATGTACTGATGGGGTTTTGGTGTAGGTGTCCTTCCTGTTTGATAGTTTTCCTTCTAACAGTCAGGACCCTCAGCTGTAGGTCTGTTGGAGATTGCTTGAGGTCCACTCCAGACCCTGTTTGCCTGGGTATCAGCAGCAGAGGCTGCAGAAGATAGAATATTTCTGAACAGCGAGTGTACCTGTCTGATTCTTGCTTTGGAAGCTTCCTCTCAGGGGTGTACTCCTCCCTGTGAGGTGTGGGGTGTCAGACTGCCCCTAGTGGGGGATGTCTCCCAGTTAGGCTACTCAGGGGTCAGGGACCCACTTGAGCAGGGAGTCTGTCCCTTCTCAGATCTCAACCTCCGTGTTGGGAGATCCACTGGTCTCTTCAAAGCTGTCAGACAGAGTCGTTTGCATCTGCAGAGGTTTCGGCTGCGTTTGTTATTGCCCTGTCCCCAGAGGTGGAGTCTACAGAGACAGGCAGGTTTCCTTGAGCTGCTGGGAGCTCCACCCAGTTCGAGCTTCCCAGCAGCTTTGTTTACCTACTTAAGCCTCAGCAATGGCAGGCGCCCCTCCCCCAGCCTCGCTGCTGCCTTGCCGGTAGATCACAGACTGCTGTGCTAGCAATGAGGGAGGCTCCCTGGGTGTGGGACCCTCCCGGCCAGGTGTGGGATATGATCTCCTGGTGTGCCTGTTTGCTTAAAGCGCAGTATTGGGGTGGGAGTTACCCGATTTTCCAGATGTTGTGTGTCTCAGTTCCCCTGGCTAGGAAAAGGGATTCCCTTCCCCCTTGCGCTTCCCAGGTGAGGCAATGCCTCGCCCTGCTTCAGCTCTCGCTGGTCGGGCTGCAGCAGCTGACCAGCACCGATCGTCCAGCACTCCCCAGTGAGATGAACCCAGTACCTCAGTTGAAAATGCAGAAATCACCGGTCTTCTGTGTCGCTCGTGCTGGGAGTTGGAGACTGGAGCTGTTCCTATTCGGCCATCTTGCTCTGCCCCCCCCTTTTTTTTTTTTTGAGATGGAGTCTCGCTTTGTTGTCCAGGCTGGAGTGCAGTGGTGTGATCTCGGCTCACTGCAACCCCTGCCTCTGGGATTCAAGTGATTCTCCTGCCTCAGCCTCCTGAGTAGCTGGGGTTACAGGTGCATGCCACCACTCCCAGCTAATTTTTGTATTTTTATTAGAGATGGGGTTTCACCATGTCAATCAGGCTGGTCTCAAACTCCTGACCTTGTGATCCTCCCACCTTGGCCTCCCAAACTGCTGAGATTATGGGCGTGAGCCACCGTGCCCGGCCGATTTAATTAGCTTTTAACAAATAAAAATTACTGAACGTTTTTGTGATAGTGAATGCTCCCTTTTACACATGTTCCAGGTTCCAAACCATAATGGGACTATATTCCCATCGATGCTCTCCATGACGTTGCAGGCTCTTCTGAATTGTCATGCAGCAAACTGATGAACTGCTTCAGTGGAGTGCTGTAACAACCCCCACTGGTTCTAAAGATCTAATTGTACAATTTTCAGTGGTTTTTCAAGCCAGTTGTTAAACCATTGGTATCATGAGATTGACCATCGTGGGAATATTTATTCATACCATGTGAATTGATAAATGCTATAAATCAGTACTTAAAAAAAAAAAAAAGCCAGCTTGCCAGCACATCACTGATTTAAGCAATCTTTTATTTTAAGTTACAAAATAATTAAGACAAAATTATTGCCTCTGAGGAATATTTGAGGCATTCAACCTCTACAGAGAGCTCATTTCTTTCATCTAATCAGCTGATAAAGATCCAGCTTTTAATTAGCCACAGTGGAAGTGGAACTTTCAGCAGGGAAAGCATGGGCACTGAAAGATCTTGGTTTGGTATGCAGTTCTTTTGAGGAATTCATTCCCTTTGTCTTTCTGTCTCTCCCATTGCCATTTGGGGAATACGTTGCCTCTTTGGATTTTGACTCTTAATCTCTTTTAGAACGAGGTTGGAACTCAATTAATATAAAAGTAAAAATGGACAAGTTGCAGAGCTTGCCTCTAATCTAGGCCTCTCTAGGTCACAAGAGTTGGAGGGCAAACAGGAGTCAGCAACCACAGTCTGTATCATCCTCTTGGTATATTTTCAGTGCAATGGCTGGCTAAAGATTCAGAGGCTTGGGAACTTGACTGTAGAAAGTGGAATCATATCCTCCCAAAATATATGTTAAACTTCTTCTTATCCCTGGTACCTGTGAATGTGACCTTATTTGTAAATAGGGTCTTTGCAGATGTAACCAACTTTAGATGAGGGCATACTGGATATGGTGATTTCTAAATCCAACAACTGGTTTCCTTATAAGAGAAAGGGGAAGGGTATTTAGATAGACACAGAGGAGAGACAGGGAGAACACCCTGCAATGACAGAGGCAGAGATTGGGGTGATGCAGCTGCAAGGCAAGGAGTGTCCAGAATTGCTGCCAAGTATCAGAAAACAGGAAAAGGCAAGGAAGGATTCTCCCTTACAAGTTTCAGAGGGAGCATAGCCATGCTAACGCTTTGATTTTTGATATAGGGCTTCCAAAACTATGAAAGAGTGTCTATTGTTTTAAATCACCAAGTGTGTGGTTCTTTATTATAGCAGCTGAAAAAACTAATACATTGACGGACTCTGTCCTTTCTTCATGATTAAACTAGCAAATTTCCAAATCTAAAACCACGGTTCACTTTATAGGACAGAGTATTACCTTCTAAGGACTTGCTTATGTAATATTGTATTTTTAGGAATAAAATTATTTGGGAAACTTTCTACTTTATAAGTAATTAATAGTGTAAATGTGCATATATCTGTCAGGAAGACACCTTAAACATTTCACATTAATGTCATTTTTAAAAGGAAAAATGAGATAAAACAAAAAATATGAAAAAATCAAGCCTTTTACTGATTTCCCAAAAAAGTAAACAAACAGTATGATCAGGGTTTCGTAATCAAAATAGTGGAAGCATACTGAAAAACATTTCTGTAAAATCCAAAGGAACACAGAATAAGTGATCAACAGCCTGAGTTTATAACAACCAACTCATGCCAGAGAAACCTGATTTATTTCTTTTCAGTTTCATTACAAAATTAGAGCACAAGGAGAATCCTGTAGTAGACACTGTATATTTGAGCATTAGAAAAATACTTAATTGGATCTCATGAAATCCTACTTTAAAGTTGAAGTAAAATTGGCCTGCACACACATTCACAGAAATGGAAAAATGGGTGAGCTGAATATAAACAAGAAATAATGACAAACAGCAGCAGACTGGGTGTGTGAAAGAGCTAGCTATCCAGTGAGTCTAAAAAAACAGGTTTAGATTGAGTTCCATTTAACATCGACTCTCACAATCTGAAAAAATGGCTTGCATTCCATGTGGTCATTAAAGTAGTACAAGATACTGATTAGTGGAGTCCTTGAACCCCATGAAAACTAGCAATCCAGTGGGTTCACCAAAGTACCAAAATTAGGCAAGATAAACATGACTTTTGCCATGAAAAGAATGAAAGATGAAGTACTGGGAAGTAGAAATGGCGACTGGAGGGTTACAGCATCCGGAGAATAACCACACAGTAATGAATAAAACATAGCACAATGGTGTTAAAACCTAAACAAAAGGCTTCATGTTGATTTAGAGACTGGAGTGGGCCATGTTGTTAGAAAAGCTCATTAGGGTCTAAGACTTCGTAAATAAATGAAGTAGACTAAAAAAATAAAGAAGTAGTATTGCCTACTTGATTTGCCTCATGAAGTTAAAAATTAGTGAGAACATTTATCATCTCCCTGGTAGAGATTCTTCAGCAGATTACAAAAGTATGTGATATGGTTAGGCTTTTTGTCATGATCCAAATCTCATATTGAACTGTAATCCCCACATGTCCTGGGAGGGAAGTGATTGGATTGTGGGGATGGTTTCCCTCATGCAGTTCTCATGATAGTAAGTGAATTCTCATGAGAGTTGATTGTTTTATAAATCATAGTTTTTCCTGCACTCACAAACGCTCTCTCGCCTACCTCCATGTAAGACATGCCTCTTCTGTCATGATCGTAAGTTGCCTGAGGCTCCCCACCCATGTGGAACTGTGAGTCAATTAAACTTACTTTCTTTATAAATTCCCAGTCTCGAGTATGTCTTTATAGCTGTGTGAAAATGAACTAATATAGTAAATCTTTTTGGCACATGTCTTGAAGTAATAGATCTCCCTCGTGACATATAAGGGCACTATTGTCACTCAGAGAGATTGTGTGGATGTATTAAAACCCAAGTATTTATTCATTCAGCAAATATTTACTGAGCACTTACAATGTGATAGACATTTACCTAGGTGCAGGCCATTTATTAGAGAATAAAAGTAAAGTCCTCCTTTCACAAAACTTACATTCCAGTGAAAATACAGAAAATAGAAAACCACAATGAAGAACTATCAAGGACAGTGGGAGGGAACAGAGAATGTGAGCTACTTTGAACAGAACAGTCAGAGATGGCAACTCTAATAAGGGCACTTTTAAGCTAGAAAATGAAATTAAGGAAGCAAAACATACAGATATGTATGGTAAGAACTTTTCAGGTAGATGAAATGATCTTTGGAAAGGCCATGCGGTAGGAGCATATTTGGTGTGTTGAGAATGCAGCAAGAAGGCCAGCGTGGAAGCAGGATTGGTGATGTAGCATGGAAAGAAGCAGAGACTAGATCCTATCGGGTTTTCCTGGAGCTGCAGTGGTTGTTGGAAGAACACCACTCAGATCTCCTGCTGCCTACAGCATGGGTGATGCATCCAGTTGTTGCCCCACTAAACTCACCAGCAAAATTGTGCCAAAGTCACACTTCCCCTAGGCTGCTCTAAGGCTATGCCTAAGTATAGCCGGGACACTCATGCCCGATTCAGGATTTTTCCAAAAGGTGCCTTTGACTTGGAGATTTGTGAACCTGTCACTACACTGTCCATAGCTGCACTCTATGGGTGACCACCATCACCTCTGCTATCATCCAGGCCTCCAGGGAGAGGACACCACTCATCTCTTGTCCACTTCTTTCCAAGTGTTGTGTGGGTCATTCCCCTGCAATCATCAAAACCTCTCATAAAATAAAGTGGAAGATTGAATCATATATGCCTTTAACTTACATGAATCATGAATGAAGTACAATTACTCAGTGAAAAGAAAAGAGGGGAGGTAGAGGGGAAGAAAGAGAAATAATTTAAATAGTGAAATGTGGGACACTCTGCCCACAATTTCTTTCAGTGTGACTATTCACCAGAGGTTGGTCTCAGGTCACCATGCCACTCACAGTGAGAACACTGTGCAGCTCACAGTGTAATTTAAAGATACATATTTTTGCAATGTGTCATGAAAAGGGGTCATGGATACAGAGCAGTAGTGTCACATGGTACAAACATAATATAGAATTTATTGGAGAAAAATTTAAAAATATAGAGGGAGAGAAGCAAAGGAACATATGCCTTGCACTGTCATTATTCTGCAGCATAGGGCAGGCATAGGTCATCATCACACAATGGCCAAGATTCCAACAGAAGGGGGTTGGCCCAGATCCGCAGGCTACACATATGACAGCAGGTACCCCAAGAGAGAACAAGTCCAGCTTCCACATCAGGGTACATAGTTATAGTATAGTACAGTACTTACTGGTCCTGTAACTAGTTAGAACTAGATATTTGAATATTAGTTTATCTGAGTACCAAAAAAAATATATTCCAAGGAATCTCTGGGTCCAGGAACAACACTAGTGGTTATGCATACTTAAAACCAAAGTCTTAAGACACAGGTGCCCTAGAAAGAGCCTTGCCAGCCTGGAATGCTAACACTAGTCAAGGGTCTTGCTATCTTTTACAAACTAGGTCAGTCCAGCTGAGCCAGCTTTCTGCTAAGCTACCAAAAAGAGGAAGAAAATTCACCTCTAGAGCAGCTCAAATTTGTTTTTCATCTGTTTAAATGATCCCTAAACATAAGTCAACTACTACATCTGATAAACAAAGAAACAGCTATTTAATGGGCTGTCATTTCTATCCACTCATTTCTTTGTCTTTCCCTGCATCAAAACCCACTGTCTTGGCTACTTTAATACTGTTTACAAAAATACAACTACTATAATAAGTCTTGATATATAGTAGCAAAGTGAAGCAGAGAAATAAATTAGCTTTTTCTAAATTGCTTGGCAAATAAGTGGTAATATTTGTAACAGCTAACATTTTAGTCTCTACTCTGTCAAGCTCTGTCATTTAAAAATTATTTAATTATAGGAGTTGTTATTTTTCTCATTTCACCAATAAGGGAATTGAAAATAAAGTTATTAAATGATTTGTCCAAGATCCAAGAGGCAGAGGCAGGATTTGAATCCAGAAATGTCTGAACCCAAATGCTAGGCTCTTTTCATAAAACCCAATGATTAGACTTTAGCTGTTTCATTTTAATGCCCTCCTCCCTATTTAGCCACCCATAACCTTCATGTTCCACTAGTAATGAAAAAAGTTTTGGAGCAAGGAGGCATTCTTAAGCAAAGTCATTTGTTATTAATTACCCCAAAGAAGAATCTCTATAGCTATTTTATGTGTTGTAACCTTTGAAAATGTATTTAATAGGTGTGTAGTATGTGTTATGTGTAAATATCTTACAGAAATAAGCTCATTTAATTCAACACTGCTAATAAACCTATGATGTAGAAATCTTTGGCTCTATTTTATAGACTCTTGCCTCAGGTGGCATAGCCCCTAAGTAGGGAGTGAATGTTTACCTAAGCAATCTAGATTAGTGTCTATGTTCTTCACCACCAGGCTGTGCAGCCTCTCATGGGAAGCCCAACAGAGGTTTTTCTTTTAGACCTCCCTTGCTGAAAAAAAAAAAATAACAGATGAATCCTAATGGGAGATAAAAGACTAAGGAGTCACTAGCAAATCCTTTTCTCAAAGAAGCATTCCTTGACACTCACCTACCCTGTCAAGACCACGTTAGGGCACCAAACTCTGTGTTCCTTCCCTTCCTTTCCCTCCCACAGGCAGTGTAACAGAGAGGCTAAAACACAGGTTCTGGAGCCACACAAAGTTGGCTTTGAATCTCCACTCTTCTACTTACCAGCTGAGTAAGCTTAGGGACATACTCAGACTGTTTGGGCCTCAGTTTCCTCATCTGTACAATGGGACAACAATCATAATTGTAATAGACATGGTAATAGACATAGTAAACTTCACAAAACACCCTAGGTTTTTGTAACATTTAAATTAAGATAGAAAAGAATTTAACATAGTAATTAGCACTCAGTGATTCTTGGCATCTTCTATTGTTGCTTTCAAATAACTTTGTAATTACCTCTCTACTGTCTATATTCAATGTACAGTAAGCTTCCTTGTAACCTCAGTGTGGGACACACAGTAAGTATTCAGAAAACATTCATTAAATGAATGATGTCCTCATTTCTTTCTGAGAAATTCTCACACACTCTTCTTTTACAAGTTTATCTCTTGCTGGGCATGGTAGCTCATGCTCATGGTTCCAACATTTTGGGAGGCCAAGGTGGAAAGATCACTTGAGCCAAGGAGTTTGAGACCATTCTGGGCAACATAGTGAGATCTCATCTCTACAAAAAATAATTTAAAAGAAAATTAGGTGTGGTAGTAGCAAGTGCTTGTAGTCCCAGCTACTTGGGAGGCTAAGGTGGGAGGATCACTTGAGCCCAGGGAGGTTGAAGCTGCAGTAAACCATGATCATGCCACTGCACTCCAGCCTGGGTGACAGAGTTTAACCCTGTCTCAAAAAACACTACAATGCCACTCTCAATTATTCCAGTGGAAGCATTAACACAAAGATACCCCCAGTATGCATTGTGCCATTACTGATCACATAGCATGCTCTGTGTCTGCACATATGTGAACTCCAGGCTTGCTTTCTCCACAATTTCCCTCTAACTGCTGATGGTTCCTGTACAATGTGCCTGTTGAGTGCAGCCTGAAAATGGAGAGTGAATGGAGATAATTTGGTATATTATTTTGTGGAATATAAAAGATAATTCCTGCATTCCTTTCCAGATGTCTACACAAAGTAAAGTTCTTTATTTTTTTTTCATGATATGCTTGTAAATAAATGTAATTTTAGGGAGAAAATGGCATTTTTCTCTGCATATATATTTAAATGTTTTCAAAGTTGTTTTTCAAAGAGAAGTGATATAGACCCAGGGAAAATTGTGTGAGCTACTAGGTCTAGAGCTGTTTTATAACAAGTTGAGAACAGCTAAAGTCACTATATTAATATTACTTTTAAACCAAGCCTCTCTAAAATGGAACAAGAAGATCTAAAATAGTCTCCTCTCTTTCATGCACTTGCCCTTTCCTGTTTCTCTCAGTTGACTCAATGTCCTTTCCTATGGTTCACTTACTGGCTTATCCTTTCCCTCTGGTGTCCTCTAAAACATGAAATGAGCAATCCTACTAAACATTACTAGGGTGACAATTGACTTGTTTTCAATGTGGGGACCTCAAATAAGCACTGGAGAAGGAATTCTTGAGAGAGCATAGATCTTTCTTTGTTTCTTTCTTTGTTTGTTTCTTTCTTCTTTTTTTTTCACAGAGTCTCATTCTGTTGCGCAGGTGGCTAGAGTACAGTGGCACGATTTCAGCTTAATGCAACCTCCACCTCCAAGGTTCAAGCTACTCTCCTGCTTCAGCCTCCCTAGTAGCTGGGATTACAGGTGTGTGCCACCATCTGTCTAAATTTTGTATTTTTTGCAGAGGTAGGGTTTCATCACATTGGCCAGGCTGGTCTTGAACTCCTGACTTCATGTGATCCACCCTCCTCAGCCCCCAAAGTGTTGGGATTATAGTTGTGAGCCACCATGCCTGACCTGAGCATAGATTATTAATTTATCAACAGCTTTACCTGGATGAAGAGTATAGACATTATCCTATCCCTGTATCACTTTGTATTTAATATCTTGGGTGTGTGTGGAACTTTTAATTCACAGGTCTTTGGAGAGAGTACCAAGCAAGATTTTGATCTCTATTACAATTGGCTCTCTATTCTTACTGATTCTATCTGTACCATTAGCTTTATGGGAAAAAAAAGCTTTTTAAAGAAACCCTTCTATTAATCATCAGAGTATTCCTTTTTAACAATTTCAGCTGACAGTGTTTACAAGGGCTCCTCTAAAATTGTATTGTTTCTTCCATGCTGTCTTTCTTTACAAAGCTAATATAAACCTTTGGCTTGGTGTGATCTAATTATTTCAAACTTTGGACCTCTTGTATGGCAAATGGACAATTATTGGGTTGTTTGATATACCTTTTGATAGGTAACTTGGTCAGAAGACTCTCTTCTCTGCTGGGATAACTTCCAAAAGAAAATTTATGTTGACACTAAAATTCAAAGACAGAAATACTTGTAGCAATAATAAACCAGGGTACATGTAGTTTTGAAAATTAGTTTGCAGAAATGCTTTATAAAAGATATTAAACATTTAGCAAATGAAGTTAGAGAGCAACATAAGAGGCACAAAAAAGTCTGACAAAAACAAACTTGGTGTGTTCTTTGGGAGAAATCTCTAGGTTTCCCCCTTACTTACGTAACTTACAATAATAGTTCTTTCTATTACTCTATAATGCTGCTAGTAATTGAAGATGAAGCTGAGACCTCAAGTCACCCCCAGAAAATCTACCAGTATCCTAAGATTTTATTTATCATTCTAAATTTAAAAGTCAATATGAAATTCAGTCAACTCAGGGTGCAGACCATCCAAAGATGCTCTAGCAAAAACCAAGCCAAGAAGGCCAACAATTCTTTAAAGAGTGGGAATCAAAACATGTAGCTGAAGTGACAGCAATCTGCTTAAGCAACTAGAAACCTGATAAAAAGTGATTACCTGAAAGATTCCTTGACATCAGTGATTTGAAATCACCTGAGGACAACTATTCATGTAATCTTTTCTTTTTCAGACCACACAATGTCTCTTACATGGTTCCTTATTGCATCTCATCTCAAATTCAGACTTCATATCTTCCTCTTCAAACTCATGTCATGCACAGTAACCATCTTTCAATTACTTGAAAGTTTTCCCTCCATATGACTTGTATTCTTTTCTCTGCATAGAGCATGCTCCTACTCATCCTCAAACACGCACTTGCACCCTTCAGCCATGCTCTACCTCATCATAGAGCTGTCCACTATTGTTATTTGTTTTTTAGCTTAAATGCCACCCCTTTAGGCTTTCCCTAGCTACCTATAAAGCAGGTTCACTGAATTCTTTTTTTTTTTTTTTCTGAAAGGAGTCTTGTTCTGTTGCCCAGGCTGGAGTGCAGTGGTGCGATCCTGGCTCACTGCAACCTTTGCCTCTCAGGCTCAAGAGATTATTTTGCCTCAGCCTCCTGAATTTCTGGGATTACAGGCATGGGCCACCAGACCTGGCTAATTTTTGTATTTTTAGTAGAGTTGGGGTTTCACTATGTTGGCCAGGCTGGTCTCGAAATTCTGACCTCAAGTAATCCACCAGAATTAATTCTTTATTACAATATTTAGCTTATTTCCTTTAAAGAATTTATCACAATTTATAATTACATATGTATTTGCTTACTGTTTACTTTTTTATTGTCTGCCCCTTCCCCAAATTAAAGACTATCTGTGTTTTTCATTTTTTTCTCCAAATCAGCTACAGCACATGACATATAATAGGCACTCAGTAAATAAATGTTGAAAGTATGATTAATGAACAAATGCAAAATAGGAATAAAAAAGATAAACAGAGGGTGACATAACAACATGTCTGGGAGCAACTGTTTCCTAAACATTTCAAGACCTTATATTCAATATCATTGTCTCACGCTAGAGTTCTTCAACTCTCTCATCTCATTATATCTGTATGGGGAATGTTTTAAAGTACCAAGTGGATAGGCTCCATCTCAGACCAATTGAATCTGAATCTCTTGTGGGGTGCATCCCATGTTTTGGTAGTTTTAAAAGTACTCCAGCTAATTCTAATGTGTAACTAACACTGGCTTATTCCAGTGGTTCTCAAATGTGAGCTGTATCAGAATTTCCCAGAGAGCTTGTTAAAACATAAATTTCTGAGTCCCACCTCCAAAGTGTCTAATGGGTCTGCATTTCTGATGGGTCTGCATTTCTAATGAGTTCCCAAATGATGCTGATGCTGCTGGACTGGGAACTACACTTTGAGACTCACTAGCTTATACTTTCATGTAGATTTCATTGTGCTTATCTTCTCCACTTTGGGAGGAGAGGGAATGCTATCAGGGCTACTTTATAGAGGGAAACAAAAAGACTTGAAATGAAAATAACAAGATGCTTTAGGCATAGTTTCCAAGTTAATCACTTGGATGTTGCTCACAATTGAATAGAGATGCCAGAAATCACAGAATGCCATTCAGCTGAGAGATGGAGGCAACAGGAGAGCCAATACATTGGCAACACACTCTGCACTAATTGTATATAGAGAATCATGAGAAGAAAAAGCCCAAGGCATGCTAATGAAGAAAGATGATGCCATGTGTCTCCAAATAGCCTATAACTTCTCCACCAATGCAATCATAAACTCAATTCTGGTAATAATGCTATCTTTGAATAGACTGATTTCTATATGTGATTTCAAGAATTTCTTTACAGCTGCATACAGTATGCAACCTATTGGTTTTTAGTAAGTTAACATGCAGTTGGAGTAGCAATTAACTGTGCCATTGCTTTAAACTTTTCCTTAATGCTTAATATTTATGCTTCATCCTGAGTATTCCAGCACTTTAAAAGGGTCAGTTTCCTGGGCAAAGGCAAAGGGATGCAATGCACCTTTAAATGCAGTGAGGCTGATTTGCTCACTTAAGAGCTTCAGTGCATCATTTTGCAATCACATATCTCAGAATAATTTATACAATCAATTAAAGAGCATTATCAAGGGATGATTTGACAACTGTTGCCATGCCAACCAGTGAAGTAGACAGCGCCTTCGTGTTTAAAGGCTGCACCTGGTGATGGATGTAGCAGATTTTGAGGACTAAGACAGAATCACAGATGTCCAAAGGTGTGGAGGGAACATGATTTAAAGCTTTGATGTTGTGCCATTTTTACTGGCAAAAGGGTGTTGATGGCATGTTCACTTTCTCATTAAAATTCTGTCATTTTTCACAGTGTTCTGCATTCAGAGCTGAAAACTGAAGTGAGAATGCACTTTACAGACTGATAAAATATGATAGCAAAATGGATGATGTTCATTTGCAGGCTGAATTAATTTTTTTAAAAAAAGTTTGTGTCAGTGAATTTATGAAAAGCCAGTTTATCAGATACAACTTTATCAGTCTTAATGGACATTTGATAAATATTTTTATATTAATAATTAAAATTTTGGGTGGCAAATGAATTCCAGTGCATTGAGCTATAAAATATTTGGAATGGGTCACTGTATAACACAACAGAAGAAGAAAGCACACTTTTCAGTCTTAATGTGTTGCCTGATTTCTTGATGTCAGTGGCATGATGAAGTCAATAAACCTTAAAGACTTTGAAGACAGACTGGTCTTTTCTTCACTGAGTTATCCCAGAAACCAAGGTGGTCCAAGAGGATTTTCAAGTATAACCCTATATTAGTAAGCAACAGAGATGAGATGAGAGATTATGGGATTGGCCAGCCTGTTCTCTTGTTCTCTTCCCAGCGTTAGTTTCTTGCCCTATTACATCACACCTTTTCTTAAACCAAGTGATTGTATGTTAATATGTGTGATCGATGCATTGTTCACAATATTTTTAACAGCATGATGGGTTATAAACTTAAATTCTAAATCCACTGTGTCTGAATCTCAACTCCTCCTCTTTCTAGTTATGTGATGTCAGGCAAGTTATTTGATCTCTCTCTGCCTCAATTTCCCCATCTGTGAAATGGGGATAATAGTGTCTACATCTTAAGGTTGTTGTGAAGATTATATGACTTTCTATAAACACTTATGACAGTGCCCGAAGTGTTTATCCTCATGGTCGTCATCATTACAATGATCATCATCATTATTTTATCTTAGCCTTTCTACAAATAGTTATTGAGCATCCCTAATTTTTTTTCTTTCCATTCAAGAACATGTGTTGATATAACCTAGGGAGTAAATTGCAAAGTCCAATCAATGATTTAATGAATGAATTGAAAAAGTTACCTTGAGATTTTTTTTTCATAGAAATAAAATACAATGAAATGTAATAGATACATGCACAGGAGGCAAAAAAAAAAAAAAAATGAGGGAATTATCTAATTTTCTATAGCAAACTTTGGTTTATTTCTACTTTTTTCTGGAATATACCACACACCACACTAGGATAATAGAAGGGAATATTTTGTAAGACATAAAGTAGTGCAGAGACTCTTTAAAACAAAATAATCACTTTCCCCCAAAGTTATGCTCAAATGCCATTTTAGCAATTTAAAGATGATCTTTTAGAAAGTTCAATTCAAGGCTGGATCCCGAAAGGGCGCTGTTCTTTATGCTTTACTCTCAGAGGCAGGAGGACACTCCTCCCTGGTTGAAGGAAAGCAGATGAAACCAAAGGATGGATGCTCTGCTTTGAGGCTCAAGAGAAAAAAGAAATGAAGCCATATAAGTTTGGGCAAAAGGAGAGGGCAAATTGCAAGGGATATCATACAGTAGATACTCCCTCGCAACATTCCAAGGACTTGTGTAAACTTACCAGGTGACTCAGGAGAAAAGCAAAGTGTCTTTGATTCATTCTCTGGATTCCTGGTATGTGCTTGATCTTCTGGTAATAAGATTTATTTTTTATGATGGATTATACTTTCCCGTCCTTTCAACATTAAATGCAAAAAAATGAGGAAATTTATGTAACCAAGAAACATTAGAAGCTAATTGATTATCTTGGCTGATGTGAGCTATGATAATGATAAATTTAAGAATGAACACCAGTAATTTGACAAATTTGGTTTTAGTACTCTCAGCCCTTAGAGTCAAAAGCTGGTATGCAAACCAAAAAATAATCTATGTACTGTATGTACAGCAAGAATGATCCAGTTCCAAAATGCCATCAAAAGGCATTATTGGAGCTATCTTTCAAAGTACATTAATATTGTGGTTGATTTGAATGTTACTAGATATTTCTCTAAAGTTAGCTATAACCATTCATTTGTAGATAGATGTGTTTATTTGCAAGTGGACAGGATTTCATGTAAGGCCAATTATATATAACTAAGACACAAGCACTATAAATATGTATGAATATACAAGTAAATACTATTGATTTGTATATGTGATTATACTGCCTGAAGATGTCACTTGCCTCATTAGTTTCTGGCTCTTGCTCTTGTTCACCTTATCCAGTGATTAGAGAATTATGAGACTCTGTATATACATGCTCACAAACACATACACAGACATATATACACTGTAAAAAATAATATGTATGTGATAAAACATGTGGAAGTCTCTGCTTTAAGGACCTTACAATCAAGTTAAATAATAATAAATACGTGAAAAGCTAGATAAAAATAGAAGACACTGAAAAGAAAACTATCACAAAGTATACTTTTATTTCAAAATGAGTGGTGTTAAAAAATGCATACATTTCTCTACAAATTAGAGCTTTTTTCCTCTCTTGGGTTTTCTAATTATTTCATTTCCCTTCTTTCTTCATCTTGATTTTGAACAGTTTCTTTTATTTCCAGTTTTATTGAAGGTATCCAAGATTTATTTTTCCCTTTGATGTAAATAAAAGAAATATTGACATCTGATCATTTATACATGTTCTTCAGTATCTAGGAATGGTATAAAGTTTCTATGTTTCTGAAAATATTTCTGAGATGAAACTTTTGGAAAGAAAGCTTGCATTCTAGATATTGGTTTCAGTTTTTTCTAATGATAATCACCCATGCCTTTCTATGATAACTGCCAATACCTTAATCACCAATTTTTTTTGAAAAAAGTTTATTTCTTCATTCATTGAGCAAGCATTTACTGAAAGCCTACTGTGTGAGAGACACTCATGTTACAAAGAGATATAAGCCAAGGTTCCTATCCTTGAGGAATCATTGTTTTTAAATGAAAATAAAGGATGATGGTTAACCAGTTATTAATCCCTAGGAGGCATTGATCAATGCAAAAGTTTTAAAGGTTTAAAAATTTCCAGAAATTGGCCAGGCACAGTTGCTCACACCTGTGATCCAGGCACTTTGGGATGCCAAGGAGGGTGGATCACTTGAGGCCAGGAGTTTGAGACCAGCCTGGCCAACATGGTGAACCCCATCTCTAGCAAAAATGCAAAAATTAGCTGGGCACGGTGGCAGGTGCCTGTAATTCTAGCTACTCAGGAGGCTGAGGCACGAGAATCACTGGAACCCAGGAGGCGGAGGTTGTCGTCAGCTGAGATTGTGCCACTGCACTCCAGCCTGGGTGACAGAATGAGACTCTGTCTCAAAATAAATAAATAAATAAATATGAAATAATAAAAGTTTTCAGAAATCTCCCAACTTGCTTGATCTCTCTATTGGTCAAACACTGCATTTTTCTTGGAGGGTAGGGTGCAATTTTCCTGGCTGTTGTTTGTTTGTTGATATTTCCCCAGATATCTTGGGAATAGCTCAAGATTTGCAACTTCCTGGGAACTGGAGGTAGTGCCCTTTGTGAATGTTTCTGCATTCCTCTCTGCCATCTTTCTGTTTCTTACTGCCTTTCTTTCTGCCCTCTCCTGAACCCATTAAACTCCTCTATCAACTTCTTTAAAAAAAAAAAGAGGCAGGGAAAGGAGTAGTAAAAATACATAGAGTAAGAGGTGCAGGCTTCTGAAGTCTATAAAGTGAGAAGGATGAGGGATGTGTTGTTGCAATGAACTGAATATTTCTGAGATGAATCTTTTAATTTGCATTAATCACTAGTCACTGAGGACATATCCCTGCCTAGAAGACAAGTTGGAGGGTGTGTGTGGGTAGCTCTTTCCAAACAAACGTGAAAGCTTTAGGCAAAAATATTTCAAAACCAGTGGTTAAAGGAAATGAAATGCACATGGAAAGACAGACGGAGATAAAATGTGAACTTACTTCAAAGTTACTTTACAACATACAGATGACTGGACTTAAGAACTGAAACACAGAGTAATTATGCATTTGCTCATGAGACAAAAATATGCTGAAGCACAGAAGAGATTAGCCTTACGTACATGCTTTTCTCTCCCTATCTCTTGGATTTGTCTCCTTCAAACTTCAGTAGGAACACTTTGAAAGGAAAGACTGTTTATGTTGATTTCATGGTCAACCTATGCAACTTTTGTTTGGCTTTTTGCTTCATATTTTTAAGGCCACAAGGGCAAGAAAGATTAATCCCCTCTAAATCCCATAATACTAAATGCACTTAGAGGGCACTAGATAATTGTGGGGTTTTTTTAATTTTTAAAAAATGGTTCTTAAATATTATGAATAAAAATAAAGACTTATTAAATTTGCATCTTATTTTTAAAATGCATTTTGTATGCTTTATTCTGCTATTGTAAAACTAGAGTTCCTCAGTCATAGGTCTTAAGCCAGATTTCTTATTGGTGAGGAACAGTAATAACAATTTTATTCAATTTATAAAAATCTTTCATTTTCAAAACTCTGTCTCCTCAATTATTTTATTTGGTTTCTCCAACAAGCCCTCTGAGATTTACAAGTGAAGGAGATGGTGGGGAAGAGAGAAAAGAACTAATATATAGTGAGCACTTATTTACAGTGCACCAGGTGCTGTACCTGGTGCTTCGTATATGTTGCCATAGTAAGTAAATCCTTTCACTAAATCTGTGAAGGAACTTTGATCAAGTCATTTACTTTCTCCATGACTCTACTTACTTATCTGAAAAATGAGGATAATAATAATATCTAAGTCACAGGATTTTCATGAGGGTTAAATAAGTTAGTATATATAAAGTTTCTAGAATAATGAATGGGGCACTTTAAGCACGCAGTAAGTGTTACTACTATTGCTGCTGCCATTTTATAATGTTTCCATCTTACAGATGAGCAAACTGAGGCTTTTAGGAGTTAAGCAACATACATTTACTAACTAGCTGAATAGCAATTTGAATCCAGATCTATCTGACTGACTCACATATCCAAATATTACAATTGGACTTCCAGTTCCAAAATGGCAGCATAGAAGTAGGCTTCAGTCTCCCCACAGAAATCCAAAGACAATTACACAGTGTTGAGATTATTACCAGCAATTCCCAGAACTCAAATACGAAGAGAAGACAGTTCCATACATCATGGAGAAGTGAAAAAACTCTAAGCAGACAGTAAGGGAATCAGACTTCCACATCCACAACACCCTTTCCCATACTCTGCCCAGCACCAGGTTTATGGGAAGTTTTTATCTGATTTATGGTTTCTACACTGGAAAAAGTGAGATTGAGATGGACAAAAAGCTTCTCTGCCATCTTGGATTCCCTAGGAGGAGACCTGTCCCTGCCTCAATCCACAGGAATCATCAAGTGTGCCTAAAGGTAGAAATATCCCTAACGATATCCAGAGACAAAGAAGGACTACCATCTCCACCCCAGAAAAATCTGCTCTGTAACTTGGCTAAAGGAGACGCCAAATCAGAGTGGCTGTTCAGCAGTACCATGCTATAGGAGGTTTGTTCTACAGGTCCCCTGGACAGGAACCCCTAACCAGCCTTCCTGCTCTATCAGGATATCTCCTTTGCAACCTCCTCCTTTTGAGATGGACAGTACACTTATTGTTTACTAGAACTGGGACAAACTGGGCTTAAGGTACCGTCTAGTGCTATAAAGGAGGCAGCAACCTAGTGGGGAAAAAATATTAAAAAATAAAATCAGCATGTAAATTTGAAAGAATGTCTCAGCAAACACATATAATGAAAACCAAAATGAGCCAGACAGAGAAGACTGGAATAAATAACTAATCCTTTAATACAAAGACATTGATGTACATCCACAAGAAACAACAGAAAATGGGGAAACATGTACTCAAGTGGACAAAGCAGGTAACCAGTGACTGACCCTAAAAAGATGGTGACATGTGAACTCTTTGACCAATAATTTAAAATAGCACTTTTAAGGAAATTCGGTTATCTCCAAGATAACACAGAAAATCAATTCAGAAATGTATCAGATAAATTTAGCAGATAAATTAAAATAAAAATTAAAAAAACAGAAATCTTAGAAATGAAAAGTAAGTTCACTGAAATGAACAGTTCATTAGAGATCCTCAACAGCAGGATAGGTCAGACAGAGGAAAGAATCAGTGAACTTCAAGGCAGGCTATTTGAAAACATATAGTCAGAGGAGAAAAAAGAAAAATAAATAATGAAAATGAACAAAGATCACCCACAAAATACAAAACAATTACCTCAAAAGACCAAATCTAAGAATTGTTGATATTCAAGAGGGAACTGAACAAGAACAAGAAATAGATGGCTTACTCAAATAAACAATATCAGAAAACTTTCCAAAACTTGAGAAAGAGATTAATACACAAGTATGAGAAGGTTGGATAACACCAGACAGATTCAACCCAAATAAGACTACTTCAAGGCATATAATAATATTTTATCAAAGTTCAAAGCCAAAGCCAAAGCCAAAGAAAAGAACCTAAAAGCATCAAGAGAAAAGAAACAAATAATATATAAGGGAGTTCTAACTCATCTGGCAACAGACCTCTCAATGGCTACCATAGAAGCCAGGAAAAAGGATGGCATTTACAAAGTGCTGAAAGAAAAAAAACTGCCATCCAAGAATATAGTACCCAGCAAAGCTACCCTTCGAATATGAAAGAGAGATAACGTATTACCCAAACAACAGCTGAGAGAATTCACTAACACTAAATTCATCCTACAAGAAATGCTAAAGGGAGTTATTCAATCCGAAAGAAAAAAATCACTAATGTGCAAAAAGAAAACATTTGAAGGTATAAAACCAATCACTAAAATTAAGTACACAAAATTAAGACAAACCCAGGATACTGTAATATTGAAATTATGGTGTATAATTCACTCATTACTCTAGTATGAAACCCAAAAGACAATTCTATCAAAAAACAATAATACCTATGGCAATCTGTTAAGAGAGATGCAATACAAATATATAAAAATGGAGACAATATAGGTTAAAATGTTGTGACAGGTAAATGAAGTTAAAGTATAGGGATTTTTTTCATTTTTCTTTTCTTGTGATAAAAAGTAAGTTGTCATTATTTTAAAATAATTTGATACAGAAGTCCTAGATAGAGCAATCAGACTACAGAAAGAAAGAACATCCTGTTGGAAAGAAAGAAGTCAAATTACCCTTCTTTGTAGATGATATGATCTTATATTTGGAAAAACCTAAAGGCTCCACCAAAAAACTATTACAACCGATAAACAAATTCAGTCAGTTTGCAGAGTACAAACCAATATACAAAAACAAGTAGCATTTCCATATGCCAATGGTGAACAATGTAAAAAAGAAATCAGGAAAGCTACAAATAAAATTAAATAATAGGAATTAACTAAACCAAAGAAATGAAAGATCTCTACAATGAAAACTATAAAACACTGAGGAAAGAAATTGAAGAGGACACATAAAAATGGAAAGATATTTCATGTTCATGAACAGGAAGAATCAATATTGCTAAAATGTCCATATTACCCAAAGCAAACTACAGATTAAATGCAATCCCTATCAAACTGTCAATGACATTGTTCACAAAAATAGAAAGAAAAAAAAATCTAAAATATATATGGAACCACAAAAGACTCCGAATGGCCAAAGCTATCCTGAGCAAAAAGGGAAAAGCTGCAGGAATCATATTACCTGACTTCAAATTGTACTACAGAGCTATCATAACCACATGCCAGCATAGCACTAGCATAAAAAACAGACAGTGACCAATGGAACAGAATAGAGAACCCAGAAGCAAATCCATACATCTACAGTGAATTCATTTTTGACAAAGTGCCAAGAGTATGCATTGGGAAAAAGAGAGTCTCTTCAACACATGCTGAAGAGTGCTGGGAAAACTAGGTATTCATATGTAGAAGAAGGAAACTAGACCCTTGTTTCTCAACATGTACAAAAATCAAATCAAAGTGGATTAAAGACTTAAATCTAAGACCTCAAATTATGAAACTACTGCAAAAAAACTGTGGGTAAACTCTCTAGGACATTGGATTAGGCAAAGATTTCTTAAGTAATACTTAATAAGCACAGGCAACCAAAGTAAAAATGGACAAATGGAATCACATCAAGTTAAAACACTTCTGCACAGCAAAATAAACAATCAATAAAGTGAAAAGACAACCCACAGAATAGGGGAAAATATTTGCAAACTATCGAACTGACAAGGGATTAATAACCAGATATATAAGGAGCTTAAACAACTCTATAGGGGAAAAAATATAGTAATGAGATTTTTTAAATAGGCAAAAGATCTGAATAGATACTTCTCTTTTTTTTTTTTTTTTTTTTTTTTTTTTTTTTTTTTTTTTTTGGAGACGGAGTCTCGCTCTGTTGCCCAGGCTGGAGTGCAGTGGCCGGATCTCAGCTCACTGCAAGCTCCGCCTCCCAGGTCTACGCCATTCTCCTGCCTCAGCCTCCCGAGTAGCTGGGACTACAGGCGCCCGCCACCTCGCCCGGCTAGTTTTTTGTATTTTTTAGTAGAGACGGGGTTTCACTGTGTTAGCCAGGATGGTCTCGATCTCCTGACCTCGTGATCCGCCCGTCTCGGCCTCCCAAAGTGCTGGGATTACAGGCTTGAGCCACCGCGCCCGGCCCTGAATAGATACTTCTCTAAAGAAGACATATAAATGACAAGTATATGAAAAGGTGCTCAACATCATCAATTATTAGAGGAATGCAAATCAAAACTACAATGATATATCATCTCACCACAGTTAAAATGGCTTCTATCCAAAAGACAGGCAGTAACAAATGTTGGCGAGGCTGTGGAGAAAAGGGAACCCTTGTACACTGTTGGTGGGAATGTAAATTTGTACAACCATTATGGAGAACAGTTTGGAGGTTCTTCAAAAAGCTGAAAATAGAGCTACCATATGATCCAGCAATCCCACTGCTAGGTATATATCCAAAAGAAAGGAAAGCAGTGTATCTAAGAGATATCTGCACTCCCATGTTTATTGCAGCACTGTTCACAATTACCAACATTTGAAAGCAACCTAAGTGTCCATCAATAGATGAATGGATCAAGCTAATTTGGTACATATAGATAACAGAGTACTATTGAGCCATAAAAAGAATGAGATCCTGTCATTTGCAACAATCTAGATAGAACTGGATGTCTTTTTTGTTTGTTTGTTTGAGATGGAGTCTCACTTTGTCGCCCAGGCTGGAATACAGTGGCACAGTCTCAGCTCACTGCAACCTCTGCCTCCTGGATTCCAGCAATTTGGAGGTCATTTTGTTACGTGAAGTAAGCCAGGCACAGAAAGAAAAACTTCACATGTTCTCACATATTTGTGGTAGCTAAAAATAAGAATAATTGAACTCATGGAGACAGAGAGTAGAATGATAGTTATCAGAATCTGGAAAGGCTGGTCGGGGTATGAGGGAGAGGTGGGGATGGTTAGTGGGTACAAAAAAAATAGAAAAAATGAGTGAGATCCAATATTTGATAGCCTAGCAGGGTGACTGTAGTCAATAATAATTTAATTGTACACTTCAAAATAACTAAAAGAGCATAACTGGATTGTTTGTAACACAAAGGATAAATGCTGGAGGTGATGGATACCCAATTTACCCAGATGGGATTATTACACTTTGTATCCCTGTATCAAAATATCTCACATACCACATAAATGTATATACCTACTATGTGTCCACAAAAATTAAAAGTTAAAAAATAATAATTTGTTATATCTATAAGCTGTTTTGGCTAGGCTTTATGGTAAACCACAATGTAAAGACTTATAATAGATTCACTAAAAATAAAAAGCAACAAATTAAAACATGCTACCAGGGAAAAATCACTCAACCACAAAGAAAGACAGTGAGAAAGGAAGAGAGGAGTTATAAAACAAACAAAAACATCCACCAGAAATAATAGCAAGCAGGAAATCATGACATTCTCAAATGGAAAAAGCAAAGAACAAGTGCAGAAAAATTATAATAGTAAGTTCTTACTTATTAATAACACTGAATGTAAATGACTCAGTTCTCCAGCTAACAGGCATAGAGTTGCTGAATGGATAAAGAAACAAGACCCAACTATATGCTACCTACAGAAAATCCACTTTACCTATAAAGAAAAACATAGATTGAAAGTGAAGGGGTGGAAAAACATATTCTATCCAAGAGAAAACAAAAAAAAGTAGGAATAGCTATACTTCCATAACATAGACTACATTATTTCAGCTTCCAAGATCACTGATGAGAATAATATGGATTCATTTATTTGATTAATAGTTACCGAGTTACTCACTTTGTGCCTATTGCCAAACTGATCACTTTGAGTGATAAAAAGAGGTATAAAAATATTTCTTCAGGGGACATATCCACAAAGGTAAATAGCAATAATAATATATGCTAAGCAGCAGTAAAATAATATGAGATGCATGCCACAGGGCAGGACAAAATTCAGTTCTGAAAGAATAATGGAGACAATATGTTTTGCATTTTGTGTGTAGGAGGCAGCACTCTGGGTGGAGGCATTTGGAGACACTGCAGGGGAAGATATTGGAATTACCCTGACTGTTAAAAATAAATTTTAAGAGTGAAAATAATGACCATGGTTACAGGAGATGTAGCCACAATACAAGTATGTCAATACTACTATAAACTGATCCACTGTTTCAGAAATAGAATTCTTATCTAACATATGTAACTCAGAAGCATTGATAAAGAAAAAACAGAGAACACTAGAACAAAGTAAATGGCATAAAATATGAATGGTGAGGAAGTATGAATCTCTTGCAGAAAGCAAGGCCATGAAAGGTGGGTATTGATGGCACATCTCACCTCTTGCAGACACAAAAGCCTCCTTGTAGAGGAGTCAGTACAAAGTAATGTGGAAACTGTGAAGACAGCAAGATAATAATGGGCCTTTGGTAGTACGGGATGCTCATGGCAAGAAATTCATGGGAGGTCATCAGAGGGGGGCTGGTGGTTGTGGATGTGAAAGTAGGACCCACCTTCTCTGCAGCAATTATCTCAAAGCTTTGTCAAAGAAATATATCTGATTAGGATGCCTGCTTATCAGTTCTATTTTATTAACAGCAATGCAGAAAGGAGCCTGTAAGGTTTAGTGAGACCTACATACAATTTGTTTACTTGGATGTTCCACAGGCCCTTCAAATTCACTGTGTTTTAAGCAGAATTCATCATCCTTCCCCAATTTCCATACTTTCTTGTCCTACACATAATTATAGAACATTCACTTTCTCTCATTTCCCTTGGTCCCTCAGATAGGCAACCAGTTCTGTCAATTTTACTTTCTTGGTGATTTTCCTCTCTGTTCCTTTCTCTCTGTCTTCATGAATAGTGCCTTAATTCAGATACTACTTATCGCTACTCAGATTTTTACATATGTATCCTAGGTAAGTAAACATTTCTCTAGTCTCATTTCTCACCATATCTCCCAATCACTCTGCCATAAAGCCCCAAAAATATCTGCCAAAAAGGCAAACATGACTATCACCTCCATTGTCTTTGGAACAAAGTCTTGAGTCTTTGCCACAGCCCACAATGTCCTTCACTGGGCCTTTTTAGATCCATCTTACCTATAGCACTACTCATGCCAAAAGCCTGTCCGTGCTCCAGTGGGCCATAACTTTTCATTTTCATGCCTCTGCTCATGTTCCCTCAGCCTAGACTGACTGGCCCTTTGTCTGTATGAAGATTTACTCATTTTCTTTTATTTTAAAAGATCTATCCATTTTTAACACCCAGCTCTCTCAGCTACTCTGAGTAATCTTTCCTCATTGTTCCTGGAGAGTTGAAAACACTCTATTTCAGTCTCTAATGTACTTGTATTGTTGTGCTTTATCATACTTCTTTATTCATTTATTTTCTCAACTACTATGCTTTGAGTTCCTTGAGGTAAGAATTTTCATCTTTTTTCAAATTTGCATTTTGATATCTTGGATAATTCGTGGGCTATTGTAGGTGTTAATAAAAATAGGTTGAAACAACTGGATAAATGAAAACATTACACACAACAAACATTCATATATATACGTGTACAAAAATATGTTATGTATGTGTTCATGTATTTTCTTGTGGCATAGAGAAACCTCCTCTTTCAAAAGTATTCAGGAGAAAAACAAGAGAAAGTTATTAGAAGATTGAAAAAAGTAAGTTTGGTAAAGTATATGTTGAGGTGATTGACCACAGGAATGTGCTCATTTTAGAGAACAATTTGAAAAACTTAGTGTATTATTGTTAGCCACAAACAGAAATTTCTTCAGACTAATTGAACTGTAGAAATAGTCTGAATATCGCCTGAGAAAGACAAGAGGGCATTAAGACCTTCTCAAAGATAGTGGAAGACAATTTAAGACCCAATGACATTCTATAGAACAGAACCACTCCTGGTGACTAGGATGATGTATGTGTACTATCAGCAGGTTTGGAATGATTTTCACAATTTTCTGTAAAGACACACAGCAAAAGAGGTCTCCTTCAACTGGAACCATATCATGTTTAATGGAAGAGGTGTATTCTGGGACAGTCTTTCCAGAATAGTACTTGACTTCAGGGAGTTCATACTCACTTGAAGAAAATGAAGCAGGGAAAGGCCTGCAGAACTTACTTGCTCTTTTCTAGTTCTGGTTTTTCTGGCTCTCTATTTCCAACAAATAAAGATTTTTAAGGCTTACTTTAAAAACTCATAAGCATTTGTAGTCATTGAATATCTTAAACAATATCATGATGAGTTAAGTGAAAATTAGAGCCACATGCCTGAAATTTCCCTGAAAAGACACACATATCCTTTAAAATGAAGGAGGAAAGTGCCAGGAAAAAAATATGTTTTTAATTTGTTTGAGTTGAAAACATTAGAAACATATTTTTAGATGTTTGCCAGGGCTTTCCAAAAACCACTGGATTTCTCATAAACCCTAAAAGATGTCTTTCTTTTTAAGAATGGCAGGGAGCAACTGGTTCATTTACTAACTAAATATCCTATCTTCAATTGCTTTTGACCATTACTCTTTTCACATTTCTAAGTTTCTTATTTGGGATCAAAAATAAAATATCCATAGGCTTGTCTTTGGGGTAAGAAGGAAAAACATTTTACCTATCTATCCTTTCATTTCTAAGAAAATAAGAGTTAATGATCCTAAAGGATTTGACTTGGGTGTTGGAACTACTGTAGAGAAAGTGGGTAACCATCTTTATAATGAATTAAGAGTTAGTGACAGACTCCATTGCTGCCTGATGTCAGAGTTCTCCAAAAGGATCACAGTTACGTTTTCCATGTCTGCCTATATAATTTAAAATTATTGTGAGGAGAACCCCTAATGTCCTGAGTAACAAATAAAAAAGAATTTTCTCTAGAAAAATTGCTTATATAACTTAAAGGGCCATTATCTTCTCCATTCATTATTGAAGTAGTTTAACTTTTCAAACATAGTGCTTCATCTGTTGGCCAAGAGGAACTTGATAGTCTTTAAGTTGCAAATCGTATGCTCCTACCTTGACAGAGAATGTAGGAGTCTAGGTATGAAACTTTTTAAGGTGTGTGTGTATGAGTGAAAGAAGGAGGGATGGAGAGGGAAGAAAGGGAGTACAAGAGTGTAAGTGTGTGTGTGCATGTATGTATGGCTGGAATGAGAGAGAAATTACTTAGATAACCTAGGGATAACTCTTACATTTGATCTCAGAGGCAGCAATGATATAATGAAAAAAGTCCTGTGTTTAATCCAGGAGTGTCAGAAGTCAAATCTCATTTCCATCTCTAATTATGAAGCCTTGGAAATATGCTGAATATGTCTACAATCACAATTTCTTCTCTACCCACATTGTCCTCAAAGGGAAGCTGCTCCTAACCAAAGTGGCCAAGTGACAATATTTAGATTTTGCAAATCCCTCTGCCTGAATGCAGCTGCTTGGGCCAAAAGTGAACACCCAATCCAAGGGCAACCAATCACTAGGAAACCTAGTGACTTGTGAGCCTGGATCAAAGAAATAAGATGAGCTGATCAGGTTCTTTCTCTCTGTCTTCAAAATCTGCCAGTTGTGTTGAGAATCTTTGGTAAAGATCAAGACATAGAGCTGGAACAGAAAATAGTGTGATGACCTAAAAGTACATAAAAGTAGCTAGTAGCAGAATAGAAAGAAAGAAAGAAAGGGTTACGGTATCATGTTAGTGACAAAGCACTAGGGGGTGATCTATGCCTTTGACATCTCTAGATGTCCAGAAGGATGCCTTGGCCCCACCCCCATGACCTCAGGGCATTTTAAGTATTAAGTTCTTTTTTTTTTGTTTTCACTCCACATAGATCCCAACAATAACTCCCTTTAGTTGAGCTTTCTTGTGTATGGTGGAGGTGTCTCTTTATCACCCTAACTCAGGTGCCTAAATGCATCTTTTTATGACTGTATACCTTTTAATAGAAACTCCTTTAGGTAACAAAAATCTGGTTAAGATTTTTCATAACATCTCTTATAAACAATCAGATAGGGTTCCCTCTTCTACATAACTTTTTGTTGAGGGAAGGGTTTCTTCTAGTTATAACATCAAACCAGGCCAACCAAAATAAGCACATCTTGGATGCTGTCCTTACATTTTAAACCAGGTTTAGATATTCGGCTAGTGGTCACACATTTTGTTTCTTCCCATAGATGTCACCTCTCCTATTTTTCTCTTTGGGATCTCTTGTGGCCTTATCTTCCTCTGAGGTCACTGTCAAAGAATCTCTGACTTTCGTTTTACATTCATAAGCCCTCTTCAACCAACCCCTGAGTATCCTACCTTTCCGTGCCTGTCTCATTCCTACTCGTTCTATGTACTGAGTCCTTTCTAAGAAAACTAACAAGGAGAAAAGATGGTCACAAGAACTAAGCATACATTCAGAATTTACATAGAAGTACCTTTACAGTTGTTGCATAAGAGGAAACACAGCTACCCTTATTTAAAAATTAGATTTTGATATATAAGATTATTAGTCTTATGCCTCTTTGTGCTAGGCATAGAGTTCATGTCCTAATTCTAGGGGTGAAGATCAGAGAAAATCATGTAATTGTTTTAATACAAGAACTGTAACAACAGCAACAACAACAATCACTGCTTATTATCTCCAAATACGAATATGCATAAGTCACTTTATATTTCATTTAGTTTTTACAACAACCTTATTAGGAAGGTTCCCATACTAATTCTAAAATGAGGATATGACAACCCTAGACTACTAAACACAGCCTAGTTCCAAATGCCTTGCTTTTTTGCCCTACTCATAATTGATTTCTTTTGCCTCACTTCCTCCTTAAAAACAACCAAACCTACTTCTTCAGGCCTTGCTGACACCAGCTGATGGTAGCAAAGGCCACTGTAAACACAGTTTGTTGAAGGCCCCCGACCCTATTCTTAGGGTCCACATTCAGGAATGAATTTCCCTTTCCCTTGTGCCTCTGGTATTCTAACAAAGCCTGGCTATTTATCTTTTATTTATTTATTTTGTATTATACTTTAAGTTCTGGAATACATGTGTAGAACGTGCAGGTTTGTTACATAGGTATACACGTGCCATGGTGGTTTGCTGCACCCATCAACCCGTCATCTACATTGTAACCACCCCCGAGCTAAGCTCCAAACCACCTACCCTGTAACAAGTAATGATAACTGCTTGCTTAATCAGAGTCCGACTCCAAAGACACCTACCAACCCCACATATAATACAAAAGAGACAGCTGGACTGACTGCAATCAGTTATCCGTGTGGTTTCTGATTTGGAGTCTTTGATTGGCATAAGGAAAAACTCTCACATTGTATAGCACTGTGCAGTTTTTAACAATGGTCTCATCTTCATTGTATGTTGTAATCACCTTTAAATCTTTAAATCAACTTTAAATCACCTTTGGATCTTTAAAAAGTATTGTTGCCCAGCCCCACTCTCAGAATTGTGATTTAATTATGACCTGAGTATTATAATTTTTAAGAGCTTCCCAAATGATGCTAATGCATAGCATTTGAGAACCAGTGGTTTATATTGTCTCCTGTCCAAAGACTAAGATATGTGAATGCAAGCATTCAAGTTACTATTCTATGCTATATTAGAATTAGCCAAACAAAATGCAACAGCTCAGTAGTCAGTCTGCACTTCCTAAATTTACAAACCTCAGTAAAGTTAATCATCTGCAAAATGGGAATAATAATGGCATATATCTTTTGGAACTCTTTGAGACTTTACATAACATCTGATATAAGAACACTTTGAACAGTAAAATTTTTATAAATAGCTATTATTATAATTATAATTATTATGATCATGTAACTCAACTACATCATGAACCATATTATGTCACAATTACTTATTTACAATGCACTTTCTCATTAGGTTTAGAAAAGCCAGGTAGATAAGACCATGGCTTTTACCTTCCTGGTATCTAGCATAGGATTTGGTCCATTGAAGACAACCAATTGGAATTTGTTGAGTGGATAAGTGGACAGATTAACCTACAGAAGTAGCATAGTGGGTACAAAGAACAGTGGAAAGGGAAATCAAAGACTAGAGTAAGAATCATGTCTCTGTTATTTTATTAGCTTTGTGGGTATGGGAAAGTCCCTAGCTATTTGAGAACTTGAATTCTCAATCTGTAGCCATTAGCTAATGATTTTGATTACTTAACATGTGTTCTGCTCTGTTAGGCACTGGGGATATGAAGATGAATAAGACACAGGCCCCCATCCCTTCTTCATTTCCTGGGCTGATAAGAATTGGATCAATAGTTATTAAATCATAACAATTATAGTAAGACTTTAGCATCTTATTTCAAGAGCTTCTATTGTCATACTTTATTTTCCATCTATTTTCCCTTAAATATTATAAGGTGCTAGACATAGCACAATTAGAGTTCAGCAAGATATAAATAACTGTTAGACTGAACTTGTAAATAAATAGTAGTTTTTGAGGGCATCTATCGCATTCATTTCATTTGAAAAATATAGTTTTTAATAACATTTTGTGAAGAATAAGACAATAAAACCTTCACAATGCTTTCACATGGGGGGTTTCATTGAGTTTACAGAATCTGTATATTCAAAAAGAAGATTTGTGAATGTCTGAATCTTTATACCCAAAACACTTTTCTTCTAAAATGAATAACCATTTGATATGACTCACCCAAATAATTGTTTAAATTGCTGAAGTCACGCAAAGGAAAAAAATAGAATCACTCATGTCTTAACTTTATCACATAAATCCTGGAAATATTTTAAAATCTTTTTCTATAATGCTGTTTGTTTTTCATCAACAGGGTTAGGATATATTCATATGGAATTTTCCTTGTTTGTCTGATATATTTTCAACAAGGTATTTCAGGAAAAAAAAATACACACATACACAGACAAATTCAAGTTCAAACCTAGCCTCTACTGGCTTTATTATCTTGGAAAAAGTTACACATTTGTTCAAGGGAGATATTAGAACTTACCTCATTGGACAATGTGACCATTTAATTAATTATTTAATTAATTATATGTCACAAAATTTATGAGTTATTTATATAATCAAATCATTTAATTATTTGTGATGTGAAAACATTGGAAGCAACATAGATACTCCATAAATGTAGATATCATCTCCAAGAACAAGCTCCTTAAGCACAATTTTCACTACGTCAACTGCTGATTTTTAAAAAATGACATAGCTCATCCATTACCTATGTAATGAATTCCATACCCATCAGGGGGTGGACATTCCCACATCTGGTCTCAAACCATGGGACTTTCCAATGATAACCCCATAGCCTTCTCATCTTCAGACATCTGCCCTTTGCTCCAAGCATGCCACATAGCTCCTGTGCTATCTCCCAAATATAGCCTCCCCCTTTCCCCTACCTAAGCTACTCCTGTTTTCCTCAGCTCCTGCAGCACTTTTTACTTCTCATATAACACTAAAAATATTCTACCTAATAACAAAAGAAAAATTGTTTAAAAATATATGTCTTCCTAACAACGTTATAGGGTTTTTTTTTTTTTGAAGGCAAAGATGGTGTCTTCTACATCTTTGTATTCTTCCCAGCTCTTAGCAGTCAGCCTCTGTCATAATGAATATGTACTAGGAGCTTGCTGCATTGAAATTACTTATTTGACATTAAGTAGGCAGAGTAATATATCAACTGTGTTTTTTTCATTTTTCAACTGATTTTGATGAGAGATGTTAAACATGGGTTCCAAAGCGATTATAGTCAAAGTTAACAGAACTCAAGAAGTTTGCACGCTGGCAAACAGTAGAGATATTATAGCCAGGTATTAAGAGAAAACAAAAGGACCTGAAAGAAGTTGCACAAAATGAATTCATTGAGCTGCTCCTTTTTCCAAGGAAGCATGCAGATGTCAGGGATAAGATAGCATAGGCTAGCAATAGGGTGCAAGAATTTTGGAGCCATATCATCCAGCTTTGAATTCTGGCTCAATCAATTACTGCCTTAGGCCCTTGAAAAAGCAACTGGACCTCTCTGTGCAACATCTACAAGTTAAAAGATGGGTCTTGTGTGAGGAGTGAGTGAGTTGATATGTGAAGTATGTGGGGCAGTGCCAGGCATATTGTAAGTGCTATGTAAATGTTTATAAACAAATAAGGGACATGTGTCTCAGAGAAACTCCCCAGGAAAAGGGAAAGTCAAAACACAGACAAAGAGGTGATAATTGATGAAGCAAAGATCTAGAAGAATGTTTTTTATAGTGGAATTCCCAAACAATCTATATCAGAATGTTCTTTGGGCTTAGTAAATGCAAATTTCTGGACCCTGTATGAAAATTCCCTTATAAAGGAAATGGGTGAATCCAGCACGTTGCATTTTAGTAACATCCCCCAGGTGGTTCTGGTGTTATTTAGAAACTACTTGTCTAGGCCTCTGCTGCTCAAAGTGTGGCTTCAGGACCTGCAGCACCAGCAGCACCTGGAAGCTTGTTAAGAATACACAGCCTCAAGCTCTACTTTAGACCTACTGAATCAGAATCTGCATTTTCACAAACCTCAGGTAGTCCATAAGTACACAAAAATTTGAGAAGCATCCTTTATTCTAGAAGATAGATAATTTGGGAAATAGAATCTGCCCATTAGAATGGGATTTAAGATACATGAGAAAGGGTTTTTTTTTTTTTTTTTTTTTTTTTTAGTAGAGAGAAGTAAATGATAGAAGTGTACATGTATAGTCACTAATTGATACAACAAACATATTAAGTGTCTCATACATTCCAGAAACAACTCTGATGCTGAAGAACAAGACAGACATGGTCTCTACTACCCTCTGGGGTGTATCAACTAAGGCAATGATGTGACAGATAAACCCTGAAATCGCACAGACTTCATCACATGGGAGTTTACTTCTCAATAAAAATGAATGTGGAGATTCCTAGTTGGCAGGTGGAGTTCTCTAGAGTCATTCAGAAACCCAGGGCCCTTCTGTGACTCTGCCCTCCCTGGGTACCATATCTTCTGCATAAAGGCTGGTTGGTAGAAAAACAAAGTTCAGAGGATCTCATGAGAAGTGCTCACAGGCCCTGCCTGGAGGAGTGTGCATCCCTTCTGCTGACATGCCATTGACCACAGCTCAGACACGTGAGCACCCTAGCCTAGAGGCTGGGAAATTCAATCTAACTCTGTGGCCTGCAGGGGGAGGAAGTGGAGATTTGGTGAACACATGGCAGCCTCTCTCATGTTGAGTTTACCAGCTATAGGCTAAGGATAGAGAGTACAAATGAGAGAAATAAAAGGCCAGAAAGGATAAAGTTAGTACTCGGAGCCAGGTGAGAAACCTCTGTCAGAATAAATACTTAGTGCATGGGGCATGATCAAACAGACTCCTTTTAAAGAAATAGTAATATTTTCACACACCAAAAAGGAGTTTATGTGTTGATTTATCTAATCTTTGCAACAACTCTATAAGGTAAGCACAATTACTTCTTTCACTGCACACATGGGGAAAATGGGACACTAAATAACTTGCTCAAGTTTGTGAGTAGCAGAGTCAGCATTCAAACTCAGGAGCCCATGTCCTCAGGAGCACTAGGCGACACTGCCTCATCCTGCTGGCCTCACACTGGCTGGGCTGAGAGAGCCTGAGAAGCCATGTGGAATCTCACAGTGCAGCAGACAGCATTATTTTTACACAGACAGAACTTAAAGTATTGAATTTAAACAAATAATTGGGGAGTGACAAGATATTACTTTTAAAACACTATGTATTTGTTTTGGTTAGTACATATAGCTCTATTCATGTGATATCTTTGGGTTGCAAGTAACAAAAACCAATTCTGATTAATTTAACAGATGATAGAGTTTTTGGAATGATACCAGATAGCTCATGGAATAACAGGAAAGCTGTAGATAATAGAACCTGCTTCTTAGTGCTACAGTGAATCTACATTATATAATATGCTATATATATATATATGTCTTAGCCTAGTTTCTTCTGAAAACAGAGCCTGAGATAAAGGCTTATGAACAGGTGGGAGATTTGGGAAGTGATCTCAGGGAAACAGGAAAATAGGAAAAGCCAATACTATAATAAGTTATGAAATTAGCCACCACTATGAACAACTTCTGAAGAATCTATAAAAATGCTCTCGAAAGTGTCTCCTCAAGAGATACAAGGAAAGCATATTATCTTCTATCTTCATTTGGTCAAGAGTAGCCCCATAGGCATAGACTTCCCCTTCACTTCGTAGTTATGGAAACATCCCACATCAGAGAAGACCCAGGTCAAGAAGCAAGTGGTACAATCCCGCAGGCCTGAAGCTGTTATCAGGCTGCACCGGGTAAGGAAGGTGGAAGCCACAACTGTTAGTGTGACAGTGGCCAAAGGAAAAAAGAGAGGATACAGAGAAGCACTAGGAATGGCTGGTACTGTATACAATCTGCTTACATATTATCGCTGGACACGCAGCAAGTACTGAGTGAGTAACTGCCAAGCAACAAGACTGGTTCTCAGTATATAGAAGGAAGAAAAGATGACTCCCTGGGTGATTGCACTGTGGTCAGGAAGAAGAGACAGACATTTTCTGTGACCCTGAAGAGCCAGCTAAGTGATCTGGTTCTTGGAGATAAACTGTGATTCATTATTACTAAATGTCTTCTTTTTCTAACAGCACTTCAATTTACATGAATGTTAATTACTAGAAATGTAGCCCTACAATGATGTAATCAAATAGACAGTTCTCTGTCCTGAGTGAATAAAATGAATTGTTCTTTCAAAATCTCTTATGTTCAATCTCTACATTTTCCCCTTATTTGGAAGAATCATATGGAAAAGTGGAAATTATAACACAAATCCATACATGTACCTAATGCATACCGTTTCTTTATTTGAAGGGAGCTGGATTAAGGGACTATAACAAGAAAGACTAAAATGGACAGGAAAATCTCTTTTAAAAGTTCACTGATCAGAGATAATCATCCTGCAACTATGTATTTCAGAGTAGCAGGACACCATGAACTAAATTCATGATAAATATATGTTCTCTTTGTTAAATCATAGTTGAATACATCTGGAAATCAAAACTTAGAAGAGAGGAAGACACAGAATTTTCTCTTAACAGAGACTGTTAAAAAGTGTCTTCAAATGGGGTAGAGGAGAAAACGTGGAAGTTATAAGATTTTGATTAATTTTAGTGGTCTTTCCTCTGGACACTTTGAAACCAGTCACATCATAGAGCTGTTCAGCTGTTTTTACTCCTCCCAACTTAGTATATTTTACTACAAGAAATGGGATTTCTGGTCCTGGGAGTTCAGATTTTTAGGGAATTTGTTTTGTAATCAAAGAGAAAACTGTAAAATAACTGTTCCCTTGCTTACTATGGATTTATTTTGCCATGAAAATTCTGAACAGTTATGAAATGCAAATGGTTTCGATAAATTTGAATTAGGATACTTGAATTTGGCAAATTACAGAAAATACCTGCTTGCTATATCAACTATAGAAACGTAAAGGGTATAGCAATTTCAAACTATCTTTCTCAAAAATTAAAATGGCTGCACTAGATAATTAAATTATATTCTTGAATGGCGAAGATAACCTCCTCACAAAAGACCAAGCACATCTGTCATGTTTATTGGGAAGAAAATAAGGAGGTACTGCAAATGGTAAAGTTGTCTGTTGGTCTGTAAGCTTTCTTCAGTTGGATCATTTATACATTTGTTTTATCTAATTTCAGCATTGTACCCCAGCATTTGATCCCACATGAAACGTGAATAAAGTAATAGTTCTAGAAGATGACTACGTTAATATAAACCACTATAGAAAGATAGGGAGTGACCATTTACCACATTTTTATTTTGTGCCTGAAAGAGAAACAGAAATGATAAGTCTTAGCCTCAGAAAGATCAGAAGTACTAGACAGCTATAAATGGCTATTCCCAATTCCCTGAACTAACATGGGTGGCAACCTCTGGCAACATGCTGTGCACAGCCTGCTTGGCCTCCACAGTAGTCTTTTAATATGAGATGAGTTCGGGGAGGCAGGAGGAACCTGATCAAGGAGGAAAACAGCATCCAACAGCCAAGCCTCATAGGCTTTGCAGGGGTTGTGAGATTTTTTTTTCTAATTGCTGTAGAAAGCCAGTAGGGCTTAAAGTAGAGAAGCAATATAACTTATCTTTAAAAGACTGTTAACTTTGTGGAGATTGGATTTTAGGGAGCAAAGATTAAAGTCAGGGAGAGAAGTTAGAGGCTATTGTAGTAGCCAGAGTGTGAGCCTGATGGCAAACTACATTGTGATCTGTGCCACCTTGCTTAACATTTTGCTTAAATTTCTTTTGCTTGGAAATCGTGAATCAAGTTAAGAATTAATTTATCTCTGTTGCTTTGCTGTATAAATGGGAAATATATACAGTTGCCAATGTTAGAAACACAATGGTTGGGTGGCTTAAAAAAGAGGTTTATTTGCCTTATATTGCAAAAAGTCTAGGCATACCTTATGGTTGCAAGATGGAAACTGTACTTCCAGATCTCTTGATTACATTCCAGCCAGAAATAAGGAGGAAGGGAAAAGAGAAGAATTTTCTCCTAGCAAGTATTTGATCTTTCATGTAAAAAGGTCAGAAAAGTATTTCTTCCAAAATATCATTTACTAGAACTGTGTTCATATGGCTAACTCGAAGTATAAGGAAGGCTGGGAGATTCAGTATGTAATTATTTTAAGTATTTTTCACTCAGGCACTTTGCCATCCTGAACCAAACCAGAATACTCTTAGCAGGAAAAAGGGAGAGTGGCTGACAGATAGGGACTAGCAGGGTCTGCACTCTACCAATGGTACTCTACTCTGTGATTCTATGACATACGCTCACCTAAAACACAGCAACCGGCTATGACAAAAATGATCAATACATTTTCAGACACTATCTTAGACTCCTGATGACACTAAAGATGCACTCATCATTTATAAAATACATGTTTATTTTGAGAACAATTCTTCAAAATAATAACCTACTAATTTTGGAAGGCATCCTCCCCTTATCAGGAAATGAAGTATCTCAGTATCCATTATATAATGTTCTTTTGTCTTATTACTAACCAGATGTGAATATTTTGATTACTGGCTGTTTGTGCTATTACTGTCTTCTATCCTGGTATTCTGTCATCAATATCAATATTACACTAAAGGAAGCTTACTCAAAAAGAGGCCAGAAGGGTCAAGTGAAAAAGGAAAGTTTACAAAGACTTAAATGACAAACAAAATTTGAAGTTAGATCTAATTTAGTTTAAAATTGATTTAAAAATAGTCAATTTCTACATCTATAAAGATGGCTATGATTAACAAAATAAGTGAGCTTTATTTGAGGGACTAGATTAAGTATTACAATGTTTATGCTATTATTAATGTTTAGTAAGGTGTCATCTTTTTATATATAGAAATAAAACCACATATATACACATGTATACACACACACACACACACACACACACACATATTCTCTGTAATGGCCTTATTCACCTTTGGGTCAAGTATTTTCCAAAATTTTCTCCAGCTTTATAATAAAAGTCAATGCAAAAATAGCACTCAATTTGCTGAATTTATTCCATTCATGGTTTCTCTAGATTACCTAAAAGGCATAGAGTTAGTCTAGGTGAACTTTGGGATTCTAGCTCTGGGAGTTCTAAGAGTCTAGTCCTAGGATTCCATGTTTCCAGAAGGTAGGGTATTCCTAGCTTTCATGAAAACAGAAAAGTTAAAGCATGTTTGACCTGAAGTATTATATTAGTTCATTCTCACACTGCTAATAAAGACATAGCCAAGACGGAGTAATTTACAAAGGAAAGAAGTTTAATTGACTCACAGTTCAGCATGGCTTGGGAGGCCTCAGGAAATTGACAATCACGGTGGAAGGGGAAGCAAACATGTCCCTCTTCGCATGGTGGCAGCAAGGAGAAGTGCCAAGCAAAAGGGGGAAAAGTCTCTTATAAAACCATCTGTTCTTGTGAGAACTTACTCACTATCACAAGAACAGTATGGAGGTAACAGACCCTGTGATTCAGTTATCTCCCACTGGGTCCCTCCCATGACACGTGGGGATTATGGAAACTACAATTCAAGATGAGATTTGAGTTGGACAGAGCCAAATCATACCAAGAATGTACATGTTTAACTTGGATGGAAGTAGGGAAGGAGAGGAGAAGTTGACTTTCAGACTCTTAATGAGGACATCACTATAGTTGCTAGTCTCTGAAGATGGACCATGCCTCCTGGTATGCAAATCCCATGCATAGTCCCCACTGCTTGAGGTCAGTCTGATCCTGTGACTCACCTGTGACTGACCAACAGAATGCAGTGGAAGTAATGTTGCATGACTTCTGAGGCTAGTTTATGGAGAACCTTGCAGCTTTTACTGGGGTTCCTTTGGAACACTTATTTTGAGAAAAGACACTTGCCATGTAAGAAGACAACTCTAAGACTTCCATGCTATCAAACAGCCCAAGTTAGCCACGTGAGAAGCCACATGGAAAGAGAGAAAGAGACAGCCTGAGTTGTTCCAACCATCCAAGCCCAGGTACCAGACATGTGAGTGAAGAAGCTTTTTGGATGTCCAGCCCAGTCAAGCCACTAGATGACTCCAGCCCTGGTCACCATCTGACTGCAAATACCTGGGGGGTTCCAAGTGAGTGGTGATGATCAGAACCTAGACAAACCACAGAATCATGAGAAATAATAATAAAATATTGCTGTAAACTAGTAAGTCTTAGGTGGTTTGTTATGCAGCAATAGGTCATCAGAACTATCATCTGGCATGAAAAATTTAGAGGACTTTTGACATAATTAAAAGTCAAAAACTCTAGGCTGTGCTGTTGACTAACTTAGTTTCCTTATCTGTAAATTGAGATCCATTTCGTCTTTCAGCATGTTTGTTGAGTGCCTATAGGACGCCGGGACAGTGCTTTGAAAAAACCAGAGAGGCCAAACCTTCATGACTTATAGACTAGAGGAAGAGACAAACAATAAATAAGAAAATAGTGAAAGAAAACACTGCCCATGGTGATGAGCATCATAAAGGAAAAGTGTATGGGCTGGAAAATAACATGATTGAAAGAGAAAGCAACCTAATTTAGATAAATAGATTGGGAAGATGTTTTTAAGAAAGTGGGAATCAGGCTGAGATCATAAGAAATGAGAAGAAATCAGATATGGAGAAATTAAGGGATAAGGGTTCCAGGTGGTAAAAGTGATCTGCACTTCACTAAGTTGTTATGACAATTAAAAAAGAAATGTAGACAAGCAGTAAAGATGTGTAATACATAAATAATATTTTCTCCTCTGTAGTATTTCCAGTTCATTCCCTTAGTGAAGCGATTTAGTTTCCTTTAATTCTCCACAAGCTATGTGCTGACGATTCCCCAATTTGTACCTTGGTATGGTATGAATGTTTGCATCCACCCAAAATGCGTATGTTGAAACTTAATCACCAATGTTGATGGCAACAGCAGGCCATCCAGAGTGGCTGCTGCCATCACACCAGCTGCAGCGGGAGGTGCAAGCAGTGGTGGCAGGAGCTGCTGTAGGACCAGCAGTGGTGGCAGTGGGATGCGCCACCCCCACCCTTGTGCAGCCGGGCAGGAGCTTCCCCTAGGCCCGGAGCCTCCACTGCCCTGGACCCTGGTCCCGCGTCACTACACTGGCCCACTACTGCTGCAGGGAGGGCCTGGGGAGGAGGCAGACAGTCACTGGAGTCTGCCCCTGGGAGCTCCCTGGAGTTCACCACCCTGGGGGCGGCCGCAATGTAGCCAGGCCAAGTTACCTGCCAGTGGGAGAGCAGCATGGTTGGGCATGATGGGGTGGGCCAAGAGGGGTCCCAAGGTGGAGCTGGGCCTGGGGTGGTGCCAGGCTTGAATACAGAGCAGGAAATGGGAGCAGTGCCTGCTTCAGGGACCAGACTAGCAGCATAGCCACCACACTCATGCCATCAAGGGTGTTAGGTTCCTGCGCCTGAGGAGGAGGCTCATTGTGGAGCTGCCTGGGGCCATGTCCCCAGGGTCCACCCTACATCAAGGTGACCACCGAGTCTGATGTCCCCAAAGTCCAGGCCCAGGGCCCATGATCTGCTCCTGGAGGCAAACCCCTGGGCAGGGCCACAGGCCAGGCAATGGGGAGGCCCAGGCTGCCCCTGAGTGCCAGGGCGATGGGAAGAACTTGCAGCAATGTCACCCCTCCCTGGATGCTGGCCCAGGCCCAGCAAGGACCTGTAGCTCCTGCCCCAGGCTGCAAGGAGGCTTGGCAGGGACTGCATGCTCCATAGAGCCCCGGGAGCCAGGGACAAGTGCCCCTCCTGGGTTGGTGTGGCAGGAGCTATTCGGACACAGCTGCAACCTCCCTGCTGCATCTCTGCACTCTCAGGTGCCCAGGAATGTCTCCCTACCCCACTGCAAGCTCAAAGGTGCCTGCTCTGCTGCCTGGCTTCTCTCTACTCTCAGTGCCTGCTCCAATCTCTGCACAAGTTTAGAGCCGAGGCTGGGCACTATCACAGTCCAGTTGGGAGTGAACATGCTTGGGGCAGTGCTGACATGCCAGCCTCCTGCCACCTCAGCCCCTTCTGGACTTTGGGCCCCGACCAGCACGGAAGGGTGGTTGGGGGTTGGGGGATGAGGACAGCCTGGCACTGGCCTGCAGGCCCCCCTTGAGATGAACATTCTGGGCACCATGAATGATGGCAGGAGGCAGAGAGGCTCCTGGGAAGAAGGGGACAGGTCCCTGGTGAAGCCCCACCTGCAAACTGGGGATGCCTGAAGCCTATGAGTCAGAGAACCGGTTCTTACCAGACACAGAATCTATTGGTGCCTTGATCTTGAACTTCCCATAGTATAACTGTGAAAAATAAATTTCTATTGTTATAAGCCACCCAGTCTAAGGTATGTTGTTTTAACGGACCAAACTAAAACATACCTCCACCCTAAACACTGTCCTGAACTCCAGACTCAGGTATTCTGTTGCCTACTAGCATTTCCACTTGGATCTCTAACTGATGACTCAAACTTAACTTGCACCAAACTGGTCTTTTGATCTTTGCTCCAAACCTGTGCCACTCAAACTTTTCTTCATCTCAGTTAAGTCAACTCCATTCTTCTATACTTAGAATCTTCCTGGATACTTCTTTATTTTCATATCCCATATATGACACATCAGTAAAGCTATTTATTCTACCTTTTGACAATATCCAGAATCCAACCATTTTTCACCACTGCAACCACCACTACTCTACTCTAAAGCAACACAATCTTTTGCTTGATTTATTGTAATAGTTCCTGACTTTGCTGCTTCCAGTCTTTCTCCCCTGTAATCTATTGTCAACCCAGTCATAGGAGCAAGCTTGTAGGTTCTAAATCCTCTGTATTAGTTTTCCTACGGCTGCCATTATAAAGTACCACAAATTGAGTGGCTTAAAACAACTGAAATTAATTGTCTCACAGTTCTAGAGCCTAGATGTCTGAAATCAAGGTGTCAGCAGGGCCATACTCTCTCTCAAGGTTCCAGGGGAGGATCCTTCCTTGCCTCTTCCCAGATTCCAGTGGCAATCCTTGAATTTTTTGGAATTCCTTGGCTTGCAGCTACATCACTCAAATCTCTGCTCCCATCTTCACATGGTGTTCCCCTCTCTGTGTGTCTGTGTCCAAATTTCCCTCTTCTTATAAAAATAGCAGTCATAGGATTAGGGCCCAACCTAGTCCAGTATGACTTCATCTAAGCTTGATGACATCTTCAAAGATTCCATTTCCAAATAAGGCCACATTCATAGGTACTAGGTGTTAGGACTTGAACATGTCTTTTCAGGAGACACAATTCAACCCTCCACACCCCCCAACGCCTTCCTTACTCAAAGTTACTACAATGACCTCACACGTGTCTTCTCCATGTACTCTATGAATTCATCTCAGACTTCTTACAATCTTTCTCCATCATACTGGGCATGTTCTCTCCTGGGGACCCTTGTACCTGCTCTGCTCCTTCTGACTCATATCCCCTTTTTTGAGACAATTCTTCTGCATTCTTCATCTTCATCCTCTTTCAGATCTTCAGTCTCCTTCTCAGCAAGACCTCCCTAACCACCCTACTGAAAATTCCTCCACCACCTCCTCATCTGACACTCTGCATCCCTGTTCTTGGCAATATTTTTCTCTTAGGTACCACTGTTACCATCCTCATTTCACGCTAAGCTCAAGTATCTTGCTCAAGATCACAGAGCTAGAAAATGAAAGAGCCAACTCCCTGGAAGCTTACTCCAGAGCTTGTATTCTTACTTAGTGCTTTATAGAGTCTCTCGACGACTATTTTCTACAGCCAATTCACTACCCACTTGGCTAGGATGTAAAGGCCCATGCTTAGTGACAATTGACAGATGTCTTATCAGAGATAAACTGTACTTGCCTCAGTTTTTAAATTTTTCTTTGTCATCATTCGTAAAAGTCTGGTTTTCAGTGAAAGATTCAAAATGGAAATTCTGAGCATGAACGTGTAAACCAGTATTTTCATTTTCTTTGACCAGTGATCCAGGAGGCTGACTGAGCAATAAATCGAGGAAAATTTATGTTTTATTGAGTCCCCATCATGTCTAAACACTGGGGGGTCCTGGGGCCTACAGAACGTCACAGACCCATAGTTAAATCATTTGTTTCACCAAGCAATATTGTTTCTGCAAATCAATCAGAAATAATTATCAATTGCACCATTTCTAAACCATTTCTAAACAGAGTCTTATTTATTGGTGTGATGTCACCCTGATACACTTGTTTATTTGCATGATGTGACATACACTCATACACATTTATTTATTTGCCTGTTGCTGCACCCCCTCCAAAAAAAATGGTCACCCATGCCTGAAGAGATTTCTGGGAATTACCCAAAGCTACAGTAATATTCATAATAACAGTTACCATTCATTGAGTACTGCCCATGCACTAGTGACTGTGAAAAGTGCTTTTGATGTATTGCTAATTTAATTTCCATAACAACACTGTGGCAGGTATTTTATCTCTGCTTTCCAGACGAAGAAACTAAGCATTTAGAAGATTCACTAACCTTGACCAATGTCAGTCTGCCAGAAAGTCAGGATACTTTTTAAAAGTTCAAAAAGACTATAAAGGAGTACAACCCAAAGATTGTCCAGTACACTTATTAATTTCCAGTGAAAAACATGCATGGAGCAGTCAAGAATACTTATGTTGGCTAGCTTCACGCACAGTTTTCTCTGGAAAAACATCTACACTGGCAACCATATCACTCTCAGACATGATGTTTGTGAACATCAGGACATTCCTCTCTTAGGCCTTCCTCAAAAGGCACCCAGAATCTTGTATTTTCTCTACTTAGTCCAAATAATAAATCATCACCTTTCCATTATTTGGCAATTCACCTCACATTCTTTCCACTACAATTACAAAGATGATGATTTTATTTCTATCAGTTAGAATACAGTTATATTTTCCAGGAGGACACTGACCATCTTGATTGAATTTGGGAACACCTGGCCTCTAGATAAGCCACACATAATATACCCCTCACTCCCCAACAGCAGACTTACAAGCTTCTGTGGCCACAATTCACTGGTTCAGGTAGCTAATCTCATCATATCTGTATTGATTCTGATTATCTTCAATACAGAGTGTTTGGTTTATTATATCTGTGTCCAAAATATCTGAGGGTGCACATTTTTTTAAGAGACTGTGGGTCTCCTGTACTGACCTCATCTCATAACTAAGAATCACCATTTTTTTGATATAGAAAAAATTAATTAAAATATGCTAACAAGTCTGAATTTTGTTGTGTACTGTTTTATAACAAATTTACAAACAGTTTTCCTTTTGCTAGAGGGAGATAAAATAAACCTCTTCGCAGACCTATGGTCTTTGAAACACATAGGTCAGTTACCAGGGCTTCCTCAATAAATGTGAGCTTCCCAGGATTAGAGCCTATCTTATTTATCACCATATTCTTCACACCTATCAAGAAGATTGGCACTTAACAGTTCTCAATGCGCACTTAGAAACTGGATGCAACTAACTCCAGCCCCTGCCCAAATCAGCTCTGTGGAGTTTCTCCATATTCTTTACAACCACCAAGAGAGCAAGCACTGGCGGGCGGAGAGATGACACTAATGAGGTATACTTACGGATTTTATTTTTAATCTCTAAAAAAAAAGAAAGGTATTATACAAAGCTGGACAGAATTTGTCTTAAAGTCAAGTGCCTAAGCGTATAAAGCCCTCCTATCTCAATAGTTTCATATCAATTATTTTCCTTGAAGTCAGTAGGGAAATTACCTAATTCTCATTTTATAGAAATAGAGAATACCAAATTTAACCAAGTTGATACAAGTCACACAACTCATTGGTGGCATGACTGGGACCAAAAACGAGGTCCCTGGCTATCGTTCCTTGTTTTATTCTATTAATAACATCCTGAGCAAGCAAACAAAGGGCTTGTAGAAGAGAGGCAATAAATGTGGTTGTAAACAGTCAGGGTCTGTGCATTTTTGGCCTAAAGCACTTTCCATTAGTTGTGTGTAGCTGACTCACACTCTTAACTAACACTGGCTGACCAACTGAACGAGCCAACACAACTGCAACTTGTTCTTTTTGCCTCTTACGGAGCATTTATTTGAGGTAATCTCCAAACTGTTATCTGGGAATTTTTTTTTTTACTTTAAACAAATACTGCAAATCTCTTGTTATCTCCAGTAGAGGTCTGAGCTGTCAAGAAAGGGTACAAAATAAAATCCAGCTTTGATTGAGAACTTAGAATATGCCAGGTATAGTCTAAGAATATTACACACATGACCTCATTGAACTTTCACAAGAACCCAGAGGTAGGTACTACTCTTGGTCTCACTTAACAGATAAGGAAAATAAGGCCAGAGAGAGCTAAGATTTGAACCCTGGGAATCTGGCTCCCAAACCTTACAGTAGTTCTCTTTTATCCATGGTTTTACTTTTTGTAGTTTCAGCTACCTGACACTAACTGCAGTCTGAAAACATCACATGGAAAAATTCCAGAAATAAACAATTTATAAGTTTTTTTATTTCTGAGTAGTGTGATGAAATTTGAGACTGTCCTGCTCCATCTCACCCAGGATGTTAATCTACCCTTTGTCCAGTGAACCTGCATTATAGATGCTACCACCCTGCCCTTAGTCATTTAGTAACCCTTTCAGTTATTAGATCAACTGTCCTGGTGTCACAGTGCTTGCGTTCAAGTAATGCTTATTTGACTTAATAATGTCCCCAAAGCACAACATTAGTGATACTGGCTGTTTGGATATGCCCAAAAAAAGAAGCCATAAATTGCTTTCTTTAAGCAAGAAGAGAAAAGTTCTCAACAAGAAAGGAAAAAAAGTTACCTGCTTAAGTTGCTAAAATCTATGGTAAGGATGAATCTTCTGCCTGTGAAGTTCTGAAGGAAAAAAATCATGCATAATTTATACAGGCTTCAGTACTATCTTCAGTTTCAGGCCTCCACTGGGGGGTCCTGGGACGTATCCCCCATGGATAAGGGTGGGGGAGCTACTGTATTCCTTTTATTTTTTATTTATTTTGTTTTTATTTATTTTATTATGTATTTATTTATTTATTTTGAGAGAGAGTCTAGCTCTGTCGCCAAGGCTGGAGTGCAGTGGCGCGATCTCAGCTCAGTGCAACCTCCGCCCCCCGGATTTAAGCAATTCTCCTGCCTCAGCCTCCTGAGTAGCTGGGATGACAGATGCCAGCCACCACACCTAGCTGATTTTTGTATTTTTAGTAGAGATGGGTTTCACTGTTTTGGCCAAGCTGGCCTTGAACTCCTGAACTCGTGATCCACTTGGCCTCCCAAAGAGCTGGAGTTACAAGTGTGAGCCACCGCGCCTGGTTTACTATATTCTTGAATGTTACAGTAATATGCCTTTATATTCCTAGCAGTTAGCCTATTACTCAACTAAATCTTCTATTCTTATTTTTTGCATTTGCTTCTCCCCTGCAGAAAAACATATGAGTCCTTTGAGAGCATTCATCCATTCATAGGCTCACTCTTTTAATACATTCTTCATTTATTTGTTCAGTAAACATTTCTGAGAACTGGCATACTCTTGGGTAGATTCTGGGGATATAAGGACTGAACATTGCCCTTTCTTTTAAAAAGCATGTAATCTGGCAGATAAGGTGGACAAATAACATTGATACATGGTGATATTATACTGTGGTACTAAGGAAGCACCCAGGAGAAATATTAACCCCAGAGTAAGGTAAGAGGATACATCGGGATTCAGGATGGGGAAGCATCTAGCTGTCTTAGAGGAAATACCATCGATTTTACAGATGAAGAACATTGATAATGGCACTTCAAACATAGGTGAAAAAGTACGGAAAAAAAATTACCGTTAGAAAACTGCAATAATTCTGTAGAATTATAGGTCAAAAAAGGCAAGCAGGTAACAGGTCACAAAAGACCTTGATAATCATATTAAGGGGCAAGCATGTTCTTATACTGTTTGTGGCAGAAAGTCAATGGAGGGATGAAAGAGACAAGCAACATAATAGATTAGAATTTTTTAAAAATGACTCTATCTCGGCCGGGCGCGGTGGCTCAAGCCTGTAATCCCAGCACTTTGGGAGGCCGAGACGGGCGGATCACGAGGTCAGGAGATCGAGACCATCCTGGCTAACACCGTGAAACCCCGTCTCTACTAAAAATACAAAAAACTAGCCGGGCGAGGTGGCGGGCGCCTGTAGTCCCAGCTACTCCGGAGGCTGAGGCAGGAGAATGGCCTAAACCCGGGAGGCGGAGCTTGCAGTGAGCTGAGATCCGGCCACTGCACTCCAGCCCTGGCTACAGAGCAAGACTCCGTCTCAAAAAAAAATAAAAAAATAAAAAAATAAAATAAAATAAAATAAAATGACTCTATCTCAGTAAGAAGAATAGACTAGAAGAGGGTAAAAATAGAGGAAGGGTATCGAGGTAGGACATGTTTGCAGCAGTCCAAACATGAAATAATAATGATGGAATGTCCTAAAGCAATGGCAGTAAGAATGGTGAGAGGGAAGTAGATTCTGGACATATTAGAGAGAAAAAGTCAACAAGTCTCAGAGAATGGTTAGATGTGCTATACAAGGGACTCATACACTGGTTTGGCAGTGTACCTTTCATTGACATGGGACAGAGGCACAGGAGAACATATGAGTCAAAGGAGAAAGATGAAAACCTCTAATTTTGCATATTGTTAGGTTTTGGGTTCCAAAGAAGAATGCGATGAGCTAGTGACTTCCCCAGCAGAGCTGGCAGCTCTAAAATTTCAAAAGAAATGAGGGCCAGGCATGGTGGCTCACACCTGTAATCTGAGCAATTTAGCAGGCCAAGGCAGGAGGATCACTTGAGCCCAGAAGTTCAAGATCAGCCTGGGCCACATAGTGAGACCCTATCTTTTCATTATAGCAAATAAAAACATAAAATAATGGAGACAGATGAGTAAGTAAACTGAGCCATTATTGAGGGTTTACAGGGCAAGTGAGAGGAAAAGATAGAAGGCCTTGTGCTGGAGAGTGAAGCTGGCAACAAACCGGGAGAAATGAGAAGGCATGAGAAACTGACAGTCTTTGAGAAACAAACATGTACTTGGGAGTGAAAAACTGAGAAATCTTGGAGGAAAGAGGCTTTGTTTAAAGATGGGTACTTTGTGGCTTAAGATTTTCATAGCTGTAGAATTGATGGCGGCTTTCCTAGCAGAGAAAGTTTATAACATTACCAAATATACCTCTTTTGATTCATTCTCTCAAAGTTGACAAAAGGCTAAGTGTTTTTTAAAGAAAAGTACATGAAATCCATGTGGTTATCTTTGTTTTCCACAAGGATATCCTAAAGGCATCTGTGATCAATTGACATGTGCAATTTTTGTTACTTCCAGTTATTTGATACAGAACTATTTAGTAATAACCTTCTCTAGAAGGACTGAGAAGATAAGATTCATCTAGGAAATATGTTAATCAATAATGTAATTTGTTCCTTAACTTACCATATGGAAAGTATAGTAGAGTATATATTTTCCCAAATGTATTAGAGATTTTTATCCATTTCATTTTTCTTTTTTTGAAGGGTTGTCTGACACATACTTTAAAGACATCATTCCTCAGTTGGGTTTTAGTCTGTTGAAAGTTGGATTCTCATATCCCTGAAGACAAATCATGTGCAAGACATGTTCATCTCCTGAGACTGCTCTGTGGAGACTTGGAATGTCAGAGTTTTGCCAAACAGTTGCTAAAAGGCAAACAGTTGAGATACCCCAACATTTTTAATACAATGCAATTTTCTTTGAGACACCAGATTTGGATGAATATCAACTCATTGAAAACTCATATATTAATTGCAGTTTCCTTTGAGAACAAGTTCAAGGAAAACACTGCTAATAAAAATGAAGATAAATTATGAAATCAGAGAACATGCTATACCATAGGAAGTATGAAAACAGTTCTCAGCTACATTGTACTTAGAAATGTTTTGTAAAATTATTACAGTCATATCTTTGAAGTAGGTAACCATTTCATCCAACAAAAAACCAATACCATTTACTATTCAAAAGAGAAAACACATGTGATCTAACTTAAATTTTTTTCAATGTCTATAGTTTAGTCTACCTCATTAAAATTTACTACTCAAACATGTTATAAACTATAAACTACTAAGACAGTAAAAGCTTTAACAGTAAATTTTAATGAAATAATTATTAAGAAATGCTTTATTATTGTAAAGAGGCTACACCAGACATGGAGAATGTGTACTGAATTTACAAAACATTCTTCCCTCAGTTTCCTCATCTATAAAATGATGCTATACAAGTATATGCCATGAGAATTAAATGTGATAATACATATGAGACATCCTGTGTAAAGGTCCTAAGTTGTAGCACCTAAAACAAGTTGGGTCCTACAGGACTAACAATTATTATGATTACCCTCTTAGATTGCCAACACATTTAGCATGGCTATTTGAGACCACATATAACACAGTAGAGGTCCCTTCACTAATCCTGGGGAGGCATTATACCATACTTTTTATACGCTACAGTCCCTTATGTACCAGATATAAGACTGGACTGGTAAGATTTAAAATGTTTTAAAAATTGGAATGGAATGAGAATTTTTAAAGCTCCATTAGCAACTTTTCATGACTGGGAACTTTTTGGAACTGTATCTTTTTTATCTTAGTAGATAAAATTTCCCTATCAATATATTTTTGGCAGACTGGCACATATGCTATGAGATTTTTCCATTGTGGGACTTGCCCTCTTATTCCTTTTTTGAGGAAGATCACCAAGAAGCTAAAAGTACTCCTAACTGGGTTGACGGAGTAACATAGGAGACAGAATTTGGAAATAGTCACCTAGGTGTTTATTTCATTTAAATTTCACTATAAGCTCTTTACACTCTCATAAAATTTGAATGTACGAATTTTGATGGTAAAATGTGATTTGGACAAGTAGAAATGGAATGAGGTCATATTCTACTATATGGTTTTCCTTGGTATAATTTGGTGAACAGTGGATACAATAATAAAAGTCCCAATCTTGATTGGCATCTAGAAAGGCTGTTTTTCTCAGGAAAGAAACGACAGAGTTTTGTAGAATCTTGGTTTTTCTGGTACTAGAATTTCATTAGGTTGATTATTTCTGGTGGGTCTTGATCATTGACTCTTCATTTCCATTGTGAACTCTATGGATGTGGCCTCCACCCCTACTCTGGAGGCGCCCAAAGTAGAGACAATCACTTTTCTTTGAAGAAAATCCTGTGATATCAGCAAGTTATGAATCTACTGGCTTGTTAAATATATTTTGCAAATTTCATGTCAGTTTCTTTTTTGGGGCGGCAAATTTTAAGTTTTGGCCAATATCCTGCACAGGAAGAAAGTGGGCTCTTCCATGGCTGATGATTGTTACACAATGTATCATCTTTTGAGAAACTCAGAGATGCAGCAGCAGATTTGCAACTCTCATTGATAGCTATTCAACTTTTGACTTTATGGACAGAAACTATGTATGAATTCCCTCTAGAGTCATTGTTATTCATGTATATACTAGATATCAAATTTTAAGTATGTAAAATGGTGGTGGGTTTTTTTTTTTTAACAATTTCTCTTTGTCTTGGATCTTAATGATATAAAGGCAATACTTAAAAAGCAGGAACAATGGCTCTTCTGCTACCAAATATAGACAGCTAAATGGTCTTCTCTATTTCTTTGTTTTCAGGTGGATAATCAAGTGATTTGGTTGCATTATCTGTGAACTCACTGCTCATCAGGTTTGAACTGATCAACTAGACAGCATCTCTTTCATTGCTTCTGGGGTTACATGCTGGCTCAAAGGCAATGACACTCCCAAGTAGCTAAGAATAAATAAAGCCAAAAATAGTAACTGAGTTTCCATGTAATTTTCATTAAAATGAGTTGAAAATCAAAATTTTAAAGCCAAAATAATCATTTTTGACAAGTGTCCTCCAATATTTAATTGGCAAGTATCTGTCAGTTCTTCACATGAAACCAAATTGTTCTATTGTCTAGGGTTATATTTTTCTCACTAATCTATATCTGATTTTCATGAAAGAGCTAAATTGGTTTAAATTAGCTAACCTGCATATATCCTTATGGAAACTACTTTATACTACCACAGGTAGTTGTCAATACTTTGTTTGAAAATCCTCCAAAATAAATTGGTGTGGTTGTGCCATATAGAAATGAACTTTGGGATCTCAGCACCAATGGACATAAACATTCAAGAGGACCTAGATCTTCCTCTGAGTAAAACTTTGTGCTACCTGTAGACAGTACTTCAGACCACCTTAATACTGATATCAATGAAGTGGCACTAATCTTTATTTTAATTAACTACTTTCTTCTTCCTTTGACCCATTTATCTACTTATTGTATCCAGTTGTGAATTATGTTTCTTTAAGCCATGACCTCAAATATTTATTTATTTATTTATTTATTTATTTATTTATTTATTAAAACAGAATCTTGCTCTGTTGCCCAGGCTGCAGTGCGGTGGCATGATCTTGGCTCACTGCAACCTCCACCTCCCAGGTTCAAGTGATTCTCCTGCCTCAGATCCCGAGTAGCTGGGACTATAGGCATGCGCCACCACATCCGGTTAATTTTTGTATTTTTAGTAGAGACAGGGTTTTGCCATGTTGACCAGGGTAGTCTCTAAATCCTGACCTCAGGTGATCCACCTACCTTAGCTTCCCAAAGTGCTGGGATTACAGACATAGGTCACTGCACCTGGCCAACCTCAAACACTTTATGTCCCAAAGTGGGGTATAAATAAACAGTAGGAAGAATAATAACAGCTACTATTAACAATAAATTTTTACTTTAGACTTTTCTAGCTGGAAGAGGCTTGTAGAGACTGCCTAGCTTTTTAATCTTAACAGCTCAGGTTCAGAATAGTTAAGCAACTTAAGTCTGTAGCAGTCTCTGGTGAAAATCAATAATTTCTCATTCTCCACTTAATATTCTTTCCACTATTCCATGATGTGTCTTGGGTCAGGTGCCTCTGATTTTTCAGAGCAGTAGTTTTTGTTCTCATCCTTTGACCAGATGAAACATCTGGAATCCATCTTTCCTCTGCCAGAATATCACTAGAAACTATGAAAGTAGGGATTTCCTTTCTCTAACACTGACCGTTTCACAAACCTGAAAATTTTCTGAACAAAAATTCCTGTTTGATAATCTACATAAACATTAAAGCTTCAACTTTGATTTTCAAGAGTTAATAACAGTTAAAATATCTTATAATGTAGTAAAATCCTCACACCCCAAACACAGGGCTTGTAGTTGTATTTACATAGATATTCAGAATCTGAGAATTGTTATAAGTATTAGTAGCTGGCAAGAGAAAATAGAGGGAATCCAAAATTAAAGTGATTAAATCCATCCAAGAGGCTATTATCAAAAGGAAACTCCTCTCATTCTCATTCCACTTCCAAAGTGGAAAACAGCCAAGAAGCATTTTTCCCCCACCTCTTATCAAAGATTGCATCCCTAATTTCAAAAGTCTAATGGTGCTAGCCTCTTTCTGGATCCATCTGTGCTATGTCTGGACTCTCTCTACCACAGAAACTCAGGTCTGGTTTTATTCAGTTGTACTTTGCTCTGTACTTTCTTTTTATGTACTCTTTAAACGGTTATTTTGACTATAGTTCTCATCAAACAAAAGATGTCTATCTTTTATCATTTGAAGATATTGAAGGAATGTTTCTTCTCTCACCGCCTCTCAAAGCATTTATGCCACTATATAATGAGAAGAGAAATTCCACAGAGACCAGTTACACTAAACATGTGCAGGCTAAAGATATGTATATGTATTTTATATTTGATATATTTAGTTCAATATCTGAAGAGGCCTGAGTAAATTTATGATGTTCTATTGCAAGCTATGTGATTTTTAGACTCCAAGGAAAACATATTCTAACTTTTGCTCCCTCAGATAAAATGTATATTGAATAAAAGACAGCTTGTCTTCTAAATGTACCTATTCATGTTGGAAGTCTAAGCATTTCACGGTATTTTGAAGTATACTTTGATATTTGAAAATGCATTGGTTTGCATAGATCTCTTTTGTCACAATGTCAAACATAAGTAGAAATATTGTCCGCAGTATTATTATCAGTTCTAAAGTATAATGATGACATAATTTGAAATGCAGCCAGCCACAACCTGTAGTCTAGAATGGTAAAAATGACAATCATACCATCAACATGTGATCTGGTGCCCACATGAACTCCTCCTAGAACAGAGGTGGAGATGGCAATGCCAAAGGCACAGAAGGGACGCAGCAAAAGACCACAGGGATGTAGTGTTTGCTGGGTCCATTGATTCGACGTCTTGTGCATATTGAAAGAAAGTTAAGGTAGCTGTCATTCGTTAACTTGTGTGGGTTTGAACTCTAGCTCCAGGAGTATAAAAATGGTGTTCACTTGTGCAAATTATTTAACCTCTCTATGTCTCCATAGCCTCTTCTGTAAAGTAGAAAAACAGTAGTCACCCTACAGAATTAATGAGGTTTAATAAGAATGAATATCAGGTTCTTATCAGAGACGTCTGTAGAGAGCAATGGTTATTAATGCAGTCTCTGGCCCAAGAATGGCTAAGTTTTAAACTTGACCCTGACACTATCTGTGAAATTTTCTTCACTTCTTTTAGCCTCAGTTTTCTCTTTAGAAATACAGAGATGGTAAATAATAGTAGCAATGTTGTGTGGATAACATTAGTTAATTCATGTGATTTAGAAAAGTGCCTAATGCATGACAAATGCTCAAAAATATTAGTTGTTATTAGATTTCCTTAAAATGTTACTTGGAAAGCACCCACGGCTGTGGCAATAGGGTTTGCTTTCCATTGTTTCCTTAGTTTGCTCCCATAACAAATAGAAGGAGAAACATTCTCCTTCTTTTTCTCTTCCTCTCAGTGTGCCTCTTGTCTAAACCCATTTTCTCTGCTCTCAGAAGAAACGAGGTAGACTTGCTTTGGTGGTGGTGGTAAGGGGAGGGGTGCACGTTAGGCTTGCATCCTGACTCATCCTGACCCATCTGTCTAGCAATATCTCCAAAATGCAGTGTGCATTGCCATGAAAGCTGGGAAACCAGACATTTGCAGGCACATGCATTTCCCTGGGTGGTGTTACGAAGGACTGCATTTAAGAGGTCTTAGATTTCATCTTTATTCATGGGATCAACAAGTATGGCCTCCAATGCCAGGGTGCAGTTGTCTGTGGCTCAGCACTTGACAAAGGTGATTTTATTGGATGATGAATCTTACTGAATGTTACAACTAACAACGCTATTGTGTGCAAGTAGATGGGGTTTGAGGTACAGCCAGGTGTACCAATCCTGAGAAAAGACAATGCTGCTTTGCATTATCAGTTTAATAAAGCATGTGCTGTCAGTAATATTTATTTCTTTTAAAAATACATATGGTTGCTGATACCGTTTTTTGAATTGTGGCATATTGAGTCCTTGAACTCACAGATTCAGTTATATCAACATGAGCATCTTGCACAAATGTTAGCCTTGCCCACTTACCACCCTAGTGGAAAAGGCTACTGAAAAAGCAGGTCTGGTTGCCCGAAACGTCTGCCTGTCTATTTGTAAGGAGGAATTGAAGTGGGTTGAATAAGTAGAGAGACAGGTGGGTGGAAAGTGATATGAAATTAGGTTTAGCTAGAAAGCACTTTCCTAAAGAACTTTTACTCTCACTGGTGTTCATCGTCCATAAAACTTGACCTTATTTCCAGAGCAAAAGAATTAATGATCATGTGAAATGGGTGCTGTCAATTTTTCCTAAGTTTCTCAGCAGCAAAACTTCTTCATTCAACTCTAACTGCCATTTTGTCAAGGTAAGACAACTTTCTATGTATCTAATTTACTGCGTGTTATTCATGCTAAGAATGCAGTACAGAACTCTGTATATTAACTGAACAATCAGATGGTAAAAGAATCACTTTGGCCATTTGCTGTGTGAAGTTCAGGAACATTTTTTGATAAAATAAGTAATTCCATATGCATGTGAATTGTTAGCATTTGATTCCTGTTTCTCTTGTAATGTCCTTGGTCTTTCGTCTTTTGAATCAATTAGGTCAGTCTCAAGGGGATTAAAAAAAGAAAAAGAAAGAAAGAAAAACAGACCATAGTTTAAGCCAGAACATTCTAACACTGTCCACTCAACATATGGTGTTTATAGATCTTGAAAACAGAATGAGGAGGAATGCTTCAGATTAGAAGGACTCCCTACATCAGGGATGGTTTTAATTTGTTCATGTTTTAAGTCTTTGGTCCTGGAGTAGTTCTTATTACAGTCAATAAAATGCTTAGTGAAATGAGGGTAAAATATCATAATTATGTTCCTTGAATAAGATTTGTATGTCCCCTGTGGCATGCAAATATGCCACTTTGTACTCTTTTTGTTTTTGTTTTTGTTTTTTTAAAGAAAATATTAGAAGAAGGTCAGATTTGCTAAGGATAGAGGACTTACCTGATAATTCTGCACCTCTTCTAAGACACCATGTGAGAAGTTGCTGCATGGAGGTAGAGCTACCTTAAAAATCTTTACCCTGAGCCAGGGCAGTGCGGCTGGCCTTTGACTCCACAGGAAAGTCCGCCCTCTATCCAAACCTTCTTGGTCCAGACAGCCCAGCACAGATGGCATGAGTGTTTCTGCCAAGCCAGCCGGCAAGAACAGGCAGGCAGACATCTGCAGGTGAAGGCCAGGAGGGAATCACGGCTGGAAGGTCACTGAAAGTCGATGCACAGAAAGGCTGTTTCCCCGGCAGCAGAAATTACCCTGTAAGACCTCTGCAGGTCCACATAGGCAGTAGGCCAAGAGCGACGGACGCCGCGTACTTACGCAGTCCTTAGAAGGGGATCCTGCACCTGGTGTCGATTAAAATCCAAAACACCTGAGTCACATCTGACTCTACGATTATAACAAGCTTCCACCTAAGGTTCTGAACGCCATACTGCCCTAGGAATGGGTCTGTTAGCACATTAAAATCACATGGAAAGTGTTTTAAAAACCCAAAGCCCAAGCTATACTCCAGAACTATTAAGTCATCAACTCCGGGGGTGGATAACAGCATTATCTACCTCTAAACGGTTCCTTCAGAGGACAAGACTCAAAAAACAGAAAGGAACACTCCTCAAAGCACAAAGCTAGAGTGTTTTCTGATATGCTGTATTAAGGAAAGCAGAGGCCGAGCTCTGGACTCCCAAAATTAAAACTTGAGCCAATGGCTATAGAGATGTCATTTTTTCTTAAGAAATTGTATGTTAAGGAATGGAGAACTTTAGTTTCCTCATATGTAAAATAAGATAATTGGATAAATTGATCTCCAAGGTTCTCCCATTTCTATTTCCATAATCAAATGCTGGTGTAAAATTTCACACAGACCATTCTTTTCCTTTCTTGCAAAAATGTTAATTGATTTTTCTAATGATTAAAAAATGAGAATATCAGAATTTTATGTTTTAAAGCACCTCCCCCAACCATCATTCTCAGCAAACTAACAGGAAAAGAAAACCAAACACCACATGTTCTCGCTCATAAGTGGGTGTAGAACAATGAGAACACATGAACACAGGGAGAGGAACATCACACACTGGGGTCTGTCAGCGGGGAGGGGGGCTAGGAGAGGCGGAGCATTAGGACAAATACCTAACGTAGACAACAGGTTGATGGGTGCAGCAAACCACCATGGCACATGTATACTTATGTAACAAACCTGTACGTTCTGCACATATATCCAAGAACTTAAAGGAAATAATTTAAAAAGTCAAAAAATAAAAAAATAAAGTGCCTTCCCCACATTTCCAAATATCACATAATAGTAAATGAAACATTTTAAAAAGTTAAAAAGTGATAGCCTTGTTTTCACCACTTCTGTTCAAAATTGTATGCAAGGTCCTAACCAGTGCAACAAGAGAAGAAAAAAAAATTAAAGAATACAGTTAAAGAGAAAAAAATAAAACTCCTTATATTCACGAATGACATGATTGTCTACATTTAAAAAATCCAAAAATATACAAAAAAGACAACTATATTTAATAACTGAGTTTTGCAAGGTCTTGGGATATAAGAACAATATACAAATATCAATTATATTTTTGTATAAAAGCAAGGAAAAAATCACAAATTTTTTAAAGTATAATTTAAAATTACATCAAAAACACCAACTACTTACATGTAAATTTAACAAAATCTGCACAAGATTTGTATGTTAAAACTACAAAATATTGATGAGAAAAATTAAAAATATTTGATGTTCATGGATTACAAGGCTCAAAGTTGTCAAAATGTAAATTGTCCCCAAATTGATCTATAGATTCAATCCTATTTCAATATCCAAGCAGGCTTTTGTAAAACTGAAAGGCAGATCCTAACATTTATATGAAAAAGCAAAAGACATAGACTAACCAAAACAATTTTGGAAAAACAACAACAAAGTTGACTGATTCATACTACAGGATTTAAAGACTTACTATAAAGCTATAGAAATCAGGGCAGTATGGTATGAGGCTTTCAGAACTAGATGAGGGCAGGAGGATATGGATTGAAGGAGGCACCTGAGCCATACCACACATGGCCCATACAGTGGGAAGGGACCCCATCCATGCACTGGTCCCATTTTTGTAAATAAAATTTTATTAAAATACAAATTATTTTTTCCTATAAGTATGACTTATGCAATAATCATTACATACTTACACTACAAAAATGTTTTATGGCTTATCTGAAAATCAGATTTAACTGGGTGTCCTGTATTTTATCTGGCAAACCTATGCAGAACCTCAAAAACTAAAATATTTACTATTTGGATCTTTTATAGAAAAAGTTTGCCAACTCCTGATTGGAAAGGAAGAAAACTGTCTCTAAAAATTATATTATCAATATTTCCAATCATTTTAAGTTGTGCTGTTATTAAAAGAAGTCATAAAATAAAGCATAAATATATTTGTCTTCTTTCGGCTACAAAGATTGAAGTATTACACATACAATTTTAATAATCTGGCTAAATATTTTCACCAGTTTTAAAACTTTCAACTAACCATTCTGAATGTGAGGACATACTATAATCTAGGGCAGCAGATCATAAACCTTCACATCAGATCAACCTAGGATGCTTTTTTAAAGAAAAGTACATATTCTTAGACCTCCACTCAGAAATTCGGATTTTTAAGTGCCTGAAATAAAAACTAGGAATCTGTATTTTTTTTTAAAGTTCTTTGAGATGATCCTGATGTAAAGACCAGAGAGCTGGTGAGTTCTAGCAGTAGTCTGAAAACTTTAACCCGCATTGGAATAAGCTGGAAGTCTTGTTTAAACAGACTGCTGAGCCCCCAACTCGAGATGTTCTGATTTAGTAAGTATACAGTGAGGCAGAAGAGTGTCTAACAATTTTCCATGTGATGCTGGTACTGCTGGTCTAGGGACCTCATTTTGAGAAAGAATGTGCTGCAGAATTTTATGTACCTAATTTGCAACTCTCTTAAATTCAAATCTACATTATTAACAAAAATTCAATATTATATAATATAATGGAATTTTATTCCTACAAAATGGACTGTATTGTTTATTTCATTTACAAATGTTAAGTTTTTATATTTGTTCTTCAAACTGTTTTGCTATAATCTAGAATATCTCTAATTTCATCAAAAATAAGTCATAAGAATGTAATGCCTATAAGTCTTAAGCAGACAAGTCTTAAATGTGGAATTGGAAGATTATTGTAAAAATTAAGCTATTTACTAATAAACAAGCTTAGTAAAGTTTCAGGATACAAAATCTATATGTAAAATTCAACTGTGGCTGGGCACGGTGGCTCACACCTGTAATCCCAGCACCCTGTGAGGCCAAGGTGGGCAGATCATCTGAGGTCAGGAGTTCAAGAACAGGCTGACCAACATGGTGAAACCTCATCTCTACCAAAAATACAAAAATTGGCCAGGCATAATGGCTCATGCCTGTAGTCCCAGCTACTTGGGAGGCTGAGGAAGGAGAATTGCTTAACCCAGGAGACAGAGGTTGCAGTGAGCTGAGATTGCACCACTGCACTCCAGCCTGGGTGACACAGAAAAATGCCATCAAACAAACAAACAAACAAAAAAACCAGCCAATTATATTTCTCTAAAGTAAAAATGAACAAACCAAAAATGAAACTAGGAAAACAATTATATTTTTTAAATAGCAAAAGTAATAAAATGCTTGACAATAAATTTAACCAAAGAAATGCAAGACTTACACACTGAAAACTATAAACATTGTTGAAAGATATTAAAGAAGAGTTAACGAAGTTGAAAGACATCCCATGTTCATGGATTGTAATGCTTAACATTATTAAGATGTTAGTACTCTACAAATTGATCTACAGATTCAACATGATTCCTATTAAAATCTTAGTTTACTGTTTCGGAGAAATTTGCAAGCTAATCTTAAACTCATATAGAAAAATATTTCTCATATACTAGAGAAAAAGAATAACCAAAAAGTCTTGAAAGGGAAGAACAATGTTAGAGGATTCACATTTTCTAATTTTGGAACTTACTTGAAAGCTAGAATAATCAAAACAGTGTGATACTAGCAATAGACTAGACATATATAACAATAGAATTGAATTATGAGTGCTGAAATAAACCCTCACATTTTTAGTCAATTTACTTTTGACAAGGGTGACAAAACAAATTATCTTTTCAACAAATGGTTCTGGGATTACTGGACATTCACACACAAAAAGAAGAAAGTTAGAACTATCTGTCATACCATATACCAAAATTAACTCAAAATGGATCAAATAACTAAATTAAGAGATTAAAATTATTTTAAAATTATAATTTTTATTAAAGATTATTTACAATGTATACTTTTTAATAAAAATATTACAAAACTTGGGTTTAAATCTCCATAATTTCGAATCAGAAAACTGCTTCTTAAATAGGGCACAGGCTGGGTGCGGTGGCTTATACCTGTAATCCCAGCTCTTTGGGAGGCCAAGGTGGGTGGATCACAAGGTCAGGAGATCAAGACTGTCCTAGCTAACACGGGGAAACTCTGTCTTTACTAAAAATACAAAAAATCAGCCAGGCGTGGTAGCACATGTCTGTAGTCCCAGCTGCTCAGAAGACTGAGGCAGGAGAATTGCTTGAACCCAGGAGGTAGAGGTTGCAGTGAGCTGAGCTCACGCCACTGCACTCCAGCCTGGGTGACAGAGAGAGACTCCATCAAAACAACAACAACAACAACAAAGTCAAAATGGCACCCAAAGCACAAACAACAAAAGAAAAATTTGATAAACTGGGAATAATCAAAATTAAAAACTTTTGTGCTCCAAAGGACACTACAAAAAGTGAAAAGGCAACCTATAGGAGAAAATTTTTGTAAGTCAAATACTTGATAAGGGACTAATGTCTAGAATATATAAATGACTATTAAAACTCAGTAGTAAAAAGACAAATAGCCCAGTTGAAAATGGGCAAAAGATCTCAATAGATAGTTCTCTAAAGAAGATATACAGCTGTTTCTTAAGCACATGAAAAGGTGCTCAAGATACTTGGGAGGTTGAGGCAGAAGAATCACTTGAGGCCAGGGGTTTTAGACCAGCCTGAGCAACATAGCAATACCACGTTTCTAAAAATAAATAAATAAGTATTTTAAAATCTAAAAAACAACAACAAAAAAAGATGTTCCAAGTCATTAGTCAACAAGAAAACACAAATCAAAACAACAATGAGATACTGCTTCATAGCTACTTGGTTGGCTATAATAAAAACACACATATACATACATAAACACACACACACACACAAAGAGAGAAAATAACAAATGTTGACGGGAATATGGAGAAATTGAAGCCTTCATGCATCACTGGTAGAAATGTAAAATGCTGCAGCCATTTTGGAAAACAATATGCCATTTTCTTAAAAACTTAAACATGGAGTTACCATATGAACCACCAATTCAACTCTTAGGTATGTACCTAAGAGAAAAGACAATGCATGCCCACAGAAAAACATGCACACACATATTCGTAGTAGCATTATTTATAATAGCAAAAAGGTAGAAATAGCCCAAATTTCCATCAACCAATGAATGGATAAATCAAAAGTGGTATACTCATACAACAGACTATTACTCAGCAACAAAAAGTAAATGAAGTACTGATACTTCCTACAATATAGATGACCCTTGAAAATGTTATGCTAAGTTAAAGCATCCAGCCTCAAAACATTACATATGGAATAATTCCACAAATATAAAATGACCAGAATTGATGTATCTATAGAGACAAAAAGTCAATTAGTGATTGCATAGAGTTGGTGGGTTATGGGAAGATTGGAGGGTGACTACTGAGGGATACGGGATTTCTTTTTAGGGCAATTAAAATGTTCTAAAATTGATTGTGATGGATTCACAACTCTGGCTACACTGAAACAGTTTTAACTGTATATTTTAAAAGTGTGAATTGTAGCCCAGGCAACATAGTGAGACCCTGTCTCTACAAAAATATTAAAATTTCACTAGGCATGGTGGTGTTACGGGGTCTTTGGGGTGTTGCTTTTCTGGCCAGAAACCTCTCTGGCTGGTGGCACCTTTGCCTAAGTTCTTCTCCTGTGTCCAAGAAGAATGGGATATGCAGACAAGTGGAAGGTGAGCAAGATGAAGAGGAGTTTTATTGAGTGTTACAACAGCTCAGAGGAGACCCAGAGTGGGTAGCTCCTCTCTGTAAGCAGGTTGTCTCATCAGGTGTTCAGCTCTCAGAAGAGACAAGGCCCTGGAGAGGGTAGTTGCAGGCCATCAGTGGCACAAATCTATAGTGTGCTTGCCTACTCCCAGTTCCCAAGAGAACAGGGGTGCCTGAGTTTCAGTCATGGCTTGGGCATCTGCAGCTGCACCTGGGGAGTTCCTGCTCTGCCAGCTTGGAAGGGGCAGGGCTCCCACTTGTCCCCAGCTCCCACTGGCTCCATGGAGCATGGCACCCAGCCATGCTCCCTTGTTTCCTGGGACAGGGGCTCCAAGCCTTCACTAGGTCTGGGCTGGCATCCAGGGCAGAAGCAATGTTGCCGCGAGCTCCTCCTGTGGCCCCAGCACTCAGCAGTAGCCCAGCACATAACCCGGACTGGCCCCATCATGGTGGTCTCCAGGATGGCGAGCTGTCCACCTCCTTCCTGTGCCTTCCCTGCAGCTGTTGGTGTGATGGCAGTGGCTGCATCAGATGGCCGACTGCTGCCATCAGTGGCACACATCTGTAGTCCCAGCTACTTGGGAGGGTGAGGGAAGAGCATCCCTTGAGCCCAGGAGTTTGAGGCTGCAGTGAGCTGTGATTATGACACTGCACTCCAATCTGGGTGAGAGAGTGAGACTCCATCTCACAGAAAAAGGATAATTTGTGTAGTATATGAGTTATATATTGAAAAATGTGTTGTTCTGTTTTTTTAAAAAGCCACTTATGTTAAGAACATTGTTCTGTAGTAAAATAGGCATTTTCAATTGCAACAAAAGCAAAAATTGACAATTGGGTCTAATTAAACTAAAGAACTCTACATAACAAAGGAAACGATCAACAGAGTGAACAGACAACCTACAGAATGGGAGAAAAATTTTGCAATCTATCCATCTGACAAAGGTCTAATAGCCACATCTATAAGGAACTTAAACAAATTTACAAGAAAAAAATCAAACATCCCCATTAAAAAGTGGGCAAAGGACACGAACAGACACTTCCCAAAAGAAGACATACATGTGGCCAACAATCATATGAAATAAAGCTTAACATCACTGATCATTAGAGAAATGCAAATCAAAACCACAATGAGATACCATCTCACATCAGTCAGAATGGCTATTATTAAAAAATCAAAAAATAACAGATGCCGGTGAGGTTCCAGAGTAAAAGGAATGCTTATACTCTCTTGGTGGGAGTATAAATTTGTCCAACCATTGTAAGACAGTGTGACAATTCCTCAAAGACCTAAACCAGAATTACATTTGACTCAGCAATTCCATTACTGGATATATATACAAAGGAATATAATTTTTTCTATTATAAAGAAACATGCAGCTGGGCATAGTGGCTCATGCCTGTAATCCCAGCAATTTGGGTAGCCGAGGCGTGTGTATCACCTGAGGTCGAGAGCCTGAGACCAGCCTGGCCAACATGGTGAAACCCCATCTCTACTAAAAATACAAAAATTAGCTGGGTGTGGTGGTACACCCCTGTAATGCCAGCTACTCAGGAGGCTGAGGCATGAGAATTGCTTGAACCCAGGAAGCAGAGGTTGCAGTGAACCATGATTGCACCACTGCACTTCAGCCTGGGCAACAGAGTGAGACACTATCTCAAAAAAAAAAAAAAAAAAAAACAGACGCATGCATATGTTCATTGCAGCACTATTCACAATAACAAAGACAGAGAATCAACCTAAATGTCCACCAATGATAGACTGGATAAAGAAAATATGGTACATACACACCATGGGATACTATGCAGCCATTAAAAAAAACAAGATTATGTCCTTTGCAGGGACATAAATAGACTTGGAGGTCATTATTCTTAGCAAACTTATACAGGAACAGAAAACCAAATACCTCATGCATTAGTACATTCTCGCAATGCTGTAAGGAATTAACTGAGACTCGGTTATTTATGAAGAAAAGAGGTTTAATCGACTCATAGTTTTGCAGGCTGTACAGGAAGCATGGCCAGGGAGGCCTCAGGAAACTTACAATCATGGTGGAAAGTGAAGGGGAAGCAGGCACATCTTCACATGGCAGAGCAAGAGAGGGAGAAAGCAAAGGAAAAAGTGCCATACACTTTTAAACAACCAAATCTCATGCAAACTTACTCACTATCATGAGAATAGCAAAGAGGACGTCTGCTCCCATGACCCAATCACCTCCCACCAGGGCCTTCCTCCAACAGTGAGGATTACAATTTGACATGAGATTTGGGTGGAGACACAGAGCCAGACTAAATCACCACATTGTCTCACTTATAAGTGGGAGCTAAATGATGAGAAGATATTGAACGTGCAGAGGAACAACACACACTGGGGCCTATCAGAGAGTGGAGTGGGGGAAGAGGAAGAGGATCAGGAAAAGTAACTAATGGGTACTAGGTTTAATACCTGGGTAATGGAAATAACTTGTACAACAAACTCTCAGGACATAAGCTTACCTGTATAACAAAACTGCACATGTACCCTAAACTTAAAATAAAAGTTAAAAATTTATATATATATATTTTTTTGATGTTCAGTCCTAGTTCTCTTTGAAAATATGTTGTTGAATTTATGTTGAGTTTAGCGTTTGTTTCTTAGTTAATTTGGAGTCTTTATAGTAAAACTACAGTACCACATATTTTCACTGTTTGTGCAAATAAGCAGCCTTTGCTTCAAATGGATGTTTCTATTAACACTATGCTAATTATTGAAAATAAACATGTGCAAGTATGAGCTTCTGCTGCCTGCCTCTCAACCTATCTTTTCCTCCTGCTGGTTCATGCTGAGGGGCTTCGGCTTACTGAAGCTTGCCAGGGACCCAGTTTGAACATTCCCTTATCTAATAGTAATCTACAGAGTCTATCTGATCACTGAAATTTACACAACTCTTTTCATCATCCTGGTAAAGAACAGTCATACATAATACATGTAATACTATAAAACAAATAAGGAAAGTTTCATTCAAAATAAAAAGCTTAGCTCATGAAATACTGCATTTTTAAGATAATTATTTTTTTCTTTGATGAATACAAGCAGGATCCCAGAATCCCAAATCAAATCCCCAAACCAGAATTATAGACAAAGGTGAGCATGTGTCTGCATTTCAACTAACAAAATTGACAATGTTTGGGGTGTGGTAAGTGCTTGTTTCCTCTTCCTACTTTCTTTTTAAGCCTTCAAAGTACTAATCCTCTTTCTGTTCAATAATTTCTACTTCACACCATTTTTAGGGCATCACAGATTCTTCAGTTCTTATTTTGACATATTGTATCAGAGCCATTCTAATGCCAGGAAGATTAAGCATCATGACTGACTGGGAGACTGTTCTGACAGACACAGAATAATCCTTGGGAGCTTCTACCAAGTAGAGTATGGATATTTCTTTGTATTAGGAAAATATTTAAGTCAATATATGGAAAGCAGTGTGCAAAACCAAATATGATATTTTCCCTTCAATGATTAGGTGATCTACAATAAACATAAAAGAATTTAGCAAGATAAGAGGCATGAAACAATCTTATAAAGTATTATACAAAGATTATTTAGAACTGGTAGTAATAACAGTAATAATTTCTGAGAACATAACCATTATTATTCATTTGCAAAGCTGCATGGATTTAGTAAATATTTAAAATGCTTTATCTATGAAGTTCTAAGGATATGAAATTAGAAATCAAATCAGATTTACTAAGATTTGGAACCAGGGCATATTGCCATATTCTTAGAAGAGAAAATATATTGCATTTTCAACATGATTTAGTGGCAAAAAGATTCCATTATTACTGAGCCTATTGAGGCCTAGAAGATCATCAATAAACAGTGATAAGTAGGCTCACTTGCAAGGAAAAAATGCCTAGCCTCTGCAAATGAGATTTCCTAATGCAATACTGGGCCAAATTTGACTTTATTTCATTCAGTGACTTCACAGCCTCTGAAAAAGGGGTTCTTGTGACTTCTGCAGTTTAACGACTGCAAAGATTGAGCAAAGTTTGTTTCTTTAAGTAAATACTTCAAAATGGATGCCTTGTGAGAATAAATACCTTTTGTCTCTAATACTTGTTTTATGGGAAAAAAAAGATGTCCTAATTTTTAAAAAAAGTCAATTCTTTGGAGGAAAAGAAATCATTAATGGTAAGAAATAAGGACCCCTCAGTTTCACCTGACTCCTTTCACCCCCCACCTCATAAATTTTAGGTATGGATGATAGAGAATATTTTAACAAAACACCAAAGAGACTTCCTATTTCATATGAAGGCAGGTTAAGTAATAAATAGATACCTTGAGCCCTAAAGAGCTAATTTCAAAACTTTGCACATCTGTCTAGTTTCTGGTAAAGAAAGGCTAATTACCTGGCCTGAAACTTGTTCTTGTTTCCATTATTTTAGCCAATTCACTTATATTTGTTATATGAGTAATAAAGTACTTGTAATTCTTCTGAGTTTTTTCCCCAAATCTCTCCATTATGACTTAATTTTTATAGTAAATGGTTTAATTTTTAGGCTAAAGATCTTGAAAATGGATGATTCACTACAGATCTGCTAAAAGACCTCCTCAAAATATAAAGCTTTCTATTATTTCTTCAATACAGTAATACTGCACTTTATAGAATCAAAGAGTCCATAAACTGCAAGAAACACAAATGTTGTATGCCTTTCTAGAAAAAGAGAAGACTAATGCCAATTAAACCATGGTTCATGCCTCTTTATACTGAACATTTTTATTTTCTATTTAATGACAGAGTTATTTGAGACTTATTTGGACATAGATATTTATCACCCAAGTCCTATGTAGAAAGGAAAATAGAAGCAAAATCAATTTATTACGACATTAGTAAATCTTGGCATGTGACAGAAAATCCTTTAGAACACATCTCAGTACCAGGCATAACATGGATTCTACTTTGGGGCATCTTTCTTTCTAAGATCTCATAAAGCATGTGGTTATTGCCTTATAAGAAAATAAGAAGTTGTGGTTATTTCCACAGAGATGAGCATTTGCTTCACTACATCATATTGATGCTTCATTGCTCTGCTTCTGTGCTTTTCTGTTACATAAATTTCTATTTCAATGCCAAATCATAGTGTAATATTTTAAGAACATTTTGCATGGCATTTAAACTCAACACATATAGCTGACTCAGTTGAATTAACAACAATAAGACCAGCAATGACCAGGTTCACACATAAGCAAGTAATGACTACTATGTCAGATTGGCTCCTAATCATCAATTGAAGGATGCATGCTGATTTTAAATGTGTTAAAATGGGAAGAAATGTGAATCTTAGGGTCATTTAAATCCAGTAACGATCTTTATATCTGTGTCATGGTGGCTGTCATCATAAATTTTATAATGAAATAGACATGGATGCTGATATAGTCATTTAATGCTGTGTGATGCCGAGCAAATTATTTAACCTCTCTAATCCTTAGATCTCTTAAAAATGAATACTATAGTAATACCTACTGCATAGAATTAGTATAAGGATTAAACAACATAGTTTCTGCATAAGCTGTTCATTAGTTAGATATTATGATTTTTATTAGAAACATTACCTTTTTGAATCTTCATAACCATCTGTGATATGGATAGGGAGACAACATTATCCCCATTTTGCAGCTGGGAAGAACAAGAATCAGAGATTGTGATCTACCCAAGATCACAAACGCAGCAAGTGACCTGGGGGGAACATCAGAGGTCTTTCCATACTCCCCTTGGGTTGAAGCTGGTAAATATAGATGAAGTTCCTATTCCCATTTTTAAAATGTTGAATTAGCTCGAATAAATATAAAAATGATCTTAGCATTGTGGATATTTTCAGTTCTAAGCATCCAACTTCTCTTTATGCAAGTAACTGTAACTCTTCCCAACTTTCAATCCATATGCTTTGCATTGGGCCTTAATTCCTCATTTAGGGGATAGAACAAAAGGCCTAGGTTTAGCCAATCAGGACTTTGAATTCTTCTGGCTGCAGTTTGATCCAAGAATAGACACTTAATTCAAGCCAAGTCAGTCAGAATAAATCAGAACTAATCTCAGGACTTTTACTTGACTAACCAGAAAGAGATATTTAAACAGAAAGGACATTTCCCTCTTCTGTTTGGCTTTAACTTGAGGAGGTGTGAGGCTGGAGCAGCTGCTGCCATATTGTGACCACATGGATTCTGAAAATGAAGCCAAAACATGGAAGAAAGTATGGCCAAGCTGGGCAACAGATAAAGACCAGCTACTAAATCCAATATGTGAGCTTCTGAATCCAACCACACTTGAATTTAGCCCTAGTTTTTACTTCTCAGTTATGTCAGTCAATAAATTCCCTTTCTCTGAACAAATAACAGACTCCTGAGCAAAGGGCTCTAGGTTGGGCAATATAAGCTGACAACAGATACGTGTTTGACAGGCACTGTGATGTCCATGTCCAGTACATAATTCTTTATCTTTTTCCTAAAACAGCCAAATTGGACAAATAGTCGTGATTGAACACCACCCATCTGCAGTGCACACAAGTCCAACAACAGCAAAAATATGTTTACTGTGTCAGTGTCTGTGCCACTTGCCAACCATGTTTCTGTATTAATTTATACTAACCAATGCTGCAGGAAGAGTTAGTTTTGTTCATATTTAAATATTTTGCGCCCTAAATGACATGCACATGGAATTGTTTATTTCACTATAGTTAAGTCCACTCTGATTGGTGTCATTATGCATTTGAAAATAGTTGACCCTATGCAATTAAATTTGTTGCCTCTTAACACTCTACAATCTGACTAGTCAGAAAGCCAATGAAATTAATGCAACTAGCTAATTACAAAAATCTATTCAGACATGCTAAAGAATAAAATCTAGGCTCATCAAGACACCACTAATACTGATGTTCAAATATAAAATCAGAAAAAGGGCAAAATGGGAAGTAAACATTTCCTTCACTAGATAGGTAGTACATTTTCTTTACTAAATGTGAAATATTTATTGAGGAGGTTAGTGTATCTAAGATTGTTCCAGGAGGTATTAACAACGGCTGAAACATTTATATGCACATAGAGAAATCTATATGTTTCCACATTTTAGTGTTTCCCTCTTATTTCCACTGTTACAGAGAAATTACTGTACTATTTTGATTTTTATGTTTCTTTAACATGCTGACTTAAGTTGTTGCTTTAACAAAATATTTTTAAACTATCTATTCCTACTACTAATCCACATGTGTTGCAAAAATGTTTGTATACAGAATGGGGTTCCAAAGAGAAACAGATTGTGAGCTAACACCACACACATAGAGTTTTGTTATATTTCACATATAATTATATATAGTATAGATAATAAATCTGCATAGGCACATGTGTTCAATAAGTATGAATATTATCATACATATACACTTCTATTTCTAAAGCTATTTCTTTTTTTTTTCCAGGAGAAATAACTTTATTTGGACTGAAAGCTGGAGAACAAGAATAAGACATGAGACAGCATATTGGGCTAAGGAGGAGATGTGAGTTTCCAAAACAGCAGTCAAAGCTCATCGACCGAATGGACTCTACTTTCCAGCAAACTTGCAGTTAGTGCAACCAGCAAAAGGCCTGCTGAGGAATGTATTTACCACAAATTCCCCAAATATGACAACAGTACAAAAAAGATAGAGGCTTTTTGTCACAGTTAAATTTCCACAAACCTCCCCAATCACAAGTATTATAAGAGGAAGTAAAAAATCACATTTTACAGATCTCAAACTTGTCTTCAACATTTAGTTCATCATCTTAAAAAAAAAAACTCCCCTGCTAAACTCATTAGCTATAGCATTTATCCAAGCAGCAAGAAGATGGCCATGCCATGGCAATCCTCTTCTCATTTTCCCTTGTCACTCAGGGCTGAAGAGCAGGGTAAGGCTCAGGTGAGGGTAGGGGTGGGGAGCACAAGGGCTACTTTTCCCCAGTACAACATGGCATCTGAAGCTTGATGGGAGAGCAGAACTGGTGAGAGTTTAGGGAAGGGTCCAGGGCCTGTATTCAATCAGAGTCACTGCTGGAAGAGGAGATGGAAGGGAAGGAATAATGCTTGCCATGCTTGTGGTGCTTGTAGTGCTTGTGCATCTTTTTAGGAGCTTTCTTCATTTTCTTCTGAATCTTCTTGTCCACTATCACTCCTGGTCTAACCATGTCAGGAGCCAAGGGATTCATAGGAGGCATTCCAGGGACAGGAGGTGAGTGTGGAAGAGGGTGGGGAACCAAGGGTTGGCATTCTGGATACTGTGGCTGTGGCACAGGATGAGGGGACCCACCTGGGGGAAAAGCTAGATTACCTGTGGAGCTCCTCAGGGAGGAGGAAAGGGGCCTGGGGGAAAGGGTGGATTGATAGGTGGTGAGTGGGTAGGATTGGACCTCCAGTGTACCCAATGTTGAGAGAATATGGATTTGGCCCTGGCTGCCTGGCGTTGGGATTCCACATGTTTAAGTGTGTCCTCCAGCCCCATCACCTTTCCACCACCACCTGGGCTTGGTGCATTCTGGTTATTTCTTTCTCCTTTCCCTTACAGGACAAGAATCCAGAGAGAAAAATTCTCCCTCAATTTACCACATCAAAAAATGATGCACACATATGTGTTCTTGAAACAGTAATTGCTACTGCCTGCCTTCTCTCAATACAGCAGATGAAATGTTAAATTAAAGCAGCTTTTGTTACTGGCGAAGGGTCTTGACTATGAGTGGTCCAGGTTCTTGCTGTTTTGAACAAAGAATTGGACAAAATGCACAAACAAATCAATGAAAGAATAAAGCAACAAAAGCACAGATTTATTGCAACGGAAGTACACTCCACAGAGTGGGAACGGGCTTGAGCAAGCAACTCAAGAGCACTGGTTACAGAATTTTCTGGGATCCAAATACCCTTCAGAAGTTTCTCATTGGTTATTTGGTTTACACCCTATGCAAATGAGGTAGCGACCTACAACCAGTCTGATTGGTCATGGAAGGTGACCAATCAGAGGCTGAGTGAAGTTACAAAGTTAACACACTATGCAAATGTCTGATTGGTTGCAGGAGGGGACCAATTAGAGGCTGAAGTAAACTTACAAAGTTATACCCTTATGCAAATGAAGACTAGGCCTGTGACCAGTCTGTCTGGTTATTGTATAGGAACAATCAGGAACAATCAGAGGTACTTTCCATTTCTCATCTGTGATGCAGAAAGGAGTGGGACAAAGGAAGTAGCCTCTGTTCTTTTGTTACTTGGGTGTGGAAAGTTGGGGTTTTCCTTTTGATTCATTTCTAGGAAGTCACTGTGAATTGGCCTTAGGTTCCCTACCTCCAGGCCCTATTCTCTTGCCTCACTTGACAGTTCACCATTGATTGAAATGAGAAGGGAAAGAATTGGTCAGCTAATGTTTCTCAGCCCCCACGAAACTTCTCCTTTTCATTCCCTTTCTGTCCTTGCTATGTTATCTATGTGAGATGTATTGGGCTGTCAGTTATCTATAAACATTTAACTTCGAGCAAAAAGTGCTCGCTATGGAGTGGCAGAGTGCTAACAGCGATTCGATTGATATTTTACTGAATGAGTTTTTCAAACATTTCAAACCCCAAGCAATAATAAGAAGCACATTTCCCATAACTCAGTACATATAAATATTTATATTTATATATATATGTATAACTAAAACAAAGTTTCAGCCAATGTTAACCATTATTACATGCAATGCATGCTGCTAATCTATTTCTTGATTTTATTTTATTATTATTATTATTATTTGAGACAGAGTTGCTCTGTCACCCAGACTAGAGTGCAGTGGTGCTATCTTGGCCTACTGTAACCTCTGCCTCCCAGATTAAAGCAATTCTCTTGCTTCAGCCTCCCGAGTAGCCTGGACTACAGGTGTGCAGCACCATGCCTGTCTAAGTTTCTGAATTTTTAGTAGAGACAGGGTTTCACCATGTTGAGCAGGGTGGTCTTGAACTCCTGAACTCGGGTGATCTGCTCACCTCGACCTTCCAAAGTGCTGGGATTACAGGCGTGAGCCACTGTAGCCAACCTATTTTATTTTTTCAAATGCTAATTAGGAACCACTACTTTGATAGTCATGATCTTTTATTAGGTCATGATCTACTGGTTTGAAAAGCACTGTTCTCTAGGGAAGAACACAGCTTAAACTAGAAAGAGCTTGAGTCTTTATATAGGCATAAGTCTGACTTCCCCGTTAACTAGCCATGTGAGTCCTGAAAAATTAGTTTTATTCATGCTCAGTTTCCTCATCTATAGAATGAAGAAAATTTTCCTACTTTTCTACTTTGTAGGATGAGAATCAATGAGATGATGTGAAAATCCAAGCCCATTTACTGACACATAGCAGACTGAAAATAAATATTGGTTCCTGGACCATCTCTCAAAAAGAATGAGATCATGTCCTTTGTAGGGACATGGATGGAGTTGGACGCAGGAACAGAAAACCAAATACTGCATGTTCTCACTTTTAAGTGGGAGCTAGATGATGAAAACACATTGACACATAGAAGGTAACAATATACACTTGGGCCTATCAGAAGGTGGAGGGTGGGAGGAGGAAGAGGATCAGGAAAAATAACTAATGGGCATTAGGCTTAATACCTGGGTGACAAAATAATCTGTACAACAAACCCCCATGATACAAATTTACCTAAGCAGCAAACAAGCACTTGTACCCTTGAACTTAAAATGAAAGTTAAAATATAAATAAACATCAAGACACCTGACAAGGAACAAGTTCTATGTAGAAACACTGCCTTTCAAACCCTTTTAAAACCCTGTCTCTGTCTCCTTTCTTCTTAGTCTTTCTCACAAACCCAGAGGCAAAGCAGTTGTTTTTAATAGGGCCTCCCACTTTAAAGAGTGAGAAACTACTTATGGAATCTCTTGTATCTTAAACTTTTCCACTAATTTCTATGCAGAGCTGGATAATTAATCATTCTTTAGAATATCAGGATCAGAAATTTAGTATAAATTTCAAAATCCTTGGATTGACCCTTACCCATTGTGATCTGACCCTGCTCTTTTTCTCCAACATTATATCAAAACATTTCCCCATCTTCCACCCCAACCTTCTAAAGCCCTCCACACCCCACCTCGTCAATCCTATTAGTCACTGCCTTGTCATGCTCCATCATGCTTTTGTGCTTTGCAAATGTTGTTTTCTTTGTGCTGGCCTCACCACCTCCTCCCAGCATTCCATTCTGCCACTTAGTGCCTGTGTAATCTTGGGTAACTTACTAATTATTTTTAAACACACTTTCCTCTTCTACAACTTGAGAATAATATTGTGTCTGGAATTGGTTCCTTCCGATGGGTTCTTGGTCTCTCTGACTTCAAGAATGAAGCCGTGGGCCCTTGCTGTGAGTGTTACAGTTAAAGATGGTATGTCTGGAGTTTGTTGCTTCAGATGTTCAGATGTGTCCAGAATTTCTTCCTTCTGGTGTGTTCGTGGTCTTGTTGACTTTAGGAGTGAAGCCGCAGACCTTCGCAGTGAGTGTTACAGCTCTTAAAGGTGGTGTGTCTGGAGTTATTCATTCCTCCCGGTGGGTTTGTGGTCTTGCTGACTTCAGGAGTGAAGCCACAGACCTTTGCAGTGAGTGTTACAGCTCTTAAAGGTGGCACATCTGGAGTTGTTTGTTGTCTCACTGACTTCGGGAGTGAAACTAAGACCTTTGTGGTGAGTGTTACAGCTCATAAAGGTAGTGCAGACCCAAAGAGTGAGCAGCAGCAAGATTTATTGCGAAGAGCGAAAGAACAAAGCATCCACAGCGAGGAAGGGGACCCAAGCGGGTTGCCACTGCTGGCTCGGGTGTCCAGCCTTTATTCCCTTATTTGGCCCTTCCCACATCCTGCAGATTGGTCCATTTTACAGCGCACTGGTTGGTCCATTTTACAGAGTGCTGTTTGGTCCATTTTTACAGAGTGCTGATTGGTGCATTTACAAACCTTTAGCTAGACAGAAAAGTTCTCCAAGTCCCCACCTGACCCAGAAGCCCAGCCAGCTTCACCTCTCAATCCCACCTCTAAACACGACACCCCAACTGCTGTTGGGAATTGGGCAATGACCGCTCTAGCTACTTCCTGCTGGATAGAGGTGAAGAAGGGGCCCTGCAGTTGTAGTGTCCTCCACAGGGGAACTCTTTAGGCCAGTGATAGGGCCAGCGGGTCAGTTCAGGGGTCCTCGGTAGAAGTTGTTAGTTGAACTCATTTGGGGTTCCATCTGTAAGACCATCTGTAGCTTGATGGCCTCGATTCTAGAGGAAACCAATTTAACAAGGAGGTTAAAAATACAGGGCCCAAAGGTGAGTAATAGCAAGATGGATGCCATGGGACCGAGAAAGGAGAGAAGCCATGTTGCCCAACTCCAGAGGTTGGTATAGGAGTTTGAAAGGCGTTGTCTGATTTCCGAAGCTTTTTCCTGTAAACCCCGGGTGGCATCTTGTACTATCCCTGACTGGTTAGTGTAAAAACAACACTCCTCCCTAAGAAGGTGCGGAGTCCTCCTTTCTCATCAGTGAGGAGGTCTAGGCCTCGGCAATGTTGGAGAGTCACTGCTGCCAAAGAGTCTATTTGGGATTGTAGAGTAAGGATCGATTCTGTTATTTCTTGCAAACTGTCTGAGACATCATTTGAGAGTATGTGGTAGTAGGATAATGAAGTAGATAAACCTGCTATTCCGGTTTCTGTAGCAGTAGCCATTCCTAACCCTATAAGTAGGGGTATTAGTTGTATGGCCCAGCGCTGATAGACTTGAGCTTTGAGGGGCACAGACAGGGTCTGATTTCCATAAGATTAGAAGTTAGGATAATACATGTTACACTGTTAACTTTTTAAGCAAACTTTACTTTTGTTGAAAACCTTGTAAGTTTGGGATTTCAATTATTCTTTGCTATTAATAACACCTCGTTCAGTCCATATTAACTTAGAATTGGTATAGATGGCTCCTACCTGAAGGTACTTTAAGGTTTGGCTGAGTGCAAACAACTCGCACGTTTGAGCAGACCAATTATTAGGCAATTTTCCTAACTCTGCTTCTACAAGAGTTTCCTTATCACTTACTGAGTACCCATTGTGTCTTTTTCCCTTAATCACCTGGGAGGAACCGTCTATCGTCCTGTGAAGGGAGTTCATCTTAGATCTGGTCAGAGGTTTGTATGGTAATTAATTAAGATTTAGATACCCTGTTAGGAAACCTGGTGGGCTAAAGATTTTTGATAGGAAGGCTATGGGTTGACAGTGGTCTCAGTGCTTTCAGGCTATGCATTTATTTACACTGATAACAAGGTGGTATCTGAGTCTTATAGGGTTACAGAGAAGACCTTCAATTACCAATTATAGGTTTTAAATTTACCCTGGCTTTTAAAGGAATAGGGTACACTGATTTTTCTTTACAACTTCTCTCTCTTTGACTTCTTCTTTGTCTCTCTTTTTCTGACTCCCTCTTTGTCCCTTCCTCTCTCTCTTTGATTTTCTGTGTGTGTCTCTCTCTCTCTCTGACTCCCTCTTTGTCTCTGTCTCTTCCTCTCTCTGTCACTTTGACTTTGTCTCTTTTTTCTTTCTCTCTGACTCCCTCTTTGTCTCTCTCTTCCTCTCTCTGTTTCTCTCTCTAACTTTCTGTCTCTTTCTCTTTCCTTTCTGCTGGTCTTTCCCTGACTCTGCCAGCTACTTATGCTGCTGTTCTCCCCTCTCCTTCCCCTTTTGATGACTTTGGCAGTGTAAGACTGCCACCTCCTTGGGTTTTTACACAGCATGCAATAACTCCATGGTTTCCTTGTGGTATTTAATGGGGATTCCCCCAGAGGTTAGAAACTCCTTTTCTTTCCATATTGCAGCATGGGCATGTAGGATTAGATAAGCATATTTGCTATCTGTATACACATTTATTCTTTTTCCCTTTCCCAGTTCTAAGCCTCGGGAAAGTGCCACTAGTTCTCCTAACTGGATGCTGGTCCCTGGGGGAAGAGGCTTACTTTCAAGTATGGTTATATCACTAACTATGGCATAACCTGTTCTTTGTATCTCATTCTCCACAAATGAACTTCCATCAGTATATAGGTTAACATCAGGATTAGCCAAGGGGACTTCTAAGAGATCATCTCAGGCAGCATAAGTCTGGACTATAAATTTTTGGCAGTCATACTCGATTGGTTCCCCATCCACTGGGGGAAAAGTGGCAGGATTGAGGGCCACACACATGCATATTTGAAGCACTGGTCTCTCAAGGAGTAGCACCTGGTATCTAAGCAGGTGGTTGTCTGATAGCTATAAACTTCCTTTGGCACCCAGTAAGCCATTTACATCATGAGTAGTCCAGGCAGTGAGATCCTTTCCTTGTATTATTTTGATAGCCTCTGACACTGAGACAGCCACCGCCACAACTACCTGTAAACAGTGAGGGCAGCCTTTTGCTACTACGTCAGTTTCCTTACTTGGGTGTGCCACTGATGTGGGGTTGTCCCACGAGTCTGAGTAAGGACTCTAAGAGCTATTCCTGCTCTCCCTGTGACTTATAAAGAGAAGTTTTGTCCTGTGGGAAGGTTTAAGGCTGGACCTTGAGTTTGTTCCTTCCAATGCCCAGACTTCAGGGTTGACTCCCTCCTCAAGCAGGGGACAACAAATGGGTAACTTGTTCCCCATACTCATGTAGATAATCACTCCAGGTTTGGCTAATATATCCCTCCCTAATAAGGGTGTGGGACTTTCAGGCATAACAAGAAAGGCATGTGAAAAGAGCAAAGTCTCCCAATTACAACTGAGGAGGTGGGAGAAATATCTGGCTATAGGCTGTCCCAGTATTCTTCGGATGGTAATGGATCTTGACGACAGTTGTCTAGGACAAGAAATTAACACTGAGAAGTCCACACCAGTGTCCAGGAGGAAGTCAATGGTTAAGTGTACCTGGGGCTCAGTGAGGGTGATGACATGAACTGGCACTTGCCCCAGGCACCCTCAGTCCTGTTGTTGGATCATCTGGTTGAGGGCTTCGTCCCAGAGAATCTTTGTCCTCTGGGGCAGTGCGCCTTCTAGTGATTGCCTCAGCATAGTGGACATGGGTGAGGGGGCAGCTTGTTTCTCATTGGACAATCTTTTTTAAGATGTCCTTGTAAACCACACTGATAACAAGCCCTACTGGGTGATTGGCCTGCTCCATTTTCTGTCCTCTCTGAACCACCAAGGTTTGTTTGTCTGAGGGCCATGACAAAGTCTGTGGCCTTTCTCTGATCTCACTTTTCCTTTTGGGCCTGTTCCTCTTGGTTCCTATTGTAGAACCCCAAGGTTGCCAGGTTTAATAAAGCTTCCAGATTTTGTTCAGGGCCCAGGGCTCACTTTTGGAGCTTTCTCCTGATATCTGGCTGACTGGATAATAAACTTATCTTTTAGGATAAATTGACCCTCTAGTGAGTCAGGTGACAGGGGAGGATATTTTCTTAAGGCCTCTCATGGCTGCTCGAGGAAGGCAGAAGGATTTTCTTCCTTTCCCTGAGTTATGGTGGACATCACTGAATAATTTATGGGCTTTTTCCAAATTCTCCTTAGTCCTTCTAGAACACAGGTCAACAGATGTTTATGACTCCAGTCTCCATAATCTGAGTCGAGGTCCCCGTGGGGATACATACTGGGGATGGCTTGCTGACCGGTAGGGAATTTGTCCCTTTCTTCAGCTGTCATTCTATCATACACTTGACTAAGATACCAGGTATCTCCAAACTCTTAGACTGCAGCTAAAGCTACATTCTTTTCATTAAAGGCCAGGGTTTGATCAAACAATAGCATGACATCTCTCCAAATGAGATCGAAGGTTTGCCCTAGACCCTGTAGGACATCTATATACCTATCAGGATCATCTGTAAACTTCCCCAGGTCTACCTTGATCTGCTTTAAATCAGAGAGGGAGAAAGGGACATGTACCCAGGTTGAGCCAAATTCCCCTCCCCCCACAGCTTGAAGGGGACATAACCAATAGCCCAGGGGGATTTTGTGGTCCTTTGGAGATTTCTTTGCTTATTTCCTTCTGAGCAGGGGAGATTAGAGAAGGCTTATCATTAATAGGAAGGGGAGATATAGGGAGGCTAGGATATGGGGGTAAGCTGAGAGGTCCTCCTGTGGGATGTAAATTGCAAGCTTTGCATAATTGTGTATTCTCCTTCAATAAAAAGAAAGCTTGGACATAAGGTATTTCACTCCATTTGCCTTCCCTCTTACAGAAAAGGTCAAGCTGCAGGGTAGTATTGTAATTTATACTTCCCTCAGGTGGTCATTTTTCCCCATCAGAGAGAGAATATTGGGGCCAGGCCATAGTGCAGAAAAAAGTGAGCCACCTCTTTTTCAGGGTTTGCAGATCAAATTGGTCCCAAAGGCTTAGGATACATTTCAAGGGTGAGCCTATTAGTGCCTGAGTGTTTCCCATATGAAAGACAAAACCGCCAGCAGTTTTGGTTTGTTTCTCCCCCTGCCCAAGAACCCGCAACGGTCCCTGGACCCTGCTGATCTGAATAGTGCTCACCTACTCAGCAGCAGAAACACTAGTTTTCCTCCTAGACCACAAGGAGGGCCGAGAGAGGTCAGATTTAGTGGCCCTTACTGATGCATTCTCAAAAACCTACACCCTTGCCTGTCCTCCTAGACCACAAGGAGGACTGAGAAAAATTGTATTTAGTGGCCCTTACCAACACATTCTAGAAAACCTATTAGAGTCCTAAGCATTCTCCTGTTAGTATTGGGACTTTACCCGTGTCCTATAAAGATGTTATGCCCCAAAAATGAAGTGGAGGGCCATACCCTGAGGGAGGGGAGGGATCTCCACAGTTGGAAGAGTGATGCCTTTTGTCCTCACTTACTGGAGTAGGAAGGATACAATTTCTGAGGCTCCCCATATCCTAGTTTCAGGAACAGCTTTTTTTAGGCCTGCTTGTCTGAGGAGAGATCCTAAAACTCCAGATAGTCCCTCCTACAATGGGGCTTTGGGCAAAGATTATATCTTTCTGATTGGTGAGCCCAGGTGCCTGAAGAAGGTAACAGCATCCTGAAGTTTATACTACAAATCATTCTTATAGGAGAAACTAGAAAAGAACCAAAGACAGGGAGTGGTTTTGAGAAGTGGAACTAGCCTCAGAGAAGAGAGGCGAGAGGAAGTTTGTCTGACAGGCACTAGGACCCAGGAGGCAAGGGTCAGGACAGGTAGGATAGATGGGTGAGTCTCACTTGGGCGACATGACTGTGAAAGTTCCACTCACAGCCACAGGGTCAACTAACTTGTTGTCAGGACCTTGGAGCTGAATGGCTTTCCCCTCTGTCAACCCTTGGCTCAGCCCAGAAGTACAGGAAAAGCGGAAGCTGGCTCCAGGCAAACCAATGTCACAACTCCGAAGAGTCGGGGGCTGTTAGAGAGCCCTTTCCCAGAAAGCCTGACACCCGTGTCTTTAGTCTGGCAGTCACGCTAGTCGCTTTTAACTGGCCAACAGGTGCCCGGTATTTAGTTCCTGAATTCTAAGGAAAAATAGGACAGAATATCAAGCAAAAGGGGTCCAATGGTACTCACAACTTGGTGATTGTCTCTTCGTGGTCGCCAAAATGTGTCCAGAATTGGTTCCTTCTGGTGGGTTCTCGGTCTCATCGACTTCAAGAATGAAGCAGCGGACCCCCGCCATGAGTGTTACAGTTCTTAAAGACAGTGTGTCCGGAGTTTGTTCCTTCAGATGTTCAGATGTGTCTGGAGTTTCTTCCTTCTGGTGGGTTTGCAGTCTTGCTGACTTTAGGACTGAAGCTGCAGACCTTTGCAGTGAGTGTTACAGCTCTTAAAGGTGGCATGTCTGGAGTTGTTCATTCCTCCCGGTGGGTTCATGGTCTGGCTGACTTCAGGAGTGAAGCTGCAGACCTTTGCAGTGAGTGTTACAGCTCTTAAAGGTGGCACGTCTGGAGTTGTTCGTTCCTCCTAGTGGGTTTGTGGTCTTGCTGACTTCAGGAGTGAAGCCGCAGACCTTTGCAGTGAGTGTTACAGCTCTTAAAGGTGGCGCGTCTGGAGTTGTTCATTCCTTCTGGAGAGTTCGTGGTCTCTCTGACTTCAGGAGTGAAGCTGCAGACCTTCATGGCAAGTGTTACAGCTCATAAAGGTAGTGCACACCCAGAGAGTGAGCAGAAGCAAGATTTATTGTGAAGAGCAAACGAACAAAGCTTCCACAGCATACAATGGGACCCCAGTGGGTTGCCACTGCTGGCTCAGGTGGCCAGCTTTTATTCCCTTATTTGGCCCTGCCCACATCCTGCAGATTGGTCCATTTTACAGAGCGCTGATTGGTCCATTTTACAGAGTGCTGATTGGTCCATTTTTACAGAGTGCTGATTGGTGCGTTTACAAACCTTTAGCTAGACACAAAGCACTGATTGGCGCATTTTTACAGAGTGCTGATTGGTGTGTTTACAAACCTTTAGCTAAACAGAAAAGTTCTCCAAGTCCCCACCTGACCCAGAAGCCCAACCAGCTTCACCTCTCAATATTATTTACCACACAAGGGTTCCTGTCAAGAAAAATGACATTAAGATTGTCAGTTGATTGTTATATACTAAGTACTCAAGGAATGATGACAGTATTATTTTTGTTATTATAATGTTTTCAGTCAATGCTGAGTTTAAGCACCATCTGTTCTGGGAAATCTTCATAGACTCTATCATTCTGGGTTGCATGCCCTAATTCTGGGCTCCCCTTGCACCCTGTGCAAATGTCTCATTACAGTATTAGTGTGCATATTATAAGAATTGTTTTCTTGCTGCCTCCCAACAATAGTAGAACCCTCTCGAGGACAAGGATGTGTCCTGAATCTCCAAATCTAAAACATCTTGCAAAGAACCTGCAACATTGCAAGATTCTAAGTATGTTTGTTTAACTTTTTTGGTGGATAATCAGAATACAGAAGTGCATAATGACCATCTCTATTGTGTCCTTTAGAACCAAAAGATGTAAGAATAAAAAGGGTGATTGCTAAAATAAAGACTATTCAAAATGAAAGTGCTGTTCTGCCATTTCAAAAACAAAGTAGTGCTAAGGAATTACTTCCTCAATTTTAACTTCACCAGATTCCTTTGGAATCATGAAAAGAGAGGCCTCCTTTATTCAGTATTTTTCATTCATGTAATAACAACTTACTGTGTGCCAGGCACATTGCTTTATGTTCTGGGTATATAGCAACAAACAAAATCCACACCCTGGAGGAGCTTACATTCCAAAGGAAAAACAGAATCAAATAGCAGAAATAAATATATTCTATTATATGCAACATATTGTAGGTAATGAGAGATGCTATAGAGCAAAACTAAAGCACAATGAAGGAATAAGCAATGATGGAGTGGGTGGGGCTCTCTTTTACAGAATCTAGAATCAGAGAGGGCCTCTGGATGAAATGAGGGAATGAGCAATGCGTTTAAGTCTCTTAAACACTTCTACACCCAATTCGAAAAATTTCCAGGGTTGAAGATGATAACAAACTAGGGAAAAAACATTATCATCCCAAGCAATTTAAGGGGAGACCATCTCAGATGCTTAAAGCCACATAACAAACAGAGATTTCAGCTTGAACACTGATTGGATTCTCAATTGTGACCTTGAACTCTATTTATCATTGCTATGGGAGTTACTCTACGATTTAAAGAAAGTGGCCCGGTGGCCCATGACCCTTTTATGTCACCAACTTACTTTACTTATTCAAAAAAGCCCCACCTTGACCTACTTAGACTAGGTTACTTGACTTGATATTTCATTAATTTGGTCACTAAAATTTCAGAAGCATCTTTTCCAGCTAACTTTTAATATCTTATACCTGGCCAGGTGTGGTGGCTCATGCCTGTAATCCCAGCACTTTGGGAGGCTGAGGCAGGTGGATCACCTGAGGTCAGGAGTTTGAGACAGGCCTGGCCAACATGCTGAAACCCCATCTCTACTAAAAATACAAAAATTAGCTGGGTGGTGGTGCATGCCTGTAGTCCCAGCTACTCTAGAGGCTGAGGTGGGAGGATTGCTTGAACCCAGGAGGCAGAGGTTGCAGTGAATAGAGGTCACACCACTGCACTCTGGCCTGGGTGACAGAGTGAGACTCCATCTCAAAAAAAATAAGCAAATAAACTTGATGGACTTATATGTCTTTTTAAATACTTCCCAAATCCATAGACTGTATGGCTCATGACTCAATGAGAGTAAAATATATCCTAGCCTGATGTTTCTCGTTCTTTTGAATATTTGGTTATAACACCTAAGGTCATTTTGTTGATCCAGTTTTGCTTATGAAAACTCACCTCAAGTTTATATTAATATGATCATTTCAAAATATCTAAATTAACTCTCACTTTTCAAAATGTCTCCACTAAAGTGGGTACAGTGGCTCATCCCTGTAATCCCAACACTTTGGGTGGTCGAAGCCGGTGTATGGCTTGAGCTCAAGCATTTGAGACCAGCCTGGGCAACGTGGCAAAATCCCGTCTCTACAAAAAAAAAAAAAAAAAATTTGCCTGGCAGGGTTGTGTGTGCCTGTAGTCGAAGTTACTAGAGAGGCTGAGGTGGCAGGATCACTTGAGCCCAGGTGGTTGAGGCGATAGTGAGCCGAGATGTTGTCACTGCACTCCAGCCTGGGCAACAGAGTGAGATCACACCTCGAAACAAATAAAAATAAATTAAAAATAAATAAATAAATAAATACTGTCTCTACTAAAGTAGTATAAGTTGCAAAGTCAACATAATTTCTCTGAGGGATATTTCTAACCATATTCAAGTTACACAGACATACTGTAGGTAATCAAACTTGAATAAGGAATAGGAATTCTCTAACTTCTTTCTGACAAGACTTGATATAAACCTCTGTAACTAAAACAGTTAAATAGCATTGCAAACTGATCAGTAAGTAAGGAGAAAAACAAACAAACAAACAAACAAAAACAAAAACAAGAAAACCTAGGTTGAATTTGTGTCTACACAGGTTTGCAGCCTTGGAGCCATAGAAAATATCATAGAGCCTAGGTGGGTAGTAGGCTATACCATCTAGGTTTGTGTAAGTATACTCTAAGAAGTTCACACCATGATGAAATCACCTAATGATGCATTTCTCAGAATGTTATTCTCAGATGCATAACTATTTGAAATTGTCCAAGTGAGTAGGTCTTAATTGTTCTCACACACACACACAAACAAGGGGGTGCATAAATATGTGAGATGATGTATAGGTTAGTTAGCTTGATTGAAGGAATCATCTAACAATATATACATCTATTGAAACATCATATTAAACCCATTAAATATGTACAATGTTTATGTGTTAACTATACCTCAAAAGCTTGGGAGAAAACAGTAAATATAATTATTGTTGACTTGGAGGAGGAGGCAGTGGCCATTTGGCTCTGGTGGTGTCTCTGAGCATGGAACTTAAATCTCTGAGATTCTGAGGTATCTAAGGTCACTGAAGTCAATTCTTCAAGAGATAGAAAAACTATAAACTGGTTTTAGCTGCTGCTACAAGAAAGCACTTTGAGAAACATCACTGGGGTAATGCTCAAAGGAACTACCAGGAGAAAGAAATTCTGTAGAAAGCCACAGGGAATAAACAGGAAGAAGCAAATGCCTCCTCCTTTTCCCAAAACTGCAGTATCCCTCCATTGCTGCCTCTTGGCAAATTCTAATATAGAACCAACTGACAAAGCAGAAATGTGGTTTGCAGACACCCATTTAGCTGGGTTTGAAGCTGAGATGTAGTTACTGACACAGTGGGTTTAAGAGCAAGTTAAAGTGAGCTGAAGAGAGAATTCATTAATTGGAAGATGGGACAGAAAAAAATATCTATACTGAAGCTGTAGAGTAAAAGGGAGAGATAATACAAACACAAATTCAAAGATCTAACATACATTTAACTGGAATTCCCAAAAGAAAAGAGAAAGAGAACAATATTTTGAAATATTGAAAAATTAAAATATTGAAGCAATATTTTTAGAAATGATGACTAAAAACTTTCCAAAATTGACAAAGGACATCAAGACACAGATTCAAGAAGTGCTACAAACCTAAGCCTGGTAAACATTATGAAAAACACACCTATGAACATCATAGTGAAACTGAAAATCAAAGACAAAGACAAAAGTCTGTGGGGTGAGTGGATTATCTGCTTCCAGAGTCAAGATTTTCCAGCTTGGGTAGCCAGGTGGCATGGCCCAGTGTCCACCTGCATCTGCTTTCTGTGTCAGTCCTCTGCCCCGCCAAGGTCATAGAGCTGGTTGGTGTGGGTAGTGGGATGCTCCAAGGAGCCACATGCCAGCCGCACCATAGTCCACCTCACTACTCTCCTCTGCAAGGCCTACCATGGGGGTCACTTAACCATCTGCCTTGCCCTGGGCAGCTGTGCCAACCGGCCCTTTTACACCATTGTGGCTGGTCACAGCAAGTGTCCCAGGGATGGTCTTTTGGTAGAGCAGCTGGGCTCCTATGATTCATTTCCCAACAGTCATGGGGAAAATCTCGTTGCCCTCAACCTTGACAGGATCCAGCATTGGATTGGCTGTGCAACCCACCTCTCTTAAATCTATGCAAAAGCTTCTGGGTCTTGCTGGCTTTTTCCCTCTGCATCCTAAGATTATCACAAATGCTGAGAGACTGTGAAGGAAATGGGCACGTGAAGTCCTCTTAGTGTCTCAGAAAACAGATGCAGAAGCTACAGAAACATAAGTGAGCTAACTTCGGTGAGCATAGAGTGGAAACAAGGTCAAGGTCCTCTTAAAACACTGTGCAGAGATTTTAGTTTTGTTAGACTTGGGGGTGAATAAATGGAGTGTTCTGAGTCACCCTTGTTTTTCTGGCCTGGCCTGAGCAGGGCCCAGGGAGAGATCTGTTCTTGTGGGACACAGAGCTGGGGCTGATGTTGTTGATGACTTTAAGTTGAAGCCAGTGCTCGTTTACCATCCTGAAAACCCTAGGGTCTTTCAGAGTGATGCTAAACTACTCTGCCTGTGCTCTATAAATGGAACAACAAAGCCTGGATGATGGTACGTCTGTTTATAGCATAGTCTACTAGATATTTTTAGCCCACTGTTTAGACCTAATGCTCAGAAACAAACAAACAAACAAAAGTACTTTCAAAATATTACTACTCATTGACAAAGCATGTGGTCGTCCAAGAGCTCTGCTTGAGATGTACAAGGAGGCTGATGTTATATTCATACCTGCTATCCAGCACCTATTCTGCAGCTCATGGATCAAGGAATCATTTTGACTTTCACATCTAATTATTTAAAAAATACATTTTGTAACGTTAGAGCTGTCATAGATAGTGATTCATCTGATGGATCTGGGCAAAGTAAATTGAATACCTTCTGGAAAGGATTCACCATTTTAGATACCATTAAGAACATCTATGATGTTTTTAGAAGGGACATTTTACCTGTGTTTTGGAAGATGAACATGTGTTAATTTAATGAAGAAGATTAAAGATGGAGTGGCAAAGATTCCAGACAGAGGAAAAAGAATAACTAAGGGCTTACATTAATTGAGCACTTACTATGTACCAAGAACTGTGCTAAGTGACATATGGCACATATGGCACATTTTATTTTATTTTTTTATTTTTTATTTATTTGTTTTTGAGACGGAGTCTCACTTTGTTGCCCAGGCTGGAGTGCAGTGGTGTGATCTTGACTCACTGCAACATCCACCTCCCGGGTTCAAGCCTTTCTTCTGCCTCAGCCTCCTAAGTAGCTGGGACTACAGGTGTGTGCCACCATACCCAGCTAATTTTTGTACTTTTTAGTAGAGACGAGGTTTCACCATGTTGGCCAGGTTCGCCTTGAACTCCTGACCTCAGGTGATCCACCTGCCTCAGCCTCCCAGAGGGCTGGAATTACAGGCATGAGCCACTGCGCCCCGCCTAGCCACTGATTTTGGATACGATGATTCTAAAGTTCATCAAACAATAGATAAGAACAACACATAATTTTTTTAAGTGACTAATTCAAAGGGATTTGCTTTAACTGATATTAAAACATACTTATTAAGCACCAAAGACTAAAACAATATTATGTCATCAAGTAGAATCTACCGATAGGTGGATGGAATAGGACAGCCATAAATTAGGTATTTTCATGTACAGATGCAAAAATTTAATATTTAAGCAAAAAAATCAGAAGCCTGTAGGGGGAGATAAATTATTTAACAAATTATACTGGAAAAATTGGCTATTTGTGAAAAATGTCAATATGGATTCTCAACATAATAATGAATTCCAGTATACCAGAGTTAAATGTAAAACATAATCAAACCACAAAAAAACTAGATTATATACTGATTTAAACAGCACATATACTAAAATTGAAACACTATGAATATTTGATGGGCAAATAGTTTAATCATTCTTCTGAAAATCAAAACAAAATACTTTTAAAAGAGTATATATAAATAAATAATGATTGTCTTACAGTACATAAAATCAATGGAAAAAATGAAAGTAGCAAAGGCCAATGAATTTCCCTGAATAAAAATTTAAACTGTTATGTGTTAAAGAAATTATAAATAAAAGTGAAATTGGGAACATTTACAAAAATTAATTTGATCAGAATTTAATGTCCTCAATATATAAAGATGATGTAAGAAGTGATAAGACACACTTTTACACTCCAGTAGAAAAGTAGGTAAAGAAAATGAATAGATAATTCTTAGAAGGAATTTTTAAAAAACTGTAACAAAGGAATATTGAAATACCATTCTCTAAATATCAAATTGTCAAGATTTATGAAAGTAATGATACCCATTGTTGGTGAGGAGGTACTGAAGCAAGCACTCTCATAGGCCAGTAGTAAGGTTTTAAATTAATGCAATCTTTTTAGAAAGTAATAAGATAATATGCATTAAGAGTGGAAAGATTCTAAGGTAGAGTGAGTTAGAAAAAACAGAAGGGGGCGGAAAGAGCCTTTTGGTTTATAAGCCATTTGGAAAATTCTATTCATGAATACTAATTAAGGTAATAGCAAATTACATATATAATTAAAAATTAAATATGAATAACAGAATAAAACTGCATATATATTATGGTTACAAATTTATTAATATGCACAAAATATACAAAAAATAATATGCCAAAATATTAGCAGTAGTTAGCCCTAGGTGATGTGATTAAGAGTAATTTACTTTTCCATTCTTTATATTTCTTACTATTTCCAACTTTTTTTGCCACGCTTCTGTAATCAGGAAAAATGGCTTCATAAAATAGCAAAACCAAAGTCGTGTTAAAATAAACCTGATCATTGCTCACTTGTGAGAGTCTGGCACGCGTCATGTTGTCTTATTCATCTTGTGGGTCTTATTTATATAGAAAAGGACTGAATCTATGCCTATGCCTTGAAAAGCATCGAGCATATAATAAGATATTCATGCATATTAAATAATTATTTAAAGTGAGAGATTATAACCAGCAGGTGAGAACCTGAATTTATTGATTCAAAAGCAGAAATAATTATGAAGTTTTAAATGTCTCTCAATTTTGTAGATATGTTTATTGTAGTATGGTAAATTTCTCAATTCCATCATGTGCCACATAACTTTTTGGTCATGATAGAACGTATATATATACCAAGGTGGACCCATAAGATCATAACGGAGCTGAAAAATTTCTATCACCTAGTGACATCATAGCCATTTTTAGGTTGTGGTACCATGCATTACTCATGTTTGTGGTGATGCTGATGTAAACAAACCTACTGCAATGCTAGTCACGTAAAATTATAGCACATACAATTATGTACAATACATAATACTTGATGATGATAACAAAGGGCCATGCTATTGGTTTATGTATTTACTACACTATGCTTTTAATCATTATTTTAGAGTGCACTCCTACATAGTAAAAAAGAAAAGTTAACTATAAAACAGCCTCAGGCAGGTCCTTCAGGAGATAGTCCAGTAGAAGGCATTGTTACAGGAGATTCATAGATGACAGCTCCATGCATGTTATTGCTCCTGAAGACCTTCCAGCGGGACAAGATTGGAGGCGGAAGACAGTGATCTTGTTGATTCTCACTCTATGCAGACCCAGGTTAATGTGTGCACTTGTGTTTTATGTTGTTTTTAACAAAAAGGTTAAAAAAATTAAAAATTGAAAAAAGCTTATAAAATTAGATTATGAAGAAATAAAATATTTTTTACAGCTGAAAATGTGTTTATGTTTTAAGCTAAGTGTTATTAGAAAAGAGTCAAAAAGTTAAAAAAAAAGTTCATGAAGTAAAAGTTACAGTAAGCCAAGGTTAATTTATTATTGAAGAAAGAAACATATTTTATAAATTTAGTATCGCCTAAATGCAGTTTTTATAAAGTCTACAGTAGTGCACAGTAACGTGCTAGGCCTACACTTTCATTCACCACTCACTAAGTGACTCACCCAGAGCAACTTCCAGTCTTGAAAGTTCCATTCATGGTAAGTGGCCTATACAGGTATACATTTTTTTTAAATCTTTTATACTGTATTTTTGTTGTCACAGGATGAGATAGGAGGTCACCACAAGATACAGGTCACAGAGACCATGCTGATAAAGCAGGGTGCAGTAAAGAAGCTGGCCAGAACCCACCAAAAACAAGATGGCAATGAAAGTGACCTCTGGCTGTCTTCACTGCTCATTATATGCTAATTATAATGTATTAGCATGCTAAAAGACACTCCCACCAGCCCCTTGACAGTTTACAAATGCCATGGGAAATTTTCAGAAGTCACCCTATACAGTCTAAAAAGGTGAGGAATCCTCAGTTTCTAGAAATTCCCCTCCCTTTCTCAGAAAACTCATGAATAATCCACCCCTTATTTAGCATATAACCAAGAAATAACTATAAGTACACTCAGTAGAGCAGCCCATGCTGCTGCTCTATGGAGTAGTCATTCTTTCATTCCTTTACTTTCCTAATAAACTTGCTTTCACTTTACAGACTTGCCCAAATTCCATATTGAGTAAGGTCCATGAACCCTCTCTTGGGGTCTGAATCAGGACCCCTTTCCAGTAGCAGTGAGTTCCCCTAATTCCGTGTGTTTTTATTTGCGATACAGTTGTATTAGTAATACAATTATTTTTCTTACATTTAATATATAGTGTTTATATTTTAAAAATGAATATGCAGTAAATGAGCACACAAAACAAATCCATTAAATGTGTATTTTTCACTTCTCTAATAGTTTCTTCTCGAAAATGCAAGATAATTAGATCCAATTGTGCAGAGGGTAATTCATACCTAGCAAAATATAACAAAGTGTACATTTTTGTTTTCTAGGTAATATTTGGTTTTCATAGACCTTCAATCCTTACCTCTTCCTATCCTGTGAATTTTTTCAGTTTCTCTTCTAACTCCTAAAGATTGTTTTACTATTTTTCGCCTCCATTTTTAATAATAGATCTAAGAACAAAGCAAATAAGCAAAAACTGTCACCTAACTAAAGTCAAAGTTAATGGTAATGGTGAGCACTCCTATTTCTATTGCTATATTCTGCTTATCGTGTGATGTTTCCTCTGCCTTTTCCTATTGTCCAAACATGCTTAGAAGAAAAAGACTAGGGTTAAACTACTGTTCTATAACCTAATATTGATATAACATATAAGAAAAGGAAAAGAAGAGTGTTAATAATGATACCATAAAGAATATTAAGAAGAAAGAAAGGGCCCTCCCTACCAGGCCCCTTAAATAAAATCTCTCTTGTCTGAAAGATAGCAGCAGGAGGCAGAACAACCCTAAGCAGACAGGGACAGGTCCCTAGTGAAACTCCACCTTCAAATCAGACAGTTTAAAGCCAGAAAGTCAAGCTACAAGTCCTGGGTAAATCCACAGACTGGATTGAGAACTTCTCTTCCCATTTGGCACGCTTTCCTCTTATTGATCCTCACCTTTCACCTATTTTACATATACATACCCTTCTGTAATTTGTATTTTACACTGTCAAGCCTGCCTTTGAGTGGTGCCTTTGTCTTACCTTTTTTGCATACTCACAAACCAATTAGCACACACACCCCCATTCTGAGTCCATGAAAGCCCTGGACTCAGCCACCCTGGGAAAGGCCATCTGACTTCAAATGGGGAACCACCCTTGCATCCCCTCTCTGCTGAGAGCTGTTCTGTTGCTAAGTAAAGCTCTTCTCCACCCTTCTCACTCTTCCATTGTCTGTGTAACCTCATTCTTCTTGAATGTGGAACAAGAACTTGGAACTGCTGAACACAGATACCAGCTGTAACACAGGCAGGCTTGGGCACACCCAACCCAGCTGCAGGCTGAGCCCTGGGCAAATCAGGTGTGGCCCAGCAGGTGGAGGGTGCAGGGTGCTCCGTGCGTGCGGCAGGCCCAGGACTAAACAAGGCCCAGGTGGGGGCATTACCAGCTAAGGATTCCAGATGGCAAAAGTGGCCAAGAAAAATACTGAGCTATGGAGAGCATAACAAAGAGTCTGCTGTGCAAAAGTGCCTAGGAAGCTGAAGTCCTGGTTTCAGTAGAAATCCCCATATTGGATGTGAAGGATCTCTTCAAGGAGAACTACAAACCACTGCTCAGTGAAATAAAAGAGGATACAAACAAATGGAAGAACATTCCATGCTCATGGATAGGAATAATCAATACTGTGAAAATGGCCATACTGCCCAAGGTAAATTATAGATTCAATGCCATCCCCATCAAGCTACCAATGACTTTCTTCACAGAATTGGAAAAAACTACTTTAAAGTTCATATGGAATCAAAAAAGAGCCTGCATTGCCAAGTCAATCCTAAGCCAATACAACAAAGCTGGAGGCATCACACTACCTGACTTCAAACTATACTACAAGGCTACATTAACCAAAACAGCATGGTACTGGTACCAAAACAGAGATACAGACCAATGGAACAGAATAGCGACCTCGGAAACAGCACCACACATCTGCAACTATCTGATTTTTGACAAATTCACAAAAACAAGAAATGGGGAAAGGATTCCCTATTTAACAAATGGTGCCGGGAAAACTGGCTAGCCATATGTAGAAAGCTGAAACTGGATCCCTTCCTTACACCTTATACAAAAATTGATTCAAGATGGATTCAAGACTTAAATGTTAGACCTAAAACCATAAAAATCCTAGAAGAAAACCTAGCCATTCAGGACGTAGGCATGGGCAAGGACTTCATGTCTAAAACACCAAAAGCAACAGCAGCGGAAGCCAAAATTGACAAATGGGATCTAATTGAACTAAAGAGCTTCTGCACAGCAAAAGAAACTACCATCAGAGTGAACAGGCAACCTACAGAATGGGAGAAAATTTTTGCAATCTACTCATCTGACAAAGGGCTAATATCCAGAATTTACAAAGAACTCGAACAAATTTACAAGAAAAAAACAAACAACCCCATCAACAAGTGGGCAAAGGATATGAACAGGCACTTATCAAAAGAAGACATTTATGCAGTCAACAGACACATGAAAAAATGCTCATCATCACTGACCATCAGAGAAATGCAAATCAAAATCACAATGCGATACCATCTTGCACCAGTTAAAATGGTGATCATTAAAAGGTCAGGAGTCTGACCTTTTATAAGAATATGTATCTGGCCGGGCGCAGTGGCTCAAGCCTTTAATCTCAGCACTTTGGGAGGCTGAGACGGGTGGATCACGAGGTCAGGAGATCGAGACCATCCTGGCTAACACGGTGAAACCCCGTCTCTACTAAAAAATACAAAAAACTAGCCGGACGACGTGGCAGGCGCCTGTAGTCCTAGCTGCTCGGGAGGCTGAGGCAGGAGAATGCCGTAAACCCGGGAGGTGGAGCTTGCAGTGAGCTGAGATCTGGCCACTGCACTCCAGCCTGGGCAGCAGAGCGAGACTCCATCTCAAACAAAAAAAAAAAAAAAAGAAGAATATATATTTATAACCCAGAATATATATTTATAACCCAGATATATAATATAAATAATTTATTTATATTATATATTAAATAATATATAATATATTTATTTTATTATATATAATATATAAGATATATAAGATATATTTATATTATATACTAAATAATATATAATATAAATAATATATTATATATAATATAAATAATATATAATATAAATAACATACTTATAACCCAGAATATAAAACACTAGGGTTTTATATTCACTGTTAATTCAACAGGTGCTGGAGAGGATGTGGAGAAATAGGAACACTTTTACACTGTTGGTGGGACCATAAACTAGTTCAACCATTGTGGAAGACAGTGTGGCAATTCCTCAGGGATCTAGTACTAGAAATACCATTTGACCCAGCCATCCCATTACTGGGTATATACCCAAAGGATTACAAATCACACTGCTGTAAAGACACATGCACACGTATGTTTATTGAGGCACTATTCACAATAGCAAAGACTTGGAACCAACCCAAATGTCCAACAATGATAGATTGGATTAAGAAAATGTGGCACATATACACCATGGAGTACTATGCAGCCATAGAAAAGGATGAGTTCATGTCCTTTGTAGGGACATGGATGAAGATGGAAACCATCATTCTGAGCAAACTATTGCAAGGACAGAAAACCAAACACCACGTGTTCTCACTCATGAGTGGGAATTGAACAATGAGAACCCTTGGACACAGGAAGGGGAACATCACACACTGGGGCCTGTTGTGTGATGGGGAGAGGGGAGAGATAACATTAGGAGATATACATAATGTAAATGACAAGTTAATGGGTGCAGCACACTAACATGGCACATGTATACATATGTAACAAACCTGCACATTGTGCACATGTACCCTAGAACTTAAAGTATAAATAAATAAATAAATATATATATAAATATATATATATATATATATGAAATTCCCATATTGGCTAGTAACCTGTGTGAACCTGACTTGTTTCACTTCTGTAGTTCCAACTAGCACTCACCCAGTTGTACTGATGTGCCTTTGGCAATATGAGCAGAAGGCTACATGAGGGTTTGAGTAGTGAAACATGACTAACCTGCCAATAAATCATCTCTATTGCTTTCAGAAACCTAGAGAACTACATAGTAGGCCTTCCTTTTTCTTTTTCTTTTTTCTTTTGTTTTTTTTCCTGCATGACTCTCATTTGGGGAATGATCACCAACGCCCATTCTGTTGATACGGGGTCAGTACCATTATACCAAATAGGAAATGTTAAATTCAGAATTTCATTTAGAATTAGCATTCTGTTAATTTCACATTTTAGTAATGGTTGATGGGAAGTTATGTGCAAATTATTTAGTTGAGAGGTATTTTACCCCAAGATTCATATTAGCGAAGGCTAGCAACACTAGGGTTTTATATTCACTGTTAATTCAACAAAGAGGAACCCAGGTAAAGAGATTAAAATATTTGCCATTTAAGTCTCTTGAAAAAAATCAAGGACTGGAGATGGGAGAAAGAACACAGAGTTAACTTAAGTAGTCAATTAAAACTCTGGTTTGAGATTTAGTCTACTTTCCGTTTTGCCACGATATGGTTTTAGAAGGTATAGCCTAGTAGTCCCTGGGGTTACAGGAAAGCACAGAGACATACCAATGTACCTAGCCATCCACTGCCAATATTTTTCTGCATGAGTTAATAGGTTGACTATGCAAACTAGATAATTTCATTGATTTATAATTTCTATAGTTTTAAAACATTCTCATTTTCATTCTGCCCAATCACTTGAAAAGAAATTTTGTGTATATCTCTTCGTCTGAGTGTGTATAGTAGTGTAAACAAACTAGTGTAAACTAACTAGACTCCACCACATATTTTGCTTTATTGAAGTGACCACAGACCAAAAAAGAATTCAAAGACTGCAACATATTTGACATTTGCGAAACTAAAAGATATTGTGATGTTTATTTGAGGCTCATGGAGGATAAACGAAATATGCATGGAAAGGTTCTATAAATTCTTGCCATGTAATCTCTCATGGTCTTTAAATAATTATTAAGTTTTTATGCTAACTGTTGCCCAAGGAGGTTATGAAGAGATTTTTGTTACTTCACTATTTTTTTCTTTGTCTAAAGAACAAAAATGTATTTGTCTAAAAAACTGCACATAAGAACACCAGAAGGAACTATTTTACCCTTAAGTGATTTAACCTTTTAACTCAGGCTGTGTTAAAATGTAAAGATCACACTAGTGTGATCTGTTTCTACTTCCCCCACATTTTGTCTCAATTTGTTCACAAATTCATATGAAGGGACAAAGTCAACTCTATGAACATCGTTCAAGTCACATCTTCACAGTGGCTAAAAGGGGTGTACAAGTGAGGAAAAAAATTAGCCCTCATTGACTGCCAAAAGTCTCTTCTGTATTGTAAAAAAAAAATTTAATTGCATTCACTGATGACAAGTGTGGGTGCGTTTGGCAGACAAGGGGAAAGGACTTTGCTATGTATCTGCTGTTTGAAAATTCTTCTCATTCTGCTAACACTTTTCCTCTTCATGTCATCAAAAATAATTTTTTACTGATTATGTTGACACCCTCATAATGCCAGAATTTTTCTTACATCTCAGATGTAACTGTCTGTCATGATCTACATTCAAGTGTGTTGTCTTTTTTTAATATAGCATATATGTAAAAAAATACTTTTGAAACTACCAAGTTCAAGTTTTACTTTGCTTTATGAAGACTAGTGCATATCTACACAAGAATGGATAGGCAACACATTCATTTTCAACCTTCAGAAACTAATTTTATCTTTCCTTTCAGTCTTAAAGCATATTAAGCCATGTTAGCTTACAACACAAAGTAGTGTAAAATGAGATAATTTTAGAAGGTGAATTACTTTTGTCATTTCACTTGTGAAATGGTTTCTTTCAGGATATTTTTAATTTAAAAGAGATATAATCTGCCAACAATAAAAATGGGAAAAATAAAAATTCACTGTAGGTTCTTTTATATAATAATTGTGTTCTTGAAAATGTACTTGGAAACCACATCACATTTTTTCACTGACTTGTTTTATACTTGAAAGATGTGTTCAGATTCTTTTGCAAACCATATATTCAAGAGCATCTTTTTGGAATAACTCTTGATTTTATAATATTGCTGGTATCTATATCTTTCACTAACTGGCCTCTTCTTAAACCTTTTTTTATTATTGGTGATAAAAAAGTACGATTTCTTCTTTAGATTGTAGCATATGATTTCTGCAGCTTCTGCAAGTCATCCCCCTTCTCCTTCCTTGATTTCTAATAGAATTTAATGGAAGGCTCTAATAGATAATCTCATGATAAATTGGAAATAGAAGGTTAATAATTTTTGTGGCTTTGTGCTTTCTGAACTACATTCAACTGAAGATCATTCTGCACCTACCCAGAATAACTAGGAAATAAGATGAAAAAAAAAAAAGAAAAAAAAGACAGGTTGAAGCATAAAAAGATAGCACAAAGCAAAATATCAAGGAATAGGATTAGATCAATAAAAAGCCTGAGGGAGAAATGGATATTTTTTTCATAACCAACCATATTAAAGGAAAACTAGAACAACATAGTGTCTCGTGGAATCTGTTTAAAGTATGTCCACTGGATCATTAAATTTATATGTTGTTATAGATATATCATAGATACATATGATAGATAGTCTATGATAGATATATCATAGACTACATATGTATTCATAGATATATCTAGTAATCATCACTACAAGTAGCAAGTATGTCAAACAGATGCTGAATAAGATTTTCCGTGGCATTGACATGTTGCTTGGTCAGTTTTCTTATCAAGAATTTCAGAAACACAGATGCTCTAGTTTGTCAGTAGATTTTTCTTTATTTTTTTTCTTTCTTCTTTTCTTTTCTTATTTTTTTGTTTTTGTTTTTGTTTGTTTTTTGTTTTTGTTTTTGTTTTGAGACAGGGTTCACTCTGTCACCCCAGCTGGAGTGCTGTGGCCTGATCATGGCTCACTGCAGCCTCTACCTCCCTAGCTCAAGGGATATTCCTGCCTCAGCCTCCCAAGCAGCTGAAACTACAGCCATGTGCCACCATGCCCACTATGTTGCTCAGGCTGGTCTTGAACTCCTGGGCTCAAGCGATCCTTCTGCCTCAGCCTGTGAAGTGCTGGAATAACAGGTATGAGCTGCTGTATTTGACCTGCCAGGTACTTTTTAAATATTCCTTAGTCCTGGATGGGTATAATCAAGAAAAACATTAGAGACCAAAGAAAAAGAGGGTTCCATTGAAGGAAATGTGATAAAAATGCTATAATACATCTCTGTCCTGGAGGCATTTGCAATTGAGATAGGTAGCATAATCATACTCAAAGAAAATACATTATTTAACAAAAATGTATAGCTACAAAATACAAAGTAAATACTTATAATATATTGGGAGGTAGAGATAAAGAAAATTAATTTATTCACATCAATAGGAATATATAAAAATACAAGAACTTTCCACTCATATACTTGTTCACCAAATAATCTTACTTAAAATCTGATTTTAATTTAAACATTTTTTCTAATATACATTAATATTAGAATTTCACCTTGCATTCTTGATTTGTAATGTTAACTATTTATTTTTCACTTATTGGAACACTATGCCCTCATAATCGAATAATCTGTTGGTAAGTTTCACTATTTATTTCTGAAATCAGTGGACTGGCCTTATAAATGTGTACCAGTCCTTCATGTGAGAAAGAGGAGATTGTTGGCAAAATCAAATACAACACAATGGCTCTCAGCCTCTACCTATTTCATTCAGGACCTTAACACTTGTTGTCCCTTCTCTTCCTCTTAACTACGGAAGTCACAAAGGGGAGTGCTTAAAAGTAGTCTTTGAGCTACTGTCACTGCATGGGGTATTTGCTGCCATTTTTTCTCTCTTGTTTCAGTTTCTACCTTGCTGTGTCCGCTGTACGAAGAGTGGCTTGAGTTATTCTCACCATTGCCAGCTGTACGAAGAGTGGCTTGAGTTATTCTCACCATTGCCAGTGGACCTTCTGTGTGAAGACAAATACCCACATCAGGATTAGAAGGGGGAAATCTACTGAAATGGCAGTGGGGAGGGATCGAAAGAGCATACCCAGGAAGGCTGGAGAAGAGGCAGAAGATGAAAGCAGAGTCTGTATCCGGTCTCAAGTGAAGAAACAGATTTATGAAACTAAGAGAGCACAGAAGGTGTTTTGAGGGATTTGTATTGTGCATGGGAGACCAAGAGTCACTGAAAACAACTCAAATTTTTGTTATAATTTCTAAAAGAATGTTAAAAGGATACCTATTTTTAACCCACGTCAAGATTTCTTAAATTTCTCTTACTCTGAGCATTTCTTTATTTATTGAGGATAACAATCTTTTGTCACATAGATGTCGTAAATATTTTTACATGAGTTTTACATGATACAATCATACCTTAATTGTATCATATGAAATGTTTATATTCATAAGTTTTATAATTTTTGATAATCAAACCTTTTAATTTATGATTATATTTTTAGCATGAAGCTTACAAATGTGTTCCTTTTGCCAAAATTTTGCCCATATATTTCCAGTTCCTCTATTATTTCATGTCTATACTTAATTCTTTAATCAGTTGATTTTACCCATTTCACAATCATTCATAAGGTAACCCAACATTTCTTACAATTTTAAAAATTACTTTTATTACATACTAAAGATTTAAACACTGTAAACTGTATTTGGAGGATTATATTCTGCTTCACTAACCAATCATTTATTTTATCACATCTATAATATTAGATTAATTTTTGTAGTTTTATAATATATTATCTGGTGAAATAAACCCTCCTCAATCATTATTATTCCTCTCAACTTTTTCTTGTCCTTTTAAAAAAAATAGTGGTTAAATAAACATAACATAAAATTTGTAATTTTAACCATTTTTGATGTGTACAATTCTGTGGCATTTAAGTACATTCAAAATATTGTACAGCCATCACCTCTATTGGATTTGCATAAAACTCCAAAATATTTTCATCATCTCAGAAAGAAACCCTGTACCTATTAAGCAGTCACTCCCTTTTTCTGTCTCCCCTTAACCTGTGGCAACCACTAATCTACTTTCTGTCCCTAATGGATTTGCTTATTCTGGGTATTTCATATGAGTGGAATCATATAATATTTGTTTTTTGTGTATCTGGCTCATTTCACTTAGCATAATGTTTTCAAGGTTCATTCATGTTATGATGTGTATTAGTATTCCATTACTATAATTGGATACTATTCCATTGCATGGATATACCAAATTTAGTTCATTTGTTCATGGGTTGATAAACATTTAGGTTGTTTCCACTTTTTGGCAGGTGTGAATAGTGCCTCTATGAACACTACTGTACAAGTTTCTATTTGAATACCTGTATTCAATTCTTTTAGGAGTGGAATTGCTGGGTCATATAAGAATTCAATGTTTAACTTACAGAGGAACCACAAAACTGTTTTTGACAATGACTATACCATTTTACATTCACACCAGCAATATACAAGAGTTTCAGGTTCCCTGCATTCTCACAAACACTTAATTTCTGTTTTTATCTATTATAGGCATCCTTGTGAATGTGAAGTGGTATTTCATTGTGGTTTTGATTTCCATTTCTCTAATGATAATGATGCTGAGCATCTTTTCATGTGCTTGTTGACTATTTGTATTACTTTCTTTGGAAAAATGTTTATTCAATTCCTCTGCCCATTGGCTATTTTTGCTTGTTCATTTTTCTACAAAAGTAATAAAGTCATTGAATCAAATTCTATCTGCAAGACGTACTTTGAGATTTTGATGACAATTACATCAAACAGTTGGGCATGGTGACTCATGCCTGTAAACCCAGCACTTTGGGAGGCCAAGATGGGAGGATTGCTTGAGGCCAGGAGTTCAAGACCAGTCTGGTCAACATAGTGAGACATCCATCTCAAAAAAAAATTACATCAAATATATAAATTAATTTGTATAGAATTAGTATCCACATAATATTAAGTCTTACCATCTAATAACCTGCCATGTCTCCTTGGTCATTAAAATATTTTGACTCTCAAAAGTGTAATAGTTTTTTAAAAAAATGTTTTGCACAGTGCTTATAATTTTTGTAAGCTTATAAACTTCCTTTCTTCCTTCCTTCCTTCCTCCCTCCCTTCTTTCCTTCCTTAGTTCCTTCCTTCCTTCCTTCTTTCCTTCCTTTCTTCCTTCTTTTCTGTCTTCGTTCCTATATGAATTGAATCTCTTTCTTCTCTTATGTTTTCTATAGCCTGATTGTGGTGATTACTTCACAATATTTAAATATATCAAAATATCAAATTGTACATCTTAAGTATATATAATTCTATGTGCTAATGATAGCTCAATAAATCTGAAATTTTTTTCTGATAATTTTTTTGAGACGGAGTCACGTTTTGCTGCCCAGGTTGGAGTACAGTAGCTCAATAATAGTTCGCTGCTGATTCAAACTCCTGGACTCAGGTGATTCTCCCACCTCAGCCTCTCAAGTAGCTGGGACTACAGGTGTGTGCCACCATGCCCAGCTATTATTATTATTATTATTAATTTTTTAGTAGAGATAAGGTCTCACTATATTGTCAACGCTGAACTCGAACTCCTAGCCTCACACAATCCTCCCACATTGGCCTCCCAAAGTGCTGGGATTATAGGCATGAGCCACTGCCCCCAACCTGAAAATTCGTTTTAAAGAATAAACTTTCTAAATAATTATTCCTTATATATGGCACATGATAGGCCATTTTGCTAGTGAGCAAATGAATTTTAGGCTCACATCATGAATTTTAGCTCCAGAACAACTGCAAGAACAAACCGGGAATCCTGAGAGGACCCTCTGAAGGAAGCAGACTGCAGGACTAGGGAGACATCCCAAATACTCAGCTGCAGCAGAATCTGTTCAAGGAGAGTCTGAGCTCAGACATGCCTAGCCCTGACCCCACCTGATGGCCCTTCCCTATCCACCTGAGTGGCTGAAGACAAAGGGCACAAATTCTTGGGAGTTCTAGGGTCCTGCCTACCGCCAGTTCCTCTCTATACTACCACAGCTGATGTTCTCTGGAAAGCGCCACCTTTGGGCAGGAGGCCAAAAAGCACCTTAAAAGTAGAACATTAAACCACCAAAGCTAAGAACCCTCACAGAGTCCATTTCACTACCCCACCGCCCCCAGCACCTCCACTGTAACAGGTACTGGTATCTGAGAGACCAATAGACAGTTCACATCACAGGACTCTGTATAGACAGCCCCTAGTACCAGCCTGGAGCCAGGTAGACTTGCTGGTGGCTAGACCCAGAAGAGAGACAACAGTCACAACAGTTGGGCTCTCAGGAAGCTACATCCATAAGAAAAAGGGGAGGGTACTACATGAAAGGAATAACCCATGGAACAAAAGAGTCTGAACAACAGCCTTCAGCCTTAGACCTTCCCTCTGACAGAGCCTACCCAAATGAGAAGGAACCAGAAAACCACCTCTGGTAATATGACAAAACAAGGTTGTTTAACACCCCCAAAAAACTCATACTAGTTTACCAGCAATGGATCCAAATCAAGAAAAAATCCCTGATTTACCTTAAAAGGAATTCAGTAGGTTAATTGTTAAGATAATCAGGGAGGCAGCAGAGAAAGGCAAAGCCCAATGCAAGGAAATAAAAAAAAAAAAAAAAAAAAAAAAAAGATATAAAAAGGGAAGGAAGAAACATTCAAGGAAATAGCATAAAGAAAAAACAATCAAAACTTCAGAAAACACTGGACACATTTTGCATGTATAGAAATGCAAAATGGAAAATCTCAGCAACAGAATTGAACAAGTAGAAGAAAGAAATTCAGAGCTTGAAGACAATGTTTTCAAATTAATCCAGTCCAACAGAGACAAAGAAAAAAGAATAAGAAAATAAAGAAAATATGAACAAAGCTTCCAAGAAGTCTGGGATTATATTAAATGACCAAACCTAAGAATAATTTTTGTTCCTGAGGAAGAAGAGAAATCTAAAAGTTTGGAAAACATATTTGGGGGAATAATCGAGGAAAACTTTCCCAGCCTGGCTACAGACCTAGACATTCAAATACAAGAAGCACAAAGAACACGTGGAAATTCATTGCAAAAGATCATTGCCTAGGCACATTGTCATCAGGTTATCTAAAGCTAAGACAAAGGAAAGAATCTTAAGAGCTGTGAGACAAAAGCACCAGGTAACCTATAAAGGAAAACCTATCAGATTAACAGCAGATTTCTCAGTAGAAACTCTTCAAGCTAGAAGAGATTGGGGCTCTATCTTCAGCCTCCTCAAACAAAACAATTATTAGCCAAGGATTTGTATCTAGCAAAACTAAGCATCATATATGAAGGAAAGATGCAGTCTTTTTCAGACAAACAAACACTGAGACAATTTGCCACTACCAAACCACCACTACAAGAACCGATAAAAGGAGCTCTAAATCTTGAAACAAATCCTGGAAACACATCAAAACAGAACCTCTTTAAAGCATAAATCACACAGGACTTATAAAACCAAAATACAATTTGAAAAACAAAAACAAAAAACCAAGGTACACAGGCAACAAATTGCATGATGAATGGAATGGTACCTCACATCTCAATACTAACATTGAATGTAAATGGCCTAAATGCTCCACTTAAAAGATACAGAACTGCAGAATAGATAAGAACTCACAAACCAACTATCTGCTGCCTTCAGGAGATTCACCTAACACACAAGGACTCATATAAATTTAAAGCAAAGGGATGGAAAAAGGCATTTGGAAACCAAAAGCGAGCAGGGGTAGTTATTCTAATATCAGACAAAACAAACTTTAAAGCAACAGCAGTTAAAAGAGACAAAGAGGGACATTATGTAATGGTAAAAGGCCTTATCCAACAGGAAAATATCACAATTCTAAACATAAATGCACCTAACACTAGAGCTACCAAATTTATAAAACAATTACTAATAGACCTATGAAATGAGATAGATAGCAACACAATAATAGTGGTGGACTTCGATACTCCACTGACAGCACTAGACAGGTCATCAAGACAGAAAGTCAAAAAAGAAACAATGGATTTAAACTATACCTTGGAACAAATGAACTTAACAGATATATACAGAATATTTCACGCAGCAACTGCAGAATACACATTCTATTCAACTGTACATGGAACGTTCTCCAAGATAGACCTTATGATAGGCCATAAAATGAGCCTCAATAAATTTAAGAAAATTGAAATTATATCAAGCACCCTCTCAGACCACAGTGGAATAAAACTGGAAATTAATTCCAAAAGTAACCTTCAAAACCATGCAAATACATGGAAATTAAATAACCTGCTCCTGAATGAGTATTAGGTCAAAAGTGAAATTGTGATGGAAATTAAAAAATTCTTCGAACTGAACAACAATAACGACACAACCTACCAAAACCTCTGGGATGGCTGGCTGGATCCAGGGCCTGACCCTGTCTGGGCCTCCTGTGCCAATATTGGGACTTACAAACAATGTTACTACTGGGCAGCTCTGCATTTCCTAATCACCCTAATACCAAAACCAAGAAAGGACATAACCAAAAAAGAAAACTACAGACTGATATCCCTGATGAACATAGACACTAAAATCCTTAACAAAATACTAGCTAACTGAATCCAACAACATATCAAAAAGATAATCCACCATGATCAAGTGGGTTTCATACCAGGGATACAAGGATGGTTTAACATACACAAGTCAATAAATGTGATACGCCAAATAAACAGAATTTAAAACAAAAGTCATATGATCATTGCAATAGATGCAGAAAAAGCACTCGACAGCATTCCTTTATGATTAAAACTCTCAGCAAAATTGACATACAAGGGACATACCTCAATGTAATGAAAGTCATCGACGACAAACCCACAGTCAACATAATACTGAATGGGGAAAAGTTGAAAACATTCCCTCTGAGCACAGGAACAAGACAAGGATGCCCACTCTCACCACTCTTCTTCAACATAGAACTGGAAGCCCTAGGCAGAGCAAACACAGAAGAGAAAGAAAAAAAGGGCATCCAAATTGGTAAAAAGGAAGTCAAACTGTCATTGTCTGCTGATAATATGATCGTTTACCCCCAAAACCCTAAAAACTCCTCCAGAAAGCTCCTAGAACTGATAAAAGAATTCAGCAAAGTTCCAGACACAAGATTAATGTACACAAATCAGTAGCTCTTCTATACACCAGCAGTGACCAAGCAGATAATCAAATCAAGAACTTAAACCCTTCTACAACAGCTGGGAGAAAAAAAAAACCAAAAAAAAAAAAAAAAAACCAAAACAAAAAACTTAGGAATATACCTAACCAAAGAGGCGAAAGACCTCTACAAGGAAAATTACGAAACACTGCTGGAAGAAATCATAGATGACACAAATGGAAACACATCCTGTGCTCATGGTGGGTAGAGTCAATATTGTGAAAATGACCATACTGCCAAAAGCAATCTACAAATGAAATGCAATTCCCATCAAAATACCACCATCATTCTTCACAGAATTGGAAAAAACAATTCTAAAATCCTTATGAAACCAATAAAGAGCCTGCATAGCCAAAGCAAGACTAAACAAAAAGAACAAATCTAGAGGCATCACACTACCTGATTTCAAACTATATCATACAGCCATAGTCGCCAAAACAGTATCGTATTGGTATAAAAATATGCATAAAAATACAAAAATATAGACCAATGGAACAGAATAGAGGACTCAGAAATAAACCCAAACACAGCCAACTGATCTTCAATAAAGCAAACAAAAACATAAAGTGGAGAAAGGACACCCTTTTCAACAACTGGTGCTGGGATAACTGGCTAGCCACATGTAGGAGAATGAAATTGAATCCTTATCTCTCACCTTACACAAAAATCAACTCAAGATAAAGGACTTAAATCTAAGACCTGAAACTATAAAAATTATTGAAGATAACATTGGAAAAACCCTTCAAGACATTGGCTTATGCAAGAATTTCATGACCAAGAACCCAAAAGCAAATGCAACAAAAACAAATAGTTGGGACTTAATTAAACTAAACAGCTTTTGCACAGCAAAAGGAACAGTCAGCAGAGTAAACAGGCAATCCACAGAATAGGAAAAAAATCTTCACAATCTATACATCTGACAAAGGACTAATATCCAGAATCTACAACAAACTCAAAGAAATCAGTAAGAAAAAAACAAACAATCCCATCAAAAAGTGGGCGAAGGACATGAATACACAATTCTCAAAAGAAGATATACAAATGGCCAACAAACGTATGAAAAAAGCAATTGAAAAATCATGGAACCAACCCAAATGCCCATCAATCAATGAATGGATAAAGAAACTGTAGTATTTATATATACATATACGATGTATATGTACTACTCGGCTGCAAAAAAAGAATGAATTAATGGCATTTGCAGCGACCTGGCTGAGATTGAAGACTATTATTCTAAGTGAAGTGACTCAGGAATGGAAAACCAAACATCGTATATTCTCACTGATATGTGGGAGCTAAGCTATGAGGACACAAAGGCATAAGAATGATACAATGGACTTTGGGGACCTGGGGGGAAGCATGGGAAGGGAAAGAGGGATAAAAGACTGCAAATATGGTGCAGTGTATACTGCTCAGGTGATGGGTGCATCAAAATCTCACAACTCACCACTAAAGGACTTACTCATATAACCAAATTCCACCTGTAGCCCAATAACCTATGGAAAAATTTTTTAAAAAGAAATGACTTTTAGAATGTCACCCAGTTTAGATCAGGGAAGTAAATAGATAAGAGTGATTGCTTTGGAAGTGGAATCAAGAGAGAAAAATCCAGGAGAAAATGAGGAGAAAACTCAATAGCACTTGTTTAAAGTGTCCCTTTTTTGTGTGTCTGTATTCACTAATACACACAGAAGTAATATATTAAGTAGAACTGAAGTAATAAGTGGTAGTTATGTGTCTTCCAGATTCTTCTGGTGCCATTAGAAGTTGCCAACAACTGGTGCTCTGCTTTTTTATGAAGCGTTAAAATACCAAGCCACTATAACCCTAGACATAGTCAAATATAAAAGGCACACATGATACTAACATTGCAGAGCTCCTGAATTTTGTTCTAACATGCTCTATCTCACTGACCAAAATTTTTTCTAATTATTATTGTTGGAAAAACCATATTTAAATTTTAAATCTGCTGTTTCACTGAATTGTAATTTATGTAAGTATAAATCTTTGGAAGAAGCATAAAGTCAGTACTTCTCTCTGAAATCACTATTATATATCAAAAGTACTACATAACAGGCATAATCACAAGAATCTTCCTACCCAATTCAGTGCACCAAAGAAAGTAAAAATATTTATAAATTTAGAACTAAAATTTTATCTTCTTAACTCAGATGAAGTAGAAGAGTAAACACATCAAAGACAAAAAGATTGTTTCTTCTTTTTGCATTATCTTTTTTCTCACTCCTTCTCTCTCATGCACAAACACACACACAATACATAGACAAACATACTTCCTATTTAAAGACACATTTGCTGATTATGATGTGTATTTTTCACTAAATCCCATCTGTAGTTTTTATAAGGTAGCATTCCATCAGGAGGTGCTTCATAGGAAGAAATAAAGAATGCTAGAATCACATAAATTTCAGAAGCACTATTTGTCATATCACATTCTTGGAAATTCACAGTGCATGTTAGTGTAGTGAAGCCTTCCAGAGATCCTGAAGAAAAAACAAACAAACAAACAAATTGTTTAAATTGGAATATCCCAAATGTAGTTGACCATAGGCCATTTTTATACCTAATACCTAACACAACACCATAGTAGTCAGGACATGCTTGGTCATGCTGTAATAACAAGAAGCCCCAAAACATCGCTGACTTGCATTGTAAAATTTATTTCTCACTTAATACTACATATCTAATGTGGTTTTGAGGAAAGTTATGCTCACCGTATTCACTCAGATAATCAGGTGAGTTGTTTTTTCTTTTCACAATCACTACAACGAGAAAGAAATTCAGCAAATCATGCAATACTTTTAAAACTTCCTCCAAGTGACATTACTCTTCTTCTTCTTCTTCTTTTTTTTTTTTTTTTTGGTTAATCCCATTGGCCAAGGTGAATAATATTATTGCCATGCCCAACTTCAGTGTCAGAAGGGAAGGCTAATTCTACCATGTGTTCTGAAGAGAGGGAGTCAAATATTTTTGGTGAACAGCAGGACTACCACAAATAACACTTTGGAAAATGCTGGGCTGAAGAAACAGCTTTGGCACCTGTTATTCAATCATTCAGTGAACATACAAAATAAATACTCCTGTCAAGATAATCATCCTGGGGTTTGCCCAGTCGTCAGCATTGCCAACTTGGCTTCTTGGCTTTACCAGCTGCATAATGTGGTCTGTTCCAAGGCAGTTGCCCCATCTGTGACTCAAATCCTGCCCTTTGCTGATGTTGCTTCCTGGCAAATGATGATCATGATAATCACATAAAGCAGTTGTTCACCCATCTGCCTTGATACCAGCATTCCAACATATGTTATCTCCTCTAAACCTGTTTTAGTTCTTATCTCATAGTCTCTGTCTTAGTGTATTCAATCTGCCATAGTAAAATGTCATAAACTGGGTGACTTAAAAACAACAGGAATTTATTTCTCACAGTTCTGGAGGCTGGGAAATCCAAGATCAGGGCACCAGCAGATTTGGCATTTTTGACATTTGGTATAGACCTGGCCCATTTCCTGGTTCATAGATGTCACCTTCCCACTGTGTCCTCACATGGTGAAAGGGGCATGGCAACTCTCTAGGACCTCTTTTATAAGGGCACTAATCCCATTTATGAGGGCTCTGCCCTCATGATCTAATAATTACTTCCCGAAGACCCCACCTATTAATACCATCGCCTTGTGGGTTAGCATTTCAACATATGGATTTTGGGGTAACACAGACATTCACATCATAGCAATCTCTAACATTATTTTCAGAAAGGAGCTATTAATATATTACTTGTCAGAGACCAATATATTGTAGTGGCCTCCATCCATTACAAATTAGACATGTACAAAATAATATTAAATAGTGTAAGGGACTGCTTCCTTATTTCTAAAATTTTTAGATCTAGGAAAAGACGTTTCCAAAGCAGAGCTTGCTCCAAGAGAGGAAAGGACGACATGTAGGTGGGGCTTGATTTTGCTTCCCTGGCTTCAACAACCCCGCTTCTGGATTAATCTCCCTTGCATACTTGGATTTCGTATATTACTTTGCCTATAATAAAGGTTCTGTGGTTAAAAAAATATATTTTACCTATTGACCAAATGTTCTTTAAGGTCCTTTTCAGTCTTGACATTTTAACATACTCCAATCACCAATAAGAGATATTTGACATTCAGCATAGACAGGACAAATGGTCAGTTCAGCTGATGCGAGTTGCTGTCCCCAGGTGAACCATGGTTAGCTCAGTTTTAGTATGCTTTTCTGATGACAAAGAGGGTAACATGCTGCCAAGAATATGAAGCTGTGCTGATTTCTTTGCTTCTGTGTCTGCTACGTAACACTAGCTATTCTTCAAAAATTTGAGGAGCTTAGCTTATACCCCTAAAGAGACACAAACCGCTGGAGTCAAACTAAAGACACACAGCTGGTACAGAACGTGCACAAGGTCCAGAACCACCATGTGCAGAGGTGACCCCTGAACTCCAGTGTAGTCTTTTCAGCTTCACCTAAGTCTGACTTAGGTGATGACTCAAATAATCCAAAGGACCCTGGAATCAAGCCCTTATTGAGGACCGGAGGCTTAGATCCACCTAGCTTGAACAATGAAGCTTGGTATTTGGATGTTCTTCGCTTCCCATTCCTTCTAAGAGTTCTTTTAAATAAGGCCACCAAAGTTTACTATAACGATCATGAAAGAGTTTCATCCAAGTGATAATTCTGATATGTTGAGAACACTGCTGGAGATTGGATAAGGAAAGGATTCTGAGGTCAAGCATAGACCCAGCAGAAAATAATACCATTATTCATTAGTGATGTCAGCATGGCAGCGCTCATGCCACATATTTGTCATCCTGAGGTCCTTCTGATCCCATCACGAACTTCCATCATCAAAATAATGACCTTCAAATCAGTCCCTTTGTGTTTCCTATAACTGGAAGAGAAATGAATGATGTTCAAAGCATTAACACTCAAAATCCAGAGCAATAATAATGGATGATCAACAAGGTGTCATAAATTGAATCTTATACTACTGCTTTGTGTTATTTTACCTTTGAATGGAGAATACATACTCTGTGTTTTTCACCTTTACTAAAAAATATTTAACTGGTATCATTTCTGTTGATTGTATGAGAATTCACATTTATTCCTTTAAAGTTAAACAGCAATGCATTGACGTTCTCTTCCCATTATTTTCTTTAATAAGTTTTTATGTTTAGAAATAAAAATTTACAGGCTAAAATGTAAGACCATGGTAATATAGTTAGAGATAAATATTATTACTCAATAAATATTGATTATTTATAGGCCTTCCATCTGCACAGTTTACAAGCCCAAAAAGTAATCCCAATCCAGAAAACTGAGGTAGATTAAACCAGTTTGCTTCTGTTAGGTTAATCAGTCAATCTACTCTAAAAATGAAACTTCCAGGTATGAAGATTTGTATTTCTTTTCTTTTTTTTTTTTTTGTGGGGGCGTGGGTGGATGGAGTCTTGCTCTGTCACCCAGGCTGGAGTGCAGTGGCATGATCTTAACTCATGGAAACCTCCATCTGCAGGGTTCAAGCGATTCTCCTGTCTCAGCCTCCAAGTAGCTGGTACTACAGACGCAAGTCACCATGCCTGGCTAATTTCTGTATTTTCTTTTAATAAAGTCAGGTTTCACCATGTTGGCCAGGCTGGTATCAAACTCCTGACCTCAGGTGATCTGCCTGCCTCAGCCTCCTGTAGTGTTGGGATTATAGGTGTGAGGTACTGTGCCTGGCTAAGAAGATTTATATTTCTGATCATTGATATTATTCATACCTAAATAAGCAGAATCTGGGTTTCTTTCTGTTCGTTTTAACACAAAGATGCTCTCCAGTATATGACAGCAGCCAAATCCAGCTATCATATTTATTCAGAATGAGCAAGAACTGAGACATATCTCTTCATAAGATAATTTTTGGTTGGGATTTACACTCATTGTCTGTGTGAAACCCGTTAGGAATCTCACAGAAGATTCAGACGGCAAAAAATTCTAAGCAAAATGCTGGATGCCGCTCCATCCCAATTTTGGAACTTAGCTCTACTTATCAAGACCAAAAAAGTGAAATAGGGTGCTGAAGATAAGTTAGTTGTTCACTAAATTGTATCTCATTTCTTTCTGGGCACAAGATTACACAACATATCCAAGCATTCCTTGCACTTAAATACAGCTATATGAGAGCAAATTGTATTCAATAGATTGTGGGCAAAGTGGCACATGCCATTCCCAGGCCTGGCCTCCTACACATAACCATCTGTTCTCCTTTCCCATTCTTGGTCTAAATGGAGGGAACTCCAAGAACCCAAAGAGATAAAATGCAGAAGGATCTAGGTCCCTTAGTTGCACATGGATGATAAGTGAACAAAAATGAGTAGACTGTTTCCTAAGTACTAAATAAACTGTAAATGTGTTAAGTCTACCTCTGAGATTTTAGAGTTCTTTTTTGCAACAGTTATTCTGTCTTGACTAAACCAGCTAGTAAAACACAAGGAACCAGTGATGATCTGGATCATATTGCCTCCATTAAGATTCCTGGATAACAAGCTAATAAATAATAATTATTAACACATCATAAATATCAATATGAATACCTATTTGTGGCACTATAAGGACAGCTTACATTTGCTGAGCACTCTTCATATGCCAAAAAAAGGTATAATTTTGCTATCCGTATTTACGGATCATAAATGAAAAGTCAAATGATTAAATAACTGGATCAAGATCCAGATCTGTCAGTAAGTGGACCTTTAACTCAACTCCAACCTTTTTTTATTTTAATTCCTGAATTGTTAGGCACCGAGCCACATTGCCTCTCAGTTCTCACACTCATCCTGACCCACTTTTCTGACAATCATACAATCAAATTGACCTGTCTGCTTTATCACATCAGAGTATGCCTACCAATTGATATGATTCATTGTACTTGATATTCCTAAATTCTAAACCTGTTGAAAATTATATCTTTGAAGTTTAAATCTATAATCACCAAAGAGATTGCTTGCAAGTAGCATAACCCACTTAAGCTAGTTTAAGTAGAAAAAGAGTATGTCACAGCATATTAGGAAACTCAGAGGCTTCAGGAGGTTTATCAGATTATATCCAAGAACAATTCCCAAATCATACACTGAGCCTAACCAGTAGAGGTCCTTTTGGGTACAGGCATGGATGGTCACACAGTGGCCACTGCATTTGTGCGTATCATCACTATTCCAGGGACATCTGCCATTACTGCTTCAAAATGCCTGACATCTCTCCTCTGTGCTCTGCCACTCTCATGAGAATACAGATTCTATGAAGCAACTGCACCTAGTTCTTCATGTTGTTTCCTTCTAAGTAAAACAATCTCAGGAGAATAGCTCTGCTGGGCAAAGCCTACATCCTAGCTGGAGGCTGGGAAATCAAGTTCTGGTTTCCACTGAGTAGGTGGATCTCACAGTGGAAAACCCCCCAAACATAAGGAGCCTGTTTAAAAGATTCTTGGTGACCGAAACACATGTCCACTGAAATGACAATGTAAAGTCACATGGAAACCAAAATTATGGGGGAACTGAAACAATGCTTCTTTTAGAGGAAGCTGGTTCAGAGACAGAATAGAGCAGGGGTCCAGGGGGGAAAAGCAGCAGCCTTAGGAAAGACAGGGCTGCTGCATGATGACTCCTAAGTTTTGGTGAAGTCTGGCTGTCCTCGCTCTGATTGGCTTCCATGTATTTTTATAATATGAGGTCTCTGCAGTTCTTAAATGGCAAGTTCATAAATACATGCCAGGCAGTAAACACCTTCAAAATATTGACATGAATAAATAAATCTTAGAGTAAGATTCTCAGAGCTAGTATAAGCAGAAAAATAGCTTATTAAAGGATATTATTATAATAGAAAACTCACAGAAGATTCATGAGACTTAAAGGAGGGAGCAAGATGGAGAATTTTGTTTCTAACGGATATAGAAAGAACTCTTACATAGTGTTTAAGAGGATCAAACTTAGACAGCCCACACAATTGATTTGAATTCTGGCTCCACCCATTGACATCACTTCACGAAGTTGTAAATTCCATGAAATTATGGGTCATGTCTCACTCGCATTTGTGCCAATTATAGTCCCTGCCTTGCCACAGAACTTAGTAGTTAATATTTTTTAATGAATTCTTTCAACTGGTAGTAGCAAAAAAGAAAACGGATTTCATTTATTTAGATTAAATAGAGCAAATAAGTGACTAGTTAGTAACTGGGAAGAAAAATGCGTTGACAATATGGGTTTCCAACAACTACAGAATGCTTGGGTTTATCATTTCTAGTAGGGTTGTTTTAGGGAATCAATTTTGTATAATTTTTAATTGCCACACATGCACAAAGTGGCCTCAAAACACCATGTAATGATTACAATGGCTATAAATCACACTGACTGTGACATTGCTTCTTCTAAGTCCAGAAGTTAGTTAACATATAATATTCACTACTCTCTCTTTCCAATGTTTGTGTCCAAACATTGTTCCTTAAGTAGCCATATTGATTGTATTGATTAATACTCCTGGTAGAAATGATGAAAAATATCGATTTGCTCTTGTAAACCTCAGCTAAAACTAAAATATCTAGAGTATTGCTTCCTTGAACTCCATAAGAGCTCTCTTCTCAGACTTCTTCCATTCTTGCTGATTACATCTACAGATGGAAATCAGGTGTGAAAATCCATTAAGATGCTTCACAACAAGACAAACTTTGACTCATATTGAACTCTCATGTTCTCTCTTCCTTAATTAAGGCACAAGAACATTTTTACCATGGCGAGAGAATGACTTAGATTATGGATCTTATTCCTTCTAATGGCATTCATTTCACCCAATTGGGGGATAATACATTTCTTACTTCATTGCTTTGCAAAGAGCCTCTTACTCAGGTTTCTTCCAAGGGAAGAATAAAGAGCGTGGTTTTACTTATAAAGAGCTCTCAGTTATCCACGCCACAAAAGAAAAATGAAGCATACAGCTGTTCTCCCAAAATTATAACATATTTTTTCACTAAACATTTTAAAACACAAATAAAGAACACCATTTAAATGAATTAGTGACAAAGAATCTTATTTTAGAGCTGGAATAACCTTTAATGTTTGTAGCACAAAAAAGCAGTTGTGAGCACAGGCTTTGGAGTCAGATAACCTGGGTTAAAACCTCAGCTTCACATTTACCAGCTGTGTGACCTTAGGCAATTTACAAAACATCCTGTGCCTCAATATTTTCTTCTCTATACTTTTAATTTTAAGTATACAAATAAATAATAAAATCTAATAAGCAAGTTTAGGATAAATAAAAATAATAAAATGTAACATTAACTGTAATAATTCCTTTCTCATAGGCTTGTTATGAAGGTTAACTGAGATAATGCAATCCAGCACTTAGCAGTCAATACATGTTCATTCTTTTGTGTTTCACACTCTATGCACTTCTGTCCTAAAAAGGCATAGCAAGTTAAAAGAAAAGAAACAAACAAACAAAAAACAGCTTTCTACAGCCTTTCCTGATCTTTAGTAATTAGATGAATAAGCCTCAGAATTTTTGTTTTCTAAAGCTTCACTGACAATGTGAGATGTGAAAAAAATGTCATTGATCTCTATGGAGGAAAAAAAAAAAAGACAAAATGCAGAATTGATTCAGACTGATAGTTTAGTATAAAGATGCAAACAGGACAGTCCTCATGGTTCACATTTGCCAGTTTATTTTCACCAAACATATTCACAATAGCAGGATCACTAAATGAATATTCAGCCCACAAGTGTTTAGCTTTTGTGGATTCCCAAATTAAAATTATTACTAAGAACAAAAAATCATTATTACTAATATCTGTGATAAAGACTGGGTCTACTTACTTGTACAGAAGTAGACACTTTATAAGCAAAAAGAAGAGCATTAGGAATTTGAAAGCCCAGTAAATGCAAATTAGATTGCATTTTACAAAATACGGCTGCTCTCATTTTCAACAAATTTCCAGGGATTCCAAGGAATCAGAAAAGGAATCAGAAGGAATAGCCGAGCCATTTTCACTCCTGAATTATCTTCCTGCCTGTTTTTATATTTAGATTTTTAAAAATGCAGTAACAATTATTACAGCTCTCAATTATTGGGTAATTACTATGAGCCAGGCATTCTGCTAAGTACTGTGCATGCATTATTTCATTTGATCCCCTCAACATATATATGAGGAAGTCAATATCATTTTTCTATGTTTACAGATGAGGAAATTAAACATAGAAAGGTTGAGTTCCTTGTCTAGGATCTTAGAGCCAGTAAACGGTTCTTCAGTACATTGGCTAGGTCCAAAGCCAGGTTCGTTAGCCACTAATGCAAGCTATTAATACCTCTAGAAAAAGAACATACTAACTGAGTAACCCAAAGACTTCCAAGTATTTTGTCTATCCTGGAGCTTTGAGTCCAGTGAATATAGAGGGACTGATACCAGCTTGGGGAGCAGATGTGTAGATGAACTAACTCCATTCTTTTCCATACACTCCTTCTCCATTGCCAGATGTGGACCTGAGGTTGTAGTTCTCGGAAGCTATCTTTCTCTCTTGATGCCACCAAAGGATAACAGCTTGCTAATGAGGCACTTACCTTAGAGGCCCTGATGCTAACTAAGTCCTGGGAAACATGGTTAGACCATAAGATTACTCAGAGAAAGTAACCCCTTTGAAAACTGCTCCTTTACCTAAGTCTTGAAGCTGCTATGGATTTTGCTGATTTCAAGCAGTTGAAAGGCATTCAACTAAGGAGAGGCAGTGTGCTATATAGGAATAAAGCTTCAAAAGCAGTCCTGGGACGATATGAGGTTTTTCGGCTAGTTATTATAAAGACAAAAAAAGTAACTTATGAGGTTTTTCTGCTCATTATCATTATAATGACAAGACTTAACTCACCTGAATCTCTCTCTCTCTCTCTCTCTTTTTTTTTTAAGACAGTCTCACTCTGTCGCTCAGGCTGGAGTGCAACGGTGCAATCTTGGCTCACTGCAATCTCCACCTCCTGGGTTCAAGCGATTCTCATGCCTCAGCCTCTCAAGTAGCTAGGATTACAGTTATGCACCACTAGGCCTGGATAATTTGTATTTGTGTGTGTGTGTGTGTGTGTGTGTGTGTGTGTGTTTAGAAGAAACAGGGTTTTGCCATGTTAACTAGGCTGGTCTCGAACTCTTGGCCTCAAGTGACCCGCCTACACTGGCCTCCCAAAGTGCTGGGATTACAGGTGTGAGCCACTGTGCCAGGCCTGAATGAATCTCATTTACAATAATGAAATAGTATTATTTCATTTGTTATGTGACACATCTTTTGGATTTTAACTTTTGAAATCTGAGGCCTTTTTTTTTTTTTTTTTTTCTTACAGAGTCTCACTCTGTTGCCCAGACTGGAGTACTGTGGTGCAATCACAGCTCACTGCAGCCCCTATCTCCTGGGCTCAAGTGATTCTCCCACTTCAGCCTCCTGAGTAACTGGGACCACGGGTGCCTGCCACCACGCCTGGCTAAATTTTTTCTGTTTTTTTGTACAGATTAGGTCTCACTACGTTGCTCATGCTGGTCTCGAACTCCGGCCTTAAGTGATTCTCTTGCCTCAGCCTCCCAAAGTACTGGGATTAAGGTGTGAGCCACCACATCAAGGCTCTGAGGTATCTTATAGCCAATAAATAGCATCTTCCAATGTTTGCTGGTCAGGCAACAGTAGTGAGGTATTTGTCATAGTTTGTGAATGTGCAAAAAATATTTGCAGAATGGATAGCAATGGAGATGATAGAGCATTTGCTCCTTGAATCCCAAGGCACTATACCAGAAAGTATGGGAAGATGAAAGATAGGAATACTTACAATGCGGTTAGAGACACAAAGAATAAACACATAAAATGTTTACCATAAATTCATGTTTAATTCATTGTATATTCTCATCTACTCCCAAAAAGGATTTGGGACAAAAAGAGGTTAAGTACTTTTGTCCAGAGTCATTACAGTTAGGCAGACTGGAAAATGACCTAATTCTTATCCTATGCTATTCTTAACCACTCTAACTCCCCATTCTCCAACTGCCCACAATGCTGGAAGAAGCAGCATGGCACAATGTGAAGAGCTCAGAAAATGGGACGATATTGTTTGTGCTGAAGAGGAGGAGGAAGTGGGGTTGTTGAGTCAACAGGGACTCTTCTCACTGGAGAGGACTATCAAAAGCACTCTAATGGTGAAGAAGGTGTGAGCAAAGGCACAAGAAGAAGAAAGATAATTTGTAGGAATTGTAAGTTAGTAAGGCTGACAAGGAAGTTTGTAAGGGTAGTAGTGGGACCTAGAGGTGGAAGGAAAGGAGAAGGAATCTGAAATCCAGAGAGTGACTTTCAGCCTTTATTCTGAAGACAGCTGCTATGGCCTGAATGTTTGTGTCCTTTCAAAATTCATGTGTAGAAGCCTAATTCCCAATGTGACAGTATTAGGTGATGGGGCCTTGTAAGAAGTAATTAAGTCATGGCCGGGTGCAGAGGCTCATGCCTGTAATCTCAGCACTTTGCAGGGCGGAGGCGGGTGGATCACCTGAGATCAGGAGTTCGACACCAGCCTGGCCAACATGGTGAAACTCCATCTCTACTAAAATTACAAAAATTGAAACTCCATCTCCACTAAAATTACAAAAATTAGCCAGGCATGGTGGCATGTGCCTGTAGTCCCAGCTACTCAGGAGACAGAGGCAGGAGAATTGCTTGAACCCGGGAGGCAGAGGTTGCAGTGAGCTGAAAGAGGAAAACTCTGTCTCCAAAACAAAAAAAAAGAAGAAGAAGAAATTAAGTTATGAGGGCTCTGCCCTCGTAAGTGGATCTGTGCCTTTAGAAAAGAGGCTGAAGGGAGAGTGTTTGCCCCTTCTAGCAAGTGAGGACACACAGAAAGCACCATCTATGAAGCAGAGTGAGCCCTCACCAGACACTCAACTTGCTGCTGCTTTGTTCTTGGACTTCCAAGCCTCCAGAACTGTGGAGCAATAAATTTCTGTTTATAAGTTACTCAGTCTAATGTATTTTGTTATAGCAGATGAAATAAATGGAGACAACTGAGCTGCCAGTGAAGGTTTCTGAATTTATCTACTTTTAGAAGTTTAACTTGGGGAAGACTGTTCTGTTGCGCGTATGCAGTTGGAGATGATGAGCTGACTTCTGCGCTTTGTCAATGAAACACAACGGGAGAGACTGGTGAGATTTCTTTCTATGTGGGGCCTTGGTTGTGATAGACGTGATAGACGAAAGGGAAAAATACGTTACAGAAATTCATATTAAAAAGTGCCTGTGAAAATGTTCAAATAAGATTGGGAAATGTTAGAATACGCAAAACTCCCTGATTATTCCATTGTTAGACTTTTCAGATCCTTTAGGGCAGCAGTCCCCAATCTCGTTGGCACCAGGAACTGGTGTCATGGAAGACAATTTTTCCACGGACCAGGGTAGGGGGATGGTTTTGGGATCATTCAAGCACATTACATTTATTGTATATTTTATTTCTATTATTATTACATTATAATATATATGAAATAATTATACAACTCACCATAATGTAGAATCAGTGGGAGCCCTGAGCTTGTTCTCCTGGAACTAGAGGGTCCCATCTAGGGGTGGTGGGAGACAGTGACAGATCACCAGGCATTAGATTCTCATAAGGAGCGTACAACCTAGATCCCTCGTGTGCACACTTCACAATAGGGTTCACGCTCCTAGCTGCCACTGACCTGACAGGAGGCAGAGCTCAGGTGGTAATGCAAATCATGGGGAGCAGCTGTAAATACAGATGAAGCTTCGCTTGCTTGCCCCTGCCTACCTCCTGCTTTGCAGCCTGGTTCCCAACAGGCCATGGTACTGGTCTGTGGCCTGGAAATTGAGGATCTCTGCTTTAGGGAATACAAATTATAACATTACCCACATGTTGATCATTGAGCACTTTTACACTTTTTCCCATAGGAAATTGCCTATTAATGAATTCTAGTTCCAAGTTCCAGTGAGCCTGGTTTGAGAAATGCTGAGTTACTTATATCCTAGTTAATGGCTAAGTTGTAGCTCTTTTATCTTTTATTTATTTTTTATTCCAGCATTGGATTATCAGCCTCAGACCTTTTATAAGCATATTTGCATTCAATTTAATAATTTTCGCTCATAATCATAGGTCACCAAGTTACTGAAATCAATTTCGATGACACCATAAGAACATTTTATGGCCAAGGATAGTGGTGCTTGCCAATAATCCTAGCTACTTAGGAGGCTGAGGTAGGAGTATTATCTTAGCCCAGGAGTTTGAGACTAGCCTGGGCAACATAGCAAGGTGCTTTATCAAGAGAAAATAAAACAAGTAACATTTTATGAAAGTAGGTAGATCATGGCCGGGCGTAGTGGCTCATGCTTATAATCCCAGCACTATGGGAGGCCGAGGTGGGTGGATCACGAGGTCAGGAGTTCGAGACCAGCCTGGCCAAGGTGGTGAAACCCCGACTCTTCTACAAATACAAAAATTAGCCAGGTGTGGTGGCAAGTGCCTGTAATTCCAACTACTCAGGAGGCTGAGTCAGGAGAATCACTCGAACCCGGGAGGCAGAGGTTGCAGTGAGCTGAGATCGTGCCACTGCACTCCAGGCTAGGCAACGAGAGTGAGACTCCATCCCTCCAAAAAAGGAAGTAGGTAGATCATAACTAATGTGAATATATATAATATATATATATAGTGTATGCATGCATATGTATATATGTATGTTTGCTTATATTTCTATATGTATGTTTACATTGGTGTATATAAATATATATGTATGTATTTGTGTATATATGTGTGTGTGTATTCCTTATATTTAATTTAATTCCACAAAACTCAGTGATAGTTATTACCTTACACTTGCTTCATGCAGAACATATTACATAGCAGAACAGTAGAAAGCACCTTGCTAACGTTATTCAAAGTCTTTGCTAACAGAACAAAAAGAATATATTACTTGCCATTAAAAATTGGTGGTTTGCACTTGCCTTAATTTTACTGTCTGAGACTTTTTCAGCAAAATGCACAATTGTAATAAGCAGAATTGTAAAAGGCTGCTGTTGGGTTTTTGCAGACTCTCTCTCTTTCATCACACCTTTAGAAAACAGGTTTTTTTTTTTCTTTTTATTTATTTATTTATTTATTATACTTTAAGTTCTAAGGTACATGTGCATAATGTACAGGTTTGTTACATATGTATACTTGTGCCATGTTGGTGTGCTGCACCCATCAACTTGTCAGCACCCATCAACTGGTCATTTACATCAGGTATAACTCCCAATGCAATCCCTCCCCCCCTCCCCTCCCCATAATAGGCCCCAGGGTGTGATGTTCCCCTTCCCGAGTCCAAGTGATCTCATTATTCAGTTCCCACCTATGAGTGAGAACATGTGGTATTTGGTTTTCTGTTCTTGCGATAGTTTGCTGAGAATGATGGTTTCCAGCTGCATCCATGTCCCTACAAAGGATACAAACTCATCCTTTTATATGGCTGCATAGTATTCCATGGTGTCTATGTGCCACATTTTCTTAATCCAGTCTGTCACTGATGGACATTTGGGTTGATTCCAAGTCTTTGCTATTGTGAATAGTCCCTCAATGAACATATGTGTGCATGTGTCTTTATAGCAGCATGATTTATAATCCTTTGGGTATATACCCAGTAATGGGATGGTTGGGTCATATGGTACTTCTAGTTCTAAATCCTTGAGGAATCGCCATACTGTTTTCCATAATGGTTGAACTAGTTTACAATCCCACCAACAGTGTAAAAGTGTTCCTATTTCTCCACATCCTCTCCAGCACCTGTTGTTTCCTGACTTTTTAATGATTGCCGTTCTAACAGGTGTGAGATGGTATCTCATTGTGGTTTTGATTTGCATTTCTCTGATGGCCAGTGATGATGAGCATTTTTTCATGTGTCTGTTGGCTGCATGCATGCCTTCTTTTGAGAAATGTCTGTTCATATCCTTTGCCCACTTTTTGATGGGGTTGTTTGTTTTCTTCTTGTAAATTTGTTTGAGTTCTTTGTAGGTTCTGGATATTAGCCCTTTGTCAGGTGAGTAGATTGCAAAAATTTTCTCCCATTCTCTAGGTTGCCTGTTCACTCTGGTGGTAGTTTCTTTTGCTGTGCAGAAGCTCTTTAGTTTAATTAGATCCCATTTGTCAATTTTGGCTTCTGTTGCTGTTGCTTTTGGTGTTTTAGACGTGAAGTCCTTGCCCATGCCTATGTCCTGAATGGTATTACCTAGGTTTTCTTCTAGGGTTTTTATGGTATTAGGTCTAACATTTAAGGCTCTAATCCATCTTGAATTAATTTTCATATAAGGAGTAAGGAAAGGATCCAGTTTCAGCTTTCTACTTATGGCTAGCCAATTTTCCCAGCACCATTTATTAAATAGGGAATCCTTCCCCCATTTCTTGTTTTTCTCAGGTTTGTCAAAGATCAGATGGCTGTAGATGTGTGGTATTATTTCTGAGGACTCTGTTCTGTTCCATTGGTCTTTTTCTCTGTCTTGGTACCAGTACCATGCTGTTTTGGTTACTGTAGCCTTATAGTATAGTTTGAAGTGAGTAGTGTGATGCCTCCAGCTTTGTTCTTTTGACTTAGGATTGTCTTGGCAAAGCAGGCTCTTTTTTGGTTCCATATGAACTTTAAAGCAATTTTTTTCCAACTCTGTGAAGAAACTCATTGGTAGCTTGATGGGGATGGCATTGAATCTATAAATTACCATGGGCAGTATGGCCATTTTCACAATATCGATTCTTCCTATCCATGAGCATGGTATGTTCTTCCATTTGTTTGTGTCCTCTTTTATTTCACTGAGCAGTGGTTTGTAGTTCTCCTTGAAGAGGTCCTTTACATCCCTTGTAAGTTGCATTCCTAGGTATCTTATTCTCTTGGAAGCAATTGTGAATGGAAGTTCATTCATGATTCGGCTCTCTGTTTGTTACTGGTGTATAAGAATGCCTGTGACTTTTACACATTAATTTTGTATCCTGAGACTTTGCTGAAGTTGCTTATCAGCTTAAGGAGATTTTGGGCTGAGATGATGGGGTTTTCTAAATATACAATCATGTCATCTGCAAACAGGGACAATTCGACTTCTTCTTTTCCTAACTGAAGACCCTTTATTTCTCTCTCTTGCCTGATTGCCCTAGTCAGAACTTCCAACACTATGTCAAATACGAGTGGTGAGAGAGGGCATCCCTGTCTTGTGCCAGTTTTCAAAGGGAATGCTTCCAGTTTGTGCCCATTCAGTATGATATTGGCTGTGGGTTTGTCATAAATAGCTCTTATGATTTTGAGATACGTTCCATCAATACTGAATTTATTGAGAGTTTTTAGCATGAAGGGCTGTTGAATTTTGTCAAAGGCCTTTTCTACATCTATTGAGATAATCATGTAGTTTTTGTGTTTGGTTCTGTTTATATGCTGGATTACGTTTATTGATTTGTGAATGTTGAACCAGCCTTGCATCCCAGGGATGAAGCCCACTTGATCATGGTGGATAAGCTTTTTGATGTGCTGCTGGATTCGGTTTGCCAGTATTTTATTGAGGATTTTTGCATCAATGTTCATTAGGGATATTGGTCTAAAATTCTCTTTTTTTGTTGTGTCTCTGCCAGGCTTTGGTATCAGGATGACGTTGGCCTCATAAAATGAGTTAGGGAGGATTCCCTCTTTTTCTATTGATTGGAATAGTTTCAGAAGGAATGGTACCAGCTCCTCCTTGTACCTCTGGTAGAGTTCAGCTGTGAATCCATCTGGTCCTGGACTTTTTTTCGTTGGTAGGCTATTAATTATTGCCTCAATTTCAGAGCCTGCTATTGGTCTATTCAGGGATTCAACTTCTTCCTGGTTTAGTCTTGGGAGAGTGTAAGTAAGTGTCCAGGAAATAAATTATCCATTTCTTCTAGATTTTCTAGTTTATTAGAGGTGTTTATAGTATTCTCTGATGGTAGTTTGTATTTCTGTGGGGTCGGTGGTGATATCCCCTTTATCATTTTTTATTGCTTCTATTTGATTCTTCTCTCTTTTCTTCTTTATTAGTCTTGCTAATGGTCTATCAATTTTGTTGATCTTTTCAAAAAACCAACTCCTGGATTCATTGATTTTTTTGGAGGGTTTTTTGTGTCTCTATCTCCTTCATTTCTGCTCTGATCTTAGTTATTTCTTGCCTTCTGCTAGCTTTTGAATGTGTTTGCTCTTGCTTCTCTAGTTCTTTTAATTGTGATGTTAGAGTGTCAATTTTAGATCTTTCCAGCTTTCTCTTGTGGGCATTTAGTGCTATAAATTTCCCTCTACACACTGCTTTAAATGTGTCCCAGAGATTCTGGTATGTTGTATCTTTGTTCTCATTGGTTTCAAAGAACATCTTTATTTCTGTCTTCATTTCGTTATGTACCCAGTAGTCATTCAGGGGCAGGTTGTTCAGTTTCCATGTAGTTGAGCGGTTTTGATTGAGTTTCTTAGTCCTGAGTTCTAGTTTGATTGCACGGTGGTCTGAGAGACAGTTTGTTATAATTTCTGTTCTCGTACATTTGCTGAGGAGTGCTTTACTTCCAATTATATGGTCAATTTTGGAATAAGTGAGATGTGGTGCTGAGAAGAATGTATATTCTGTTGATTTGGGGTGGAGAGTTCTGTAGGTGTCTATTAGGTCCACTTAGTGCAGAGTTGAGTTCAATTCCTGGATATCCTTGTTAACTTTCTGTCTCATTGATCTGTCTAATGTTGACAGTGGGGTGTTGAAGTCTCCCATTATTATTGTATGGGAGTCTAAGTCTCTTTGTAAGTCTCTAAGGACTTGCTTTATGAATCTGGGTGCTCCTGTATTGGGTGCATATATATTTAGGATAGTTAGCTCTTCCTGTTGAATTGATCCCTTTACCATTATGTAACGGCCTTCTTTGTCTCTTTTGATCTTTGATGGTTTAAAGTCTGTTTTATCAGAGACTAGGATTGCAATCCCTGCTTTTTTTGTTCTCCATTTGCTTGGTAAATCTTCCTCTATCCCTTTATTTTGAGCCTATGTGTGTCTCTGCATGTGAGATGGGTCTCCTGAATACAGCAAACTGATGGGTCTTGACTCTTTATCCAGTTTGCCAGTCTGTGGAAGAAAGGTTTTAAGTAGCAGTATACACCATCTAAAACAAGAGTTTGCAACAAGTTTAATTGGGAATACAGAATTCTTTCTGTCAAAGACAATGTTGACCTCATTTTCAAGTAAGCAAAGAATGAATTACTCATTTATTTACTTCTTGCACACAATAACCAAGTCAAACCACCATCAGTCTTCTACGAAAGGCTATTATTGCTGGGTGTGGTGGCTCACGCCTGTAATCCCAACAATTTGGGAGGCTGAGGCAGGTGGACCACCTGATGTCAGGAGTTGAAGACCAGCCTGGCCAACATCGTGAAACTCTGTCTCTACTAAAAATACAAAAATTAACCAGGCGTAATGGTGTGTGCCTGTAATCCCAGCTACTCAGGAGGCTGAGGCAGGAGAATCACTTGAACCTGGGAGACAGAGGTTGCAGTGAGCCGAGATTGCACCACTGCACTCCAGCCTGGACAAGACAGAGACTCCTTCCAAAAAAAAAGCAAGAAAGAAAAAAATGGTTACTCTTACAAAACTCTCCCTGCCTCTGGAAAAAAATGCATTGGCTTATATCTTACATTTCTGCGGAATTCAGGAGTGTGTTTCTTCCCAGGCATGCCATATTGGTTCTGGCACTTGTGTCTGTCCTTGTGGAGTCACCTCTGAGAGGAATGGTTCTCCCCTTCATTGCCTCTTTTTTTTTTTTTTGGCATCTTCTTGCCGTCATTCACATGTTGCTCCTACTGAGAATTTTCTCTGAAGTTGAGAGCCTCCAACAGATGAGTTATTAACTGAACCAATTTGGAAAGCTTTACAGCCACTGCCCTCTGCTCCCTGCTGACTACTTGCCCAACCCAACCCTTTATCAGAAATGTTGAGGTCTCCAACAAGCACAAGGATCAAACATGACTTCACTATCACCATCAGTGGACCCTAAAGTTAGCTGTACGTGTTGCTTAGAAGGAAACAAAAATGTCACAACTTGCCTCCTGCTTAGCGTGATCTCATCCCTACCACCTTTTCTTATGCACACTGCCAATAGCTCCTAAGCCCTCCAACTTGTCCTCATGTTGGAGCCTTACACTTGCTCCCTCTCCTGGGATGCTATCTCCTGGGATGTTCATGTGTCCCATTCTACATCATTCAGGTTTCTTCTTAAATGTCACTTCCTTGGAGTGGTCTCCCTGGGCCTCTCAAATTAAATACTGCACCCTCGAGCCCATCACTCCTTATTCCCTAATCCTGCTTTAGGTTTCTTTTAGCATTTATCAATAAATAATTATTGAATTACATGTATATCTTTCTCTCTCATCAGAATATGAGCCTCAGGAGGACAGCGATGGATCTTGTTCACAAACATCTCCTTAGAGATTCTGCTTCTGAAGTCAATTTTCCCAGGTACCAAAAATCTCATTCTGAAAACCAGACCAGGTAATTTCTTTTTTCTTTTCATTTGAAACAGGGGTCTCACTCTTTTTCTCTGGCTGGGCTCAAATTCCTGATTCTCCCGCCTCAGTCTCCTAAGTAGCTGAGACAACAGGCACCCACCACCGTGACCTATCAGCCCAGGTAATTTGGAAGCCACTAAATTGAACAGCACTTGGAAGGCATGAATTGACACCAGACTTTCCCTAAGTCTGAGGTGGCCGTTGTTGTTAGAAGCCTATTTTGTTGTTAGAGTCTCATTTTGTTGTTCTTTTGTTAGTTTTTAAAGAAAGAAACAAAAGAGAAATGTCTTTCCCTCCCAAGTCCAGAAAGTCCGTGACTCAATGTTGTGGTGAATTGCCAGGAATCATTTACACATTAACAATAATAGTGTCAGAGGGAAGTGGAAAGCAAGAACTCCCTAGGTAAATGGTATTATCTCCAAGTGATTGGGAAATGACTGTATATCTGAGAGAGTGTATGCTACTGATTTACTGGACACCAGCACATGAAGTCTTATTGTGGTCATATTTTGCCCATTTTTAACTGCAATCACACAACATTTACATGGAACATTCCTTCCTTTTCTTTTACCTTCAATGTCTATGTTATTATCACCAATTCCTCTTAAGTGATTTGGTGGGTTAGACTGATGTGTTTGAGGAAAGTAGGGTAGAATCTTTAATTATAATGTAAACTGCCTGTGTTCATCTGTTCCAGGTCAGGAGTAGGTCTGGACTGAGCCTGTGTCTCCTGCACCTCAGTTGTTTCCAGCTCTGCACTGTTGGAGAAGCTCAAGGGTGGCAAGTCACCACCAGACTCACTGGCATCTGGGCCACACATTGCTGTGACTTTGGTTCAGAGAGAACAAGGGGAGCAGGTATCTTGCTCTTGATTTAGGAGAAGCTTCACAGAAGGGCCTTCATGGGATTTTAAGAAGGCAGGTATGACCTGATTAAGAAGCTGCACTCCAGCCTTGGCAAGAGAGTGAGGCCCTCTCTCAATAAATAACTTTTTAAAAAGGGAAATAGTTACAAATATAAAAAGGCCCACTATTTGTAGAGTAGATGGATGAAAAGAGAGGGAGGGAGACTTATAGAGAGTGAAGGAAACTTAAGGTAAACAAAGCAGTGAGAAGAGGGAATGGAGATAGGAATCTGGAAGGTAAAAGAACCCTAAAGTGGTCAGGAGAGAGACCATGAGGCCCTGACTGTACCACTGTTTTCCCTGTGGGCTGTTAGATGTCTTGAGTATTTTCTAATGCCTCATTGGTGGTGTCTTATGTGAATAAATTAACAGAAAACTGTAACAATTAACTATATGTTTCTCACCAGTAACCACAGTCAACCACCACATAATGAACTAGACAGTTCCCTCCCCACTTTGGCATTGATACGTTCTGATATTCGTAAACAGTGGTCAACTTGCCACCTCATCACCGTCTGATCAAGCTATATATGGTTCCATCTTCCCTTTCTGACCCATTCCTCCAGCCTGTTAAATCATTTTCCTCGCTTTCTCTTCCTCCAGCCAATTTGTTCATTTCTGGGTAAAATGACACCACATTATTCTAGCTGCAGACTCACAATTTATTTACAATTAATATTTACTGAGTGCAGTTGGCTCTGTATTAGGCACTGAAAATGAACACCAGACACCAAGGCGTTAGTACAGGAAACTAAAAGCAGATATTCCTTCTTCCACCCACCCTCCGTTTTCTTTCCCTTCAAATGTTATTTTTATTATTGTTAAGTTTGATAATCATATTGTCTTGATCTCAAGGCATTCTCATAGGCTCCCCATGTACAATCTCAAAGTTTTCAACAAATGCTGTTTGAATCTGAAAATTCCAAAAGACAATAACTTTGGTCCTACCTCCTTGGTTGTGTGGCTGGGGAAGTGGGATAAGAAAATACATGTCTGCATTCCTCTGTTTCCCCAGTGTGACTGAGAATAGACTGACCAAGGACAGGCTTAGGCAAACACAACTTTATTTATTCACCTTGGAATAAGGGTATAGACACCCATACAGAACAGCACTTCTTTGCTCATTTCTTCCCCATCCATTCCAGGGAAATAGCTGAATGTTCTTTCATGGGAGACACATCCTTTTATAATGTTATCAAATACATCATTAACACTTCTAAAAAAATGGCGTCCACCACTAGAAGTCTCATATTGTTTGCGTAAAATAAAACTGTTTCCTATTTGTCCAACATATCCACTTGAATGAAACGTCACAGAAGCGTTTGCAGTAACTTCTTATAAGGGAACTACATCAATGGGTTCCATTTCTATCTGCTAGTTTCTGGCCTTTTTCACTTTGAAGAGAAAATAAGATGCATTATCACATTAAAAATAGGCAACTTGGGTCAGGCTAGCCTTTCTTCTTTGAAAAAAAAAAAAAAAACTATGAAATTAAATATCCAACCCTAACTGTCCAAAGCGTGGGAGTGAGGGTGTTTCCACTATTTAAAAAAAAATCTGTTCTGATATATATTTTTTCCTGGTGTGCACTACCAAGTTACTGGAAAAGCTACATTTCCCAGGACGACAAGTTAGAGAAGCCCAGCCTTGAAACAGGGACCCAGCTGGCACAAGAAGGAAACTGAAGGGCTCCAAGTCACCCTCCCATGTAACCAGCATTCACCTTCGTGACCTTTCTCCAGACATGGCTCTTGCACCTGCTGTGTCATCCTTGATTTTTTGCAACAATTATTTTGGCCTATAAAGTTAGAACATTCAGAGGAAACGGGAATTTCTGCTACAACACAGTATATAAGATACTTAATCTGTGTTTTGAAAACTATACATAAAAATTAACTGCATTCACAGGGTAGGGGAGAAGGGTTTGGTTTTCAAACTCTAACCAACTTTGTA